>NC_082726.1:24879268-25530018 GCF_030144855.1 Hypanus sabinus | reverse complement strand
GCAGATCATCCATAATTATGCAAAGCCAAGACGGCAAGCTATGTAAAATATTTGTCACAAAAAAGTCAAAAGTTCACCACCACAAAGGCTGAACTGTA
The DNA here is from genome assembly GCF_030144855.1 of Hypanus sabinus. Taxonomy (NCBI): domain Eukaryota; kingdom Metazoa; phylum Chordata; class Chondrichthyes; order Myliobatiformes; family Dasyatidae; genus Hypanus; species Hypanus sabinus. Next base: position 25,529,920 of record NC_082726.1, on the reverse strand, counting down.
TCAATGTGGATAAAAGATTTTGCAGTTTCTGCCAATCATTCTAACTCTTTGCCCAAAGTCATGATAACTAATAAAGGGACAAAGATGCCTCTGTAACTGAATTGTTAGCCATTGTGTAGGAGAGAATGAAACTGGGTCAGCAATATAACCTCTCTAATGCAGAAATGGGAAGCCAGACGTTGTACTGACTGCCGGAATTAGTGAGTGGTTTCAGATCTTTGTAGTGTCCTTGATGCAGCATTTATCCACTTGAAAAGAGACTGGTGTATTTATTTTGGATTGATACACGTGCTTATGAGCCATTCTGCTAACTTAGGGCCTCACCATGCAGGGCAGGCAGGGAATAGGAAGAACAATGCTGGTGGACAGCAGGGAGAGCAACATGCAAGGAGATTTTAGAGTGAGAAAGAGATTGACCCACATTTCCGGTGCAGCATTTTGATCTGTAATGTTGACAGTTCCTTCCCCCTCCTCCATAGATGCTGTTCGGCCCACTACGTTCCTCCAGAATCACTTATTCCGTATCATAACGTCTGCAGACTCTTGTGGCTTCACTGAAAATATTTTGGTTTGATCAGACCCAATTTTACATCAAAGGAGCATCTCTGCTGCCTGAACATTACCAATGCTTCCATTTAACATGAATGCAGTGGAGAATTAGGTGAGGGGGAAAAAGACAATATACTTCACATTTTACTCCCAGTCGGTCACATTCAACACACTCTACAACAGCGACAAAGTCTTGTTCATTGTCTCTCCACCCTTCCATTAACCTTGAATTCTGAGGCAGTTTTCATTGTGTACAGCTTTATCTTCATAGATGGAGAATGAATTTCTGAGCTATTATTCGTAATCTTTCCTCTGACTATTTAGCATACTAAGCGCATTTAAAATCACTTGTCCAATTTGAATGAATGGGAACTCAGAACTTGTACCTTCGGGCATTTAAAATTAAAAGGGAGTGGAGGGATAATGAAGACTGAACATATTAGGTGGTTCAGTTCTAAAGGATGTGCAGGAACAGAGGGACATATGAGACTTCGGATGTCTCGCTGTAAACTGATTTTTCCCTAAGTGAAATGTGTCGGTTTTCTGTAGCTACCCATATTGCTCTGCATACAGTTCATAGAATTCATTAATTTCATCAAATATTCACCAATACATCCAGTTGGTAATGAATAATAAAGCAATTTCTTATTATTACTGCCATGAAAAATAATTTGAAAATTTATGGGATCAATGCATTGTTCTTCCTATTCCCTGCCTGCCCTGCATGGTGAGGCCTTAAGTTAGCAGAATGGCTCATAAGCACGTGTATCAATCCAAAATAAATACACCAGTCTCTTTTCAAGTGGATAAATGCTGCATCAAGGACACTACAAAGATCTATAAGGCTGGATTTCTGTAAACTGGGTCTTCTGCAGCCTGAGGAATCCCTGTACTCCCAACTGCAAGCTCATTGGTTGATGGAAGATCCAACCCAGAACAATGAACAGTGGACCTTCTGAAGGCAGCTCACTCCACAAATGCTACAGGCTTCCAATTTACTATTGTGCAGATCCTCAAGATGCTGGCAAAGTTTGGTCTTGTTTGCTGATGCCCCTGCATCAGGCCCATATAATCTTCTCATTTGGACTATGAGCATTACTGATTGACCTAAGCCATTAACTCTGTTCCTCTTTCCACAGAAGCTGCCTGTCTGCTTGATTATTTCCAGCATCTCTGTTTGATAACTTTTAGTGGATGCGATGTAGCTCCTGGTCAATTTCGTTTGTTTACTTTTTATTTTTTTGTCACTTGGATTAGGGAAAAAATACCAAGTGTTTCTTTCTTTAGATTGGACTTGGAATAACCTCATGCTTCCCCAGACTGAGTTTAATCTGAAATGCTTTATCCTCACAAACTTATCTTGTATCTATCCCCATGTGAGGGTGGTGAATCTGTGGAATACATTGCCACAGGTGTCTGTAATGGTCAAGCCGTTGGGCATACTTTAAACAAAGGTCAATAGGTTCTTGATTAATAAGGGCATCAAATGCCACAGAGAAAAGGCAGGAAAATGAGATTGAGAGGGAAAATACATCAGCCATGATTGAACAGTGGAGTGGACTTGATGATCCAAACAGCCTAATTCTGCTGCTCTGTCTGTGGTCTTATAGAAAACACTCAGTGACTGAGGATGCATTGTCTGTGGTGTAATGTCATCCCAAATAGCTGCCCCCTTCTCCTAAATTGGCCCCTCTTTGTTTTACATCCTCTACACTAGTGAAATGACCTCTACCTTTCTAATTTATATATTTCAGTGAGATCATTCCTCATCTTATAAAGTACAGTATGTGTAGGACAGTCTTGTCACTCCAGGACACCTTCATGCCCGCTCTATATAATTTAAGTCTACGTCAAGTAAATTTATTATCAAAGTACATATATGTTACCATATACTACAGGTACCTTGAGATTAATTTTCTTGCAGACATTCCCAGGAAAATAAAGATATAGAATAGAAGCTATGAAAACCTATATGTAAAAAAAAAGTCTGACAAACAACCAGTGTGCAATATAATAAAAAACTATTGAGAACATGAGACGTAGAGTCCTTGAAAGTGAGTCTGTAGGTCATGAATCAGTTCAGATAAGTGGCAACCTGCCCTAGTCAAGTGGAAAAATTGAACAAGGAGGCTATACTTTTAGAGGTGATCATATTGAAAGAAATAAGCTGAGTAGGCTGTCAGGTTTAAAAAAAAACTAGGGAGCACAGACTCAGAATAAAGAGTTGGCCTTTGGAGACAGGTAAAGATTAATTTCTTCACTGAGAAATTCTTCGCAGAGGCTGCAGATCCAGTGGGGTTGCTCAGTTACCAATTAGTAATAGAACTAAGACAGATAGGAGAGACTGCAGATTGTGGAATATAGAGCATAACAGCAACTGAGGAACTGGTTATGTCAGGCCACATCTATAGAAAGAAATAGATGGTCAGTGTTTTGAGTTGTGAACCATCATTGGGATTGGAGTAATAGAACTGAGGTGAAAAGAACGAAAGCATACGATCAGCTTCCTACTAAATGGTGGAGTCGAATTGAGGGGCCATTTACCTTCTCCCCTCCTTCAATGATTATCCTAGCTGTTCTTGTACAACACATACAGTGGCATGCAAAAGTTTGGGCACCCCTGGTCAAAATTTCTGTTACTGTGAATTGTTAAGTGAGTAGAAGATGAACTGATCTCCAAAAGTCATAAAGATGAAACATTCTTTTCAACATTTTAAGCAAGATTAGTGTATTATTTTTGTTTTGCACAATTTTCGAATGGAAAAAAAGGAAAGGAGCATCATGCAAAAGTTTGGGCACCCCAAGAGATTTGAGCTCTCAGATAACTTTTACCAAGGTCTCAGACGTTAATTAGCTTGTTAGGGCTATAGCTTGTTCACAGTCATCATTAGAAAAGGACAGGTGATGCAAATTTCAAAGCTTTATAAATACTCTGAATCCTCAAACCTTATCCTAACAATCAGTAGCCATGGGCTCCTCTAAGCAGCTGCCTAGCATTCTGAAAATTAAAATAAATGATGCTCACAAAGCAGGAGAAGGCTAGAAGAAGATAGCAAAGCGTTTTGAGGTAGCTGTTTCCTCAGTTTGTAATGTAATTAAGAAATGACAGTTAACATGAACGGTGGAGGTCAAGTTGATGTCTGGAAGACCAAGAAAACTTTCCGAGAGAACTGCCTGTAGGATTGCTAGAAAGGCAAATTAAAACCCCTGTTTGACTGCAAAAGACCTTCAGGAAGATTAGCAGACTCTGGAGTGGTTGTGCACTGTTCTACTGTATAGCGACACCTGCACAAATATGACCTTCACGAAAGAGTCATCAGAAGAAAATCTTTCCTGCGTCCTCACCAGAAAATTCAGCGTCAGAGGAACATCTAAACAAGCCTGATGCATTTTGGAAACAGGTCCTGTGGACTGATGAAGAACTTTTTGGCTGCAGTGAGCAATGGTATGTTTGGAGAAAAAAAGGTGCAGAATTCATGGAAAAAACACCTCTCCAACTGTTAAGCACAAGGGTGGATTGATCATGCTTTGGGCTTGTGTTGAAGCCAGTGGCACAGGGAACATTTAACTGGTAAAGGGAAGAATGAATTCATTTAAATACCAGCAAATTCTGGAAGCAAACTTCACACTGTCTGTAAAAATAAAAAGATGAAGATGAAAAGAGGATGGCTTCTACAACAGGATAATGATCCTAAACACACCTCAAAATCCACATTGAACGACCTCAAGAGGCGCAAGCTGAAGGTTTTGTCATGGTGCTTCACAGTCCCCTGACCTAAACATCATCGAAATTCTGTGGATACACCTCAAAAGAGCAGTGCATGTAAGACGACCCAAGAATCTCACAGAACCAGAAGACTTTTGCAGGGAAGAATGGGCAGAAATCCCCCAAACAAGAATTGAAAGACTCTTAGCTGGCTACAGAATGCGCTTACGAGCTGTGATACTTCCCAAAGGGGTTGTTAGTAAGTACTGACCATGCAGGGTGCCCAAACTTTTGCTTCAGGCCCTTTTCCTTTTTTGTTATTTTGAAACTAAAAGATGGAATTAAAAAAAAAGTAATCTTGCTTAAAATATTAAAGAAATGGTGTCATCTTTAACTTTACACCTTTTGGAAATCAGGTCATCTTTTATTTGCTTAGTTATTCACAGTAGCGGAGATTTTGACCAGAGGTGCCCAATCTTTTGCATGCCGCTGTATAGTGCAAAGACTCACAAGGTATAGAATTCAACTCATCAATTGGCTTTGTTAGCTGAATATGCTTCCCCTTTTCTGACTGGCAGTAGGAAATTCTCCTCTCAGACAAATCCAACTTACTGAATGTCCCCAGCAGCTCCTTATGAGATCATTAGAAGGCGGATAATGTTGGCACCAGGTCGTTGTTTCTCTTGCCAGCTGTATTGAGGAAAACATTTTGTGCATGTTCTCCATGCGTCATAGTGTTAGTGGAGGGGAAGAGAAGTTACTTTCAAGCTGTCATCACTTTTTGTGCCAAGTGGTCTTGCTTTCCAAGTCAAACATTCCTATCAGTATGGTCCTTATGTTTGTTATAACCCGGCACACAACTGGACTGGATGATAACGGTTCTACTCTTTTGATCAAACTTAAAGATATTGCCCTCAGGATGTATTATCTAGCTTGTTGTGGTATGCATTGTGCAAGCAGAGAGCTTTATACAATAGCCTATATCTCACCTTTCGTTTCTCTGTCAGAGAATGGTGCATATTTTTATTCCATTGCCATAGGCATTTTCCAAGTATTGCACTTCGTTCCTCAGAAAATTAAGTATGTACTAAATAATCTGTGATTGGAAATTTTTCAACACCACCAATGCTGACTTCATTTCTAAAGTACTTGCTATCTTTACAATCATGAACAGCAGCACTTGTGCTGGAGGAGCTCAGTAGGTCAGGCAGCATCTACGGAGGGAAATGGGCAGAGAACACTTTGGGGAGAGAACCTTTATCAGGACTGAAAGATAAGAGGGGAAGGGGCTTGATAGAAAGGTAGAGGGAAGAGGTGGAGCAAGAGCTAGCCAGTGATAGGTGGACATAGTTGAGGAGGAGGAGGGAAAAGTGGGAATAACAGATGGGGGTGGATTGTTGGAAGCAGCAAAGTTCAGTAGGTGATGGAATCTGATAGGAAAGGAAGGTAGCTCCCTTTGCTTCTCTTTATGGTGGCCATCTTCCCTCTTTCTTTTAGTACAGATAAAGGGTCTTGACCCAAAACATTGATAATCCATTTCCCTCCATAGATGCTGCCTGGCTGCAGAGTTTCTCCAGTGCCTTGTGTGTAGTCCCAGATTCCAGCATCTTCAGTTGTTTGTCTCCAATTGGCTTTAAAACCCTTTTGAGTTGCGTTGATAAAATGTGAGACTCACATTAGGAATTTAATTCTTTCTTTTTCACTACACCAAAGGTCAGATTACTAACAAATTTATTGCTTCCTGTGTAATGGCTCACCTCTAGAAATGTTGTCAGTCACACTCATTAACATTGACCTTCCATTTTGCCAATGAGTTGGAGGCTTCTCTTCCGAAAGGATTTACTCAGCCAATTGCAATATCTATCTCACATCAGCTACAGCCAACACTTCAAATAGAAGCAGAATTATTTTGCCAAATTACTTTGAATAGAAGAAAGTTTAATCATGTAAATTATATCCATAAGTTTAGACCCAGCATGAAAACTGGCTTCTTCACTGGCAGGTATTGAGGAGAAAGTCTTCCATTTAGTATTTCTGGATGCAGCTGGCAAAAGACATAAGAAAACAAAAGACCAGTCAGCTCCTCAAGCCTGACCTGCCATTCAATATGATCATGGCTGATATGCCTTCATTTCCTCATTTCATATTCCCATTGCCCTCAATTCCGCAATCTTTGAAAAATGTATCTAGCACCCCTTTAAGTAGCCCCAATGAACCCATTTCTCCAAGTCGTGGAGTCATAGAAAAGTCCAGCAATAAAATAGGCTCTTTGGCCCATCTAGTCTGTGCTGATCCATTTAAACTGCCTACTCCCATTGACCTTCATACCCCTAACCATCCATGCACCTATCCAAACTTCACATAAACGATGAAATTGAGCATGCATGCACCACTTTTGTTGGCAGCTTGTTCCACACTCATACACCTCTAAGCGAAGAAGTTGCCTCTCATGTTTCTCGTAAACTTTTCACCTTTCACCCTTAACTCATGATTGCTGGTTGTAGTCCTACTTAACCTTTGGGGTAGAGAATTCTAGAGATTCGCCATGCTCAACGAGAAGTTCTGGCATGTCATGTTGTTAAATAACTCTCTAAACTTGGAGCAACGTTCTTACACTCAAGATTCTCCCGCTAGTGGAGGTATCTCAGCATTTATCCTGTCATGTCATGTCCTCTCAGATTTTTCTATGCTCCAATAAGATTGCCTTCATTTTCAAAGCTCTTCAAAGATTCTTCTAAATTCAAAAGAATATGGATGCAATGTCTTGAAATTGTGTGAACCTACCAAGACATTTTCTTGTGGTAGAAATAAAGGAATGTGATGGGGCCATGTTTTCATTCCAGGGTTTAGTGTTCAGTACTGTGCAAAAGTCTTAGAGAGATCTATACTGTATAGGAGAGGGAGAGAGAGAGAGAGAGAGAGAGAGAAAGAAAGAGAGAGAGAGAGAGAGAGAGAGAGAGAGAGGGAAATCCCGAGGATTTCGCACAGGACTATATTTGTCAATGTAGAGCAGTGAGCGAGTTTGTAAAGCTAGCAGGAGTGAAAGATGTTGGGAGAGTTGAGGGACAGGTGACATAGGAGGAGTGCCAGGGCGGTGGGGGAGGGTGGTATGGGTACTGACAGACACAGCCCTGAGACACCAGGCAAAGTCATTTGATTCAAAATAATTGGTTTATTAATCATTACAGAATGTCTCTCTTTTACTTCCCACTCCCTCCCCTCACCCTTCCCCTTTTCCCAACCATGAGTTTTCTCTCCCTGATCCCTCAGAATTGGGTTTATCATCACTCATGTATCTCATGAAATTAGATTTTTTTGTGGCAGCGCTACAGTGTAATACATAAAGTTACTACAGTATCATGCAAAAATCTTAGACAACCTAGCTATAGGTATGTGCCTAAGACTTTTGCACAGTACTCTAGTATCTTGGAATTAGCTTCACATCCCAGAAATTAGTCTACAGTAGACTTGTTCTTGAAGCCACTTCCTGCTATTGACTGTGATAGGATAGTGTTAATGTTCCCTCCAAGCATCTATGTATCTTTGTTCTAGTGCGTCCATCTGTGCACAGTTTATGTGCTAGTGAAGCACTTTGGAACATTAAGATATTCCTGCTGATTGTTTTATTGATACTGTAAAACTGTGTCATGCAAGAAATTGTGTGAACCTACCAAGAGATTTTATTGCGGTAGAAATAAAGGAATCTAAGCATTTTAATGATGCTATTTATGGTTCTGACCGTTCATTAAATAAATTTGTACAACAATGTTTAAAATTAAATAACTAGCTTCTTGTAAAAACCCGCCTGGTTCACTAATAACTATCAGAGAAGGAAATCTGTCATCTGTACCTAATGTGACCACAGATCCATCGTAATGTTGTTAACTCATAACTGCCTTCTGATGGTGTGAGGTTAGCAGTGAATGCATGGCCTGCCAGTGTCCCAACAGAATGGCGCCTGCATCAAAAAGAGAAAATTAGTTTGTCCTGTATGATATGTTTGATATTTAAATTAATCATTGAGCTGCAGATTTGTAATGATTTAAAGATTTTAATGAGGATGGCTTTATTTGGCACATATACATTGGAGCATACGCAGAAGTGCATTGTTCAAAGTTCAAAGTAAATTTATTATCAAAGTACAGTATATATTACCATATACGACTCTGAGATTCATTTTCTTGTTGTATTCATAGTAAGTACAAGCACCACAATAAAATCGATGAAAGACTGCACCCGGCAGGCCAGGCAAGCAATGAAACTGCAAAAAAAGAAAGAAAAATAAAGAAATAATAATCAGGACTGAGTAGTTAGCACAAAAATTATTAAAAATACATGAAAGGCCAACAACTTCAAGGTGATAAATGTAGAAAGTGCTGAGAAAAACCAGAAAAAATCCAACACATTACAGGATCCTATAGTAGTTTGCACAATCTGATTACTTACGCAGACACAATCAAGTGGTAAACATTTAGAGTCAGACTACCACAAATCATGACTGAGCAGATATTACAGATAAGACAATCCATTATAACCATCCGGATATAGTAATAACAGGATAAACAAGCAAGAACAACTTATTTAATAGATACAGCCATTCCAAACACACACAACTTACAGAAATCAATTTGAAAAACACCAGAAATATGCTGAATTGAGGAAATTGAAAGATTTTGGAACGCGAGCAAGGCATATATTGTTCCGATTGTAATATCTACAACTGGTGTCATCCAAAAGTCACTACGCAGTAACACTAATACGCAATATCTTTGTAAATCTTCAGAAAGTCACAATTCTAAACACCACTTAGAATATTCTGAAAGTTCCTAGCAATTGACAAATAAGCATGCTTGCCTATGCCTGTACCTCAGATTTTACCAGCTTGGGCTGGGGAAAAATTAATAATAATGATCATAAATGAGCAATCAATATCAACAACTTGAGGTGAAGATTCCTTGAAAGTGAGTCCATAGGTTATGTGAACAGTTCAATGAAGGGGTGAATGAAGTTATAACCCCCCCCCCCCGTATTAAGAGCTTAATAGTTTGTGGGGGGGGGGGGTTAATAGCTGTTCCTGAACCTGGTCCTGCTGGCAGCAGCAAGAAGAAAGCACAGCCTGGATAGAGGGGTTCCTTGATAATGTATGCTGCTTTCTTGTGACAGCACTCCATGTAAGCATGTTTAATGGTGGGAAGGCTTTACCTGTGATGGGCGAGACTGTATCCATTACTTTTTGTAAGCCTTTCTATTCAAAACCATTGGTGTTTCCATATCAAGCTGTAATGTAGCCAGTCAATATATTCTCCACCACACATCTGTAGAAGTTTGTCAGAGTTTTAGATGACATGCCGAGCTTCATAAACATCTAAGGAAGTTTGTGTCAATAACTGTCACAGCCCAAGGATACAGAGATCCAGCACAGCTGCAGACCCTTTAGTTCTGAGTCCATGTTGACCATCAATAACCCATTGCACCTACCTTAACCCATTTTATCTTCCTCACATTACCATCAACTCCCCCCAGGTTCTATCACTCACTTCCACACTAGGGATAAGTTCTCTTTCAGCCCATAGGGCGCTGACTGCAGCCTGCCAGAGTTCTCCATCTTGGACCGCAGGTTAATTGGTTTTGTGGCTTCCACTTTAACCACACAGCATCATATGTCTTCTAGGTGAATATCCTTCCTCTCCCAGGGATGAGGTCTTTGGAGCTTCTGTAGCTGTCGGTTTTTACAGGATCAGGTTGCTCGGCCCCCACCCACCCTTTTGCAGCCGTGCTTGGGACCATCCCTGGTGGAGTTGGGGGCAAATGAATCATCTAATCTACACGCCGTTAGTGTCAGCTGGTGTTCAAATCTCTGGTCCTGAATTTTTGACCTTGTGATATTTCTTTTATTCATTAAGGTAATAGATTATTTCGCACATTGGCACTAGAAGGTAGTCTCGGAAGCCAAGTGCAGCAAAGTTGCTCTGACTACATGGTGCAGTTCCAACATTGGAACAGCAGGGCATTTTGGCAACACTGCAGTAGCTAAGCAAATGTGTACTGGGCTAAGGACAGTCCATTCCCAACGAGTACTGGCTAAGTCTTTTTTAAATTCACATCATACACATTCATAAGTAACACCTTAATGGCCTTATTTCAGAGGCCAAGTAATAAATACAAGGTTTTGTATCTGGAATAATGAAAAATTGCTAAATTGGTTTATAATTGTCACATGTACCAAGGTACAATGAAAAGCTTTATTTTGCATGCTATCTACAAATCATTTCATTACTTCTGTGCGTTGAGATAGTACAAGGGAAAAGAATAAAAGAATGTGGAATGAAGTGTTGCAGAGAAAGTGTAGACCTGGCAAACAATAAGGTGCAAGGTCGTAATGTGGTAGATTATGAGATTAAAAGTCCATATTAACATACTTGGGAACTAGTCAATAGTCTTAAAACAGCAGGATAGAAGTTGGTGGCACATGCTTTCATGTGTATGTTCTGCCCGATAGGAGATCCGAGAAGGGAGAATGTCTGTTTTACTAAGGCAGCAAGAAGTACAGACAGAGTCCATGGAAGTGAGGCTAGTTTCTGTGATGTGCTGAGCTGTGTCTACAGCTTTTTGCAGGTTCTAGTGACCTCAGGCAGATAATTTGGCATACCAGGCCTCCACAGACGCTGCTTGACCTGCTGTGTTTTTCTAGCTGATTGTTACATTGGATAAGGTAGCAAATTTACATCTGTAAAGTACATTAGTGAACCAGATGGACTTAGGTGACAGTCTAATGTTTTCATAATCTCCATAACTCAGTCTAGAATTTTAAAATGTTCATGTTAGTTAATGAATTTGAGTTTGTGTCTCAGATCATTAATGGAGTTAGGACAAAGCAACTTGACTCTCAATTAGATTTGACCAAACTGCAACTAACTAATGAACTGAGCAATAAAGTAATGAGGGACATGGATAGGGTCAATGCACACATTCTTTTTTCCCCAGAATCAAGAATCAAGAACTTAAGGGCATAGGTTTAAGTTGAGAGATGAACTTTTTTATATGGTTTACATATATGGTATGAAGTACCAGAAGAAGCGGTTGAAGCAACTGCAATAACAAATTTATAAGGTACTTGGATAGATAAACAGGTAGGAAAAATTTAGTAGGATCTGGGTCAAATGCGGGCAAAAGGAGTTAGTTTAGATGGATATCCTGATTGGAATGTATGAATTGCCCCAAATTTATTGCCCATTCCTAATGGCCTTTCAGAAGGAGTTGGGAACCAACTTCATTGTAGTCCTTTTGGGGAAATGTGCTCCCACAATTTCGGCAGGATTTAGATCTAAGGAATGGAAGCATATTTCAGACTTTTGATATTGTAGGTCTTGGAGTGGAACTGGCAGGGCGGGGGTGTATACCATGTCTTTGTGGACCTTGACCTTCTTGGTGGTGGAGACTGCAGTGCTGTCAGGGTAGACCTAAGGAATGGTAATGTGTTTCCAACCTGAGATGAAGTGGTACTTGGAGGGAAACTTGCACGTAGTACCGTTTTGCCATCCTTAATGCTCTCCACCTTCCTCATAGTAGAGGGTTGCTGGTTTCAGAGGTGCTGGTCGTAATCCAAGCAATACACATCTTGAATGAAAAGATCTCCGTTAATTTGTGCATTCTCTTCTTTCCCAGGCATTATCACAGCATGGACGAGTTCAGCCATTATGACCTACTGGATGCTGCTACTGGCAGAAAGGTGGCTGAGGGTCACAAGGCCAGTTTTTGCCTGGAGGACACCACGTGCGACTTCGGTCACTTGAAGCGTTACGCCTGCACATCGCACACTCAGGTAGGAAATGCATTTCAAGCTTAAATTTATTGCCAGAGACACCCATACCCAGGGTGCAAATCCCAGGAACATTTGCTTTTGGCAGCTGTAGCACAATACATTACAACCATAAACGTATTAGAAAATATAAATTATCCAAAATAAATGCGACGTTTCTGTAGGTTGAGACAGATAAAAAGAGATATAGTCCGAAGTGGCACTGCAGTTTTTCAGGTTGGTTGAAAATCCTGATGGCAGTGGGGAAGAAGTTGGTTAGCCTTGAGGAGTGGGTCTTCAGGACTCTTGTATCTCCTCTGCCTGATGACAGCCTCAAGACAAGGGTGTGGCTCAAATGGTGGAGATCCCTGATAATCGATGTCTGTCCTGAGATGGTAGTGGGAAGGGCTGTACACATGGTGTGACTCCACCACTCTTGGTAGCCTCTTGTGTTTCCTGTGCACTGGAATTTCCATGCCATGCAGTGATGCATTCTACTGTATATCTTCAGAGGTTTATCAGAGAATGACATGCCAAATCTCCTTTAACTTCTAAGGTAGTAGAGATGCTGGTGTGCCTTCTTCATAGGTTCAGACAAATTACCCAAGTTCAAGTTTATTGTTGTCATAGGCATACATACACCAGGTATAAATGCCATGAAAGTTAGCTTTCTGCAGCAGCAGCTCAGTACATTACAAGGCTAGGACAAACATAAATGAACACAAACTAAATTAGCAAATCACCATGTCCATTCATCCACAATGGTGATTAAGCATAAGTACTCTCCTCTGCTGTGTGCTGATGGTCACATCCCATGCTCTTTCATTAATACTCAGTTTTGCCATTATAAGCAATGTAGATATTTAACCCTGAGTGTCAAAATTATGTAAAATAGTAGAACTTTAATTGAGTGGAATTTTGGTGATAGGGTATAATGTGGTCTTGCTACAGCCAAGTACACTTAGCACAACTGATTGGGGATGGGTTTGCAGGTAAGCCACCTCTATGGCTACAGAAGTGGTTACTCTTGAACCGTAAGTGGATTCAAAGAGCAGTACAGCAGGGATACAGGCCCTTCAAACCAACTAGTCCATGCCGATCTCTGTGCCCATCCAGTATTTCCTGCAATCTGCCCTACCCCTCCATGTACCTATCTAATTGCTTCCTACATTATTCTATTCTACCTGCTTCACCCACATCATCTGGTAGATCAACATCTGTATACCCATCACCTTTCATGTGAAAAAGTTGCTCCTCAGGTCCCTTTTAATTCTTTCCCCTCTCACCCCAAATCTATTCTTCCTAGGTTTGGTCTCTCTTATCCTGGTGAAAAGACTGCTGCTGTCTGCTTTATCTCTGCCTCTCTTTATTTTAAACATTCCTTTAAGGTCGCTCTTCATTTTCCTACATTCCAAGGAAAGAAGACCTAGCCTGGCTGACCTCTCCCTATAACTCAGACTCTAGTCCATGGTGTAATGTCAGAAGACAGGCTGGAAGTTCTGCACGGCAATGTGACTAATGTTTGAAAGGACAGAGAAACTGAGACCAGAGGCAGTGAGGTCTGGCGCCAATCAGCCCTGATCATATCGAATGGCTGGGCAGGTTTGAGGGACTGAGAGGCCTACTCCAACTCCTGATTGCTTTTGTGTTTTGTAATAATGGCCAGATAACCTACTTTATTGGTGTCGATCGAGGGATCAATATTGTCTAGGACATGAAGAGAACTTTGTTGCCCTTTCTCACAATATTGCCCTTATAATTTTTACAAGGTACATGAGGTGTTACTTAGAAGGCAATGCAGTAATCGCTTGGAGACATATTATAGCTCTACGAGATGTGGTAAAACCTCAGCTGGAAAATTGTGCCCAGTTCTGGATGTCCTGCTACAGGGAAGATGCTATTAAGCTGGAAGGAGTGCAGGAAATTTCTATGTGGATGTTACTAGGCTGAGGGCTTGGAGTGTAGCAGGTAAAGGTGACCCTATAATGATTTATAAAAGCATGAAGTACATCGATAAGATGAATGTCACAGTTGTTTTTTTTTACAGAGTGGGAGCTCTAAAACTGTAGATATACACAAAATCCTAGATGAAAGGGATTTGGGAATACTTGTGCAGAAAACCCTAAAGGTTAACTTGCAGGTTGATCCAGTGGTGAGGAAGGCAAATGCAATGTTGGCATTCATTTGAAGAGATCTTGAATACAAGAGCAGAGAATGTGATGCTGAGGCTATATAAGACACTGGTGAGGCTTCACCTTGAGTATTGTAAACAGTTTTGGGCTCTTCATCTAGGAGGAGATTTGCTGACATTCAGGAGAATCCAGAAGCAGTTCATTTGGGAATGAAAGAGTTATCATATGAGGAATGTTTGATGGCTCTGGGTCTGTACTCACTGGAATTTAGAAAGATGAGGGGCGATCTCATTGAAGCCTTTTGAATGTTGAAGGCCCTGGATGGAGTGAATGTGGAGGGGATGTTTCATGTGGTGGGGGAGTCTAGGACAAGAAGGCACAACCTCAGGATTGAGAGGCATCCATTTAAAACAGAGATGTGGAGACATTTCTTTACCATGTGCAGCTGCTGAGGCCAGGTCATTGGGTGTAATTAAGGTAGAGCCTGACAGGTTCTTGATTGGACACAGAATCCAAAGTTACGGGGAGAAGGCCTGAAAATGGAGTTGAGGAGAGGAAAAAGAATCACCCATGATTGAATGGCATAGCAGACTCAGTGGGCCAAATGGCCTGATTCTGCTCCTATGTCTTATGGTCTAAACATCCAGCAGCATCTATGGAAGTGAATACAGAGATAGCATTTCTGGCCAAGGTCCTTCATCAGTCCCTAATGAAGGGTCTCTTCCCATAATGTTGAGACTGTTTAATGCCCTCAAAGATGCTGTCTGATTTGCTGATTTCCTTCAGCATGTTGTGTATGCTGCTAAAGATTTCCAGTATCTGAAGAATCTCTTGTATTTAAAATGACAGGGTGCAGATTTAAGGTGAGAGGGGAAAATATTTACAAAGACCTGAGGGGCAAGTTTATCACACACATGGTGGTGGATATATGGAATGAACTCCCAGAGGAAGTGGAAGTAGCATGTGACCGTACTGTATAATTCTGGGACTCTGCACTGAAGGGTGAACCAAGATTGTCGTGCTCACCCCTCTGAAGAACTTTAATTAGCTAGGGGTCTTTCCACTTTGGAGGCAGATCTGCTGCTACAAAACTCCAAGCAACTCAGTAATGTTTCTGCTGCCTGAATGCATGACAAAATAAGACACATGGGATAGAAAGGAAAGGAAACAGGTCATAGGAAGATGGTTGGAGGAGTGTGTCTATTGGATTGTACTTACTTAGTCCTGACATGGGCTTAGTGGGCTGAATGGCCTTTTTGCTTGTTGTGACCTTACTGTGATTCTTTGGAAAAAGAGCGAATGGTGTTTGAGTATTCCTTTAAGGAAAATGTATTACTTGGAAATAAGAGCAAGGTTACAAATGGAAGTTATTACTTTTTTTTATTCTGAAGCATTCTGATTTACCAGCAGGGTCAGTACATAAGAATTATGTTACTTAAATCTGTTATTGATTAATTTAGCATGCATCCTATCAGACAGATTATTAATTGGAGGTTGTTTTACGTAGAAATGCTGAATGCTCAGGTTAACGTGTGGTTCTATTTTCAGCTAGATGGCGTTGCCCTGTATTAATTCAACTCAAATAAAACTAGGTTGATATAATGTATTTATAGCTGGTTAAGAGAGTTGACTCTGAAAATGCCAGAGTACTGTCATGTCATGTCGTGCCGTGTGTCTCAAAGTCAAGATGTGAAGATCGTGAAAATAGTATTTATCTCAGGAGAAGCTAATATACTGGTACAGATTCGCTGAGTCCAGCTAATACAATGTCAGGCATACATTTGGTGAGGCTTACACTCAGTGGCCACTTTATTAAGAACAGGGGTTGTACCCGGTGAGATCTTCTGCTGCTGTAGCCCATCCACTTGAAGCTTTGACGTTTTGTGCATTCAGAATAGCTCCTCTGCACACCACTGTTGTAACACATGGTTATTTGAGTTACTGTTACTTTCCAGTTAGCTTGAACCAGTCTGTCTATTCTCCTCTGACCTCTCTCATTTACAAGACATTTTTGCTAACAGAACTGTCACTCACTGGATGTTTTCTGTTTCTCACACCATTCTCCATAAACTCCAGGGACCATTGTGTATAAAAATCCTGGGAGATCAGCTGTTTCTGAAATACTTAAACCAACAATCTGTCTGGCACCAACAAACGTTCCATGGTCAAAGTCACTTAGAGATGACCTTTCTCATGCAATCTAATGCTTGGTCTGAACATCTTGACCATGTCTGCATGCTTTTGTACATTGAGCTACTACCATATGATTGGATAGTGAATATGCATACGTCAAGATGCTCGTCATTGGCTACAGGTCAGCATTCAATTCCATCATCCCCTTAAAACTAATCAAAAAGCTCCAAGACTCAATAACTCCTTGTGTAACTGGATCCTCGATTCTTCACTTGCAGACCTCAATCAGTTCAGATTAGCAACAACATGCTTTCCATAATTTCCATCAGCATCGGTGCACCACAGGTTGTGTGTTTAGCTCCCTGCTCTACTCGTTTACACTTATGACAGTGTGGTGAAGCACAGCTGAGTTGCCATTTCCACAATGCGCTGGAAGAGCTCAGCAGGTCAGGCAGCATCTATGGATGGGAAAAAAACAGTCAGTGTTTCGGGCTGAGACGCTTCATCAGGGTCTCAGCCTGAAACATTAACTGTTTACTCTTTTCCATTGATGCTGCCTGACCTCCACCAGCACATTGTGTGCATTGCTCGAGATTTCCTGCACCTACAGTACCTCTTGAGTCTTGGGTCTAACGCCATATTTAATTTGGGGATGACACCACTGTCATTCGCTGAATCAAAGGTGGTGATGAATAAGCACATAGGAGGGAGACTGAAAATCTGGTTGAGTGGTGCCACACCAACATCCTCTCACTCAATGTCAGCAAGACCAGGGAGCTGATTATTGACTACGGGAGGAGGGAATCAGAGGTCTATAAGCCAGTTGTCGTCATGGGAATCACAGGTGAAGAGGGACAACAACTTTAAAGTCCTCGGTGTTTTTGAGGGCCTGTTCTGAGTTCAGCACATAAAGGCCTTTACATTATGAAGAAAACATGACAACTCCTCTATCTTGTTAAATTTGTAAAGTATCGGCATGAGATCTAAAACTTAGATAAACCAATAGATATGTGGTGGAGAGTATATTGAATGGTTGCATCGTGGTTTGGTACAGAGGCACCAAAGCCCTCGAACAGAAAAGCCAACGAAAAGTAGTGGCCACAGCCCGGACCATCATAGGTAAAGCCCTCCCCACCATTAAACAGATTACAGAAAAGCAGCACCCATCATCAGGGACCCTCACCACCCAGGACATGCTCTGTCTCGCTGTTGCCATCGGGGAGGAGATACAGAGCCTCAGGACCCACACCACAGAATCAAGAACAGTTATTACTCCTCAACCTAAGGACTCACTTACTCACTTTCAAGGACTCTTTATCACAAGCTGCTGCTGTTATTGTTTATTTATTTGTTTTTTTATTCCTCTTGTATTTGCAGAGTTTGTTGTCTTTTGCACGTTGGTGTTTGTCCATTTTCTGTGCAGTTTTTCTTTGATTCTGCTTTATTTCCTTGTATTTACTGTGAATGCCCACAAGAAAATGAATTTCAGTTTTATATGGTGGCATACATGTACTTCAATAAATTAAACTTTGACCTTGTATTTGCATTAATGAGCAGGTGTACAGATGTACCTAATAAAGTGCCCAGTGGGTGTATATTGCAGGTATTGTTAACAGTATGTAGCCTGTGTAACAATGGTACAATAATGGCATTTGCTAAAATCCTTTGCTACAGTATTTATAACTTCTGCAGTAACTGTCTTTTACAGAAATCTATTTTGGTTGTTACAGGCTTTGTGTGGAAATGAATTTTTGTAGGTCCTGTAATACTGCCCGATCTTCCTGTTGCAGTTTGCAAGCAGGTGACACCCTCTGTCTCTTTGGTAGTTTACTCTTATTGTTTTTTAATCTTTTAATTAGGTGACTACATGCTAACTTTCTCATTAGATCTTTATTCCATACTTACAGAGGACTTGATCATAGTGAACTGAGATAGAACAGTATTGCTTAGCCGCAGTGCGCAAGTTAGTCAGTCCTGGACTTGCGTGACTGTATGCAGCGTTGAACACAAAAGTGTCAGCACGGCTGCACTAAATGTAACTAATATACTGAACTCAGCATGTCAAATGTGCCTCCGATCCAGTGCTTTATTGTCATGGCAGCTATAATTCATTGTTTCCAATATGGTCTTTTTTATTTCAGTGTGGTCACTAAATTTCATTAAAGGTATGGGAATTACGTGTTTAGAAACATAGAAGCATAGAAAATCTACAGCACAATACAGGCCCTTCGGCCCACAAAGCTGTGCAGAACATGTCCTTACCTTAGAAATTATCTAGGGTAACCCATAGCCCTCTATTTTTCTGAGCTCCATGTACTTGTCCAGGAGTCTCTGAAAAGACCGTATTGTATCCACCTCCCACCACCATCGCTGGCAGTCCATTCCACACACTCACCACTCTCTGCGTAAAAAAGAACTTACCCCTGACATCTCCTCTGTACCTACTTCCAAGCACTTTAAAACTATGCCCTCTCGTGTCAGCCATTTCAGCCCTGGGAGAAAGCCTCTGACTATCCACATGATCAATACCTCTCATTATCTTACACACCTCTGTCAGGTCACCTCTCACCCTCCGATGCTACAAGGAAAAAAGGCTGAGTTCACTCAACCTATTCTCATAAGACATGCTCCCCAATCCAGGAAACATCTTTGTAAATCTGCTCTTGCGCCCTTTCTGTGGTTTCCACATCCTTCCTATAGTGAGGCAAACGGAACTGAGCACAGTACTCCAAATGGGGTCCTGCAACATTACCTCTTGGCTCCAAAACTCAATCCTACGATTGATGAAGGCCAATGCACCATATGCCTTCTTAACCACAGAGTCAACCTGTGCAGCAGCTTTGAGTGTCCTATGGACTTGGACCCCAAGATCCCTCTGATCCTCCACACTGCCAAGAGTCTTACCATTAATACTATATTCTGTCATCATATTTGACCTACCAAAATGAACCACCTCACAGTTATCTGGATTGATGCAGGAAATTTTACATTTATTTACCTTTTAGCCTTTTAATTTATTTTCATTTTATAAAGTCATTTTTTAAAATGTCTCTGATTACCTGTGATAGTTACAAACAGTAGAACAGTCCCTGGATGGAACGGTACATTGAAAGATCATTAGGGCAGTCCAAGCATAGGATTAGGATATGTTTCCTGTTTAAATGCCCTCACCTCCCCACCCCACCGTGGGCTGAGTTCTGCCAGCGCTGAGGTCCTACAGGAAGCGAACGCAAAGAGCGGGCTCAGTCGAGCCAGAAGTGGCCCAACTCCTCAAATCAAAGGGGCGTCACAGTAGCATAGCAGTTCAGGTAATGTGATTACATCGAGAGTGACCCAGTTTCAGTTCTGTCACTGTTTGTAAGCGGTTTGTGCGTTCTCCCCATGCCCATTGGATTTCATTTGGATATTCTGGTTTCCTCCCACGTTCCAAAGACATGCTGGTTAGTAGGTTAATTTGTCACATGGATGTAATTAGGAGCACAGGTTCATTGGGACCAAAGGGCATCATACCTTGCTGTAGCTTGAAAAAAACAAACAAACAATAATATGTCTCCCCAGCCATTCCAGGCATGCAAACAGCTGGCCGTACCTTCTAGTTCCAAGGGCATGGTTTTGACTGTGACCTCCAGGACTGTGTGTGTTTGTGTGAAGTTTGCCTGTTTCTCCTGTGATTGTGTGCACTTGCCCCAAGTGAACCGGTTTCTATCCACATCACAAAGATGTGCTGGTTAGTGAATTCACTGCTGTAAATTGCCACTTTATATAGTCTGCACACTTCTTGTTTCATGAAATTGTGAGTTCTTGCAAATGTTGGTAGGTACTGGAGTAACATATATATGGTCTGAAGAGAAGAAGGGAAAGCAGGACTTTTGGCAGAGAAGTTGTGCAGTCCTATTTCTCCTCCATTGAAAGATGCAACTTTTGCAATATATGCAGTGTATACCTACAGGTTGGGTTCTATGACCAAAGTAACACCGTTGCTCTTATTAATTTTCCATTTGTGCCCACATGATGTTCTGATGTGGTTGATGACACATCAGTGTATCTTGAGAATGCCCAAGCAAAGCGATGCAACACCTGGGTTGTGAATCAGGGATTAGTTTGTTAAAGCCCTTATTGGTATGTTCTATTGGCATCACCCTTCCAAACTTCTTGAATGCTCCCAGATTGGAGATCCTGACAAGTACGCAATGAGGCACATTGCTGAGATCTTCCTTTGATTCTTGTTGGTGTATATCAATTCCATAAGACATAGGAACAGAATTAGGCCATTTGGCCCTTTGATTCTACCCCACCAATACATTCTGGTTGTTTTTTTTTCAACTCCATTCTCGGCCTTCTACCCGTGGCATGAAACATTGTGCATTTGGCAGTGAATATCCCCAGTGCTGATGTTATGTTGGAAAGGAAGCAATTAGTGAAGCAGCATACACAAAATGCTGGAAGAACTCAGCCGATCAGGCAACAGCCATGGCAGTGAACAAGCAGTTGATGTTTCGGGCCGTGACCTTTCTTCAGAACTGGAAGGGAAGGGGGAAGATGCCAGAGTATAAAGATGAGGGGAGGGGAAGAAGGATAGCTAGAAGTGATAGGTGAAGCCAGGTTGGTAGGAGAGATAAAGGGCTGGAGATGAAAGAATCTGATAGGAGTGGAGAGTGGACCATTGGGGAAAGGGAAGCAGGGCACTAGAGGGAGGTGATAGGCAGATGAGGGAGGTAAGAGGCCAGAGTGGGGACCAGAAGAAGAGAGGACGGAGAGGCAAGTGTTTTTTACAGGAAGGAGAGATCAGTATTCATGCCATCAAGTTGGAGGCTACCCTGATGGAATATAAGGTGTTACTGCTCCACCATAAAGGTTGGATTCATCATGGCTGAAGAGGAGGCCGTGGACCACCACGTTAGAACAGGAATGGAAATTGGAAGTAATATGTTGGGCTACCAGGAAGTTTTGCTTTTGGCAGATGCGGCGACAAAGCAATCCCCCAATTTATGACAGGTTTCACCATTGTAGAGGAGGCTGCATCAGGAGCACCAGATACAATAGACAATCCCAGCTGATTCACAGGTGAAGTGTTGCCTCACCTGGAAGGACTGTTTGGGGCTGCTGAATTGAAGTGAGGGAGGAGGTGAATGGGCCAAGTCTAAGATACGGCTCTGAAGTAAACAAAGCTTTGTAATTAAACCTTTTCTTCAGATATACATTTGCTGCACAATGTGTATATTGTGATGTTGCATACCACATTGTATAGGCATTCACATTCGGAGCATTCCCTTGGCAAGAGAGTTGTTTAGCCAGAAGGCACAAATTACTATAATTGAGGAAAGCTAAGAACTGTTGTTGCAGATTACACTGGTTTACACAGCCTAAATAGGTGATAGAAACGTGTTCAGTGATAATTTCCAAAATGGAATTGAATAGTGAATGAAAAAAATTGAATTGTGGAGCTGTGGCAAAAGAGGAATAGGCAGATATAACTGGATATTCTTTCAAAGATGGGATAAAGATTTGCCTTCTCCTTATGATTCTGTGATGTACATTTTGATATAACAACAACTTTGGCCTATTTGCTGTCATTATATCATGAAATTGATAGCACATTTGGGATTTTTTATGAGTAATCAAACTTATACTAGCTTTTGTACGAATGTTAGAGATGCTCACAAAACGTTGAACTATTTGACAGCCATTTTGGCTTGGAGTGTGGCTTAGTCAGCTGCCTAAGCATTTTGTGAGGTTTATTTTGCAGGATCTCTGCATTGTTTATTTGCATGAAAACTTGCTGCTAGAAGTTTAGTTCAAGGTTCAGTTGGCAGATGCTCATAAGATAACTGCTGAGAAATGCAGACATATCAGGAACTCACCGTTAACATTATGGATGCTAATACCTAGCAGTTCTAGAGAATGGGAAATGATGTTCTCTTAGCTGGGGCTATTCAGTGTTCGTGGGAGCTTCCCTCGATGTCGCATACTAACTTTATTGTCTCCATTCTTAGACATTGTTGCAGAATGCTAACAAACAACATATTCACCTTCTTTGCCCATCTAGGGACTGAGTCCTGGTTGCTACGACACCTACAATGCAGATATTGACTGTCAATGGATTGACATTACAGATGTCCAACCTGGGAAATATATCCTAAAGGTATAGAGCTAACAAATTGTTGCTTTATTCAATATTATCTTGTGAAAATATATATTCCAATACTGTACTTGTCTTTTATGCTACAGCTTCAAGTAAATCCCAACTATCTTATACAAGAATCGGATTTCACTAACAATGTTATCAGGTGCAACATTCACTACACAGGGCAATATGTTGCTACTACAAATTGTAAAATAACACAGTAAGTATTTAAAATCCTTTGTAAAAAGAGAAAATGTACTTATTTGTGTATTTATTCATTCAATCATTGAGATACAGGCATGGAATAGGCGTTCAAGCTGCACCGCTCAATAATCCCCTGATTTAATCTGAGTGTAATCATGAGGCAGTTTACAATGACCAGTTAACCTACCAGCCAGTACATCTTTGGACAGTGGGAGGAAACCAGAGCGTCCAGAGGAAACCCACACAGTCACAGGGAGAATGTGCATACTTCTTACAGGCAGCAGTGGGAATTGCATTGAATTGGTCTCAAGACTGTCAGGATTTCCCCTCCCATCTTCAGTCCTGCTCCCTCAGCCACTGCATATCCACCAGCACAGGAAATTCACTTCCATCTTTCTATGCATGGCCACTCTATCCTGGCCTCCTCTGCAAATTAATGATGCAGTCCATTTTGGAAAGCCCCTTTCTCTTGCCTCCTTTTATACTTTTCCTTTCTCTGTTACACAATTGATAGCAGAGACATTGTGTCTGATGACTTTGTAGTTTCGTCTTCCACTCTATCACAGAGTTGTTCAGTCTGGAAAGAAGCCATTTGGCCCATCATGTTCATGCTGACCACCCTATTTCATCTATACCAGTCCCTTTTATCTGCATTTCGTCCATAGCCTTCCATGCCTTTGCTACTTTATTTGTCTGTGTTCCTGTATTTAATTTTCCCACTGTATCTTGCTGATACGGGGGACCTTCATGAATCCTTGCATCCAGCATAATATTTATATTATGGGATTTTGGGATTTGAAACTGCATGTAGTGACCATGGACTGATTTGTGTTCCTGTTCACTAGGTTATGAAAAGGACCATGTGCCTTTTATTGAAGGTGGTCAATACTGAATTAACAGCGGAGGTTAATAAACATTCTCATACAGCATCATAGGACAAGTTACCCACAAGGGTGGTTAGGTCATGTGGTGTGCTGGCCTTCGTTAGTCAGATTGAGTTCAAGAGCTGCAAGCTAATGTTACAGTTCTATAAGTTTCTAGTTTGATCGCACTAAGTGTTTATTTCTGGTCTCATTGTAGAAAAGATGTAGAAGCTTTAAACTGGACGTTGAGGAGAATTACCAGGATGTTGCTTGGATTAGAGAATATGTCTTATGAGGAAAAGTTGAATGAGCTAGGGCTTTTCTCTATGGAGTGTTGGAGGATAAGAGAAAACTTGATAGGAATTGTGTAAGATCATGAGGGGCACTGATAAAGTGGACAGCCTGCAACTTTATCCAGGGTAGCAAAGGGCAATACCAGAGGACATCCGTTTAAGGTGAGTGGAAGAACATTTATGGGAAATATCAGAGGTAGAATTTTTATACAGAGTCGTTCACTGGAATGCATTGCTGAAGGCTGATGCAATAGGGACATCTAAAGACCCTTAGACAAGAAGGTGGATGTCAGAAAAATGGAGGGTTATGGGCTGTGTAGGAGGGACTGGTTAGCTGGATTGTGGAATAGGCTTATATTGGTCTGCACAATAATGTGGGCTGAAGATTGTGTACTGTTCTATGTCTATCATTTACAATCCCATTTATCTGTACTGTACTCCATTCATCACTGTACCTTTCTGCACTGTTTGCACACAAAGGCACTTCATTAGAGCAACCTTTTTGAGCAGCAGCTCTGTAGTTAGAAAGGTGTGCTTTACACAGACTGTCTTAGGGCCAGATATGCGCAGGCTTTCCCTACCGAGGGCCAGAGGGCGTCCACTGTGGCCAAAGTGTTATGTGAGAAGTATTTCATTTCTTATAACCTCCCCAGGCGGATACATAATGATCAGGGACGGGATTTCGAGAGCAGGCTCGTCAGTGAGTTACTGGGCATGTTTGGAGTCGAGGACAACTCCCTATCATTCACAGGGTGATCCTTAGTCCGAGAGGTTTAATCGGACCTTGCTAGACATGCTCGGGGCCTTGGAGATCAGCAAGAAGAGCAGGTGGGGTCAACATATTGGAATTCTGGTCCACAGTTACAACTGTACCCGAAATGAAGCTACCAGGTACTTGCCATATTATCTGATGTTTGGATGTGAGGCAAGGTAACCAGTTGAGCTTTGTTTTGGGACTGACGAGGGCAACTTACCACCAAAGACTTATCTGAAGTATGTGTCTGATATGAGAAGAGAGCTGAAAATCGTGAGCTCCAATGTTGCACATTAGACTTCTTTAAAATGGGCCTTTTTCTGTTTGTTTACTAACTCTCTAGACAAATTAAGAATTAAAAGGCTAAATCGTGTAGTTGCATACGGTGTAGTGTTTGTTATTTCTTGGCACTGATTTATAATGGGGATACATCACGCAGCATCCACCCAAATGAGGTTTCACCAGTTTGGCCAGGCCGGAGGCTGTCTCCCCGTAGTCCAGCACAACCCGCCGAACCTGGGGGGGGTTACAGTTATTTGTGGTTGTGTGAGGTTTCTGGCTTGGCAGCAAAGAATGAATGGCCATGTGATTCTCACTTAGGATGCTGTGCATTTTGGAAGAATAGTAGGTGTGCATCTAGGCAACAGAAGTCTTGGGTCAAAGATTAAAGATGAGGATTCAGAATGGAAATTTCCTTGGATTTGGCCTTTCATGCACCACGCCTCACTCAGACAGGTTAATTAAGCACCATTTGTGCTCAGACTTCAGACTGTCAAGTTTCTGACTTCACTCTTCGCAGGCTAACTTTATTGACCTATCAAGAAGTCTCAATTCTGCCCTGGACAATCATTTTTCAATACTTTCCTATGACAATAGAGGTCATTTGGCCCCTTTAGACTGTGCTAGCTCTCAGAGCATTTCCATTGCCTCCTTTCCCCCCCTACTTGTTTTCATGTTGTCTATTCTATCTCACAGGTCAATCCTGACACCTACACATTATTGACAGGAGGTAATTATCTTAACAGTCCATCTTTGGGATGTAGGATGAAAATGGAGCAGCTGGGCCAATCTGATTTCTGAGGCAGCTCTATCCACAGATTCGTCTTGCAGTCTGCATTGCAACATTCAGTCAGATAAGAATCATATGGATTTATTGACTGCAGGTGGTTCTGCTATAACACAAGATTAGTTTAGGTGTTAATAACTTAATTAATCGGCAGAACACTGGGGACCGAAGGACCTGTTTCTGTGCTGGACTGTTCTGTGTTCAGTATCCTAATGTGTGTTTCCTGTAATGCAAATTGGATATAGCCTAATTAATGAATTAGAGAATACTGTTTGGACTGCACAGACTGAGTTGGTTGTAATGTGATTTTGATCAGGAACCTGCCATCAGACACATGCTACCAATTTCACCATGGGGGCAGTCAACTTCAGTGAATTATTTTGAAAACTAACAGGCAGTCACTTCAATTGATACTTGTGCAGCCATCCTCCATTAAAATGGTAATCAGCTTGTTATTTCAACATGTACTGAGATGCAATGAAAAGTTTTGATAGTACTGCATCCATATCGATAATTCCATATATAAGTACATTGAAGTGGTACAAAAGGAAAAACACGAATGGAATACAGAAATAATGTTACAGAGAAAGTGCAATGCAGATAGGCAGTGAAGTGAAAGGGCCGTGGCAAAGTTAATTGAGAGACCAAGAGTTCATCTTTATTGTAAAGGAGGTCTATATAACAGTGAGACAGAGACTGTTCTTGGGCCTGGTGGTACGTGTTCTCAAGCTGTTGTATCTTCTGCTCAACTGAAGAGGGAAGAAGAAAGAATGATCAGGTTAGGATTATGTTCATCCTTTCCTGAGGCAGTGGGAAGTGAGTTGGAGGCTGATTTTCCTGAAAGACCCGGCAGTGTTTTCTGCATTGCAATTTTTTTTTTTAGCAATCTTGGCCAGAACAGTTGCCATACCAAGCTGTGATGCATGTAGCTTTTAATACTTTTTAGCTTGCATAACAAAATAAACTTTTAAAAATATCTTTAATTTTGAAAATCCTCTGGAAGAAAAGAACTGTTGTTACAAGTTTGAGATGCACACTCTTAAACCCCTTCACCAAAGTTAAAGTTGAGTTAATTGTCACCTCCACAAGTCCTTGCACAGGTACAAAGATAAAACTTAACTTGTAGCATCATCTAAGCAGCACTCTCAAGAAAAACATAAACATAAATTGTACAACCCAATTAGAATTTAAAAAAAAACAAAGTCCAAGTTTTAGTGTAAAGTGGTCAAGTGTTTCCATACTGAGGTAATGATTAGGGTTGTGAAGGTTCCTTTAAGAGTTTAATGGTTGAAGGGAAGTAACTGTTCCTGAATCTGGTGGTGTGGGACTTAAGACTTTTCTACCTCCTCCCTGAGAGAAGAGTTGCTAAGGGCGCCATGGTAACGACGCTATTATATCTCGGGCACTGGAGTTCAGAGTTCAATCATGGCACACTCTGTACGTCCTCCTCATGGAATGCACATGTTTTCTCCGGGACCTCCGGTTTTCTACCACAGCACAAAGACGTACTGGGTAGGTTATTTGATGTTACGTACCCCGTAACTGGGTGTCTTACCAGCAAAGTTAGAAGTGTCTGTTGGAGTCTGGTGGTACTATTTTCAACAGTGTTTATTAGTAAAAATATACAAAACAATATTAATGTAAATATACAGATAATATACGTTAGCAATACTAAACCTAAAAGTGTGGGTATTATAGTAATCAATAATAAACAAGCTCTATCGTTGTCTAGGGGATAATGAGTTGTCACATGGAAAAATAAAGTTCAGTTCAGTTCATGCAGGCTGAGGTAGTGGTTGGTCGATATGTTGTAATTGTTGGAGAGAGAGTGAGAGCGCGCAAACAGTAACAGCTATTGACTTGCCAACCTTCCTTTACGATCTTGATCCGTCGATGTGTTGTTGCTGTGGCCATTCAAGTATGACCCCTCCGTCCTTTAGCTAGACCGTTCTTCTGTGGTGAACTCGTCACCCAGGCATGGGTGGACACACACACAAGCCCCCACCGGCCTTGCTATAAACACTGTGAGTTAAAATTTACCGATCCTTCATTCGGTCTCCGATGCCCCACACTTTCTCGTGGGTGTCTGATGCTCACTAGTGTGTCTCCTGGTGTGTCTGAAGGGTGTCACCCCAGACCTCACTTTTATCCCCACTCACGGGGTCTCAAGTGTCAATCAGTTTTGAATGCCTTAGCTCCTTAGCTCATCAAACCAGCCCACTCCAGCTGTCCACTGAGGAATTTCAATGAATAGAATAGTACCAAGTAAACAATCCTTCTCCAAAAGACAATAACAGTAAATCAATGGCTCCTCCCCTCTCTTATCAATAGCAGATGTTCCAACTTGTTTACCTCTTATCTGTGTCTCTCTCTCATGAGCTGTTATCAGTAACAGCTGTCCTGTCATTTCTTTTGTCTCTCTTACTTCCTTGTTAGCAGCATCGAAATAGTAAACAGTTTGCGATTCTCCGGGGGGGGGGGGGGGGGGGGGGGACATGGGCAACTCTGCACCCTTCTGCCCATCAGATTTGTTCATCCTTCGTAACACTGGTCATTGTAAATTGTCCTGTGATTAAGTTAACGTTAAGTCAATGCTGTGTGTGGGAGGGTGGGGTTGATGGTTGCTGGGTGGTTGAGCTTGAAGGGTGGAAGACCTATTCTATGCAATATCTCTAAATAAATAAAATTTAAAAATTAAAGATGGCATGACCCATGTGGTGGGATTCTTTGATGACAGATGTGCCTTCTTGAGACAATGTCTTACCTAAATATTTTCAATGGTGGGGAGGGATGTGCCATAGTGTATTGGCCCAAGTCTACCACTCTCCATAGCTTCCTATGTTCCTGCACATTCGAATTACCGTGCCAGCTCATGATATAACCAGTTAAAGTATTTTCAACTACTCCATAAACAGCATTATGCTCAGAGTGCAAGCATGATTTTCTATTATGCAAGGTTTCTTAGGAATGCAGCTATTGCATTGCAGCAAGACTATCTGGTAATGTATAAACTTTGGTTATTTATTTAAAGCTCTGTTTGGGTATGGTTATTCTTGAGGCAGTGGTCAGTGAACCTTCTTGTTGAGACTTTCCCTGCTTTTGTTTTATGCAGGTCTTGATCTGCCTGTTTTGAATTTCAAAACACGACATACACCGAGCGAACATCTGGTGTGGGTGGAACTTTATCGTACAGCAGCTGTGGTTTGGTAGTTGTCACTGCGAATCAGTCACAACCAAAGAATCCAGCAGCAACACAAAAAGAGCTGTGGACCACGAGCCAGCCGCCACCAAGTATAAATCTCTGCATGGACTAGTCAGCAAGGGTGTGTGGGCATCTGGAAAAGGTGCTGTTAATTAGCATCTCTGTTGCCATCTAAACGTGCCTATTAGAAAAAAAAGTATTCAGCTCTTTTGCACTTTTAAGTATATAAGAAATCGGTGCAAGCATTTGCCATAAGCCTTCCTCACCATTCAATAACTGTGGCTGAACTTCAACACCAATACTTTCCTGCATAATCTCCCCACTAATCTGTATTCAAAAATCTTCCCACTTCAGTTTTGACTGTAGTGTATAGGCCCCTTGTGGTGAAAACTTCAAATGTTTATAACCTTACAACTCTCAGTTAAGATTGTCCAGTGTTCCAGCATTCTATTTGGAGAAGTCTTCTCAGAAAATGTAGAGAATATTGGCCAATCTAATACCTCTGTCTTAAGATCTAGTTCCTCATGGGATGACTCATTTAGAAACAGGCTGTTTGGCCCATTGAACCTGTGCTAACCATCAATAATTCAGTTACGTTTATCCTATATTCATCCCTCTTTATTCTCCACATATCCTTATCAACACCACCCCCCACCCAAATTCTACCACTCACCTACACACTAAGGACAATTTGCAGTGGCCAAAGAACCTAATATCCTGAATGCCTTTGGAAACGGAAGAGTCTCTGCCGGTCACAGGGAGAATGTGCAAACTCCACACAGATAACACCAGAGTTCAGGACTGAACGTCAGTCTCTGTTGCTGTGAGACAACCCCACCGTGTCAACCTAATCCCTGATGCTTTGTTAATTAGTGAGGTTTACTAATCCTCAGCTTCTTGTCATTGCCAGAGCAGGCTTAAGGAACTGAATAAGCCACTCCTGCTTCTCTGCCCAGTGACTTTGCGCCTATAATGGGGTTACACAGGCAGAGAGCATTAACCTGCCCTTTTCCTGACCTGCTCTCTATTCACACCACATTCTGTTCAAGTTTCAAACTCCCATTTTTATTATCCTACCCTCTGTTTTGTAAAGTTCCATTGGTGGAAAAGATTGACTGCCAGTAATCCAAATTAACGTGCCCAGGATTGCTGGTACAACGCAGGAAGGGCAGAGAGCCCTGAAGAGTCAGAGTATGTGTGGCCTCTTCAACAAAACCAGTATTCCAGATGATTGGATAAAATCCCAAAGAGATGGTGTCTGGGGGAGCAGAATGGGAGCTCTATACATGATGCACCATATGAATCTCTCAGTTAATGCTAAACTTGCTTCAGATTTCTAAGCCTCCTTAACAATTATATTTTTAATTTTATTTATTTAGAGATACAAGATGGTAATAGGCCTTTGCAGCCCTGAGCCCACACCACTGAAGGACACCTATGTGCCCAATTAACCTACTAACCTATATGTCTTTGGAATGTGGGAGGTAACCAGAGCATCTGAGGAAACCCACTGGTCATGGGGAGAATGTGCAGATTCCTTAGAGACAGTAGTGGGAATAGAACCAGGGTCGCTGGTGTTGCAAACCGTTAACCATGCTGCCTTGACACCATTGTGTTTCTGTATATGTTCTTCCCATCAACCCCCCCCCCCCCAAACATCCTCTCATGACACAATTCATTTGTCCAATGGATCCTGAAATTTGGGAACTCAGCTTCACTGGAACTTAAGTGTCCTCCTTACACTGTGTCCTTAATTTTCCTTCCTGTATGATGCACAGTCCGCACTCATATTGCACCCTTAAGATGCAATATATAAGATAGGATATTACCCGGGAAGGCGAGGAAAGCTGCCTGAAAGTTTGGTCAAAGATGTGCTTTCTAAGGGAGCCCACAAATTCTTTGCAGAGGTATGGGAAGGGAACATAGAGCTCAGAGTTCTTTGCGGAACATCACCCTTATATGTCCTGTGTTGGGGGTGAGTAGATGACGAAATGTAATTCAGCAAGCAATCGGGCTTGAGCAGCATCTGAGGTAAACGAGTCACAATATTTAGGGATGAAAGCCTGCATCAGAAACTTGATCATTCCTCTCACCACCCCCATACTCCTGTTGCTCAACCTGCTGAGCTCCTCCAGCAGATTGTTAGTTGTGCCACATTCCAGCATTTGCAGTCTCTTGTGTCACCAAAATGAAATTTGAAAGAACAGTCCTGAACAGTGCTATTTTATCAAGTTTAGTAAGCTCTGTATCAGGCACACTACGTACAACAAATTTATACTTACAGGCAAGTGATCAGACGGTCTGCCATTCAAAACCTCCTCACCTACGCCCATCTATCACATTGCAGTTCAAAGGTTATCTGCCAATCAACACCTCCTCACCTCGGTTCATCTATCGTATCACAGTTCTTGCCCATCCTTCTGTCTTCACCTCGTGTTATTGGTTATCTCCCCTTCACACTTCAGTCCAGAGAAAGGGTTCGGGTCCAATGTCCATTTCTCTCAACAGATGTTGCCTGACCCTCTGGAGTTCCTTCAGTAGCTGCTGTGGATTCCAGCATCTGCAGTCTCTTGTATCTCTATCTCATATTTCTGTACAGATTTAAAAACTAAGTCACAAGGTATTCTTGATGTTTAATTCAAAATATTAATTATGTAGAAAAGCTTTGAAACATATTACCATGATCAATCTGGATGTAGTGAACAGGGGAATGGGTTTGGTGGAGCTGCGTGGTAGGAACTAGCATAGACTCAATGGGCCAAATAGCCTCCTGTGTCAGAACAACACTATGAAGAAATTTTATGCATCAGTGAAAAATATATTCTCCCATGTAGATTATTATGGATATTTGCTGTGATCGGGGTGTCTAAATCTAGAGAGCATAGATTTCAGGTGAGAGGGAGAAGGCTAATAAGGAATATGAGGGGTAAATTCTCCTCATAAAAAGTGCTTGGTGTTTGGAGTGAGCTGCAGGAGAAAGCAGTGGACGCAGCAAGTCCACATCATTAAGAGACGAGACACAGGAAAATGCAGATGCTGGAATCTGGAGCCAAAGACAGAGTGTATTTTGGGTTGGTGCCCCACATCAGGACCTCAGCAAATGCTGCTCAACATTTAAAAGGCAGCTTGAAGAGCAACACATAGAGGGATATGGAATTTATGAAGGCAAATTGGATTAGTATAGCTAAGTGTGTTGGTCAGCATTGACACTGTGGAAAATGCTCCTTTTCTGTGCTATATACCTCTGTGAGTTGAAATTATGAAGTTAAAAGTAAGCTTGATCATTCTGAGAGGAGCATAAAAATGAAATACTTTTCAAATATATTTGTTCCGGTTCTCTAGTGACCAGTAGGTCACCAGGACTGTTTCACATTGTTTTCTTGTGCCGCTGAATTAATAGTAAAGTACATTTTGTACAGGTCACTGCAGAGAGCTTTCTTAATATCTCCACAGAGACCAGTCTTGCAAGACAGCTGACCTAATCTTTATTTTAAGACAAAGCTGATTTTATAGTAACCTGCTAAGTAACTTGTTGCAAAGTCACAAAGCTAACTAATTCCTGAGGTTAGCCTGGAACTGACTGGTGATTATGGGAATGTTAATGACTTTATATTTTCCTAGAATATTACACAATTCTAAACTCTGGATTAAACACTGTGTTACCTGTCAAGGGCAATTATGTTTTCCACCAATTTTACAGAAAGAAAATGTTGTTCTAGCTGGAACCTTTCAAGGCTTTGGGAAAATATTGTTCACTTTATTCTTAGAGATTAAGAATTCAAAGATACTTTTGCAATCAAATAAACTAAATCCTCTAATATGTTAAACACCTTTGAATTAAGAGCATAAAGGCAACTCCATAATCATTCACTCCCACCACCTCCAAGGCACTGAGGATGTAGTGTGTGTTATATACAGAATGCTTCAGTTCATTTGTTCGCTTCAGTTGTTAGCAGGATTTGTATTTTCACATCGAGTGTTGGTCTTTTGTTTTTTTAAATCTTTTTTTCTTCTATTTGGGCTCATTCGGGATTCTTGCTTTCTGGCTACCTGTGAGCAAGCAAATCTGAAGGTTGTAAAATTTATACATTCTTTGACAATAAATGAATCGTCAGTCTTGAACTTGCTCGGGCTAGTTCAACAGCACCTTCCAAACATGGATCCTCTGCCAGCAGGAGGAAGGTGGAAAGGGTGGGGGCGGTGAGCTTGCCACTTTCTGCAGGCTACCCGGTCACACACCACAGATTGCGTCATGGCTGCTGAACCCACACCCTGAAACTCCTTGAAGGAACTTCATCAGAAGGATCCCAGCAGTTCAAGATGGTGGCTCACCATTGTCTTCTCAAGCAATCTGTGACGATCAATAAATTTAATTGCCAACGAAAGCCCATATCTCAAAAAATTAATAAATTAGGAGACAACAGCTTACATTTATTTAATTCATAGAAAAGATAATTTACAGTACAGAAAAATGCTTTTCAGCCCATTATGCCAGTATTATTTGAAGACAGCATCTCATCCTCATCCCCACCAATGGGTCTGTAGCCCTACAGATTCAGGGATACATCTAAATCCATTTTGAATATGCTGAGTGTTTCCCTACTAACCTCTCAGGCCTAGAGTTCCAGAGTCTAGGTGAAAAGAATTTCCCTAATATTCCTACTTGTTCTTCATTTATTTAGCTTAAATCCTATAACCTACTGTGACCTATAGGCAAACAGCTTTTGACGATGAAGCATTTAAAATATTCTGCAGTAAATCTGTGCACAGCAAGCTCCCACGGAACA
Organism: Hypanus sabinus; assembly: GCF_030144855.1. Lineage (NCBI taxonomy): Eukaryota > Metazoa > Chordata > Chondrichthyes > Myliobatiformes > Dasyatidae > Hypanus > Hypanus sabinus. The sequence continues at coordinate 25,496,309 of NC_082726.1, read as the reverse complement.
CTCGCCTGCTGATTTGTTTTAAATACTGGCTGGGAGAAGCTAATTCTTTCTCATCGATGCTGTATGATTCTTACTGTTCAGCAGAGAGAGCAGATATTTTAATCCCATCTCCAAGACATGAGAATTTCCCAGAAAGGGTCTCTTCACAATGTATTTGGTAGGCTGAAAGAGAGAGTGGCCTATTATTCCCACTCTTTGAACAATGCATCTTCTCGACATAAAAAACCCACAATTCCCTTCAAAGTACAAAGTTAAAAGTAGATTTGTTTTCAAATTCTGTATATGTTATCATTTACTACTTTGAGATTTATTTTCTTGCAGGCATTTAAGGAAAAAATAAATATAATGGAATTTTAAGAAAACCTATACGTAAATAGACAAAGACTGACAAACAACCAATGTGCTAAAAAACTGTGCAAATAAAAATAATACTGAGAGCATCAGTTGGAAAGAGGCCTTGAAAGTGAGTATGCAGGTCATCAAATCAGTTCAGAGTATTGGTGAATAAAGTTATCCATGCCGGTTCAGGGACTTAATGATTGTAGGGTAATAACTACTTCAGAACCTGTTGGTATCGGACCACAGGCTTTGGTACCTCCTGCCTGATGGTAGTAGTGAGAAGAGGGCATGGCCTCTTTGATGGGGGTCTTTGATGACAGATGCTGCTTTCTTGTGGCAGTGCTCCATGTAAGTGTACTCAGTAGTAGGGGAAGGCTTTGCTTTTGATGGACTCCGATGTATCCACCACATTCCCTTTCCATCAGCAGATGCTACTCAACCTGCTGAGTTCCTCCAGCGTATTGTTTCCATAGATTTTTAAACAATGGTGTTGGTAATGTGATAAGCCTATTGCATGCATCAAAGCCCGTGGGTTTATATCAGTTTTCAAAGAACTGGGGTAGCAGGAAGATGGTGGTTTCAAGGTTTGAGCAACTGTTTTGTGATTCCATTTAATCATACAGCGTAAGCAAAGCAAAAAAGAATCTCTTCTGCAAAGTTCTCTGCCTGCTTTGATTGGTCAGTACAATGAATTCTTCACCTTTCAAAATATGTACACTCAGTGGCCATTTTATTAGGTATCTCCTGTACCTGATAAAGTGGCTACTGAATAATGCTTGTGGTCGTCTGCTGCCATAGCACTTCCACTTCAAGGGTCAGCGTGTTGTGCGTTTTTCTGTACACCACTGTTTTAATGCACGATTATTTGAGTTACTGTTGCCTTCCTGTCTGTTTGAAATTGTTTGGCCATTCTTCTCTGACTTCTCTCATTAACAAGGCATTTTCACCCACAGCACTACACTACTGCTCACTGGATGTTTTTTGTTTCTTGCACCATTCTGTGTAAGCTCTAGAGACAGTTACGTGCAAAATCCCAGGAGATCAGTGAGCCCTGAGATACTCAAACCATCCTATTTCACACCAATAATCATTCCACGGTCAAAGTCACTTAGATCACATTTCTTCCAAATTCTAATGTTTGGCCTGAACGACAACTGAACTACTTGGCCATATCTGCATGGAGTTGCTGTCACATGATTGGCTGATCAGATATTTGCATTAACAAGCAGGTGTACCCAATAAAGTAGCCACTGAGTGTATATCTGTGTAAATAGCACATCTGTAGTAAACAAATCTATTTTACTACTGACAAAGGAAAATAATGATTCACTGTGTACTAAAGTTAGCTGAAAGAAATAATGCTTGTGGGGAACAGTTAAAAGAAGTTTTATTCCCAGAATAAAGCATATGGCAATCAGCTGGGCATTTTGTGCATATTAGTGGTTTGTGCTTTTATTCCAAATACTCAGGACCCGTAAACTGGAAGACCTGATAACAAATGTAACCCTACTGTATCATTTGTCTTTATCTCAACACACGTGATCATGTGAGATTATATAACTTTGCACTCAAAGTTTCTGCCTTGGTAACCATGTCTATGCATTACTTAAAATAGCAGAAATATTTTACAAGAAATTGTTAATTTTACTGAACTTTTGTAGGCTGGATGTATAATTGCAATATTAAAAAATAAAGGAAATTCAATGCAAGTTTCGATTTGAAACCAGCTGAAATGGCCTCCGTTTTTATTTCTTGCCTTCTTTCATCTTAGTTTCCATAATAGGAGAATGTGGCAGGGGTTCCCAAAGTTTTTATGGCCATTAAAAAAGGGGTCTGTGGGCCCTAGGTTGGGAACCCCTGATGTAGAAGAATGGAGGCGGGGCTAGGTGGGGAGTGTTCAATATTACAAGAGGCATAGATAAGAAGGACACCAACAGTTTTTTTTCCAGTGTCACGGAGACCATAAATACGGGGCACAGTTTACGGTAACAGGGGAACGCTTTAAAAGAGACCTAAGGGCAACTTCACACATAGGGTAATGAGCTTCCAAAGGAAGTGGTTGAGGCAGGTAAAATTGCATCATTCAAGAACCATTTATATAGAAGCATGAAGGAGTGGAGCTTGGAAGGATATGGGTCAAGTGCAGGAAGGTGGAACTGGATGAGTGGGCACCAAAATTGGCGTGGGCTATTTGGGCCAAAGGGCTAACCAACTGGTGTGGTAGAATGGGGTGCTAATCCTTGCAAGGGAATGTTAAATAGTGCAAGATAACTTGGAAATATTTTTCAGCATATAAGAATTTGCTTTATTGGATTCTCAACCTTGAAGATTTTACTGCGGCTGTCTCACCCCAGGACAAAAATGCGTAAAGGTTGGCTATATTACAATAGCTGAGAAGTTTACTTACTGGATCAGTGGCTGTAGTTCTGAACACATTTTTTCAAATCTTGCCAAAGCAGATGGAACTTAATTTCATGTATCTTTATCAATATGTAATTTTAGTTTCTGCAGAAGTCAATGGATAGTTGTGAAGGCCAGTCCTGTTCACTGTTACTATTCTGGAAAACGAAAGCTGCCAGACTATATGTGACTCCAGACTCATGAACTTGGCTGATCCTGCTCTGACCAAATTTAGGGAATGTTGTAGACAAAACTAGCTGGCATTATCAGTGACCTCCATGAACAGTAAATGAAAAAAAGGTACAGGAGGGAGAACATTTTGTGCTCTGGGTCATTTTGTGAATGGCATTTTGGTGGGTGGGTTATAACAGTCAAAACCCAGAGAGCTGGACTAGAGTCCTAATCTCACTGCAGAATCTTGAGAATTTTTGTTGATTAAATAACGTGCTAAGATGGTAGCGCGATATTGATATGCAGCAGCCTCTCCGGACTCTGGATTGGGGATTATCAAACGGTATGTGGTTTTTCTTGTGTGGTCTGTTTTGTCGTGTGCTCTTTTTGTGATATCATTCCGGAGAACGTTGTCTCATTTTTTAACTGCATTGCATTTGTGGTTTCTAAATGACAATAAACTGAATCTGAATCTGAACATGAAACAGAGACACCTCTTTCTCCCTTATTAGGGAGAGAGAGAGAGAGAGAGAGCCTGTGGTATGTTGAATACCAGGTCAACAAGTAGTCTTTGGGGCACTGCAAGTCTGTGTCTTTGCTGTTGCTCTTCTCACACAAGTGCTTAGTGGTGGGTGCTGATTTTTTTTTGCCAGTGGGGGTAGGGGGTATTGTTGCTTGCTGCCGCTTACGCGTGGGAAGGAAGGGAGCTTGAGAGGACTTCGGGGTTCTAACATTTAACTGTCATTCATTCTTTGAGGCACTTCACTGTTTTCCTGGATGATTGCAAAGAAAAAGCATTTCAGGATGTATATTGTATACATTTCTTTGACATTAAATGTACCTTTAAAACTTTTGAATCTCTTTTAAAGAAATAAATCAGAATCAGGTTTATTATCACCGGCATATGAAGTGAAATTTGTTAACTTAGCAGCAGCAGTTCAATGCAATACATAATCTAGCAGAGAAAAAATATTAATAAAACAATAATAAATAAGCAAGTACATCAATTATGTATATTGAATAGATTTTAAAAAGTGCAAAAACGGAAATACTGTATATTAAAAACAAGGTAATGTCCAAAGATTCACTGTCCCATTTCGGAATCGGATGGCAGAGAGGAAGAAACTGTTCCTGAATCACTAAGTGTGTGCCTTCAGGCTTCTGTATCTGATGGTAAAAGTGAGAAAAGGGCATGCCCTGGGTGCTGGAGGTCCTTAATAATGGACGCTGCCTTTCTGAGACACCGCTCGCTCCCTAAGGATGTCCTGGGTACTTTGTAGGCTAGTGCCCAAGATGGAGCTGACTGGATTTACAACCTTCTGCAGCTTCTTTTGATCCTGTGCAGTAGCCCTTCCATGCTAGACAGTGATGCAGCCTGTCAGACTGCTCTTCACAGTACAGCTATAGAAGTTTTTGAGTGTATTTATTGGCATTCCCAATCTCTTCAAACTCCTAATAAAATATAGCCACGATCTTGCCTTCTTTATAACTACATCAATATGTTGAGACCAGATTAGTTCCTCAGAGATCTTGAAACCCAGGAAAATGAAGCTGTTCACTCTCTCCACTTCTGGACCCTCTATGAGGATTGGTATGTGTTCATTCATCTTACCCTTCCTAGTCCACAATCAGCTCTTTTGTCTTACTGACGTCGAGTGCCAGGTTGTTGCTGTGGTACCATTCCACTAGCTGCCATATTTTACGTAGTAGGGGAATTGAGGGTTATGGGGAAAAAGCAGGTAGTGGAGCTGAGTTTATGGACAGATCAGCCATGATCTTATTGAATGGCGGGGCAGGCTCAATGGGCTAGATGGCCTACTCCTGCTCCTATTTCTTATGTTCCTATCTCACCCCTGTACGCCCTCTCGTCACCACCTGAGATTCTACCAACAATGGTTGTATCATCAGTAGAGTTAGACTAATAAATGAGAAAGTAAATGAGACTACTAGTTAATCAAAAATATATTATTAGTAAGAGGAGGGAGGTTTACACCATCTTTCTAGTAGAAAGAGTGCAGAAAAGTTGTAACAGAATGTTGTCTGGACTTTGGGGGCCTGAGGTTGTGTAAACTGGAAGGGGTACTAAAAACAAAGGGCTATAGGTTTAAGATCAGAGGTGCTGATATAAAAGGGACAGTAGGCACTGCTTCTTCATGTAAAGGGATGCGCATATTTGGAATTAACTCAAACAGTGGTTGTAATGGGCACAGTAACAACATTTAAAAAACATCTAGATGAGGACATGGATGAAAGAGGTTTTATGAGCTATAGGACAAATGCTGGCAGTTCGCTGGGCAAGATAGGGAGACAGCTTCGCCGAGTACCTATGCTCCGACCGCTGGAAGAAGCGGATCTCCCAGTGGCCAACCATTTTAATTCCACTTCCCATTCCCATTCCGACATGTCAATCCATGGCCTCCACTACTGTTGTGATTAGGCCACACTCAGGTTAGTGGAACAACACCTTATATTCCATCTGGGTAGCCTCCAACCTGATGGCATAAACATCAATTTCTCAAACTTCCGGTAATGGTACCCCTCTTCACTATTCCCCATTCCCTTTTCCCTCCCTCACCTGATCTCATTGCCAGCCCATCGCCTCCTTCTGGTGCTCCTCCTGCATTTTCTTTGTCCCATGGCCTTCTGTCCTCTCCTATCAGACTCCCCCTTCTCCAGACCAGTATCTCTTTTGCCAATCAACTTCCCAGCTTCTTACTTCACCCCTCCCCCTCCTGGTTTCTCTATCAACCCCTTCCCTCCCCTCTCCCCAGCTTTTAACTCTACCTCTCATCTTTATTTCTTCAGTTTTGCTGAAGGGTCTCCACTCAAAACGTCGACCCTTCCACAGATGCTGCCTGGCCTGCTGAGTTTCTCCAGCATTTCGTGTATGTTGCTTGGACTTAAAGCATCTGCAGATTTTCCCTTGTTTGGGTATAGAATAAGATCTCAAATTTCAATGGCGTAGAGGGAGTTTTGGGTTCAATGTGATCACTAGGTGAAATTCTGTGGGGATCAACCAGGAAAGAAGTTCAGTGTCTCAGGATCCAAGTACAAGTTCAAGTTTAATTGCCATTCAAACATGCATGCAGACCCATGAATAAAGCCAAATGAACCAGCATCACTCTGGGGTCAAGGTGCAAAACACAGTACCAAGAGTCACACACAGTACAAGATATAAGATAGCAAGAATATATAAGATATCAGTTAAATACAGTAATACAATAAAGTCCAAAACCCTGAGTCCATGAATTCTGCAGATATCTGCAGTCAAACATAATCTTGCTTCACAGACTAAAGGAGCCTGCGTTTGAGAGTACTCTATTCCTCTCACGGGGATTGTGCATGTAAATAATGCAGCTCGTCATAATGTGTCATGCAAGCTATTTGCCATTGATGCATTCTTCTATAGTCATATTATAAGCAGATAGATCCAATAAAAATGTTCAAATCTGTGACTCTCATTCAAATAGTCTATTGCATTTCATGATTGAAATTTAGATTAAATTACCCCATGGTTAGTTAGTAAAACATCAACCTACACCAAAGTAATTAGAGCCCATTGCTTCTTAACTGAATGCCACAATGGCCTAACAAAGCAGTTAGATTACGGACAATCAGAATAATTGCCAACCTTTCCAGGAATTATGTAAAAAATTCCCAGTATAAAAGTTAACTCTTGTCCATTCATGAGAATTCAACTGATTGAAAAGCAGTTGTGAGTTGTGCAACATACTTGATATAGAAATTACACAACTGAGGTACCTAATGAATCTCATTGAAGAACCTTTAGACACAGACTGACTTGAGTTGACTCTCTACAAATGAATCTCTGTTTATTATTCCATATCTAGTACAAAATTAAACTTTATTAGTGTTTTATTGAATGCACCTTTCAACACATAGCAAGTTTTAGAGCATAGAATATAGAACACTGAACAGTACAGTACCATGAAGGTCCTTTGGCCCAAGATGTGCTGAACTTTTAACCTACTCCAAGACTAATCTAACCCTTACGTCCCATGTAGCGTCCATTTTTATTTCATTCATGTGTCTATGTAAGAGTCTTTTAAATGTTCAGAATGTTTCTGCCTCCACCACCACCCTTGGCGGTGAATTCCATGCAATTACCACTCTCTTAAAAATATATCATGACATCCCTGCCATACTTTCCTCCAATTACCCTTAAAATTATGTCCTCTCATATTAGCCTTGGGAAAAAGACATTGGCTCTCCACTCAATCTATGTATCTTATCACCTTTTACATATCCATCAAGTCATCCTGCTTTACATTAAAGGGAAAAGCCCTTGCTCGCTCAAGCTTTACTCATAAAAGGAGGTTCTAAAGTTTTTGGACTTGCTATATTCTCAATGTTCAAAGTTCAAAGTGAATTTTATTATCGAAGTACACATATGTCACCACGTACAATCTTGAGATTCATTTTCCCGCAGGTATAATCGGCAAATCTATAGAATACTAACTATAAAAGGATCAATGAAAGATCAAGTAGAGCATAGAAGTCAACAAACTGTGCAAATGCAAATTTAGATAAATAGCAATAAATAACAAGAACATGAAATATCAAGATAAAGAGTCCTTAAAGTGAGATCATTAGTTGTTGGAACATCTCAATAGCTGAGTGTAGTTATTGCCTTTTAGTTCAAGAGCCTGATGGTAACTGCTCTTGAAATTGGTGATGTGATTCCTGAGACTCTTGTACCTTCTACCTCATGATAGCAGCAAGAAAAGAGCATGGTCTGGGTGGTGAGGATCTTTGTCAATGGATGCAGCTTTCCTATGACAGTGTTTCATGTAGATGGGCTCAATGATCGGGAGGGCTTTGCTCATGATGTACTGGGCCAAATCTACTATCTTTTGTAGGATTTTATCATTCAAAAGCAATGGTATTCCCATACCAGGCTGTGACGCAGCCATTCAATATACTCTTCACTACACATCTATAGAAGTTTGTCAAGGTTTTTGATTACAAACCGAATCTCCGCAAACTCCTAAGGAAGTAGAGGTGCTGTCAAGACTTCTTTGCAATTACATTTACATGATGGGTCCAGAACAGGTCTTCTGAGATAGAAGAATACAGGAATTTACAGCTAGTGACCCTCTCCACTGCTGATCCTTCGATGAAGACTTGTTGGACCTCTGGTTTCCCTCTCCTTACATTTACAATCAGTTCAATGGACTTGCTGTCATTGAGTGAGAGGTTGTTGTTATCACACCACTCAGCCAGATTTTTAATCTCCCTCTTGACATCTTCAAGGAGTGGTGCCTCAGAAGTGTGACATCCATTATTAAGGACCCCATCACCCTCTTCTCATTGTTAGCGTCAAGAAGGAGGTAAAGAAGCCTGAAGGTACATAGTCAGCAATTCAGGAACAGCTTCTTCCCTTCTGCCATATGATTCCTAAATGAACATTAAACCCATGAACATTACCTCACTTTTAAAAAATGCTGGTGATAATAAACACAACTCTGATTCTGATTCTTTATGCTTCTTCATCATCACCTTTGAAACAGCCCACAACAGTGGTGTCATCAGCAAACTTGAAAATTGTGTGGGAAACAGCTCTACCTGCTTTAGCAATTCCTAGACAACAGGTAGTTGTTTTAAATGGTGTTTTCAGCATTTGAAAATGTGATGCACATGCTTTTACATCTTTTTAAACCAACAGAAAATGTTGGGGAATATAGTGTACCAGTTAAGATTTATTTGGAGAGGAGAGAGGGAGAGAGAGATGGAGTATTTCAGGTCGATGATCTTGCTTGAGAATTAGGTCCAGTTCAAGTTCAAGTTTATTGTCATTCAACCATGCACAGCTAAACAAAATTACATTTCTCTAGTGCCAAGGTGCAAAACATAGTTCACACAGCACATGCAATCGATTTATGTATATAAGCCATGTTATGTATTTATATTTATTGTGTGCTTTTTATAATTGTGATCTTTATCTTTTGTGCTTTTTGTGCTGCATTGAATCTGGAGTAACTATTATTTTGTTTCCCTTTACACTTGTGTGCTGGAAATGGCATTAAACAATCTTGAATGTCTTGACAATAGTTATGATACATTAGCACAAGTCCCTGCATGGCATAGCCCGAGGATTGATGGTCATGGGATGTTGCCCTGGAGCCACATTTCGGTAAGAGTGAGCATGTAGCAGTTCCTCATCTCGTGCAGACAAAGGTAATCCAGCTTGTTTTCTGGGGAGCGAACATGGGAAAGCAGTATTGATGAGAGAGCTGGCCTGCTGTAGTTATCCTTTTAACCTGTCATGGACTCCAGCATGCTCTCTCACACCACTTAAAATAGTCATGTATGAAAACATGTTTTAAACTGTAGACCAACAGAGAACAGAAATTGGGGTTTATTAATATTTTTAACATTCATTTTATTGCATTTCTGTATACCATTTTTATTGAACTTGTCACAAACCCATTTTGGCCCAAAGTACTTTTCAGCCAGTACTTTTGAAGTATATGCCAGCTGGTGGTGTAGTGGCATCAGGACCAGACTTTGAGGCAAATGGTCCTGAGTTTGAATCCCTGGCTCCTTGCATGCTTTCCATCCGTGCTGGGTTGAACGTCGAGCTAGCAACTCGGCCTTGTAAAAAAAACTGTCAAAATGCCATGGAAATGGCAAAAATGCTGCCCTGTGTGTCAGAAGGTGTGAGAAAGAACAACAACAACTTTTGAAGTATGAACAATGTACGATTGACTTATTGAAAAACGCGTGATCTTTTCTCTGTGGAGTTCAACTGACTACTTTGAAGTGGCTATTTAGTCCCAGGATAACAGCCTGCAATCACATTTCCTGAAACAGGACATTGGGAGGTGCATTAACAGTAACAGACCTCATCTTTTGCCAGATGCAGTCTGAGGCTCTCTTGTGATTTCATTAGATGCAGCATGTGACCAAAATAAACTTTGAATTGCTAATCCAGTTAACCCCCACACTACTGAGAAAGAGAGCTGTGTTAAAGAGTTGGTCTAACCTACCCTCAGGTTGAAATAGACAACGGTAAGTCTCCAATAATCTTCCATCCAATCATCCAGAAATCCTAATGGAACTGGAATTGGTTTATTATTGTCAGATGTTCCTAGATACAGTGAAAAGCTTGTTTTGCATATTGTTCACACAAATTGGATCGTTATACAGTACATTGAGGAAGAACAATGTAAAGCAATATCAATGCAGAATAAAGTGTACCAGCTACAGAAAAAGTACAGTGCAAGTAATCATTAAGATGCAGGGTCACGATGAAGTAGCTTGCGAGGTCAAGAGTCCAACTTATTGTATTAGGAAGCTACTTAATAGTCTTTTAACAATAGGGTAGTAGCTGTTCTTGTGCCTGCTGGTGCATGCTTTCAAGCTTTTGTATCTTCTGCCCAGTGGAAGAGGGATGAAGAGAAAATGACCAGGGTGCTTGGGGCCCTTGATTATAATGGCTGCTACACTGAGTCAATGATAAGTATGGAGAGAGTCAACAGAGGGAAGGCTGATTTGCATGATGTGTTAATCTGTATGTATCTACAACTTCCTGCACTTTCTTGTGGTTGGGGCAGAGAAGTTGTCATACCACTGATTCAACATCTGGCTCATTGGTGTTGTTTGCAACTTCGACTAATCTGGGTCCTGGTCCCTTTAATGCCCCAACTGTTGGAAGAAGGTATCTGTATTATTCAGAACATATTGTACATCCATTATCTCATCTCTAAAGAATTCCAAATCTTTCAGTGAAAGATAACCAATTAACCTCGAACGTATTGTTAGACTGTGGCAGGAAACTGGTGCATTTGTGAAATACTCAGAGGGTCATAGAAAGAGCATGCAAATTCCACAGAGACAACACTTGAAATCAGGATCAAATCCGGGTCCTGGAGCTGCGAGGGTTAAAATTGTGCTCACTATTGAGTCACAGTCCATCCCCAAAGAGAACTTACTGCAATGTTTTAAAAGATTTCTTTAGAAATGACCGTTGCCACACTTTTCAGAAGCAAAGGGAATTAACCCATCACCATCTTCAGCTTTTATTCAAAAGAGCTGGCAGCAACTTTGGGACTTTGTGCATATTTAGTTCAACGTGGATCTATGAAGTTGCCAGTTATTGTATCATTTTCCAAAGATGCTGCTGTTTTAAGTCTTCTCTATAATCAAGGGTATTCATTACAACTGCTGTGAATTTATAACATTTATGAACTGGTCTTGCTTTAAAGTAGCATGAGAATGTAATTGACATCAAAGAGGGTTTGTAATGGCGTATCTAATTATTACCGGTGGTTAACAAACACATGCCAGAAAAATGTAGTTGTGATTGTAATTCTCAAACTTGTTTATTTCGAAGAATAAGTTATGTTAAAATAAAAATAAATTATTCACATTGATTTATGTTATTTTATCTTCTATGTGTATGTCCCAATCGTTATTAACACATCTCAATTTTACAGATAGCAAAATAAATTTGTCTTCTGTCATAATTCTTCAATGCTTGGCAGCTAGATAACATCAGAATTGCCGGATGCCAAGGATCCATTTGAAGTTAAGTCAGTAACTCTTCATTGAGATGTCCTCATTGAGGAGTCTCAATGGAAAGGGACAGCAGCTTCAAGTTCCTAGGCTTCAATATCTCAAAGGATCTATCCCGGGCCCAACATATTGATGCAATCATGGAGAAGGCATGCCAGTGCCTGTACTTCATTAGGAGTTTGAGGGGATTTGGAATGCCATAAAAGACTAGCCAATTTCTACAGATGTCCTGAGGAGAATATTCTGACTGGTTGCCTTACTGTCAATTATAGAGGCTCCAAAACCCAGGATTGCAAGATGCTACAGAGGGTTGTACACTTAGCTAGTTCCATCAAAGGCACAACCTGTGCTGCCATTGAGGACATCATCAACAGCAATGCCTCAAGATGGTTCATCCTTCATCAGAGGCCCTCACCGCTATCTGGGACATACCCTCTTCTTATTATTAACACCAGGGAGGAGGTAAAGGGGCCTGAAGAACTATCATTTTAAGAACAGCTTTTTCTCCTCTGTCTTCAGATTTCTGAACAGTTCACAAACCCATGAACACTACTTCATTATTCATTTTTTGCACGATTTATTTTGTAACATAGTAATTTTTAGTCTTGCCACAAAACAACAAATTTCTCAACGCATGAAATAAACCTGATTTAAAAAAAACTAATTCTGATTCTGTTTACCATTTCAGTTTTCTCTCTATGCTTGGTAATATTGGGGCTTTAATTCAAAATAAGGGGTCACATCTCTTCTGTCAGAGGATCTTGATGAAGGGCCGTGTTCCCTCCATAGATATAACCTGACCTGCTGAGTTCTTCTAGCATTTTGTGTTTGCTACTAAAGGAAGATACCCGTCCTTTTGTAAATTGCTATATTCAGTCATTCTTATCACACATCTACATTGCACCTTTTATAAACTCAGGAGATCCAAAGTGCATTACAGCCATTAAAACACTTACTGAAACATAGTCATTGTTGTAAAGTAGGAAATGTTATGAACAATCAATTGCCACAAAGTAAAGCAAGAATATTTATGCAATGTTGATTGAAGGATGAAGATTAGACACCAGAGAGAAGTCATTAGCTTCTATAAATAGTGCAAATAAATCTTTGACATCCTCTCAAAAAGCCAACACAGCTCAAACTTTTTTTTTGCACAACCAAACACCTGAGCAATCACATTGTCAAGTTTCCCGATGACACAACAGTGATGGAGCTCGTCTTTTACCTCGGGAGGAGGTAAAAGAGATTGAGGCCTGGTGCCAGGCATATGACTTCGTTCTCAATGTCTACAAGGCAAAGAGGATGGTTAGCAAATTCAGGAAAATCCCTATCACTCACACCCCTCTTTACACCAGCAACAGTGGAAACTGTGAGCAGTTTCAAACACCTGGGAGTGCACATCTCACACGTCCTCTTATGGCCACAGAACACATCCTTCACAGTCAAAAAAGCTCACCAATACCTGCTCTTTCTGAGCAGGCTGAAGAGAGCCGGCCCATACTCATCAACACTCACAACCTTTGATAGCTGAGAACATCATACTACGCTGCATCATTGTATGGTACAGAAACAGGAGGACTCGGCAACAGTTAGTTAAAACTGTCCCACTCATCACCAGCACCAACCTATGCACCAGCAAGGACATATACACAGAACGGTGCCGGAAAAAGTCCAGCAATATCAGGAAAGATCCCACCCACTCTACTTATGGACCGTTTATCCCATTCAAATCATGGAAGAGGCTACACGGCATCGACACCAGGAACACTGACTGGGTGCATGACATCCTGGTACGAGAGGGAAAGCAACCAGAAGTCGTGATACATGTTGGGACCAACAACATAGGCAGGAAGAGGGATGAGGTCCTGAAGTGTGAGTTTCGGGAACTAGGCAGAAGGCTGAAGAACAGGACCTCAAGGGTGGTGTTCTCAGGATTGCTGCCAGTGCTACGTGATAGTGATGGTAAGAACTGGAGGAGATGGCAGTTGAATGCGTGGCTGAGGAGTTGGTGCAGGGTGCAGGGTTTTACATTTTTGGATCATTGGGATCTCTTCTGAGGAAGGTGGGACCTGTACAGATTGGATGGGTTGCAACTGAACTCGAGGGGGAGCAATATCCTTGCAGGTAGCTTTGCTAGCATGGTTTGGGAGGGTTTAAACTAATTTGCAAGGGGGGTGGGTCCCAGAGTGATAGAGCAGTGAAAGGAATGCATGGAGTAAAGCCAGATCTAACATATAGAGAGGCTTTGATGAAAGAGCAGCAGAATAAAGGGTATAAAAATAGTAAGGTAGAAGGGCTAAAGTGTGTGTACTTCAATGCAAGAAGCATCAGGAACAAAGGTGATGAACTGAGAGCTTGGATACATACATGGAATTATGATGTAGTGGCCATTACGGAGACTTGGCTGGCACCAGGGCAGGAATGGATTCTCAATATTCCTGGATTTCAGTGCTTTAATAGGGATAGAGAGGGGGAAAAGGGGAGGAGGGGTGGCATTACTGGTCAGGGATACTACTACAGCTGCAGAAAGGGTGGGTAATGTAGCAGGATCCTCTTTTGAGTCAGTATGGGTGGAAGTCAGGAACAGGAAGGGAGCAGTTACTCTACTGGGGGTATTCTATAGGCCCCCTGGTAGCAGCAGAGATACCGAGGAGCAGATTGGGAGGCAGATTTTAGAAGGGTGCAAAAATAACAGGGTTGTTATTATGGGTGACTTTAACTTCCCTAATATTGGTTGGCAGTTGATTAGTTCTAAGGGTTTAGATAGGGCAGAGTTTGTTAAGTATGACAAGGATGAATTCCTGTCACAGCATGCTGACAAGCCGGCTAGGGGGAATGTCATACTAGATCTGGTATTAGGTAACGAACCGGGTCAGGTCACAGATCTGTCAGTGGGTGAGCATCTGGGGGACAGTGATCACCGCTCCCTGACCGTTAGCATTATCATGGAAAAGGACAGAATCAGAGAGGACAGGAAAATTTTTAATTGGGGAAGGGCAAATTATGAGGCTATGAGGCTGGAACTTGCGGGTGTTAACTGGGATGATGTTTTTACAGGGAAATGTACTATGGACAGGTGGTCGATGTTTAAGGATCTCTTGCAGGATGTTAGCGATAAATTTGTCCCGGTGAGGAAGATGAAAAATGGTAGGATGAAGGAACCATGAGTGAAAAGTGAAGTGGAAAATCTAGTCAGGTGGAAGAAGGCAGCATACATGAGGTTTAGGAAGCAAGGATCAGATGGGCCTATTGAGGAATATAGGGTAGCAAGAAAGGAGCTTAAGAAGGGGCTGAGAAGAGCAAGAAGGGGGCATGAGAAGGCCTTGGTGAGTAGGGTAAAGGAAAACCCCAAGGCATTCTTCAATTATGTGAAGAACAAAAGGATGACAGGAGTGAAGGTAGGACCGATTTGAGATAAAAGTGGGAAGATGTGCCTGGAGGCTGTGGAAGTGAACGAGGCCCTCAATGAATACTTCTCTTCGGTATTCACCACTGAGAGGGAACTTGATGACAGTGAGGACAATATGGGTGAGGTTGATGTCCACGGGAATGGAACCAGAGGATTGGAGGGAGACGAATTTTGTCCCCTTGTTCAAAAAAGGTAGTAGGGATAGTCCAGGTAATTATAGACCAGTGAGCCTCACGTCTGTGGTGGGAAAGCTGTTGGAAAAGATTCTTAAAGATAGGATCTGTGGGCATTTAGAGAACCATCGTCTGATCAGAGACAGTCAGCATGGCTTTGTGAAGGGCAGATCATGCCTAACAAGCCTGATAGAGTTCTTTGAGGAGGTGACCAGGCATATAGATGAGGGTAGTGCAGTGGATGTGATCTACATGGATTCTAGTAAGGCATTTGACAAAGTTCCACACGGTAGGCTTATTCAGAAAGTCAGAAGGTATGGGATCCAGGGAAGTTTGGCCAGGTGGTTCAGAATTGGCTTGTCTGCAGAAGGCAGAGGGTCATGGTGGAGAGATTACATTCAAATTGGAGGGTTGTGACTAGTGGTGTCCCACAAGGATCTGTTCTGGGACCTCTACTTTTTGTGATTTTTATTAACGACCTGGATGTGGGGGTAGAAGGGTGGGTTGGCAAGTTTGCAGATGACACAAAGATTGGTGGTGTTATAGAAAGTGTAGAGGATTGTTGATGATTGCAGAGAGACATTGATAGGATGCAGAAGTGGACTGAGAAGTGGCAGATGGAGTTCAACCCAGAGAAGTGTGAGGTGGTACACTTTGGAAGGACAAACTCCAAGGCAGAGTACAAATTAAATGGCAGGATACTTGGTAGTGTGGAGGAGCAGAGGGATCTGGGGGTACATGTCCACAGATTCTTGAAAGTTGCCTCACAGGTAGATAGGGTAGTTAAGAATGTTTATGGGGTGTTTGCTTTCATAAGTCAAGGGATAGAGTTTAACAGACATGTTGTAATGATGCAGCTCTATAAAACTCTAGTTAGGCCACACTGGGAGTATTGTGTCCAGTTCTGGTCGCCACACTATAGGAAGGATGTGGACGCATCGGAAAGGGTACAGAGGAAATTTACCAGGATGTTGCCTGGTTTAGAGAGCATGGATTATGATCAGAGATTAAGGGAGCTAGGGCTTTACTCTTTGGAGAGAAGGAGGAAGAGAGGAGACATGATAGAGGTATATAAGATATTAAGAGGAATAGACAGAGTGGACAGCCAGTGCCTCTTCCCCAGGGCACCACTGCTCATTACAAGAGGACATGGCTTTAAGGTAAGGGGAGGGAAGTTCAAGGGGGATATTAGAGGAAGGTTTTTCACTCAGAGAGTGGTTGGTGCGTGGAATGCACTGCCTGAGTCAGTGGTGGAGGCAGATACACTAGTGAAATTTAGGAGACTACTAGACAGGTATATGGAGGAATTTAAGGTGGGGGGTTATATGGGATGCAGGGTTTGATGGTCGGCACAACATTGTGGGCCGAAGGGCCTGTAATGTGCTGTACTGTTCTATGTTCTATGTTCTAACACCAGACTTAAAAACAGTTACTTCCCCCCAAGTTACCAGGCTGATCAACACCTCCAACCATTAACCCACCCCGCCCCCCAATCCCCAACACCACTACATACATCTTCCAACGTCACCTTATGTATATGCGGTCTATGTATGTAGTAGTTATTTATATATTGTGTTTTATAAGATTGCTTTTATATTTATTGATTGTGTATTTTTTGTTCTTATTAAATGTGTACTTTGTGCTTATTTTTTGTGTTGCATCGGGTCTGGAATAATAATTACTTTGTTCTCCTTTACAGTCATGTGCTGAAGAATGACAATAAGCAATCTTGAGTCTTGAATCCTTAAAATCTCAATTGATATACATCAGCTTAGATAATGTAACACATTCTCAATAGTGCACTGGAGGTTCAGACTTAACTTTTGAAATGAAGTCTCTGGAGTGGAGCTATTAAACTTGTGGTACATTAGCAAGATTACAAATAATTGGGCTACTTTTAAGAGATGGCTTATTGTAAACTAATATTGCACTTACAATGTAAAAATTAGAATCAACACAAGAAGACAAGAAAATAGGAGCAAGACTATGCCAGACACACATCTCAGCCTGGTCTGTCATTCAATATGATCCTGCACAGATTATATTGGCCTCAAATCCTCTTCTGTGCCAGTTGCTTATAATCCTCAAATCATAGAGTCAGAAAGAAGTACAGTACAGAAACAGGCCCTTTGGCCCATTTAGTCCATGCTGAAACCATTTAAACTGCTTACTCCTACCAACCTACACCAGGAACATTGTCGTCTATACCCCTACTACCCATGTACCTATCCAAACTTCTTTAAATGTTGAAATTGAGCTCACATGCACCACTTGTACTGGCAGTTCATTCCATACTCTCATGACTGAATGAAGAAGTTTCCCCTAATTTTCCCCTTCAATTTCTTACCTTTCATCCTTAACTCATGAACTCTGGTTGTAGTCCCACCCAAGTTCAGTGGAAAAAGCCTGTTTGCATAAACCCTATCAATACCTCTCATAATTTTGTATACCTCTATCATATATCTCCTCTCAATCTTCCATGATCAAAAGAATATAATCTTAACCTATTCAGTCTTTCCTTGTAGCTCAGGTCCTCCAGAGCCAGCAACATCCTTGTAAACTTTCTCTGTACTCTTTCAACCTTGTTTCCATCCTTCCTGTTGGTAGGTGACCAAGTTGCACCCAGTACTTGAGATTAGGCTTCACCTACTACAATGTCCTTATGTTTCTTGTAACAGTTTGCAGTCACTTTACAAACATGTTCCTCTAAATCCCTAGGACTTTTAGGTAGTCAGTAATTTAGCCCGATTTATGTGGTCATAACTTTCTTATTTCTCATTTCCACCCATAATGTCTTACTAGTCGAGCTCTCCAGTCTAACCTGATGGAGCACTGTTGTGACATTTTCCCTGACTAGTAACACCACCCCTTCTCCTTTAATCCCTCCCAGTTCTGTC
This sequence comes from Hypanus sabinus, assembly GCF_030144855.1. Classification (NCBI taxonomy): domain Eukaryota; kingdom Metazoa; phylum Chordata; class Chondrichthyes; order Myliobatiformes; family Dasyatidae; genus Hypanus; species Hypanus sabinus. The sequence goes on along the minus strand of NC_082726.1, from coordinate 25,478,382 downwards.
ATGTCTAAAACAATGTAACCCTGGAATATTGAGCTGCCAGTCCTGCCTCTTCTCCAACCAAGTCTCACCAATAGCTACAACATCACAATTCCAGGTGTTGATCCATGCCCTCAGCTCACCTGCCTTTCCTACGATACTTCGTGCATTGAAATATGCACAGCTCAGGACAATTAGTCGCACCATTCTCAACCTTTTGATTCCTGACTTTGTCTGAGGTCTAACCAACTTCTGCCTCCATAAACTCTGCACTAACCGTTCTGGCACTCTGCTTTCCATCCCCCTGCAACTCGAGTTTAAACCCCAATGTGCAGCATTAACAAACCTCCCTGCTAGGATATTAGACTCCCTCTAGTTCAGGAGCAAACCATCCCTTCTGTAGAGGTCCCACCTTCCCTGGAAGAAAGCCCAATAATCCAAAATTCTTAAGCCCTCCCTCCTACACCAACTCTTTAGCCAAGTGTTAAACTGTATAATCTTCCTAGTTCTGGTCTCACTAAATGTGGAACAGGTAGTAACCCAGAGATCACAACCTGGACATCCTGCCCTTTAACTTAACACCTAACTCCTTATGCAGAACATTGTCACTTGACCCATCCATGTCATTTGTACCTACATGAATCACGGTCTCTGGCTGTTCACCCTTCCACTTAAGAACAATGAGGACTTGATCTGAGATGTCCCTGACCCTGGTACTTGGGAGGCAACATACCAACTGGGAGTCTTGGTCTCACCCACCGAATTTCCTGTCTGTTCTTCTAACTAACCTCTTCCCCCTCCTCTTCTGAGTCACAGAGACAAACTCAATGCCAGAGACCCGACCCCAGTGACTTTTCTCTGTTAGCTCCCGCCATCAGTATCCTAAGTGGTATATCGTTTGTTGAGGGGGATGGCCACAGGGGTTCTCTGCACTGGCTCCTTAAACCCTTTCTCCTTCCTGACTGTCACCCAGTTCCCTATGTCCTGTACCTTGGGTGTAACCACCCCTCTTTATGTCCTGTCTGTCACCCCTCCAGCCCCTCTGAGTAATCTGGAGTTCTCCCAGTCCCAGCTCCAACTCCTTAACATGGATGGTTAGAAGCTGCAGCTGGATGCACTTGCAGGTATAGTCATCAAGGACTCTGCAAGTCTCCCTGCCTTCCCACACCCTGCAAGAGGAGCATTCAACTATACTGGGGAGGGGAAGAAACATTACCTTCAGCTTTTCTTATTGTTTTGCTAAAGCCTCATCAAAGTCTAACTCTGTCCACCCAGATGATGGCCTCTGTGCTTCCACCTGCCTTCCTTTAATTTGCTCTTGCTTATCAATGGTCCTGAGAGAAATCCTTTCCATTCAAACTTCTGACATCTGGATTGGTTGCTGGTCAGAGCTCAACTAAGCTGTTAAGATCTATCGCTGCCTTTTTCTACTCGGTCGGTAGACGTGAGTGAAATCCCGCCTCTCAAACTTCTGATATCCGGATTTTTCATGATTGATTTTTATATCTTGTTTTATGTAAAGCATTTTGAACTGCCTCATGTTTGAAAAGTGCTATTCAAATAAACTTTGCCTTGCCTTGCCTTGGTCACTGGTCAGAGTTCAACTAATCGGCTGAGATCTGTCGCTGCCATTCTCTACTCAGTCAGTAGACTTGAGTGATATCTCGCCTCTCAAACTTGCGATGTCCGAATTGGTCGCTGGTCAGAGCTTGACCTTTCAAGTATTTATCCATTGGCCCCTGAATATATCTAATGTTCTGTGCACCTCAAATTTAAATAACCGGCTCCTTATTACATAGTTGTGTCTCCTTGTTCGTAACGCACCTACTGGTGGAAACGTGCTTCAGATTAAAAAGAGTGAGAGGTAATGTTTACCGAGCATCTGTGAAGTAAGTTCTGAGAATGTGTAGTATTGAAGTGTGTAGTTATATCGCAGTTCAAGTCAAGATTATTGTCATATGAACAAGGATAGGTGAAATGAAAAACTTACTAGCAGCAATATTACAGGTAAATAGCATCAGATTAATAGGAATCACAAAAATAATTAAACAAATTACGTACAATGTTTACAAGAAAGAGCACAAATAGAATGAGAATGTCCATTACAATGTTAAGTGGTCACAGTGTTGCTATACTGAGGCATTGATTATAGTTGTACAGTTTGGCTCATGAACTGAATGACTGAAGAGATGAAGCTGTTCTTGAACCAGGTGGTGTGGGATGCCTGGCTGACTTACCTCCTGGCTGATGGAAGCTGTGAGAAGATGAAATGGCCTGGATAGTGGTCAATTTTAATGAGGATGATGCTTTCTTGAGGTTGTGTCTCAGGAAGATACTCATGGGGAGGGATGTACCTGTGATGCATTGGACTGAGTCCACTACTCTCCACAACTTCTTACATTGGTGCACATTGGAATTGCTGTACAGATCCTGATGTTACCAGTCAGGATACTTCCATTATCAGTTCGCATTATGAGTATGGACACAACCATTCATAAAATGAAAATAAGAGAAATTGTAGACAGAACAAATAAACACTAGCATAACATTATGTACCATGGTGTATGACGTGAGCAATGATGGTCTTGACCATGATTGTTCATGGAAATTTTTTTCTACAGAAGTTGTTTGCCATTGCCTTCTTCCGGGCAGTGACTTTACAAGACGGGTGATCCCAGCCGTTATCAATACTCTTCTGAGATTGTCTGCCTGGCATCAGAGGTTGCATAACCAGGACTTGTGATGTGCACCAGTTGCTCCCATGGCTTCACGTGACCCTGATCGGTGGGCTGAGCAGGTGCTACACCTTGCCCAAGGGTGACCTGCAGGCTAGCAGAGGGAAGGGGCCCCTTACACCTTCTTTGGTAGAGGCGTATCTCCACCCCACCTCCCCACTTGCATAACACCTTCTATAATCTCAGGGTATCTCAAAAAGTGACAATGAAATTTCACATAGAAAGATTCCACAAAAACATTTCCCAATCTTCTGTTGAACTGGCCCTTATGAATGACAACTAATGGGTGGATATTGGTTTCCCAGCAGCAAGGGAAGTTTCACACTGGGGGACCTGGGATAATATTCTCATCCAGAAAAGCACTCCCCCCAACACCGCTTTCTCTTGTTAATGATATAGAATGTCAGCCAAGATGAACAGACACAGGTTTCTGCAGGACAGTGATAACAACCAAATCCAACCTTAAAAAGCAGTGGGCAGACATTAAATACTCCACCGTTTATCACTATGGCTCAGTTTGTCTTGATATTTTTTCACTGCGTTGCACATAACCGAACTCCCTGCTAAAGATTAGATTCTCATCGATCTTTACCCCACATGCACAGGAGCAGGGTGGTTTCACTGCTATAAAATAGCTTATACATATATCTGGACAAGCTTATAGATAAGTTAATTATACGTGGCAGAGATTGGTTAACAAGTATGATACATGTTATAAGGAAACATTTTCAGTACAGCTATCACTTTTACAGGGAGGAAGCACAAGATAACAGGATTCTCATTTTCACTTGTACTGTATCCCATTTGAGCTCGCAGATGAATTAAAAGATTACCTTCTCCCTAAACCTGGGTACCACGAGTCTGCTGTGATGTGACGTCCATTATCTATTCTTTAAGTGAGTAAATCATAGCCCCACGGAGAAGCATCGAGTCAATGTTGTCCATTCAATTTTCCCCAAGTTCCTATCAATACGGCAGGTTCTGACACTCACTTACAACACCAGGGGCAATTTGCAGTACAAATTATCCTATCAGCCCGAGGGTGTGGGTGAGAAGAACTAAACGCACAGGGAAATCTAAAGAAGGCATACGGTGTATTGGTCTTCATCAATCGTGAAATTGAATTTAGGAGCCGAGAGGTAATGTTGCAGCTATATAGGACCCTGGTCAGACCCCACTTGGAGTACTGTGCTCATTTCTGGTCGCCTCACTACAGGAAGGATGTGAAAGCCATAGAAAGGGTGCAGAGGAGATTTACAAGGATGTTGCCTGGATTGGGGAGCATGCCTTATGAGAATAGATTGAATGAATTCAACCTTTTCTCCTTGGAGCGATGGAGGATGAGAGGTGACCTGATAGAGGCATATAAGATGATAAGAGGCCTTGATTGTGTGGATGGTCAGAGGCTTTTTCCCAGGGCTGAAATGGCTAGCATGGGAGGGCACAGTTTTAAGGTGCTTGGAAGTACAGGGGAGATGTCAGGGGTAAATTTTTTTACTCAGTAAGTGGTGAGTGTGAGAAATGGGCTGCCGGCAACAGTGGTGGAGGCGGATACAATAGGGTCTTTTAAAAGACTTTTAGATAGGTACATGGAGCTCAGAAAAATCGAGGGCTATGGGTAAGCCTAGTAATTTCTAAGTAGGGACATGATTGGTGCAACTTTGTGAGCTGAAGGGCCTGTATTGTGCTGTAGGCTTTCTATGTTTCTATGTTTAGTCACAAGGAAAACTTGCAAACTCTACAGTTGGATTGGATTGATCCCATGTGTCTGGTAGTGTGAGGCAGCTGCTCTACCTACTGGCCCATTTATACGTAACCCTCTAACTGTTCAGAAATCAGAGAATCAATGAGTTCTTAAGGCAGGGAAGGAGATGGATCTATGTGTCACAGATCCATTGTCTCTAGGCATTTATGTAGAGTGACCATACACTACCTCCAAAACCATGCAGGAAACACAGACTTTCAGAGCAAGATCCTGCATTGGTGGTAGCACTTAGAGTCATAGTGTACTACAGATGAGAAACAGGCCCTTTGGCCTATCTTGTCCATAGTCTGAATCTTTTGTTTCGTACCATCTACAGGCACCCAGACCATATCAGTCCATACTGCTTCCATCACGTACCTGTCTGATCTCCTCTTAAACGTTACAACTGAACCCACATCTACCACTTCCACTGGCAGCTTCTTCCAGACTTGCATCATTCTCTGAGTAAAGAAGTTGTACCTCATATTCTGCTTAAATATTTTACCTTTCAGCATACACCTATGACCTCTTGTTCTAGGTCCACCCAAACTGATGGGGAGAGGCCTGGCCTATCCATGCCCCTCATAATTTTGTGTACCTCTTTAAGACCTCCGTTCATTTTCCTGGGATTCAGGGAATAAACTCTTAACCTATTCAATCCTTCCCCATAACTCAGGTCCTGAAGTCGCTGCAGCATCTTGTAAATTTGCTCTGGACTCATTCAAGCTTATAGACTTACTCCCTGTAGGTAAGGCACCAGAACTGCACAGGGAACTCCAAATTAAAGAGATAATTAGAAGAACAATTCTGAACACCAGTCATGCCAGGAGTGTTAGAACAGTGTTAACTGTGAATGGAACAAATGTATTTGTCACCTGTTCCTTTTCCGTTTTGTTGTGTGAGGGGAGGTTGTTTGGGGAGTTGATATTATGTTAGTGTTCAGTTCGTTTTTTTTGTGTGGGGGAGGCTTTTCTCGGGGGAGGTTGCTGCTTCTGTTGTGTATTGTGTGGGAGGAGGGGTTTGATGATTGGGATGCTGTTCTTTTTTTGTACAGGAAGGTTGGATGACATTCCTCTCTGAATTACTTTCACGTTCTTTCTTTGCTTTGTAGCTATCTGGAGAAGACAAATTTCGGAATTGTATATGGATCATACTTTGATAATAAATGAACCTTTAAACATTTGAACCTTTGAATCTTTTTTCCTCTCCAGCCCTTTACGTTTCCTACCCACCTGGCTTCACCCATCACCTCCTAGCTATCCTCCTTCCCCTCCCCCACATTTTTATTATGGCATCTTCCCCCTTCCTTTCCCATCCTGAAGAAAGGTCTTGGCCTGAAATGTCGACTATTTATTCATTTCCATACATGCTGCCTGACTTGCTGACTTCCTCCAGCATTGTGTGTGTGTTGCTTTGGATTTCTAGCATTGCAGACTTTCTTGTATTTCTGAATGTAGTTTTGAAAAAGATATGTTTTGGCCTCAGAACTCACACATTGTTCATTGAGCAGGGGAAAAAGAAGAAGATCTTGCATAAAATATTGTACTTAAATTTAAAATCACCAGATAACTGCAAAAGTAATAATGATGTAGATGTAAAATAAATCACTGGCATGGACATTTAACCTTAGCTGTCACAGATAACTAATGACTTAATGGTCCAATTGCTTAACAACTTAATAGAAAACTGATCATTTTAAAATGGAATCCATACTTCAGTGTTATTGAATTTCCCTGCATTTAGAGAATGTTATTCTGCTGGCTCAGATACAATCGTGCAACTTGTAATATTGAAAGCAACCTGACTGGTTGCATCATGGTCTGGTACAACAATCTGAAAGCACAGAGTAGTGGACTCAGCCCGATACTTCACAGGCATATCCTTCCCCACCATCTGTAATATCTACAGGAGGTGCTGTCTCAAGAAAGTAACATCCATCATCAAAGATCCCCACTATCCGGTCCATGCCATCTTCTCACAGCTACCATCAGGCAGGAAGCACAGAAGCTTGAAGTCTCAAACTACCAAGTTCAAGTACAGTGACTTCCATTTATCTCTTTGTTTCTTGAACAAACCTGTGTAACCATGATCACTACCATTTAGCAACGCTATGATCACTTTGCACTAAAATGAACTTGTACTAATTTTGTTCCAGTTGTGTTCTGTCTTGTAAGAAATGGTGTATAACTTATGCTCCTTTTGTGGCTTTCTTGTAAAAGGCAACTATGACTAAGCCACGACCTCAATGGAGACCACAGTTCAGTGCCATTTTGTCCGGGCATTATGGCTGTGCTATGTTAGCAATGGAGCATGTGCCGACACTTTCCGGTTGCCCCGGCCAATCTTTAGGTCATGTTGGTTGTTAACACAAGTGCTTCATTTCACTTCATGTTTTGATGTACATGTGTTAATGAGTCTGAATCGTAATCTGATGCTCACAGGATGCTATATGCCTATGATGTTGCAGCAAGTAAGTTTTCCATTTCAAACTAAACTTCAAAGTTCAAAGTTCGAAGTAAGTATTATTATCAAAGTACATTTATGTCACCATATACAACCTTGAGATTTATTTTCTTGTGGGCATACTAAACAAATCTATAGAATAATAACTATAACAGAATTAATGAACGACTACCAAACTAGAGCTTTCAATGAGAGTGCAGAAGGCAACAAACTGTCAAATGCAAAAAGAAGAACCAACAATATAAATAACTAGCCAACAATATAAATTACTAAACATCCATCTACTTAAGCATATGACAATAAAGTCAAATTTGACTCTAAATGGCAAGTGAGTGTGCGCAGTCAACTGTTTTTGTATGTTAAAGTGACTTCTGCTATTATATAATTAACAACACCAAGATAGGTTAGTTAAAAATTTCTTCTGTACTGGTGTTTACAGTACATTCCTCCATTTCAGTTAATCAGCAAGACTGGATAGGTTTGACTTGTTTTCCCTGGAGCAAAGGATGCTGAAGTGGGTGACATGACAGAGATATGTAAAACTATGATCACATCAGAAGGGGTAGGTAGTCAGGATCTTTTTCTCAAGGTGGTCATATCTCAATACTACCACCAGGGAGGATGTGCAGTATGCTAAGCAGTTTCTACCCTGTACATTTTTGAATGGTCCATGACTAATAAACACTAGCTCAAGGGGTAGCCATTTGCAACCACATGGGCCCCAGATGTGCCTGCCTCTTTGTTGGCTACATAGAACAGTCCATGTCTAAAGACTTCCCTGGTAGTACTCCCCAACTCCTCCTCCGCTACATTGATGACTGCATCAGTGCTACCTCATGCACCCATGCTGAGCTCGTCCATTTTTATCAACTTTACCTCTAACCCTGCCCTGAAGTTCACTCGGGCTATCTCTGACACCTCCCTCCCCTTTCTCAATCTCTCAGTCTCCATCTCTGGATGTCAGCCAGCATCTTTTATAAACCTACTGATTCTCACAGTTATCTCAACTATACCTCTTCCCTCCATATCTCCTGTAAAAATGTTACTCCCTTTTCTTCACCTCTGCTGCATCTGATCCCATGATTCAGCTTTCCATTCCAGAACATCAGAGGTCTCCTCTTTCTTCAGAGAACAGGGTTTCTCTCCCTCCACTATTGACATTGCCCTCACCCACATCTCCTCCATTTTCTGAACATCAACATTCACCCCATCTCCCTGCTGCCTTATCAATGATAGAGTTCCTTTTGTCCTTACCTACCACCCCATCAGCCTCCACATCCAACACATCATCCATTTCCATCTCTATGCAAATTCTGTTCACAAAGACACGATCGCATTAGTTCTGGAGTTAACTTCCAGGCAAACCAGAACATAAGGTCAGCGAGTTATTCACAGGTTCCAGACCAGGCAAAAGGAACAAGCTATGATGATCCCCTGGGGCTCATTGAGACTGGTGTTCAATGCCCAGGATTTAGTGATTGGTGTGTCCTGGGATTGATGCTGAAAATCAAGGACCAAGCATCGAATCAGATGTCTGGAAATTGAGGCCTGTTGGACAGGGCTGAGTCTGTGAGATAAGAGCAGGAGTTGACAATTTTCCACCTCAAACCTGCCGCACCATTCGATATGATCATGGCTGATCTGCCTTAGGCTTCAAATCCTCTTCTGTGCCTGTTCTAAAGTACCCTGAATTCCCAAACTTTCAAAAGCCCACTTATCTCCTCTTTAAATTAAATAAGCTTTACAACACATGAAGTGAATCCCAGAGACTCACTAATCTCTGAGAAGTACACACCCCAGTTTTCAATCAATACCCCCTTATATTTGACTGTGATCATTTCCTTAATTTTTGCCCACCAGTGAAAGCATTTTGATATTTTCCTGATCATGCCATTTTAAGATCTTCCATGTTTTAATAAAATCATCTTCACCTTCTTCATTCTCAGGGTAAAGATCTTTACCTGAATTAAACAGGTTCTGCAATAATTTGGTGACTTTTTTTTCCTTTTAAAAATCAAGTTTCTTTAATTTCTCTGCAGCCATCTTGGGATTCAAATTCATGCCTACAAATCAAAGCTCACTAGCATAACCACTACATTACCATTCCATTGTGTGTTTGTTGGAAGTTTAAAAGATATATATCACTTTTTAATGGTGCCACTTATCACCCTTGGATATCCCAATGGACTTTTCAACCAATGAGCTACTTAATTACACAAATCACAGAAAAATATAGAACAGAAACGGGCCCTTTGGCCTACCAGGTTTGTGCTGACTATCAGCACTCATTCTGAACACTAAAATTGGAAAGATCTGCTACTAATTAGTTGTGGGGTGAGTTAATAAAACTCATTGGATTATTTTCACTGTAACTCCAATAACAAGACGCTAGATTTTCATTTTAAACAGGTTTGTGATAAAAATCGATTTTGTAATTGAAACCATCTGATTATTATGTCCTTTAATTTCATTACAACTTGAAGCTTGTGCTTTCTCTAGCAGGAATATGACTCCACACTGCCAATCTTGAGTCTGAATTTTTTTTTTGGCTTGAGTGGCAAATTGAAAATTTACTCCACCCTATTGTCAATCAACTCAACACAATAGAATTCGCAGTGCAGTATTCAAAACTTCTCCGTTTAAGCAAGTAAGAAAATTTTAATTGTTACATTCACTCTAGGTATTATACATCAATACAGAAATAAAACACACAAATTTTCACCTACAGAAGCATAAACAGATATATGCACTCTGATAGCAATAGTACATTCATATACACAAACCATATACAGAAATTTTCTAACACAAATGTATATACACATATATATGCACTTCCACACATGTGACTATATGTAAAAATGTTTTAAGTATTTATCATCTTCAGAGAGAGAAAAACAAAGTAACATAATAACATTTCAACTTGATGACTGGGCAAAGTTGGATGTAGTTTGGTTTGATTTTAGATTTTCAGCATATGCAACATTATAGTAACCAATTTTTACCAACTTGACTTGAAATTTCAAAACAACTTGACTTACTATGAATGATTACAAAACTATCAGCTTGTCATAACTCCCATCTGATTTGCTGGTGTCTCACAGGACTCCTGACTTTCAGGAAAGAGGTTGCTTTTTCTATGTCGTGAAATTCCAGCAAGGTCAAGGATGGTTGCAGATGTAGGCTTGTCATGGATGAATTAAAAATAAGTGCACATACACATTTGATATCATTTAATGGAGGGTGTGCTGGATGTTGTTGTTTGTAATATGATAGATGATGTTTGGAACATAATTCTTTTGAAGTATGTTTATAGCTGCTAATTTAAAACAAGCCAGCATCGTCGAACAGTGCCTGGTAGATGTTGTAATAGCAAGCAGTTAACTGTGGAGATTCATAAAAGCCAAGAGGAAATAATGATAATAATCTCCATTTGGAGGCCTATGGTCATCCTTTGCTTCTTTCTTCATCAAAGCATTTTTTGATGATAACAATCTGCTGCTTGGCTTCATGTCATTGAGACTCTGCATACAGATAAGCTCAGAGCTTTGATGAATTGCACTTTAAGATTTCTTCAATGTTGTTATAAGACCAAAAGACATAGGAGTGTAATTAAGCCTTTGACTCATCTAGTCTGCTCTGCCATTCCATCATGGCTGATTTATTTTCCCTCTCGTTCCTATTCGTCTACTTCTCCCTGAAACATTTGATATTCTTACTAATTGTAGTGGTAGTTAATAGTGTTATTCCTGTGCCACTCAGTTAGCCACTCCCACATAAGAGGAGTTCACATACTGTACAAGCAGGGTTATCAATAAAGTTCATTTGAATATCCTGCATGCTGGCATCCTGGTGTGCTCTGCACAATCCCCAAATGAACAATCAAGAATTCAAGAATCTATCAGCCTCCCCAATAAGTAAAACTAATGACTTGGCTTCCTCAGATTAACCACTCTCTGGTTAAAGAAGTTCTTCCTCATCTCTGTTCGCTTGGGACATCTTCTTATTCTGAGACTGTGTCTAGCTCTAGACTCTTACTCTAATGGGAACTCATAGAAGCTCAGTGTAAAGAGAACAATCTGGCGTCAACCTGAGGAAATGCCCAGTCACATTGCAGCCCTCTCTGTCAGTGAACTCCTGTCCCATCTGTGGTTGTGTCAACGGATCCTTTGATAGCTTCAAGAGCAACCTTCGAACCTAAGGAAGTGGCATGAAAGCAAGTTCACTCATGGTGTTGAGGAGCTGTAGAGATATTGACATGTTGAGTAGAGTCACAACAACAGCTTTGCACACACGTCAGCAAGATGAAGGAATTGAGAGAGGACCTCAAGAAGGGGAAGTCAGAAAACACAACCAGATTTCATTGAGGGGCCAGCAGCTTCAATTCCTGGGCTTTAACTTCTCAAAGGACCTAAACTGGGCCATACACACTAATGAACTTGTGAAGAAGGCACACAGTGGCTAAACTTCATTAGGAGTTTGAGGATTTTGGTGTACAGTATCACCAAAGACTAGCAAATTTTTACAGATGCATGTTGCCTGGTATGGAGGCACCAATGCATTTGATTGAAAGGGGCTGCTGAAGGTTGTTGACTAAGCCAGCTCCATCATGGGCACAAGCTTCCCCACCACAGAGGACATCTTCCAAATGCAATGACTCAAGACAGCAGAGAATATTATTAAGGACTCTCTCCACCCAATATAAGCCTTCTTCTCATTACCAGCATCACAAAGGAGTCACAAGAGCCTGTAGACCCACACTCTATGATTTAAGAATAACTCCTTCCCCTCAGCCATCAGGTTTCTGAATGGTCCATGAACCATAAACATTACCCCATTATCCCTTTTATTGACACTCTTTATTTTATAATTCATAATAAATGTAATATCTTTGCTTTGTTCTTCTGATGCAAAACAATGAATTTCACGATAGATGAGTCAGTGATAATAGACATGATTCTGATTCCGCAGTGCACACTGATATGAGGCAAACCTTGTTTAGTTCACAGGTCTGAACTCACATTCTCATAGAATGCATTAAGGTGAGAATAAGACGTTGAGCCTCATTTCACCTATCAAGACTCTTACATTGTTGTCCCACTTTTTCTTATAGCAGAAAAGCAAGATAGAAGAGACTTCAGAAGCTGGAATCTGGAGCATCAAACAAATTTCCAGCATCTGCAGATCTTCTTGTTTGTGAAACTGCCAGTGGATCAGGCAGCATCTATGGAGGGAAATGGACAGTTGACATTTCTGGTCAGACCCATCAGCTGAAATGAAAGAATTAACATTTGATGGCTCTGGGTATGTACTTGCTGGAGTTCAGAAGAATGAGGGAGGAGCTAATTGAAACTCACTGAATATTGAAAGGCCTAGATGAAGTAGACATCAATAGGATGTTTCCAATGGTAGGAAAGAGAAGGACCAGAGGGCACAGCCTCAGAACACAATGATCTCTCTGAGAACAGAGATGAGGAGCAATTTCTTTAGCCAGAGGATGGTGAATTTGAGGAATTCATTGCTGTTGAAGGTTGTGAAGGCCAAGTCATTGGGTATATTCAAGGCAGATTTTAAAAGGTTCTTGATTAATAAGTGTGTCAAAATTTATCGGAAGGAAAAGGGGTTGAGAAGGATGATTAGTCAGCCATGATAGAATGGTAGAGGAGACTCAAAGGGCTGAATGATCTAATTCTGCTCCCATGTCTTATGGTCAATATCAATGGAACACAGAATAACAATTAACTATCTTATTTCTCTTCTTTTTGTAGAACATTGAGCTGGAAATCATTTCTCCACCAGCCAACATTACTGGTATGAAATCCTCATCTTTTAACTCAGTGGGATCTTACATTGTACATATCAATTGCAGAAGAAAGGAGGAAGATTATAAAAGTGAGTTTTGTGATGATTAAATTTTTGTGACAGTCCAGTGTTATTGTGGAGTGATCAGAACTTGATATGAAAGATATTACATGAGATTTTAACTAATTGTAAAATAAATAAGTTGGCTACATTTTTACAATATTATCTAACATCAAAAACAGGAGAAGCTCTGCAAGTTCAGAAAAATAATTAATTCTTCATGCATAGAACATCTCATTCATCATTTATCTTTATCTCCTCCAACAAAGAAGCTTAATTTTTTTTAAATTTAGGATTCTCAAAATTAAAACTGGCATCAGCAATTTCCATAAAACTAATCATTTATGATGTTGAAAGCAGCCTAACATGTGGGCATTTTATGGGAAGAGCTCCAGGCATACTGTGGAGACTTGGCAGAAAATAGATTTTATTTTGTACAATTAGAATAATATTTGCACAGGATGGTGTTTTAAAATGTCACAATCCATCAATTTAAAGCAAGTGTTGTTTTGAAAGAACAACGCGAGGTACTGCTGAGCAAACACTTACTTTTATCTTCTTCTATAGCTAGCAGGTTAAAAATGGCCAGAGCCCTATGATGCTGCAAATTTAGTTAAAGAAGAAAAGGAAGCATATGCAAAATTTAAAAAGCTGAAAACGGAAAGGGTTTTTGAAAAATATAAAGGAAACTGGAGGGAGCTTAATCAGGAGAGATAAAAGAGATAAAAGGTAAAAATCCCAAGGCATTTTAAACATATATTAAAAACAAGAGGCTAACCACGAGAAAGAGTGTAGGGCCACTCAAGGACAAAGAAGGGCATCATAAGGAAATCATGCCCGTGTCTTCACTTTTCTATGGGGTTAAGGAGATTCACCTCATCACTGTACACTCAAACAAACTTCTACAGATGTACTGTTGAAAGTATCCTGATTGGTTGCATCATGGAAATTGAGTGTATGGGAACGTAAGAAGTTGTAGAGAGTAGTGGACTCTGCCCAATACGTCATGGACACATCAATCCCCATAATCAGTAGTTCCTACATGAGGCATGGCCTGAAGAAAGCAACATCATTCATCAAAGATACCCACCAAGAGGCCATGCCATTTTCTTAATCTACCTTTAGGTAGGAAGTACAAAAGCCTGAAATTCCATACCATCAGGTTCAAAAATGGCTCCTTCCTTTTAACCATTTGGTTTTGGAACCAACCTGCCCAACCCAATTCTCTGCCTCGTTGCCTCACCACTGTGACCATTCTTGTAAAAACTGTGGATCATTTTTGTGAATGCTGTTTGTACGATGCTTTGTGCTTGAGATCCTTTTGCAAGCTTTTCATTGCAACTGTGCAATAAACTCAGGTTTGATTTTGAACTCAGACCTGCAGCCAGAGGAAGTGGGTGAAGTACTAAACAAGTACTTCATACCAGTATTCGTGGGGAAGGACATGGAGGGCGGTGAGATCAGGGAGACATTTGCTGAGATTCCAGGGGTTGTTGATATCAACTAGGAGGAGGTGGTGAGGCTTTTAAAGAACATTAACACAGGTCCTGATGGGATTTATCCCAACTTATGAGTGTCACAACCATGAGCTCTACCATGGAGTCTGTGCAACCTTGCAGGCAGTTGTGGAAGGGATTTGGCAATCACGCTCGTGAGTATGCATGTTCCAGCCACTTAGCATTTCATTCTGGTAGTATTTAACTCCCTTGATTTTCATTTGAATCCTGTTGAAACTAGACCAAAATCAAAGCAACATCAACCCTCCCTGCCAACCGTTGTCCTGGTTCCAGGAAAGAACCAAATGGACTGACACTGGTTAGGAGTGGTATACATTTAGTATTAAGCTACTACAGACAAGCCTCTGTATCAGCATTATCTTTAGTTTTAAAGTTCTAGTTAACAGCCCTGTTGGCCTAGCATTTATTGTTTTAACTTCATTTCTGCACTATTCCTATTAAAAGTTAGTAAACTGTTAATCAGCTTCATCAGCTCTCTTGACACTTGGGTCATAGTGCACGTTCTTGTTAGCAAGTCTAGACCAAAAGAAAATGGTCCCAGCAGAGAGCAAACAGCTGACTTTGGCCATGACATTCATTGGCTGGATAGGAGAGAAGTTATAATCAGTTGAAGCTAAACTGCGAGAAATGACTGCAGCAGTGCGACCGATATTCACAGAACGACACACCCTGAATCACCAGGCAGATACTCCAGTGACCTCAATAGCTGCAAGAATTTTTTAACCCAATGTGAGGTGACTTGCCAAGCCTGGCCTGGCCAATGCTCACACTAGAGTCAACCAATGAACTGGCAAAGCAGGGCTGTGATGTCTGAGTTTTATCCTATGTTCAATAATGGGAACCAGGTGTGCTGTGATTAGTGGGATTGGGAATGATTGGAAATCAGGTGAGGGGATTAAGGCCCAGTTAAGGAGGTGTACGTAAACTGCCGTAGGTGGTAAATCTCTTAGATGGATCCCCACTCAGCCTGTTCAATGCCCTATGGAACCAAGGATGCTCTGCAGCCAAGATGTTTTGGCTATTTGTTGTCGAGTTCAGGAGAGTTTCTGATCTTGCAGAATGGGGTCAGGAGGCTGCCCACTGATTCCTGGACCTATAACTAGAGGGACAGTAAGGGAATATGCAGTAAAGTTCAGCATGCTTGTGGAGATGGAGTGGAATGAGGGATATCATTGCCTTCCAATGGTGACTAAGCGCAAGGGTCCAGAACTAGATCACAGTGCACGACAAACAGGACAGCACGGATGACCTGATTAATCTGTCCATTCAAATTGACAACTGGTGTCTGAGGGGTATAGAGAAGAAATGTGTTATGGTCCTGTCTGGCAATTCCCTGTCTTGCTATTATCTCTTTAATTGGGCCTTAATCCCCTCACCTGATTTCCAATCATTCCCAGTCCCACTAATCACAGCACACCTGGTTCCCATTATTGAACATAGGATAAAACTTGGGCATCACAGCCACGCTTTGCCAGTTCATTGGTTGACTCTAGTGTGAGCAAACCTCGTTTCCTGATTCATTAGGATTGTCAGTTCTAAGCTCCACATCATTTCCTGGATACTCTACTTAAACCTTGTCTCTGTGTAAAGACATCCTGGATACCGGTTCTCTGTTCGTGACGGTACTGATGCCTCCCGACTCTGCCTCCACGCCTGTGTCCTGCATTTGGGTTCATCCTCAGCTTCGTCCTTGCAACAGAATGCCCTACCTATTCCTTAGACCACTGTTTGTCTGTACCTTCTCCTGCATCAATCAGTACATAGTCTTTAGAGGAGCTTATGCAGTTGGGGTGCACGCACCTATCTCTTCTGGGTTCAGATTGTGGTACCAAAGGCATGAAAGAGCATACTGGTAGTTTGAAAGGCAAGACATTCGATGAAAACATTATTCTGAAGCAAATTGTGATGAACTAATGCCACAGACAGTGAGGAGGCAGGCGGAAGTGAGGCTGTTTTGGTGGATGAGTTGTACTAGGGCATTGAGAGGTGCAATGTGATTGAGAGTTAGTATTGCTGACTGACATGGAGTGAGTGAATTGGAGAGGAGTCCATGTGGAAGAGTTTGGATGCCCGTCCACCTAACCCAGGTGTGAGGTTGGACGAGCCAATTTGGTGAGATCAAGAATGACTTTGGCTGGATTGCCCAAGCATATTGGACAATTTCATCAACAGAACAGATAGACTGGAAGACTGATAGTCAAGCTGACTTCACTTACTCTCCGACCAATGTTCATCCTTTCTCCGCAGTGCCGACGTTATGAACTGATCTGGCTCCTGTGTACTTTTGCCTTGTGGGTGTGATGAAATGGGGCTGAGGCTTGGGCCTACTCCAGCTGCTCCAGGAGTGGAAGTGTTGGATTCAGTCTGGTTTGGAATGTTGGCTTGCTTCCATTGTTTGCATGATTTACATTTTTCTCTGTGCAGTGGTTATTTGTTTTTTTGCTTTGTGGCTACTTGTGTGTAGACAAATCTCAAGGTGTATAATTAATACATTCTTTGATAATAAATGTGCAATGAATCTTGAATCTTGAAAGAGATTGATGCAGAAGAATAGGTTCCTGCCTCTATTGTGGCAATCCAGGACACTTCTGGGCTTCATGTTCCAAGTACCCAGTATAGGAGGATTGCAGTCAACAGGATGGGGAATTCTAATGGGTTGGTTCTCTCTGTAAGAATCTTTCCCTATATGTGTGATGCTGCCAGCTTTCTTGTCCTGGGGGTCTCAGACTCATGAACTTCAAGCATTTATTGACTCTAGGGCAGCCAGGAACCTCATGGATATCCCTCTGGCTCTAAGATGGAGAGTTACAGCTCGGCAATATAGAGAAAATACCAATGTCAAGGCTTTGGATGGTCTGCCTCTGGGCTCCGGCAACTTTCGCCTTTACCCAGAACCCCTCCAACTTGTACTAGAGGCAATAATGGAGAACAGCTCTCCTCCTGTCTTGTTGATTCACCTGAACTGCCATGGGTGTTTAGCACTGATCACCTCAACACAACCCATGGACTGATTGGCCCTAAAGGCGCTCCAAGACTGGGACTGGTATGCCTGTCTACCTGTCTTAGTCCAGCTCAAGCTCCTGTCTGCGAATTCCCTCTGGTGACAACTGCTATTGTGGACTAGCCTGGTATTCCAGCTGAATCTCCTAACCTCCTTGAGTCTTCAGTAAAAAGGAGGCCACCTCTTCGCCTCTACACCAGCCATATGACTGTGCCATTGACTTCTTTCTCAATTCTGGTCCTCCCCAGTGCCGGCTCTTTTCCTTCTTATTCTGGAATGGTAGCTATGGATTACCACATCAAGGTGGCATTGGCCTTAGGGGTTATCTGTCTGTCAACTTTGCAGCAGGGGTGGGCTTTGTTGTTGTGAGGAGGAAGGATGGCATATTCTGTCCCTACAGTGATTATCAGCTCCTCACCATTATCACAGTGAAGAACTACTACCCTCTTTTCCGATTACCTCTGTATTTGGACATCCCTAAGGAGCAAACGTATTTTCCAATGTAGATCTGTCCATCTATTTCTTCTCTGAGAAGGAGAGGAGTGAAAGACAGCCATCAAAATCTCCACAGGCCACCATGAGTATCTTGTGATGCCCTGCTGTTTTTTCAGGGCCTGGTCAACAATGTGCTCAGGGACACGTTGAATCTGAATGTCATTTGAATGATGTTCTGATCAATTCCCGCTCTTGCCAGGCACACATCCAGCATGTATGGAGGCTTGTCCGATTGCTCCTCATGAATAGTCTTTATGTCAAGTCAGAGCAGTGTCAGTTCCACAAGAAACAGCTGTTATTTTTGGGCTGCATCCTCACCACTTCCAGTGTTCAAATGGACTCGTGTGAAGTTCAGGCACTAACAGAGTGGCCCAAACCACCTATGGTCAAACATGTGCAATACGCCATGGGGTTTTCAAACATTTACCACTGCTTTACCAGAAGCTTCATAAAAGCTCATACCAAGATGACCTCTGCATGATTCCTTTGGATAAGTGAAGCAGACAAAGTATTCTCGGAACTAAAGCAACACCTCACCAGTGACCCAGAGCTGCAACCTCCAGACCCATTCTCACCATTCATCGCCAAGGAGGATGCATCAGATGTCAATTTTGGAGTTGTACTCTTCCATGGATAACCGGATGCATCCCTGTGCCTTTCTTCCCTGTCACCTCTTTTTGGTAAGAACAGATCACAAGAACCTCTCCTACCTTTGGGACACGAGTGACTCAACTCCCACCAAGCCCATTCTTCTTCTTCTTCTTCTTCACCTGGCTTTGTGCAGGGGAGGTAATTTCTAGCAAAGCTGATGGATGTATTTGGCAAAGTGATGAAGAAATTTGATGAAAGTAGGGCAGTAGATATCATAGAGCAATACAAACATACAATTTGCAGGATGAACTCAGTATGTCAATCAGCAGCTGTGGAGGAAAGATATTGAAATGTTAGGTCAGCACCGTGCACCAGGAGTTTGGCCTGATAAATTGAAGTTTTGAGTTGATATGTTGATGATCTTTGATCTGTGGGAGGAAAGGAAACAAGTGTGAGTGGATATTGACTGCCCAGGACCAAAGGTATTTTTACCAGGCTCAGCATTCTTCACAGCAGCTGACACTTCTATTGATCAAAGAGCTGTTTTTGAGTTAGGTAAACATTCAGCCAATATTCTTTATTCAGCTTCTTGTCATAAATGGGAGCCAGTCTTCAATTCTTAATGTAAATATTGAGCAATAATCAGCCTGAAGTTAAGGTTCAAAGTTGAAAGTTAAGTTTATTATCAAAGTACATATATTTATTTCACCATATACAACCCAAGATTGATTTTCTTGGGGCATAATAACTATAACAAAATCAATGAAATATTGCCCAGCTAGGGTTTTTAACCAGAGTGCAGAAGACAACAAACTATGCCAATACAGAAAGAAGACAAAATTATAATAAAAACTAACTATGCAATAAATATCAAGAGCATGAGATGAAGAGTCTTGAAAATTGTGTCCTTTGGTTGTGAGAACATTCAATGATGGGACAAGTGAAGTTGACTGGAGTTATCCTCTTTAATTCAAGACCTTGATGGTTAAGGGGTAGTAGCTGTTCCTGAACCTGATGGTGTGAGTCCTGAGGCACTTATACCTTCTCCCTGAAGAAGAACGATTTTGCAAGCAAACAGCATTGTTTATAGAGCATAGGGCTGGGCACAGTGTAAGGCACCTGGGTTATGTTTTTATGCTATTGTAATTATATGTGCCTCTGCATATGTGCTGTGTCCTGTTGTTACTGTGTTTTGCACCTTGGCTCAGGAGGAGCACTGATTCATTTGGCTGTATTCATGCATGTTAATTTAAATTAAACTTAAACATGAACTTGAACTGTGCATCTATAGAAGTTTTTCAAAGTTTTTTTATGATCTGCTGAGTCTACACAAACTTCTAAGAAAGTAGCATAATTTTCCAGCAGTTTTCATGCACTTCACTAGCAGATACCATGTGTTCATACTTGAGTCATGCTGATTCTCACCGCGCGAAGCTGTGAGAAGTAAAAGAATTTGTGCAATTTCACAGCATCCTTCACAGCTGCAAGATATCTCAAAGCAGCTTCCAGATTCTGGTGAATGTACTAATTTATGAAACACAGAACAGTAGAGCACAGGAACAGTCTCTTCAGCCTACATCATCTGTTCCAGACTCAGTGCCAAATTAAACTACACACACAAAATACAGGAGGAACTTAGCAAGTCAGGTGGTATCCATGGAGAGGAATAAACAGTAGTGTTTTGGGCCAAGATTCTTTGGGACTGGAAAGGAAGAGGGAAGAATCCAGACTAAGAAGGTGGGAGAGGGGATGGAGTACAAGCTGGCAGGTGATAGGTCAGGCCAGGTAAAAGTGAGTAGGTGTGTTTCTGCCCCCTTCCTTTCCACTCCTGATGAAGGTTTTGGACAGAATTGTCGACTGTTTATTCCCCTTCTTTAGTGCTGCTTGACCTGCTGAGTTCCTCCATCATTTTAGGGGTGCTGCTCAAGATTCCCAGCATCTGCAAAACTTCTTGTGCCAAATTAAACTAAATCTATGTGTCAAAAAACCTCTTACACATCAGTATTAGATCCATTTCCACCACTAACCCTGGCAATCTGTTCCAAGTACCTACTACTCTTGGTGTTAAAAAAAATGTGCCACACATCTCCTTTAAACTTACCCCCTCTCACCTCAAATACATGTCCACTGGTGTTTGAAATTTCTATCCAGAAGAAAAGATTCTGACTGTCTATCCCAACTTTGCTTCTCATAATTTTATAAACTTCTATCAGGTCTCTTCTGAGACCCTGTTTCCACAAAGTAATCAATCCAAGTTTGTTCTGTTATGAATGTACCACAGCTCTGAGGGGTTGAAGGGTGTGGGGTAGCCCCCTCCTTTGTGAGAATCGCAAGATCACTGTTGGGTTGTGTCAAGGGGCCCAGGAAATGAGAGAAAGACGTGCAGAATGTCTCATTTCCCCAGCGATGTAAAGCTACGGGACATGGCCATTATCTCCGGAAGGCGAAGTTGTGGATAGGAGATATGCTACGTGAACGCCCTCAGGTAAAGTGGGCTGGTTGAGGGAGAGATTGCATCACCCCCAACCTGATTGACATCTACGACCCTGCGAGTCAGGATAAAAGAGGGTCTGTAGGAACAACCCCTCAGATGCACCAGAAGAAACGTTAAGCGACTACGTAACAGCAGGAAGTCATCTGAAGGAGGCCACGTGCGTTCAGTTCCGTTGCTGGAACTGGTGGCTGGAACCACGGAAAACGGCTTTTAGCTAACGACGGGGAACCCACTCCCCTGCCTAAAAGGATTGGCATCATAAAAGACCTGGGCAAGTTTAAACCGCCTATCTCTTAAACCCAAAACGCTGCAGCTTGAGCGAGCTAACAGTGACTGTTATATTTCCATCGGACAATACATTATGCCCTAGACAACGATAGAGCTATTTCTTATTATACCCACGCTTTTAGATTTAGTATTGATGATGTATATTATCTGTATGTTTGCATTAATCTTATTTTTGTGCCCCTTTATCAATAAATACTTTTAAAAATAGTACCATCAGACTTCAACGGACCTCTCTATCTTTGCTGGTAAGTGACCCAGTTATGGGGTTTCGTAACAGTTCAACCTCTCCTGATTTCAGGCAAGACTAGTGAAATCTCACCCTATCTTACTCCAACTGAAACTGCCCCTTCTTTTCTGTTTCATAACTTTTTTTTTCAGGTGTGCGCTTTATATTTTATTTCTGAACCCTGTCATGGGAATAGTTTCCCAGGAGTTCTAAGGTAGGCTAAGGGGTAGGGTAAAACTGCTCACAATACTCCAAGTGCAGTCTGACCAGTGCCTGATAAAGCATCAGCATTACATACTTGCTTTTATATTCTAGTCCTCTTGAAATTAATGCTAACATTGCATTTGCCTTCCTCATCACCAATTCAACCTGCAGGTTAAACTTCAGGGAATCCTGCTCAAGGACTCCGAAGTCCCTTTGCACCTCTGAGTTTTGAGTTTTCTCCACATTTAGAAAATAGTCTATGCCTTTATTCCTTCTGCCAAAGTGCATTACCATGTACTTCCCCACACTATATTCCATCTGTCACTTCTTTGCTCATTCTCCCAATCTGTCTAAGTCCTTTTGCAGATTCCCTGCATCCTCAACATTACTTGACCCTCCACATATCTTTGTATCATCTGCAAACTTGGCCACAAAGCAATCAATTTCCTTCATCCAAATCATTTAACTACAATGTGAAAAGAAGGCACCCCAGTACCCCATGGCTTGCCACTAATCACCGACAGCCAAGCAGAAAATATTCCCTTTATTCCCATTTTTGCCTCTTGCCAGTCAGGCAATCTTCTATCCATGCAAGTATATTCCTTGTAATACCATGGGCTCATATCTTGTTAAGCAGCCTCATGTGCTGCACTTTGTCAAAGGTCTTCTGAAAATCCAAATAAGCAACATCCACTGACTCTCTTTTGTGTATCCTGCCTGGTACTTCCTCAAAGAATTCCAACATATTTGTCAGGTAAGATATCACATTTAGAAAACCATGCTGACCTTGCCCTCTTTTGTCAAGTGCCTCCAAGTACCCTGAGACCTCATCCTTAATAATAGACTCCAACATCTTTCCAACCACTGAAGTCAGGCTAACTGGCCTATGATTTCCTTTCTTTCTCTGTCTCCTTTCTTCCTTAAAGAGTGGTGTGACATTTGCAATTTTCCAGTTCTCAGGAACCATTCCTGAATCGAGAGATTCTTGAAAGATTAGTGCTAGTATTACCACCATCTTTTCAGCTACCATTTTCAGAACCCTAGGGTGTAGTCCATCTGGTCCAGGTGACATATCTACCTTTAGAATTTTATCTTGCTATGTTCACTGGCTCTTAAAGGTTCCTTTACCTTATGCTCCTAAATCAAATCTGGTTCATTACACAACACCCAATGCAGAATTGCCATTCCCTGAGTGGGCTCAACCACAAGCTTTTCTAAAAAGCCCTCTTGTAGACATTCTACAAATTCCCTCCCTTGGGATCCAGGACCAACCAGATTTTCCTAATCTACCTAAATATTAAAATCCCCCATGATTTTTGTAACATTGATCTTTTTACCTGCCCTTTATGTCTCCCATTGTAATTTGTAGCCTTGTCCTCACTACTGTTTGAAGATCTGTATATAATCTCCATCAGGGTATTATACCGTTGCAGTTTCTTATATCTGCACATAAGGATTCTACATTTCAATCCTATATCACGTCTTTCCAACGATTTGAATTCATTTTTTTATTAATTGAGCCACCCCGCCCCCACTACCTACCTGCCTGTACGTTCTATACAATGTGTATCCTTGGGTGTTAAGCTCCCAATTATGATCTTCATTCTGCCACAACCTGGGGATGTCCACAATGTAAGACCATAAGACATAGGAGCAGAATTAGGCCTTTCAGCCCATAGTCTGCTCCAGACCTGGATCCCACTCAACCCCATACACCTGCCTTTTCACCGTATCCTTTGCTGCCCTGACCGATCAGGAAACCATTGACTTCCACTTAAATATATCCATGAACTTGGCTTCCACCGCAGTCTGTGGCAGAGCATTCCACAGATTCACTACTCTCTGGCTAAAAAAATTCCTCCTTACCTCCGTACTAAAAGGTTTCCCATCAATTTTGAGGCAGTGCCCTCTAGATCTGGATACCCTCACCATAGGAAACATCCGCTCCACGTCAAGTTTATCTACGCCTTTCAACATTCGGTAGGATTCAATGAGATCCCCCCGAATTCTTCTAAATTCCAGTGAATACAGGCCCAAAGCTGCCAAACTCTCCTCATATGTTAACCCCTTCATTCTCAGAATCATCCTCGTGAACCTCCTCTGGATTCTCTCCAATGACAACATCTCCTTTCTGAGATATGGGACCAAAAGCTGCTGACAATACTTCAAGTGCAGCCTGTCTAGAGTCTCACGAAGCCTCTGCATTATCTCCTTGCTTTTATATTCTATTCCCCTTGAAACAGATGCTGACATTGCAGATGCCTTCTTTAGCACCGACTCAACCTGTAAATTAATGCTGTAGGAGTCTTGCACCAGGCCTCCTTATTCCCTTTGCACCTCTGATATTTGAATTTTCTCCCCACTTAGATAATAGTCCTCACTCAGATCCCTTTTACCAAAAATGCATTATCATACACTTCCCAACACTGTATTCCATCTGCCACTTTTTTGCCCATTCTTCCAATTTGTCCTGCAACAATCGCATTGTTTCCAAAGGGATACATATCCATCCACCTATCTTTGTATCATCTGCAAACTTTGGCACAAAGCCATCGATTCCATTATCTAAATCATTGACAGGCAATGTGAAAAGTAGTGGTCCTAATACTGACCCCCAAGGAACACTACTAGTCACTGGTAGCCAACCAGAAAAGGCCCCCCTTATTCCCAGTCACTGTGTCCTGCCTGTCAGTCATTCCTCTATTCATGCCACTATATTTCCTGTAATGCCATAGGATTTTATCTTGTTAAGCAGCCTCATGTGTGGCACCTTATTAAATGCCTTCTAAAAATCCAAGGATTGACATCCACTGCCTCTCCTTTGTCCACTCTGCTTGTACTTCCTTGAAGAACTCTAACAGATCTGTCAAACAAGATTTCCCTTACAGAAACCATGCTATCTTTGACTTATTTTATCATTAGACTCCAAGTACCCCGAAACCTCATCCTTAATAATGGCCTCCACCAGTTTCCCAACCACTGAGGTTAGGCTAACTGGTCTATAATTTCCATTCTTTTGCCTCCCTCCCTTCATAAAGAGTGGAGTGACATTTTCAATTTTTCATTTCTTAGGAACCATGCCAGAATCAAGTGATTCTTGAAAGATCATGACCAATGTATCCATTATCTCTTCAATAAACCATCTCAGGACTCTGGGATGTATCCACCTGGTCCAGGTGACATGTCCACCATCTTTGAGTTTGCCTAGCATTTTTCCCTTTGTAATAGTAATAGTACTCACTCCTGCTTCCTTACACTCATGGACCTTTAGCACGCTGCTAGTGTCTTCCATAGTGAAGACTCCCATTAAGTCCATCTGCCATTTCTTACTCTCCCATTACCACCTCACCAGCATAATTTTACAGTGGTCTAATATAAACTCACACCTCCCTTTCAGTCTTTATATAATTGAAAAAGAAACTTTTGGGAAGATTTTAAAATCCAACAAAAGGCAACCAAAAAGCTATAAGAAGGGAAAAGATGAAATATGAGGGGAATCGCGCCAATAATATGAAGCAGTATACTAAAAGTTTACTAAAAGGATACTAAGAAACCTACCGAATGTTGAAAGGTCTAGATAGAGTTGATGCGGAGAGCATGGTTCCTATGCTGGGGGAATCCAGAACAAGAGGGCACAGCCTCAAAATTGAGGAGTGACCTTTTAGAACAGAGGTAAAGAGGAATTTTTCTTTAGCCAAAGAGTAGTGAACCTGTGGAAGGTTCTACCACAGACTGTTGTGCAGGCCAAGACCATGGGTATATTTAAGATGGAGGTTAATAGTTTCCTGATTGGTCAGGCTATCAAAGGATACGGCAAAAAGGGAGGTGTAAGGGGTTGAGTGTGAGCTAGGATCAGCCATGATGGAATGGCAGAGTAGACTCAATGGGCAGGATGGCCTAATTTAGCACCTACTGTATGTCTTATGGTCTTATGGTCTACCCTTTTTTATTTTGACTGCCTGGTGCTCTTGATTTTGCCCTATCATTTGCCTGCCCTTCCTCACAGTCTCACTACACACTGCAATTATTTGTACAGCAACCTCTCCATCCTCTGCTCTATCACACTGGCTCCCATCCCCTACCAAATCAGTTTTCCCCAACAGCTCTATCAAACCTGTCCACAAAGATTTTGGTCCCCCTCAGGTGTAACCCGAGCTTTTGTACAGATCATACCTTCCCCAGAAAGATCCCAGTGATCCAGAAATCTGAAACCCTGTTCCTGGCACTAATTTTTCAGCTAGCAATCATCAGCCAAATCATCCTTTTCTTACCCTCACTGGCATGTGATATAGGCTGCAATCCAGAGATTACCACCCTTAAGCTCCAGCTTTTCAGCTTTCAGCTTAACTCCTTAATTCTCTCTTCAGGATATTGTCCATTTACCTCCCTATGTTTTTGGTGCTAATATGTACTACGATTTCTGGCTGTTCACTGTCCTTTTGAACTATATGGTCCCGGTCTGAGACATCCCTGACTCGGGCACCTGACAAGTAACATACCATCCGGGTGTCTCTTACACATCCACAGAATGTCCTGTCTGCTCCTCTAACTATGGAATCCCCTGTCATTACCACACTCCATGTCTCCCCCTTCCCCTCTGAGACTCTGTGTCAGTGACCTGGTTGCTGTGGCCTCCTGACCAATACTAGGTCAGCCACAGCAACAGTATCCAAAGTGTTATACGTACTATTGAGGGGGACGGTCACAGGGGTACTCTGGACTGGTTGCCCATTCCTTTGCCCTCTCCTGATAGTCATGCCTCCTGCAGTTTAGGGGTGACTACATCCCTGTAGCTCCTACCTATCACCTCCTCATTCTCCCATATGAGCTAATTGTCACTGAGCTGCAGCTCAATGCAGTTTGTGATGACGTAGTTTTCAGGGAGCCTGGAGGTCTCCAAAATTTCCCACATCTCACAGAAGGAACCTACAGCTACCTCCAGATCCAATCTCAGTGCACTAGCTATGGACTAACTGAAAAAAAAAACACTAGAAACTTTCTTACTTACTTACTTAGAACCTTCTCCTGTGCTTGCCCAAGCCTGTCCTTACCTAAGTCTGTGGCGCTAAAGCCAGACCCTTCTAACAATGTCCCACTCCAACACTCTGTTACTCCTCCTATCTTATTATTTGCCCCCAAGCTGATTGCTGCTCTTTGAGAAAATATGTGAAAGGTATCCAGCTCTTTTTTAACTTCATGCAGCATCACTAACAAATGACTTCTTGCATTGATTGCTGCCCGCCAAGAAAATGTTATGTATGTCCCAACTTATGGAAATCCTTAACCAAATTCATCTGTGTGATTATATACATAAGAGTAGCAGAACTAGTTTTACCTTTCTCTCTCTCTCTGCCATTCTCTCTCCAATTTTAGTAATTGTTCTTTCTTATGTCAACATTGGGGAGGTGCAGTTATCCATCTTGGGTGATTTTTATGGTTTTTCTAATCTTCAGACAAAATCATCTAATGGCCATTTGCTAACATTTCTTGTATTATACCATTGATTATATTTTCAGAAGTATTTTCCTTTCTGTAAGCTGTGGGGTTGGCATGACATCATGTAGAACAAGTCTTCACACCCAATGTTCATTTTATCTTCAGAAGAGTTCATTTAATTAAGAATATTGGAAGTAATCAGGAGTAATTTTGCCCATCTTGCCTGTTCTGCCATTCAGTCAATATTCCACAACATGTGGACTCATTTGAAGGACTCTAAACTCATGTTTTCAACATTAATTAATTAATTAATTAATTAATTGCTTTTCTTTGTGTATTTCTACAGTTCGTCATTTTGTCATACTTTGCACATTAATTATTTGTCTTTGCATATAGTTTGTGAGTGATTTTATGGTGTTTCTTAGTAACTGCAGTATTATGAATTCAAGAAAATGAATCTCAGGGTAGTATATGGTGACATATATTTACTTCAATAATAAATTTATTTTGAGCTTTGAACTTTGAAGATTACGACTGACTGATCTTTCAGTTCAGTACCATTTTTTTCTTGCACTGACCCCATATCCCATACTTTTGCCAGTGAAACCTGCAGTGAAAAGCTTGAGTAAATGCATTTGGTTAAAGATAAATCCAAACAGAGAAGCAGCCATTAGAAATGAAAACAATAACTGTACAGTAAAGCTGAAACGATAACCCAACCAAAATTGAATCCAATGATATCACTCCTTAATCTTTCTAATAGCCTAATAACTTGTACCACATAACAAAATTAGTGAAGCAAATCATAATCGTTGGAACTGGATATGCAGCCTCAGTAGGAGGAAGAATTCCCCTTGCATTAACAACATAAACATTAATTTTAGGACAGAATAGAAATGCTAACTCATCACACCATAGGTGTAAATTTGAGCCAGCATGCAAAATAACAAGAACTGCAGTACTTTAAGAGATTGTCAACTCAGAAAGATGAGAATATTTGGAAATATTTCATGTTATATGTGTGCTGTTGAAGGGAGAATTTGAATTGACGTTGTGTCGTTTATAACCACAAAATGTCCCAGAAATCTTCATGTCAATGAGGCGGCATTGATGTACTGGTGCTGCAGATGGTGATCAACTGAACTGAGTTGAGAAATAAGGAACAAATAGAGTTCATGTGTTGGAAATCTATTGCTGGAGTTACACCTGAGCTCAATGGTTGATTACTGAGCCAATCAATTTATTTATTACAAAGATGAGGATCTATCATTGAAGTCCAAACCAGAAAAGCCGGAACAAATAGACTGAGGAACAGCTTCTACCCCAGAGCTGTGGCCTCCATCACACCACTCCCACAGAACAATGACTGAAACAGTACACACAAGGACTCAAATGCTTGCACTAACAGCACTTTGTGCATTACTGTGATATTCTGGTGCTGCTGCAACTTATTTTCTGCTACTTATCTATTTAATACTGTTTTTCTATTAGTCATGTTTTTATCTACTGCTTTGTTTGCTTGCCTGAGAGGAAGACAGTTTCATTGTACCTATGTATAATGACAATAACGATCATTCAATTCAATTCAATTCAACTTTAGCCTAATGTAAAACTTCCTCTAATCACCTTAAAATTATGCCCACTAGGATTAGCAATTTTGTCCCTGGAGAAAGGCACTGGCTGGCAATTCTATTCATGCTTGTTATCATCTTATACAACTTAATTGAGTCTTTTCTCATCCTCATTTGCTCCAAAAAAAAAGCACTTGTTGCTTAAGATTTCATCATAAATTATGCTCTCTAATCCAAACAGCATCTTGGTAAATCTCCTGAGCACCCTCTTTAAAGCTTCCATGTCCATGAGGCGACAAGAACATAATGTACTCTTGTGGTTTCAACTTGCATTTCTTGTTTATCACTAAGGCCACATCAGATCACACAGCTTAAGCACGTTCTAAAGCTGGGAATCAGGTACTGAAGGAGAGCACCTCGCTTCATCTGCCTCAGAGTCCGCAGAGAGAAAGATTTATCATTGAAGCCCAAGGCTAATGCAAAACTTGTGAAAGTATACCCTGAGATAATTAAGAATTCAAAGGGATAAGGGAATGAGCTTATATGGATATACAGATGTTCAGAAAATTTCTGGGACTTGCTTCACTGAGTCACTTGGAGCACTGAGCATAAATGGTGACATGGCTATTATTATGAATGCTTATTAACTCCATTGTGCCGGCACATGAATTGAGGTGGTGCAGGTCACGATATAATGTTTGCTTAATAACTTACCAAGCATGACTGAAGTTGCCTCAAAGGCAAGTTTACTTCTTTAGTAATTTGTCCCTCGAGCATAAGTCAAACTATTGAGACAAAGAGATGGCAGATGCTGGAATCTTAGGTGGTATACAAAATGCTGGAGGAACTCACAAGGTTAGGCAGCATCTATAGAGAGAAATGAACAATTGTTGTTTCAGAGCAAACATGAGGAAATCTGCAGATGCTGGAAATTCAAACAACACACACAAAATGCTGGTGGAACACAACAGGCCAGGCAGCATCAATAGGGAGAAGCACTGTCGACGTTTCGGGCCGAGACCCTTCATCAGGACTAATTGAAAGGAGAGATACTAAGAGATTTGAAAGTAGTGGGGAGAGGGGGAAATGCAAAATGAAATTGTTGTTTCAGGTTGAGACCCTTCATCAGGACCCTAGACAGTACTAGTCAAGCATGGTATGGGATTCTAATTAACTTTGAAGTATTGAATCACCTCCACTCTTGACTAACATATGTGGGATCATGATATGCATTCTTTTCTTTTCACCTTGACCTGTATGAGGGGTGCCGTAGGCTATCTGAAGCTAGCTTAGAACACTCAAGGGAGCTCTAGACTATTTAATACTTTGCCCATTCGACCAGTTAAAAAATATAATACTTGTTTACATAAACAAGAATTCTTTTATATTTCTTCACACAAGATAATAATGATGTGTTTATACAATGTTTTTAAAGGATTGAGAACATTGCAAACGCCCCAGCTAGGGAAGTATTTTCTAGATGTATTGCTTTTATTAGGAATGCAGCCCGTGATTTATATACTGCAATGTTTCATAATTACCAGTATGAATAAATATAGAATAATCTCTATCCTTCTAGTGCTACTGATTGCAAAAACCGGCAGAGAAATTTATGGGAAAACCTCCTTGTTCATGAAGTTGAGTCAAGCCTATTTGAAAGAGGAAATGAGGCATCAGAAGTTGACTACCTCACGTGTTACTTGGCATCTCTAGCAATGCAGCACTCCCATGGTGTGGCATTGAAGTGTCTGACCGGATACCCTTCAACAAAGCTAAACCATTCAACCTTCTCCAGCTACTCAGATATATTATTGTCAATAGGAAATGTGCAGAAAGATTAACAATGGATTCTGTTCAACATTTTTTCAGGGATCTTGGCATCATTGGGTGAGTTAGTACATATTGCTTATACTTAATTATCATATGAATTGATAAAATGGTTTATTCACATGTACTAATAAAACAATGAAAAACTTTGCTTTGCATGCCATCCACACAGATTAAAGATTAGCTTTATTTGTTACATGTACATTGAAGCAGCAAAACATACAATGAAATGTGACACTTGTGTCAAGTTAGTGGGGATTGTGCTGGGGCAGCCTGCACGTGTCCCCATGCTTCCAGCACCAATGTAGCATGCCCACAACTTATTAGCCCTAATCATGCATCTTTGAATGTGGGAGGAAGTCAGAGCACCTGGACGAAACCCATCATGGGGAGTCATGGGGAGAATGTACAAACTCCTTACAGACAGCGGCAATGGCCAGCACTGTAAAGTGACTGAAGTAATTGCTACTCTACTGAGCTGCCCATTTCATCATTTCACCACATCTGTACATCAAGGTAGTACAAGGGAAAAGCAATAAGAGAATGCAGAATAAAGTATTACAGTTACAAAGAAAGTACAGTGCATGCAGACGGTAAGAAGCAAGGACCATGACACTCTAGTTTGAGAGTTTTACTGCACGAGGGGATTATTCATTAGTCTTACAACTGTGCGACAGAAGCTGTAACACCCTCTTGAACAAAGGTGCTCCCACATTGGTGCTGGGAATAGAGTACTAGGATGTAGACCCACCACTGATGATTTAATCTAGATATGCTTCCAAATCTTGACATCTGAAGATCCAGTAGCAGAAATTCTGTATACGTACACAACACTGGAAGAATTCAGCAGGTCAGGCAGCAGCCGTGAGAAAAGAGTAGCCAATGTTTTGGGCCAAGACCCTTCATCAGGAATGGGGGGGGGGAAGAGAGGGCCGAAGCCCAGTATTAGAGATAGGGGAAGGGGTAGGGCCTAGAGGTGCCAGGTGGAAAACCAATCAGAGGAAAGATAAAGAGGGGAGGGGGAGGGGATAAGCATGAAAGAACTGTAGAGATAAAGAAGCAGCAAGTGACCTGGGATAGGGGAAGGGGGAGGGGGAGGGAATTACTGGAAATTGGACATTGAATTCTCCAATTTCCGGTAATTCCCTTCCCCTAACCCAGGTCACTTTCTGCTTCTTTATCTCTTATCTCTTTAGGGAGATGCTCTTGGAGTTGTCTAGGTGAGGCACTAAATGTTACAATGTGCCTGTGGTAGAGGAAGTAACAGCTTAAACACTCAATCAGGCAAGAATATTCCAACATGCTCCTGACTCGTTCTTTTTACTATTCTTTTAGTTTTTGAAAGCAGTAAAGTAGGTCCCTAGCCCCGCAGTCAGTGTTACAGCATCCCAAGCCATTGACTTTCTCTATCATTGTCAGCACAAAACAACTTTTATTTATTATTTTATATAGCATGGTAACAGGCCCATGAGCCTGCACTGCTGAATTACAGACATGTGACCAATTAACCTATCAACCCATATTAATTTAGAATGTGGGAGGAGACTGTTAGCATAGTGAATATTTAAATAGCAATGTGATTCAGGTAAGATATTAAATTAAGAAGATAGACAAAGTCAGTAAGAGATGGAGGGATTCAATTGACAGAAAACTCCTTCCACTCTCTGAAAAATAATACCCAATCATAATCAGCAGGCACATGGTTCCATTTTAACTTTGGATGGCAGAGTGACATTGTTAGTACTGTTGCTGCCCCACAGCTGAAGCAATCCAGATTCAACTGTGGTGCTGCCTGTGCGGAGTTTGCATGTTTTCCCTGTGTCCGCTAAGTACGGAGGCTCCTGTTTCCTCCCACGTCAAATGAGCCAAGCAGGTTGGCAGGAAAACTGGCCATTGTAAATGGTGCCACGGTAGCATAGCAGTTGGTGTGATGCTTTTACAGATCGAGGCATCTGAGGAGTTCACTTCTGACACCACCTGTAAGGAGTTTGTGCGTCCTCCCTGTAAGTACATGAGTTTCTTCCAGATGCTCTGGTTTCCTTCCATATTCCAAAGGCATACTGGTTTGTAGAAACATAGACAACCTACAGTGCGATACAGGCCCTTCGGCCCACAATGCTGTGCAGAACATGTCCTTACCTTAGAAATTACATAGGGTTACCCAGAGCCCTCTATTTTTCGAAGCTCATGTACCTATCCAGGAGTCTCTTAAAAGACCCTATTGTATCCACCTCCACCAACGTCGCCTGCAGCCTATTCCACACACTCACCACTCTCTGCGTAAAAAACTTACCCCTGACATCTCCTCTGTACCTACTTCCAAGCGCCTTAAAACTGTGTCCTCTCGTATTAGCCATTTCAGCCCTGGGAGAAAGCCTCTGACTATCCACATGATCAATGCCTCTCATCAATTTATATATCTTGTACATCTTATCATAGGCTAATTGATCATTTAAATTGTCCCGTGATTAGGCTAGGATTCAATGGGTTGCTGGGCACTGTGGGTCATTGGGCCAGAAGGGCCTGTTTTGTCCTGTATTTCTTAATATAAATAAATTGTCTTAGTGTGCGGGTGGGTGTTACAAAATGTAGGAGGTTGATGAGAAAATGGGGAATAAAATGGGTTAGGGGAGGATCAGAGCAAGAATTAGTGCTGATGTTGGTGTGGTTTCAGTGGGCCAAAGGTCCAAAGTTCAACATTCAAAATAAATTAATTATCAAAGTACATGTATGTCACGGTATACTACCCTGAGATTCATTTTCTTGCAGGCATGCACAGCAGATACAGAGAAACAGAATAGAATCAATGGAAAAACTACACACAACGATGGACAATCAACCAATGTACCAAAAGACAAACAAAGTCATAATAGAAAGAAGGAAGGAAAGAAGGAGGGAAAGAAAAGAAAGAAAGAAAGAAAGAGAGAAAGAAAGAAAGAAAGAAAGAAAGAAAGAAAGAAAGAAAGAAAGAAAGAAAGAAAGAAAGAAAGAAAGAAAGAAAGAAAGAAAGAAAGAAAGAAAGAAAGAAAGAACGTACATACTGAGAACATGAGTTGTAGAGGCCTTGAAAGAGGTCATGTTGAGGTGGAGTGAAGATATCTACTCTGGTTCAGAAGCCTGATGGTTGAAGGGTAATAACTGTTTCTGAACCTGAATGTTCAGAATGTTATGAATGTTGGATGTGAAAGGGCAGCATGCTAGCATGGTGGTCAGCACAATGCTTTACAGTACCAGCAACCTATGATCAATTCCCATTGCTGTCTGTGGGGTGTTTTAATGTTCTCCCCATGTCCTTTTGGGTTTTCTCCAGGTGTTCTGGTTTCCTCCCACAATCCAAAGATGCATCGATTGTTAAGTTAATTGGTCATTGTAAACTGTCCCATGATTAGGCTAGGGTTAAATCAGGGCAGCGCAGCTCAAAGGCCTGGAAGGGCTTGCTCCACACCGTATCTCAGTAAAAAAATAAAAATACTCACCCAAGATTTGTTCTGTAGTTATGGCAATAATTAGTAGTTTGATCCTTTTGAGTGGTGAAGTAGACCTTGGGAGAGGTTCCCCTTCAGTTATGTTACACACCATGGAGCTACTGGTTGTCAGTGTAACACGACAGGAGACAAATGCATGATAGATTTACTGGGAAGTGAACATGAAATGTCCGTTTCATTTTGTATTTTGTGCATCTCTGTGGAAAGCAGAGAATGCATTAAAGGAAATGAGGCAATGGGGTGTGAGTTGGGAAACAAAGCTGTCAACACTATTCACAGGTGAGATCTCTTCAGCTGCCACCTTTTGCAACACAGATTTCTTTTGGCAGGTTCAAGATGTAGAAATGGTGAAAACCAAGAGAGGAGTCAGGCTGCTGAAGTAGAATGAAGAAAGGTATTAAGTTGTGATCACTAGCCCTCTTTCATCAATGAAACAAAGGAATCTAAGAGCACAGTGCACAGACTAGGAGTACAGGTGCATGGTTCATTGGAAGTGGTGCCATAGGTAAACAGGGAAGTGAAAAAGGTGTTTAGTACGTTGGCCTCCATGAGTCAGGGTACTGAATGCAGCTGAAGAAGTCATTAGTGATACTGAATGCCGTTTTAGTCACCCTTTTACACATGGCTAAACTGGAAAGTGTTCAGAGAATACTAACGAGGATATTACCAGGACTAGAAAGCCCAAGGATAGGGAATAGAGAGAGCCTGGCAAGGCTAGGTCTTTGTTCCATGGAACGTAAGAGAATGGGGGTGACTTTAGAGCAGGGGTTCCCAAACATTTTTATGCCATGAATCAATATCATTAAGCAGGGGTTCCATGGACCTTGCTGCCCCCCTCACTGGACCCCCTGCAGTTTGCATACTGTCCCAACCACTCAACAGACGATGCCATTGCCATCACCCTCCACCTGGCCCTAACCCACCTGGACAAAAAAGGCACATACGTTCCAATGTTGTTCATAGACTTCAGTTCAGCATTCAACACAATCATCCCTCAGAAACTAATTGGAAAGCTGAGCCTACTGGGCCTGAACACCTCCCTCTGCAACTGGATCCTAGACTTCCTGACTGGGAGACCTCAGTCAGTCCAGATCGGGAGCAGCATCTCCAATACTATCACACCGAGCACAGGGGCTCCCCAGGGCTGTGTGCTCAGTCCACTGCTGTTCACCCTGCTGACCCACGACTGTGCTGCAACACACAGCTCAAACCATATCATCAAGTTTGCCAATGACATGACCATGGTGGGTCTCATCAACAAGAACGACGAGTCAACTTACAGAGGGGAGGTGCAGTGGCTAACGGACTGGTGCAGAGCCAACAACCTGTCTCTTAATGTGAACAAAACAGAAGAGATGGTTGTTGACTTTAGGAGGGTACGGAGTGACCACTCCCTGCTGAACATCGACGGCTCCTCGGTAGAGATCATTAAGAGCACCAAATTTCTTGGTCTTCACCTGACAGAGAATCTCACCTGGTCCCTCAACACCAGCTCCACAGCAAAGAAAGCCCAGTAGTTTCTCTACTTTCTGCGAAGTCTGAGGAAAGTCCATTTCCCACCCCCCATCCTCATCACATTCTACAGGGGTTGTATTGAGAGCATCCTGAGCAGCTGCATCACTGCCTCGTTTGGAAATTGCACCATCTCGGATCACAAGACCCTGCAGGGGATAGTGAGGTCAGCTGAGAAGATCATTGGGGTCTCTCTTCCTGCCATCACGGACATTTACACTAAACGCTGCATCCGCAAAGCAAACAGCATTATGAAGGACCCCACGCACCCCTCATACAAACTCTTCTCCCTTCTGCCATCTGGGAAAAGGCACTGAAGCATTTGGGCTCTCACT
Organism: Hypanus sabinus; assembly: GCF_030144855.1. Classification (NCBI taxonomy): domain Eukaryota; kingdom Metazoa; phylum Chordata; class Chondrichthyes; order Myliobatiformes; family Dasyatidae; genus Hypanus; species Hypanus sabinus. Next base: position 25,442,623 of record NC_082726.1, on the reverse strand, counting down.
ACCAGACTATGTAACAGTTTCTTCCCCCAAGCTATCAGACTCCTCAATACCCAAAGCCTGGACTGACGCCTTGCCCTATTGTCCTGTTCATTATTTATTGTAATGCCTGCACTGTTTTGTGCACTTTATGCAGTCCTGGGTAGGTCTGTAGTCTGGTATAGTTGTTTTATTTCTGTGTTGATTTTTATGTAGTTCAGTCTAGTTTTTGTACTGTGTCATGTAACACCATGGTCCTGAAAAAACATTGTCTCATTTTTACTATGCACTGTACATAGCAGTAATGGTTGAAATGACAATAAAAGTGTCTTGACTTGACTTGACTTGAGGTTGGGAACCTCCACTTTACAGAAAAGTTTATTAGAGGCATAGATAAGGTGGATAGTAACTGTCTTTTCCTCAAGGTACAGGAGTCCAAAACCAGGGATATAAGTTTAGGGTGAAGGGAGGATGATTTTAAAGGGACCTGAAGAGTAATTTTTTTCATGCAGTGGTTGGTGTGTCTATGGAATGAGCTTCCAGAGGAAGTGGTTGGGGCAGGTACAATGGTGTAATTTAAGGAGCACCTGGATTGGTATATGGAGCAATGGGGCTTAAAGGGGTATGGGAAAAATGCAGGAAATTGGGACCAGCTGTGTGGGCACCATGGTCAGCATCAACTGGTTGGGACGAAGGGCCTTTATCTTTGCTGTAATGCCCTGTGACTGTAATCTATCTCTATCATCATTAAAAACATGGCCAGGCTCTCTATGACCATGAATGTACTGTCATTCTAATTGGGTCAGATTGTCACATGGTCTGTTTACTTTGCAGCAATGTCAATTTGCCACTGGAAATAAGACATAACGTCATATAGTCATTCAGCACAAAGCTGGCCTTTGGCCCAATTGATCCATGACGACTAGTATGCCCATCTGAGCTAGTTCCATTGTCTGTGCGTGGCCCATTACCTTCTTGGCCTCTGCTCTCTAACCGTTTTTAAAGGTTCCTCCACTTCCTCTGGCAGCTCATTCCATGTACCTGCTGCCCTTAGAAATATCATAAATTATAGGTTTCAAGTAAGATGTAGAAGTTCAGAGGGGATCTTAGGTAGAATGTTATCATCTAGAGTGTGGTTTGAATCTGGAACTGGCTGCCTGAGTGGGTGCAGGTGACAGGTATTCACAACATTTAAGAAGATCTAGATAAACACATGGACTGCCAAGATATAGACAGCTATGGATCAAATGCGAGCAGATGGTGCTTGTGTGTAGGTCTGTAATCGATGGTTTGCGCGAACTTGGGGGTTTTGGTGCTTTATGAGTCTATACGTCTATGACACCATGACAAATTGGCACCCGTTCCAAGCTTAACCAATCTCCCAGGGCCAAAGCTTCTGTGGAGATTTGTGACAGCAAGTGTTCTGGCTGACAATTAATAGCCACACAAGATTCACTTGTTATTGGTAATTGGTTTGTTCGTACAGATAATTTCAAAGCATAAGTACATTGAGGTAGTACAGGGGATAAAAGAAGTAATGACATGTAGAACATGGCGTTACAATCACAGAGTAAACGCAGTGCAGGTGAAAGGGCTATACCAAGGTAGATTATGAGGTGAAGAGTTTATCCTTATTATGCAAGAAGTCTATTTAAGAATCAGATAACAGCAAGGTAGAACAATGCACACAAATATTGGAGGAACTCAGCAGCTCAGGCAGCACTTGTGGAGAGGAACAGTTAATGTTTCGGGCTGTGACTAGAAAGGACTAGCAAGAAAGGGGGCAGAAGACAGAATAAGAAGGTAGGAGGTGGGGATGGGTAGGAATACAAGCTGACAGGTGATAGGTGAAATCAACTGAGAGGGATGGTAGGTGGGTAGGGGAGGGGGAATGAAGTAAGAGTCTGGGAGATGATAGATGAAAGGGATAAAAGACCAAAGAAGAAGGAATCTGATTGGAGAGGGAAATGGGCCACAGAAGAAAGGAAAGGAGGAAGGGCACCAAAGGCAGGTGAGGAGAAGAGCTGAGAGGGGAATACTTACTTACTTACTTACTTTACTTTATTGTTACCAAACAATTGATACTAGAGCGTACAATCATCACAGCGATATTTGATTCTGCACTTCATGCTCCCTGTAGTACAAATCGAAGTAAATGTAATAAAAATTTAAATTATAAATCATAATTAGAAAATAGAAAAGGTAAAGTAACGTAGTGCAAGTCAGGTCCGGATATTTGGAAGATACGGCCCAGATCCGGGTCAGGATCCGTTCAGCAGTCTTATCACAGTTGGAAAGCAGCTGTTCCCAAATCTGGCCGTATGAATCTTCAAGCTCCTCAACCTTCACCCAGAGGGAAGAGGGACAAAAAGAGTGTTGGCTGGGTGGGTCGTGTCCTTGATTATCCTGGCAGCACTGTTACGACAGCATGCGGTGTAAAATGAGTCCAAGGATGGAAGATTGTTTTGTGTGATGTGCTGGAATAGAATGGGGAATGGAAAAAGAGAGAAGAAGGAGAGAGAATAAATTACTGGAAGTTCTTGAAATCGATGTTCATGCCATCGGATTACAGGCTACCCAGACAGAATATGAAGTTCTGTCAGTGAGCCTGGCGGTGTGTGGTTTCAATCTTTTGTATCTTCTACCTGATAGAAAGGGTGGAAAGAGACACACGAGACTCCGGGCATGCCATATAAATGGAGGTTACTACAGAACCCTCAGCTTCAGATTTCTCTTCATTTATATACAGTGTTTCAGGGTGTTACTGAGCACACTCGAGATCATAGATTCAGTGGCATTTTCTGCCTTTAAAAATAACAACAAGAAGATCTATGCTTATGAACTAATAAACGCTTCCTGCACATTGATTAAATGAAAGGCACTCATTCAACTTGAATTATTGGTGTTCCTTGTTACCCTGGCATTCTGTTCCTTCAGGCATTTCCTGTTATATAAATGAAATGAATTTGAAGTGGCAGATCTTTTTAACTCACTATTAGTTCTCAGCGTGCTCTGCTGGCATCTTCTGGATGACTAGAACTTTGATATCTCCAAATAGAGAATTGGAATTGGAATTGGACCTGGACTTGGTTTATTAATGTCACATGTGCAAAAATACAGTGAAAAGCTTCTCTTGCATACTATTCATATAGATCAGAGCATTAGATTTGACAACAGATTTTGCAGATACTAGAAATGCAGAGTAACACGCATAACAAGTTGGAAAAGCTTAACAGGTCAGGTGGCATCCATGCAAAGGAATAAACAGTTAGCATTTCGGCCTGAGACCCTTCGTCAGGACTGAACGTCGACTCTTCATTCTTTCCCATAGACACTGCCTGACCTGCTGAGTTCATTCAGCATTTTATGTGTATTGAAGAGGAACAAGGTAAAAGAAAAACAATGCAGAATAAAGTGCAACAACGACAGAGAAAGAACAGCGCAGGTAAACAATAAGGCTCAAAATCATATTGAGGTAGATTGTGAGGGCAAGTGTCCAAGTTAACATACTAGGGAACTATTTAATAGTCTTATAACTGAGGGGTAGAAGTTATCCTTGAGCCTGGTGTTATGTGCCTTCAAGCTTTTGTATCTTCCGCCTGATGGAAGAGGGGAAAAGACAGAACATCTGGAGTGAGTGGGGTCTTTGTTTATGCTGACTGCCTTACTGAGGCAGTGGGAAGTAGAGCCAAAGTGCATAGAAGAAAAGCTGGATTCTTCACTGATGTTAAATCACATAAAATGGGAAGAGGGAGCAAACAGGAAGTTAAAGACAAAATTCAGATGCTGTAAATTTGACATAACAATTAAAATGCTGGAAATACTCAGTAGGCCAGGCAGCACCAGTGGAGCAGGAAACAGAGTTAGTATCTCAAGATCAATAATCTTTTATCAGGACACCTGGGAGATGTGCTAGCATAGGCCTGTTCGGCTGAATAGCCTATTTCCATGCTATACACTCACTGAGGAAACACTTCCCCACCCAACATCGTCTATCATGATTCAGCCAGTCACTGCGGAACAGGTCTCCTTCTGAGTCAATACAGATATACTCTGAATCAAAATCCTAATAATGGAACAATGTACTGCAAACTTAGAAGGCAGCAGCAGAATTAAATTGTATAGGGCCTGTAGCTTTAGGTTAGCTTGCAAAAGGAAGGGGGAAAGTTGTGAAAGATGAGTGTACTCAGCAAGTGGAAGGGGTCTGGAACACAGTGCCTGAAGGTTGGTAGAGAAGGCACTTCATTTACAGAACTATCTGCTTTGGATATCGACACCCAGTGCCCACATTATTGGATACACCTGTACACCTGTCCATTAACGCAAATATCTAATCAGCTAATCACAAAGCAGCAACTCAATGCACAGAGGTGTGCAGACATGGTCAAGAAATTCAGTTGTTGTTTAAACTACTCACCAGAAAGGGCAAGAAATGTGATCTAAGTGCCTTTGACCATGGAAAGATTGTTGGTACCAGATGGTGTGGTTTGGGCATCTCAGAAACTGCTAATTTCCTGGGATTTTTATGCACAACAATCTCTAGAGTTTACAGAGAATAAAATAAGACATACAGTGCGTGGAAGTTCTGTGTGTAGAAATGCCTTGTTAATGAGAGCAGTCAGAGGAGAATGGCCAAACCGGTACCAGTTGACAAGAAGACAACAGTAACTTAAATAGCCATGTGTTACAACAGTAGTGTGTAGAAGAGCATCTGTGAATGCACAACATGTCCAGCCTTGAAGATGATGAGCTAAAGCAGCAGAAGACCACAGACGTATACTCGGTGGCCACTAGGGGTACGGGAGCACCTAATAAAGTGGCCACTGAGCAAATAATCCTTAGTTCTCTAGCCTTTGGAGATGGGACGCAGGGAATTAAAGTGCTACAGTATGTTTGGGAGCATTATTGCCACAGGTTAGTGGCATAATATCATTGGAAGACCCTGCCAGCAATATATTTGCATCATCTACCCCATTCCAGTCTTACTATTTAGTAATACAGAGTAAGTCAACAATACCTCAGTGTTTCACTGTTCCATTGACTGATTTTCCTTAAGCACGTTTGTACACCATTGACTTTTATTCCCATATACTCATATAAATACAGTGCTCACAACCTTGAAAGCATTAAAGCCATGTATTGATTATTTTCTTCTGTTTTATTTTTCCTCCGGTGCTTTTAATCCACCTTTCATTGCTGTTTTCAAATTTTCCCTTGCTTTCCTTCCTGTCCTGCTCTGGCATCAAATGAATCCATCAGAGGCAGCCACATCTCCTGTTAAGGCTCCAGGCCCTGGGATTCCTTTCGAAAAACATTTCTAATCTCTCTCTTCCACGAAGATAAAACTTATTATAAGCTTATTGCGAACTCAATGTAAGCTCAAGGTTAAAGTTCAAAGTACATTAATTATCAGAGTATGTAAGTATATTTTATACAACCTTGAGATTTGTCTCCTTACAGGCAGCCACAGAAGAAGGAAACCTAATAGAACCTGTTGAAACAAAAGAAGTCTGTCAAACACCTAGTGCACGGAGAGAAAAAAAGAACAAATTGAGCAAACAGTAAAAGTAAGCAAATAGCATTCAGAACTGAAGTTCATACAAGTGAGCCGCAGGCACGAAGTCGGGCCTCACCGCAGCCAATTCAGAAGCCACGGCCTCAGTTCAACACCGAGACGTATAAATCTCGTGGAGCAGCAAGTTGAACTGCTCTGTCCCTCGATTCTGGCCCCAACACCATGACCTTTTCAATCTGGCCCGGTGTTAAAATTATCCAAACCTCGGGTTGTTCCATGCTCTTGGACTTAGGGCTGCCAATTCGACATGCTTTTGGACCCCGAGCCCTGCTGCCTCGAATTGGTCCATTCCTGCCTTTTCCAATTTGTTTTGGTGCTTAAATCGACCAGACCTTGGGTCTTTCCTCACCCTCAGGCCTGAGCTCCATTTTGACTCTGTCTCACTTCCACCCACCTCAGTTTGGTTCTGCAATATACAGTAAAGAACATAAGAAATACGAACAGGAGGAGACAATCTAGCCCATCAAGCCTGCTCTACCTTTCAATAAGATCATGTCTGATCCGGCCATGGACTTATCTCCACCTACCTGCCTTTCCCCCATATCTCTTAATTCACCCTCTATGCAAAACTCTATTCAACCTTGTCTTAAATATATTTACTGAGGCAGCCTCCACTGCTTCATTGGGCAGAGAATTCCACAGATTCACCACTCTCTGGGAGAAGTAGCTCCCCCTCATCTCTGTCCTAAATCTGTTCCTCCAAATCTTGAGGCTATGTCCCCGAGTTCTAGTCTCACCTACCAGTGGAATGAACTTTCCTGCCTCTATCTTATCTATCTCCATCATAATTTTATATGTTTCTATAAGATCTTCTCCCATTCTTCTGAATTCCACAGAGTACAGTCCCAGGTGACTTAATCTCTCCTCATAGTCTAACCCCCTCATCTCTGGAATGAACCTGGTCAACCTCGTCTGCACCACCTCCAAAGATATGCTAGCTTTGGAGATGGTGCAGAGGAGACCAACACTGCACACAGTACTCCAGGTGCAGCCTCGGCCTCACCAATACCCTACACAGTTCCTGCATCAACTCCCTGCTCTTAAATTCAATCCCTCTAGCAGTGAAGGCCAGCATTCCTTTTGCCTTCTTGATAGCCTGCTGCACCTGCAAACCAAACTTCGGCCATTCATACACAAGCACTTCCAAGTCCCTCTGCACAGCAGCATGCTGCAGTTTTTTACAATTTAAATAATAATCTGCTGTTTAATTTTTCCTTCCAAAGTGGATGACCTCGCATTTACCAGTATTGTACTCCATCTGTCAGACCCTTGCCCACTCACTTAACCTATCTATATCTCTCTGCTGACTCTCCATATCTTCGGCATAATTTACTTTTCCACTCAGTTTAGTATCATCAACTAACTTAGTTACACTCTTCCAGATTGTTAATGTATACTGTGAACAGTTGCAGGCCCAGTATCAACCACTGTGACATACTGCTCACCACTGATTGCCAACCAGAGTAACACCCATGTATCCCAAATCTCTGCTTTCTATTCGTTAACCAATCAGCTATCTGTGCTAATGTACCACCCCTAACTCTATGCATCCTTCTTATGGATACATCTGTTATGCGGCACCTTATTGAATGCCTTCTGGAAATCCAAGTAAATAATGTCCATCTGTTTCCCTCTATCCACTGCACTCATTACATCCTCAAAGAACTCCAGTTAGTTTGTCAAACAGGACCTGCCTTTGCTGAATCCATGCTAAGTCTGCCTGATAGATCTATTTCTTTCCCAATACCTCGCTTTTTCTTCTTTAATGAGAGCTTCAAGCATTTTCCCAATCACAGATGTTAAACTAACAGGCCTATGGTCACCTGCCTTTTGCCTACATCCTGTTTTAAACAGTGGCATGACATTTGCCGTCTTCTAATCCGCCGGGACCAGCCAGAGTCTAAAGAATTTTGGGAAAACATCAATAAAGTCTCCACTATGACTTCTGCCATTTCTTTCAGTACCCTGGGATACATTCCATCAGGACCAGGGAACTTAAACTGAACATTGTAAATACAATGTAAATTCCATCTGAGCTCAGACTATGATCAACTCTTCCAGTGTAGAGTGCCCTCCTGCTTCAAAACATCCACCATTTTTCCTGTACCTTAAAAGACCAAGGTAACATGTCTGAATGACTGGCACCCTATCACACTCACTTCAATAACAAGCAAATGCTTTGAGAGGCTGGTCAAGGACTACGTCTGCAGCTTGCTACCACCCACACTGGACCCTCTACAATTTGTCTACCAATACATCCGATCAACAGATGATGCAATAGCCACAGCTCTTCATACTGTCCTTACACATCTGGGGAAGAAGCATGCATATGTGAGAATGCTGTTCTTGGACTACAGTTCAGCATTCAACACCATAATTCCCTCCAGGCTCAACAAGGAGCTTAGAGACCTCAGCCTTCACCCTGCCTTGTGCAGCTAGATCTTGGACTTCCTGTCAGATTGCCGGCAGGTGGTAAGAGTGGGCTCCCTCAGCTCTGCCCCTCTGACCATCAACACAGGTGCCCCTCAGGGCTGTGTCCTAAGCCCCCTCCTTTACTCTCTGTATACCATGACTGCACCCACAGCTCCAATCTGTTAATTAAATTTGCTGACGATACTACATTGATTGGCTTCATCTCAAGTAATCACGTGGCAGCCTACAAAGAAGAAGTCATCAACCTGACACAGTGGTGTCAAGAAAACAGCCTCTCCCTCAATGTTGCAAAAACAAAGGAGTTGGTCATGGACTACAGTGGCTACATCACTGCTTGGTATGGGAACTGTACTTCCCTCAATTACAGAGAGAATTGCAGAGAGTGATGCAGACAGCCCAGCACATTTGTAGATGTAAACTTCCCACTATTCAGGACGTTTACAGAGACAGGTGCATATAAAGGGCCCGAAGGATCACTGGGGACTTGAGTCACCCCAACTACAAACTGTTACAGCTGCTACCATCCGGGAAACGGTACCGCAGCATAAAAGCCAGGACCAACAGGCTCCAGGACAGCTTTTTCCACCAGGCCATCAGACTGATTAATTCATACTGATACAATTGTATTTCTATGTTATATTGACTATCCTGTTGTACATACTATTTATTATAAATTACTATAAATTGCACATTGCACATTTAGATGGAGATGTAATGTAAAGATTTTTACCCCTCATGTATGTGAAGGATGTAAAAAATAAAGGCAATTCAAACTCAATGTAAGCTCAGTAAACATCACCTCATAATTGGCAGAACTAGCTAATCAGCATCTCTGGAGTGAGTAACAGTTGATGCTCCAGAAAGAAACTCACTTGGTCTTACACTATAGTAGATATCTTCTTTGTTCTACCCACCCTACCTTTACCTCTATGCTACGAAATTCTAACGTGTCTTCCCAGTTCTGATGAAATGTCTTGCATCCAAAATGTTAGCTGTTTCCCTTTCCTGATGCATTTTCAAAGTTCAAAATGAATTTCTTATCAAAGTTCACATATGTCACCCTACACTACTCTGAGATTTATTTTCTTGTGGGCATACACAGTAAATCCAAGAAAAACAGTAGGATAATGGAAGACCATTTCAAACAGGATGGACAACAACAATGCTCCACAAAAACAATGAACTCTGCGAACACAAAAAGAAAGAGAAAGATATTATTAACAACAATAATACAAAGTTTGTAAATGAGAAATAAATATCAAGAACATGAGATGAAGAGTCCTTAAAAGTGTGTCCATCAATTGGGGGAACAGTTCAGTGATGGGGCAAGTTAATATAAGTGATTTTATCCCTGTTGGTTCAAGGTTCAAGAACCTGGTGGTTGAGGGGTAATAGCTATTTCTGGACCTGCTGGTATGTGTCTTGAGGCTCCTGCCTGATGGCAGAGTGAGAAGAGAGCATGGCTTCGGTGCTGCTTTCCTGTGAGAGCATTCCATGTTGATGTGCTCAATGGTGTGGAGAGCTTTCCTTGTGATGAACTGGGCCATATCCACACTTTTTGTAGGCTTTTCCTGTTTAAGGTTATTGGTGTTTCTATACCAGACTGTGATACAACTAGTTTATAAATTTTCCACAGCACAACTACAGAAGTCTGTCAATGCTTTAGATATCATACTGAATCTTTGAAAACTTCTAAGGAAGTAGTGGTTGTGCTTTTTTTCCTAATGACATTTATGCGCTGGGCTTAGGACAGATCCTCTGAAATGATATCACTGAGGAATTCAATGCTGCTGATCCTTGCCACCACTGATCCTCTGATGAGGACTGACTTATGGACCTCCAGTTTTTTCCTCTTCCTGAAGTCAATAATAAGCTCCTTGGTCTTGCTGACATTGAGTGAGAGATTATTTCAATCTCCCCCTATATGCCAACTCGTCACCATCCTTGACTGTGGTTCCATCAGCAAATGTACGTATGGCATTGGAGCACTGCTTAGCCTCCCAGTCATGAGTATAATGTGAGTAGAGCAGGAGTCTCGGCACACAACCTTGTGGTGCACCTGTGCTCAGGGAGGTTGTGGAGGAGATGTTGTTGCTAATCCAAACTGACTAGAGTCTGCAAGTGAGGAAATCGAGGATCCAGTTGCACAAGGATGTATTGAGCTTAGGTCTTGGAGCTTATTGTTTAGCTTTGAAGGGTTAATAGTATTGAATGCCAAGCTGAAGTCAATGAAAAGCATCCTGATGTATGCATCTTCACTATCCAGGTGATCCCAGGATTGAGTGAAGAGCCAATGAAATGGCATCTGCTATTGACCTGTTATGAGAGTAGGCAAATTGGAGTGGATCTAAGTCACTTCTCAGGTAGGAATTGATACGTTTCATCAATAATCTCTCAAAACACTTCAACACAGTGGATGTAAATGCGACCGGATGATAGTCATTGAAGCAGGATATCACTTTCTTCTTCATAATTGAAGCCTGCTTGAAACATGTGGGCATCTCAGACTGCTGAAGTGAGAGGTTAAAGATATCAGTAAACATTCCAGTAAGGTGATCAGCACTGGCGGTTGGTCACCCTGCCTAAATACCCTGGCTAGTCTGGATGCTTTCTTTTGGTTCACCCTCCTGAAGGATGCTCTCATGTCAGCTTCAGAGACTGAAATCACATGGTCATCGGAGCTGCGGGAGTTTGTGAGGTTTCCTTCACATTTTGATGGACGAAGCAAGCATAAAAGACATTGAGTTCATCTGGGAGAGAAGCATTGTCATTTGTGGTCACTTAGTTTCAGTTTGTAGGAGGTGATAGAATTCAAACCCTAGCACAGAAGTTGAGCATCCTTCAGTGATCCAGGTTTGGTCCAGAATTGCCAATTTGCATGTGAGATGGATTTCTGGAGATGATATCTGGACCTCTTGTATTTAACTTGACCATCAGACCTGAATGTCCTTGATATGTCCCTCCGCAGATTGTGGATCTCATGGTTCATCTATGTTTGTTGCCAGATTGTGCCAGTGAGTGTTCCTGATTCTGGTTTTTGGATTTCTCTGGATGTTTTGATCTTTACCTGAACTTTAACACTGACTTTGTTTGCACCTCTGGATTTGTTATTCAATAAATATCATCATGCACAGTACTTGGTCTGCGACTGGGTCCCTGCTGCAGTGTCCTGACAAAGTGATCAGTTTTCCAGAAATGCCATCTAGGCGTGGAACGGTATGCATTCTTAATTGTAGTGTAAAAATGGTCGAGTGTGTTGGGACCCCTGGTGTTGCAGTTGATACGTTGATGACAATTGGGCAGCGGTTTCTTCAAACAAACCTGATTGAATTCCTAGACAATAATTTGAAAAGATTCAGGATGGGCAGTTTCTTGTTTGCTAATCGTGGCGTTCAACACATTGAATGCTTGGTTAACATCTGCCTTTGACAATATGTAAATTGTGATCAAAATCACAGAGGAGAACTCTCTTGATAAGTAGAATGTTCAGAACCTAATCATCAGAGGTTTCAGGTTAGGGGAACATGAGTATGTCAAGACTACTGCATTTGAGCACCACAAAGAATTTATCATGAAACACAAACTGCCACCTTTTGCCTTCTCCAAATTAACAGTCTGGTCTATCTGGTGAATCAAAAAGCACTCAGGTCTAACCAACGTATCCAGTGTGTCCGAAGTGAGCCATGTCTCCATGTAAACAGAACACAGCAATTTCTCATTTTCCATTGATACAGCAACTTGCCCTTAGGTCCTCAGTTTTGTTCTACATTTGCTAACAAGATGCCGGGTAGAGGGAATTTTATTCCTTGCATTTCAGCCAGGCTTGAAGTCCTCACCTTCTCCTTCTCTTCCAGCCATGGCAATGTACATACCTCTGCCTGTTTAAAGATGCCATGCCTTCATGCCCAAGAGTTCAGTACACTGTCCTGCTGAAGATTGTGAAATCACTAGTTCATTATGATGATTTAAAAATGGGAAATTAAAGTCTACAGTTTGCAATGAGAATAATTCAGAGGAAGTATATTTAGAAGTCTGTAAGCTGCCTGCACAACATCACCATGTTTCTCCAGCACCAACTTGTGATAGTTTCCATTGACTTTCAGGCATTCACAGTAGAACTAAAATATACCATAGAATCAACAAACAATGACTAACAAGCAACCAAATGAAAGAGGACAAACTGAAAATACAAGCAAAAATCAAATAATAATAATACACATAAATCCATCAGTGAAAAACACAAGAAATATGCTGAATTAAAAGAGGAAATGAAGAGATGGTTGTTGACTTCAGGAGGGCACAGAGTGACCACTCCCCACTGAACATCGACAGCTCCTCGGTAGAGATCGTTAAGAGCACCAAATTTCTTAATCTTCACCTGGTGGAGCATCTCACCTGGTCTCTCAACACCAGCTCCATAGCAAAGAAAGCCCAGCAGCGTCTCTACTTTTTGCAAAGGCTGAGTGAGGAAAGTCCATCTCCCCGCCCCGCCCCCCCCATCTTCATCACATTCTACAGGGGTTGTATTGAGAGCATCCTGAGCAGCTGCATCACTGCCTGGTTCGGAAATTGCACCATCTTGGATTGCAAGACCCTGCAGCAGATCGTGAGGTCAGCTGAGAAGATCATCGGGGTCTCTCTTCCTGCCATCACGGACATTTACACTACACGCTGCATCTGTGAAGGAAACAGCATTATGAAGGACCCCGTGCACCCCTCATGCAATCTCTTCTCCCTCCTGCCATCTGGGAAAAGGCTCCGAAGCATTCAGGCTCTCATGACCAGACTATGTAACAGTTTCTTCCCCCAAGCTATCAGACTCCTCAATACCCAAAGCCTGGACTGACACCTTGCCCTACTGTTCTGTTTATTATTTATTGTAATGCCTGCTCTGTTTTTGTGCACTTTATGCAGTCCAGTGTAGGTCTGTAGTCTAGTGGAGCTTTCTCTGTGTTTTTTTTTTATTATGTAGTTCAGTCTAGTTTTTGTACTGTGTCATGTAACACCATGGTCCTGAAAAATGTTATCTCAATTTTACTATGTACTGTACCAGCAGTTATGGTTGAAATGAGAATAAAAGCTGACTTGACTTGACTTGAAATTAAAGGACTAAGGAACATGAATAGGGTATATGTTGTCTCAATAGTAATATCTACCAAAAAAAAAATAAAAAATACTGAGAACGTAAGTTCTAGACTCCATGAAAGAGAATCCATAGGTTGCATTCAGTGATCAGTGTAGTGTTGATTTTCTGATTTTATTTCAGATTTTCCACATCTACTGCTTTTTTGATTTTCAATACTTTAGATTGATACCCTCTCATCAGAAAATTTGGACATTGAAAAGGAAATTCTGTAATGGAGAAGAAGGGTGGATTGTGAAATCAGGTACTGGGACAGAGTAGATAAAGAATGGTGGTGGTGCCTAAATGAATAATAAAAGGTATTTCTGGTGGGCTTGGGTGCTGGTGTTACACACAGGAGATGGATGGAATTTGAAGCACCAAATGAAGAAACAAAGCAAAAATGTGAATAGTGAAAATTCAAACACGAGGAAATTTGCAGATGCTGGAAATTCAAGCAACACACACAAATTGCTGGTGGAATGCAGAGTCCTGATGTAGGGTCTCAGCCCGAAACATTGACAGAGCTTCTCCCTATAGATGCTGCCTGACCTGCTGCGTTCCACCAGCATTTTATGTGTGTTGCAATAGTGAAAATTGTCTATTTCCATTTGTTCATAAAACCTTTTCTCAGACTCCTGTACATAATTCAACAATTTCAAATGTGAAGCCCATTGTTAAATGTTTTAAAATGATTCTGTGACATGTTGCAATATTTATTTGCAGTGAAGCCATTATACAAATGCAAATTTTAGTTTAATGCTTTGACAAAAGGGTGCAGGTCATATTGTGGGAAAAAACATTGTATTTACTTCAAATAGCTTGGTCATTTGGTGCTGAGCCCTAAAGAGTGTAGCATGCATAGTTGGAAGATGTTTATCAAGCTTATATTGAACTTACAAGGTTGAGTTTAGATTGAGTTTACCTTGAGTATATAAGTTTGAGTTTGCATTGAACTTGTACTGGTCTTTCAATGGACTTACATCAAGTTTACAAGATTGATCATAGTTTGAGCTTAGGTTGAAATTAGACTGAGTTTATATTGAGTTTGTAAGATTGCACTTACACTGAGTTTACATTGCGAATGCATTAAGCTTTCAAGTTTAGCTTAGATGGAGGTTACATTGGTCTTATAAGTTTGATATTATATTGAGCTCACAAGATTGATGTAGTGTTCTTGCACAGGTGTAAAAACTCTGAACTAAACACCAAGTATAAACCGTGGTCAATGAGGCACGATCCCAGTAAGATTAACCATTTACTGTTCACTCTTCCATATTAACATATTGTGAAAACTGTTGATAAAACAATACAAAATATACACAGTATTTGTTTCATTCTTGGCATCACATTTACATCATAAATACTTGCAAAAATAAAACTACGACAAACTATATTACATTAAAATATGACATACAGTCAGAATCTACCTCCACCATCAACTGCTTTAAATACTTCAACACAAACTATCTGGTAACATTTTCAATAGGACAAGAAAATAACTTTATCAACCATCATTACTTTTAACAGAATCAGCATTAACATTTTTACTTCAACATATCTTATGAACTTACGGCGTTGCTTCTCTGATGTTTCTTAGTGCGTAGAAATAAACTTTTCTTGCACTGATCCTGCACACACAAGCCCCCTCCTTCCCATTTCTCCAAACCGGTATTTTCCCACAAGACGCAGCAAAACTGGTTGTGACGTCATTGCATACCGCGATACATCACAGACAATAAATTTACTTTCAACAACCTTAACTTTAACTAGAAAATAATTACAAACAAATTACTAAAGTAAAAATGTAATAAAGCTAAACAAATGCCTTAAGGGCAACACAGTCCCCACCTGACCTTCGTAAGGTCACTATGAACATAATCCAAAACTTCAGTCACTAAATCAGTCCTTAGGTAGAAATAGAACGACTTCTGCAACTGGCCTTTGGTAAGTTTTCACACAACCTTGGTCAGAAGTTTTCAACTCAACTTTCCTGACATGTCCATCCCTACCAGGGAATGTGGCAGTGATTCTGGCCATTGGCCAGCAGTTGCCAACGATTTGCTTGCCCCTGAGCAGGACTAAATCTCAAACCTGAAGATTCCTGTGAGGTACTCTCCATCTTTGTCTGTGTTGCAACAAAGGTAGATATTCACGTCTCCAACGGGACCAGAACCAATCTTCGAGAGCCTGAACCTGTCTCCATTGCTTTGTGTACAAATCCTTATCGGAGGTGTCCCCAGGTGGAGTGGGAGCTCCTGTCTTCTGTGCAAGGAGTATTGATGGTGAGAGTATGAAGGGGTTTTCCGGATCAGAAGACACAGGTAGGAGTGGTTGTGCATTTATAATGGCTGTGACCTCTGCCATTAGTGTGCACAGTACCTCGTGGGTCAGTCGGGTGCATTGCTGAAGAAACATTGAATCAAGAATTCTTCTGGCGATACCAATCATCCGCTCCCGTGAGCCTCCCATGTGAGAAGCGTGTGGTGTGTTAAACTCCCAGTTGCATCCCTGCTCACTAAGGTACCTTTGCACCGTTTTGTCCATCCCAAGCTCCTTGGATGCTTCAACAAAGTTCATGCCGCAATCAGACCTTAATTGTTTTGCAGGGCCCTTTAGTGCAAAGAAGCGCCTGACAGCGTTAATGCAGCTGGATGTATCCAAAGATTTGATTACCTCAATGTGTACCACTCTCAAACTCATGCAGCTGAACATGATGGCCCATGATTTGCTCTCTGCTTGTCCTCCTCTGGTGTGTCTAGTGGTGATAGTCCAGGGACCAAATACATCGAGCCCCACATACGTAAAAGGAGGGCAGGCTTCAAGGCGTTCTGGTGGGAGGTCCACTATACGTTGAGCTTCCATCTTCCCTTGCAGTTTCCTGCAGGTTACACATTTGTGGAGTACTGAATTGATCAGTGTTTTGCCTCCCAAGATCCGCAGTCCTGCTGCCCTGATTGCTCCTTCCATCAGGTGACGGCCCTGATGCCTTAACTGTTTGTGGTGATGGCGTATGAGCAGTAAGGACACGTGGCTGTCTTTGGGCAGGATTACTGGGCTCTTTTGTGCAGCTGAAAGGCGAGAGTGTATTAACCGGCCTCCAATGCAAATAAGATCGTTCTTCAGGATCGGGTTGAGTTTCCTCAAAGGGCTGTCCTTTGGTATTGGTTTATTAGCTTGAAGGGCTGAAAACTCCCTTGCAAAGGCAGCTGTTTGAGTTGCTTTAAGGATGACGTCCTTTGCCTGGGCCAATTCATCCACAGCATACCTATGTGGGATATGAAGCTGTTTTAGATCCTGAAGTGAATCTCTCCAAGCCTGCCATCTGTTTAGCTTGTCTTCTGGTGGGGGAGTATCCCAGTCGGAGAGCTCAGAGGTAAGTTCTCTGAGAAGGACTCTTCCCTGGATTGTAACTGGCGCCAGTGGACCCAAGGGATCGAAAACATTGTTGACAGTGGAGAGAACTCCATGGCAGGTGAATGGCTTGATCTCGGTCGGCGTGGAGAACGTGAATGTGTCAGTTGTAATCTCCCAAAGGAGGCTCAAACTCCTTTGTGTTGGTATGGTTTCTCCATCTAGATCTAGGCCTTTGATTGCCAGAGCACAGTCATCGTGTGGAAAGGCCTCCAGTACTGCCTGACAGTTTGATGCAAACTTGTGCAAGCAGAGGTTTGACTCTACGAGTGAGGCTTGTGTTCGTCGGAGCAGATTGATTGCTTCATCTTCTATGTCGATGACAGCGATATCAAGCTGTCATCGACATAGAAGTGCCTTTCTACAAACTTAACAGTATCATCGCCATGCTCCGGTGCGCCCTCTCTGATGGCTCTTCGCAGCCCATAGATGGCCATGGCTGGTGATGGACTATTGCCGAAAACATGGACTTTCATCTGGTACTCAATGACTTCCTTGTTGGTGTCATTGTCCTTGTGCCATAAGAAACGGAGGAAATTGTGATGGCCTTCCTGTACTAAGAAGCAATGGAACATCTGCTGGATGTCCACTAGGATTGCGACCTTCTCTTTCCAGAAGTGCAGCAGGACCCCGAGAAGGGTATTGTTAAGTTCGAGGCCTGAGCGGAGCACATCATTGAGGGAGATACCAACGCACTAAGCATTGGAGTCAAAGACCACTGTGATCTGATTGGGGTTTTGTGGGTGGTAAACCTCAAACGTTAGGAGGTACCAGCACTCCTCACCTTCTCTCAATGGTGGTGCTACTTCAGCATGCCCATTAGCGAAGATCTTCTCCATGAATGCTACGTATTGTTGCTGCATCTCAGGTTTCCTTTTCAGGGTTTTTTGCAAAAATGTGAACCACTTGACTGCCTGTTCTTTGTTGTTTGGCAAGCGCTGGCGTGGTTCTCTGAAAGGTAGTAGGGTGACCCAGTTATTTGCTTCGTCTCTGAAGACCTTGGTGTCCATTATTTTTAAGAAGATGGCATCTTGTGCTGATGGAGCAAGTTTATTATCATGCTCAGTTTGAGCAAAGACTGACTGTCCCAGTGTCTTGTCAGTTACTTTACTACACTTGTTGAAGCCTTGTCGTGCTTCCTTAATACACATGAAGCTTGAGCAGGGTTGAAAAATTGAATGGCGGCCACATTGGTCTTCAGTGTGTTAACTGTTGGTTTGTGTACATTGCCAAGGCATTGCCTCTCCTATTACCACCCAGCATTGGGCAAAGGGGGTGTCATGTGGTCCATTGACCTGTGGCCTGACCTTGTGCACCTGGAGAACGTCTCTTCCTAGTAGCAGGAGTATTTCTGCTTTTGGATCCAGTTCTGGGATGTGCTTGGCAATGTGGTGGAGATGTGGCTGGTGTAGCACTGCAATTGGTATCGGGATCCCAGTGCGGTATTTCAAATTTTCATTGCACTCTAAGAGCAGAGGGAGACAGATGACAACCTTACTATCCAGCGACTCGAGCTGGAAGCCTTCTGCCTTCCTTCCATATCTTTCTACACTGCCTGAGCAAGCTCTAAGGTAGTATGGGAACTGATTACTCTCTACGTTGAACAAGTCAAAGAACTCTGGTCTGACTAGTGAGCGATTGCTCTGGTCATCCAGAATTACCTGGGCTTTGATGGCCTTGTCTTTGGCTCCCTTAGGGTACACCTTAGTGAGGCAGATCTTTGAACAAGACCGGCTTGACTGACCTTGACCACAAACTTCTGTGCAGCTCGAGCTGACAACAGTTGTCTTGGAGCGATCCTTTCCCTCCCCGCTGTCCTCTTGTGAGGGTGAAAGAGCTTTGTCAGTTTGCGGTAACGGGCCGGTATGCATGGCCCCATCGTGATTAGTGCTATTACATTCTGGACACTTCACGGGGATCATACACTCTCTAGTGAGGTGAGAGGTAGAGAAACAGCATTTAAAACATATTGTTTTTTCCTTGAGAAGGGCCATTCTCTCATCAAAGGATTTTTTCCTAAATGTTCTGCATTTTTTGAGGGGGTGGGGTTTGTTGTGCAATGGACAATTCTTGCTAGGGTCATTGTTAGTTGTAGAGACTTTGGTTTTATGCACCGAGACAGGATTATTGATGTTAAAATTATTCGAAGTGGATTTAACTGGCTTGGTGTGAATTGTACTGCTACCTTGACTCATGAAGCTAGGGTCGTTTCGCTTCTTCTCCTCCTTGCACACAAACCTAGTGAAACACTTAAAGGGAGGAAATCGACCACCGTTCTCTTCCTTATATTCTGAGCCAACAGACACCCACCTTTCCTGCAGCCCAAATGGAAGTTTGTCCACGATTGGTCTAATTCCGCATTAAGTATCTAGGTATGACGGGCCAGTTAAATAACCATCTTCTTTAGCACCTTCAATCTCCATGAGAAGATCTCCGAGCTCTCTTAGCTTAGTGTGGTCCTTGGCTGACACCTTAGGAAAATTTTCCAGACGTCCAAATAGTGCCGTTTCAATAATTTCAGGGGCCGCATAGCACTCCTGAAGTCTCTCCCATGCTTTGTGTAAGGCTAGCTTGGGGTTGTTGATGTACATTGAACGTATGCGTCTCACCTGTTCGCATGATTCTTTTCCCAGCCATTTTGTCATAAGACCCAACTCTTGCGTTGCTTCGAGCTGGACTCCACCGGTAGCGTTGGTGAATGAGGAGTCCCATGCATGGTAATTTTCAGGCTTATCGTCAAACTGGTATAGTCCTGAAGTGACAAGATCTCGTCGTGCTAAGTACTGTGCCATGAGTTCAACTGCAAGTGGCATGATGGCTGGGGGAATATGTCGGCGGGTATATGACTGAGGATATACATTTGTTATGGGATTTGCTGTTCTGAATTCAGCCTTTGCCTCTTCTCTCACCAAATCTGTTAAGTTTGGTGTTGAGAAGTATTTGTTGTCAGCCCTTTCATTCTTCAATTCATCGCAAAGTTGCAAGGGTAAATTGTCTTCCTCAGATGGATGTGATGCAATTGGACTTCCCTTTGACTCCTCATGAAATGGGATGTTAACAAATAAGTATGGAGAGGAAGAACGATTTCAAGTCCATTTGAGATTGGACGTAGTTGCTACTGTGTTCCAATCTGGTCCTTTCTGAAGTAGATTTTACGTCATCCAGAACATGCTTTTCTTCAGCATTTTCTAATATCTCTGCTTCCACCCTGGCTGCTTCGGCTTCTCGGTGTAGTGTCAGCACTTCTAACTCTGTTTCTATCCTAACCCTTTCCAACTGGTTTTCGGCTTCTCTGGCAGCCTTTTCCATTTTCAGTTTTGCTACCTGTTCAGCGTATGATGCTCACACCTTAGCGGTTTCTGCTTTAGCTCTTGCGTGGGCAGTATTATTTGTTGATGCCCTACTGCTCCTGGCACTGGATGGCAACAACTTGATGCTGGATCACGATGCCATCATAGCACTTGAAACACCTGGTAATGCTGCCTTTTCACTGTAGGGTTCTTGCACAGGTGTAAAAACTCTGAACTAAACACCAAATATAAACCGTAGTCAATGAGGCGCGATCCCAGTAAGATTAACCATTTACTGTTCACTCTTCCACATTAATGTATGGTGAAAACTATTGATAAAACAATACAAAATATATGCAGTATTTGTTTCCTTCTTGGCATCACATTTGCATCATAAATACTTGCAAAAATAAAACTACGACAAACTATATTACATTAAAATATGACATACAGTCAGAATCTACCTACGCCATCAATTGCTGTAAATACTTCAACACAAGCTATTCGGTAACATTTTCAATAGGACAAGAAAATAACTTTATCAACCATCATTACTTTTAACAGAATCAGCGTTAATATTTTTACTTCAACATATCGATTATCTTATGAACTTACGGCGTTACTTCTATGATGTTTCTTAGTGCGTAGAAAGAAACTTTTCTCGCACTGATCCTGCACACACAAGCCCCCTCTTTCCCGTTTCTCCAAACTGGTATCTTTCCACAAGACACAGCAAAGCCAGGTGTGACATCATCACATGCCGCGATACATCGCAGACAATGAAATTACTTTCAACAACCTTAACTTTAACTAGAAAATAATTACAAACAAATTACTAAAGTGAAAATGTAATAAAGCTAAACAAATGCCTTAAGGGCAACACAACTGGAATCTTCATTGGAATGGTGTAAGAGGTTTAGAAGAATGAGGGGCAGAGGGTTCTCAATGAAAGCTTTTGAATATTGAAAGGCCTAGATAAATATAGAGTGGATGTATCCTATAGTGGAAGAGTATAGGACTAGAGGGCACATCCTCAGATACAGGGATGTCTGTTTAGAACAAAGATGAGGAGGAATTTATTTAGCCAGAGAGTGGTAAATCTGTGGAATTCATTGCCACAGGTAGCTGTGGAGACCAAGTAATTTAAAGCAGAGGTTGTTAGGTTCTTGATAGTAAGGGTATGAAAGGTTATGGGGAGAAGGCAGGAGAATCGGTTGAGAAAGGCTGTAAATCAGCCATGATGAAATGACAGAGCAGACTCAATGGGCCAAATGACCTAATTCTGATCCTATGTCTTATGGTTTTATGGTTAAAGAGAAAAAAATCTGAGAAGGTATGGAATGGAGCTTGGGGTCACCCATGCACACTAAACAATGGGTAATCTTCAAAATAGTCACCCTCTCTGTGGTAAGTTCCCAAATGTAGTGAAATTCCCAAATTTTAACTTTATAAAACCAATCGCTAACAATACCTTGATCAATAATTTAGAACTGTATTGATCAAGCTGTCATAGGAAGTTATTTTTATCTCAATTAGAACAAATTAAAACCT
Organism: Hypanus sabinus; assembly: GCF_030144855.1. Classification (NCBI taxonomy): domain Eukaryota; kingdom Metazoa; phylum Chordata; class Chondrichthyes; order Myliobatiformes; family Dasyatidae; genus Hypanus; species Hypanus sabinus. The sequence continues at coordinate 25,421,262 of NC_082726.1, read as the reverse complement.
AACAATTATACAACTGCACATAATTGGCATTTGAGTATTCTGCATTTCCATTGTTCCAGTAATCATTGGCTTATATATTTAATCCCACTGTTCTGAATTTTGCCCAGATGAATATTCAATGCAACATGAGTTTTCTACACTTTGTATGTGAAATATTTATGTCCTTTCAGAAGGATGAAGGTTTGTAATCACTTCAACATCAATGAAATTAACAATATGTCAATTCCACACTATCTATCCCAGGGATACAATGAGCAATGTTCTTCCTAGTATGTGAAGGTCATACAAACTTCTTATAATTTGGAAATTCTCTATCAATCTTTTTTGAAAATCTGATAATTATCTTTAACTGGTTTAGATAGAAAATATGAAGGCTACAATAGTGACGGTTTCTGCTTCTAATGCATGTGCTATTTTCAAAGAAATAATTGGGTATATTATCATCACTCTTCCTGCACCATAATAAGTACTTCTTGGCATCCAGTATAATACATTTATGCTTATAAAAAGAAAAGAATGATGTTTATGGAGCACTGCCAATGGGTTTTCTAGAAACACTTCAGTAATAGAAAATAATGTGCACAATGACATTTGCTTCTGATGGCATTATAGGTCATTGCCATGTCACTTCTATTATCTCTGTAGGGATAGTTTATCATCAAAGGCTTTAACGTAAATCATCTGTACCATTTCTTTACTTCAAAGTTCTTTTTTCTGTATTCATTTTCTTTTATTCAGTTGGGGATGCTGTGTGCCATCAAGTAATCATGTCAGAAAGTTACTACAGATTCTTAACCACTGTCCAGAAAGTTTTCTACCACCAATTTTTTCATTTATAATTCTCTTTAAATATTTCTGTCTCTTTCTATTTCCCTGAAAAATCTTTACCCAAGCAATAGGACACCAGTTCTATGTTCTCCCATGTGGATGGCTCTAATGGTCTAATGTCATACTGTAAAGGCAAAAGAGAATCATGTTACAGTAAGTCATGAAAATCAGCCTTTTCTCTATTGATGCTGTCTATACTTCACTGCCTCAGCAAATTAACCAGCATCATCAAAAATTCTGCCCAACATGGACATTCTCTCTTCTCCCCTCCCCCATAGGGCGGAAGTAAACTGCAAGACTGTATTGGTTTCCTCCGTGTGGTCTAGTTCATTCACACATTCCAAAGATGTGATTGGTTAGGGTTAGTAAGATGAGGGCATTCTGTGTTGGGTGCCTGAAAGGTGGTAGTACTTGTGGGCTGCCCCCAGCCCATTTTCGGACTGTGCTGGGTGTTGACGCAAATGACACATTTCACTGTTTCAATGTACATGTGACAAATAAAGGTAATCTTTAAACCCCTTAATTAATAACCAAAATGTTCACAATGACCAAAAATTAGTCATTTAACTGTTTCAAAGTTCAAGCATTTATTGGTGTCAAGCCAATGTGAGGCTGTTAGAAGTGCTGCATTTTGCTCCAGTGATTGGGTTTGATCCTGTTCCGTAAGGAGTTTATGTGTTTTCCGTGAAAATGTGTGCGTTTCTTCTGGGTGCTCGGGTTCCCTCTCACATCTTAAAAACATGCAGGTTGGTTGGTGAATTTGCCATTGTCAGTTGCTGTTGGTGTGTAGGTGAGCGGTGCAATCTGGGGAGTTGCTGGGAGTGTCCGGTAGCGGCTGATGAGTGTAAGTGGTTGTTTGATGGTTGTCAATGACAATTGGCTATGCTGTATGGCTTTCTGACACTGGGAACAGGAAATGGTCTTTTAAGACCCACATTTTGTGCTTAATTTCTGCTCAGCTTTCTGCCTTGTTACATCTGATTGGACCATTGATGTATTTTTTAAGTCTCTTCATGAAAATTTGACATTGCTTTACTCATTGCTAGTTTAGCCTGAAGGAGTGAAAGACAGTTCTTCTCTACTGCTGCATAACTTATTAGTGAAGCTGCACTTCAAAATGCAATTCATTCTCGTGGAAATTCACTCAGGAGTTTGTCGGATGCTCTATTGATTTGATGGATAGAAATTCATCCCTTGGTATGTGTGCTGTGAATGTGTTGTAGGGATGTATGTTTCTAAATTAGTTCCATTGATAACAGTGAAAATGAACCCAGAGGCTATGACTTAGTACAGTGCAACATCTGAGGCACATGTGCCGTATATAGCTAGAGTGCCTAATACTTTTGCACAGTACTGCATTTGTCAACATGGAGCCGAGAGCGAGTTTGTAGATCTGGTGGAATCAAAGGATGCCAGGAATAGTGAAGGTGGAGCGCTGTGGGAGGGGGCGTAGGACAGCTGGCAGAGAAGGAGTAAAGGGGCAGTGGGTGGTCTGGGTCCTGAGACACTAGGCAAGGTCATTTGATTTCAAACAATTGGCTTATGTATCATCACTGAATATCTCTCTGGTGCTTCCTGCTCTCTCCCCTCTCCGTTCCCCTTAAGCCAACCATGATTCCCCTCTCCCTGTGCCCTTCCCACAACAGAGACCCATATCAGAATCAAGTTTATTTTCAAGAACAGTTGAAAAGAGATAAATATTTAATGACTATACTGCTGGTGGCTGGTAAAAAGACTCTTTCCAGGAAATGGTTATCACAGGGTAGCCCAACTTTAAATGTATGGATGGAAATTACAATGGACATTTACAAAATGGAGAAGATAACAGCATCTGTTAATCATAAGTTGGAACAATTTGATTCATACTGGGAAAAATGGTTTAACTACATAACACCTCATAGGCCTGATTTTATTCTCACAAATCAATGAATATGTTGTAAAAAAAAATCACTCCTTACTTTGTACATGGTTTTCTTATTCCAAATGTTCTTTCTCTCCTCTCCTTTCTGTGAGTGTATACCTCAGATACTCATTATGTGGAGACTTGTGACAAATATAATTATATGATATATATGTGCAGTATCTGAAATACATCTTATGGAAATGTTTGTTTGATGATAAACTTCAATAAAGAATAAATTACAAAAAAAAAGAATCAGGTTCATCAGCACTCAGATATGAAATTTTTTTTAGTGCAGCCTAATGCCTAAAAACCTTTGCATAGTACTCTACGTCATCATATCCTATACTTATACGTTGAATTCTTACAATTTCCACTCATGAATAAAACTGTCTCACTGCACATAGCTCTGGCATGGATAACTTCTCTCAGCTGAACTCTGAGCGGATTCTGCAACCTATGGTTTCACATTCAAGGGCTCTACAACTTGTGATCTCAATGTTATTTATTTATTTTTTTTTATTTACAGTTTTTTTAACCAGAGTGGTTGTCAATCTTTGTGTATAGTTTTTTTTATTGAATCTATTACATTTCTTTGTTTTCCAGTAAATGCCTTCAAGAAAATGAATCTCAGGGTAGTATATAGTGACATATATGTACTTTGATAATAAATTTATTTTGAACTTTGACCATTGGTAAGGAAACTTTATGTCAACTGATGCTTAAAATTAGCTTTAATGTACTGTATACATGGAATATTGCAACAACATTGTGGCTAAATCATGAGACAAAGGTCAAAAGTATCTTGAAAGGTGTTTAGTTCAGCATTCAACACAATCATCCCTCAGAAACTGATTGGAAAGCTGAGCCTACTTGATGCACCATCAATAACTCTCGGAGACGTGAGGTGAGATAAGCTTTTATTAGCTGGAAGAAAGCAACGTCAGCAGCAAGAGACCATCACACAACATCCTGGAGACTGAGGGAGGAGCAGTGCCTCTAATTGCTTTTATACAGGGGTCTGTGGAAGGAGCCACAGGAGCAGTCAGCGGCAGGGGGTCATGTCCAGACAGGTATATGTAGTTCACCACACTACTGGGCCTGAACACCTCCCTCTGCAACTGGATCCTAGACTTCCTGACTGGGAGACCTCAGTCAGTCCAGATCGGGAGCAGCATCTCCAATACTATCACACCGAGCACAGGTGCTCCCCAGGGCTGCGTGCTCAGTCCTTTGTTGTTCACTCTGCTGACCCACGACTGTGCTGCAACACACAGCTTGAACCATATCATCAAGTTCATCGATGACACGACTATGGTGGGTCTCATCAGCAAGAACGACGAGTCAGCTTACAGAGAGAAGGTGCAGTGGCTAATGGACTGGTGTCCGTTAATGTGAACAAAACAAAAGAGATGGTTGTTGACTTCAGGAGGGCACGGAGCGACCACTCCCTGCTGAACATCGACAGCTCCTTGGTAGAGATCGTAAAGAGCACCAAATTTCTTGGTGTTCACCTGACAAAGAGCCTCACCTGGTCCCTCAACACCAGCTCCATAGCAAAGAAAACCCAGCAGCGTCTCTACTTTTTGCAAAGGCTGAGGAAAGTCCATCTCCTGTCCCTCATCCTCATCACATTCTACAGGGGTTGTATTGAGAGCATCCTGAGCAGCTGCATCACTGCCTGATTCGGGAATTGTACCATCTCGGATCGCAAGATCCTGCAGCGGATAATGAGGTCAGCTGAGAAGATCATCGGGGTGTCTCTCCCTGTCATCACGGACATTTACACTACACGCTGCATCTGCAAAGGAAACAGCATTATGCAGGACCCCATGCACCCTTCATACAATCTCTTCTCCCTTCTGCCATCTGGGAAAAGGCTCCGAAGTATTTGGGTCCTCATGACCAGACTATGTAACAGTTTCTTCCCCCAAGCTATCAGACTCCTCAATATCCGAAGCCTGGACTGACACCTTGCCCTACTGCCCTGTTTATTATTTATTGTAATGCCTGCACTGTTTTCGTGCACTTTATGCAGTCCAGTGTAGGTCTGTAGTCTAGTGTAGCTTTCTCTGTGTTGTTTTTTTTTATTACTGATGCACCATCAATAACTCACTCTGAGACGTAAGGCAAGATATCGGCTTTTATTGACTGAAGAAGGAACCAGCAGTAAGTGACCATCATACTACATCCTGGAGAATGAGGCAGAGGATCAGACCTCGATCGCCTTTATACAGGGACCTGTGGGAGGAGCCACAGGAGCAGTCAGAAAGGGGCGTGTCCAGACAGGTACATAGTTCACCACCTTTGTTTGAAAGAGTCCCCATGTGGCGATGTTTCTTACAGGTCAAGTCTATCAGGTGGTCGAATCGGTCGCTGCGATCTACGTAGCACTGGCTGTGATTGCACCGATGCCGGCAACATTGGTGATTGCACAGGAGACGGAGGTTGTGCTGGTTCCAGCTCATGCATGTGCAAGGCACCTGGTATATAAGTGTCATGAGGAGTCCATGTAGGGCCTGGTGAGCGCGGTGTCACCCCGGGTACAGGGTTCATAGTTACCGGAGAGTGTTCAGGGTAGTGGTCTGCTGCACCTGCGGGCGCCAGGTTGCGGATGGAGACCATGTCCTCCCGCCCATCAGGTAAGACCACGTAAGCATACTGGGGGTTCACATGCAGAAGGTGAACCCTCTCGACCAGCGGGGAGTATTTATTGTTCCTCACATGTTTCTGGAGCAGCACTGGCCCCGGGGACATCAGCCAAACTGGTAGAGCGGTCCCAGTGACAGACTTCCTGGGAAAAGAGAATAGGAGTTCGTGAGGGGGGGTGGGGCCACCATCTGACCACCTGGGCCCTCCAAGGGCTTGTGCTTGGCTCAATGATCCCCTCTCTGAGCAGCCGCTGCACCTCTGACTGAATGAAGGCCCTGTCCCCCGCGCTGTACCTCCCGCTTTTAGTCGCCACAGGTTTACAGTCGGGGTCAGGTTGGCGAACAGCGGTGGGGGAGGGACCTTGAGAGTGGAGAGACTGCAAGTGGTGTCGGTAGCGCAGCTGTCATGTTGGATGGGATGTGTGTGTCGCTGTGTGTGTGTGGTCAGTAGTGATGAAGTCCCACAGAACTGAGGATTCCGGACAGTGAGTGGTGGGAGGGGCCCGTCATATACCATAGTCACACTTTCGAGGTGGCTCTGGAAGTCCAGCCCCAATAGCACAGGTGCGCACAGATTAGGCATGACCAGTAGCACAAAGTTCTGATATTCTGTGCCTTGCACCACCAATGTCGCTACACAACCCGCCCGGATTTCTGTGGAATGCGACCCAGAAGCCAAATGGATCTTCTGACTTACTGGCCGTGTTGCGAGTCCGCAGCCTTGCACTGTGTCCGGATGAATAAAACTCTCAGTGCTGCCCGTGTCAAACAGGCATCTAGTCCTGTGCCCCTCCACCCGGATGTCCATCATGGACCTTGCAAGCGGGTGTGGGGCGCTTTGGTCAAGAGTCACAGTGGCCAGAATTGAATCGACGTCGGGGTACCCGGTAAGCATCGGAGGGTCGGGGGCGGGGCATGCTGACGCCGACAAAGATGGCTGCCCACATCCGGGGTACCCGGTAAGCATCGGAGGGTCGGGGACGGGGCATGCTGACGTCGACAAAGATGGCCGTCCACATCCGGGCATGCAAGATGGCAGCCCCCACTTTTCACCCGCAGCGCTGCACTCCGCTCGCAGTTTAGACTTACAGACCTTGGCGAAATGGCCCCGCTTTCCCCAGCTGGAGCAGGTCGCTTCTCGCGCTGGACAGCGTTGTCGAGAGTGCATTTTGTGGCCACAGAAATAACAAAGCACAGGCTTCTGACGGGCCACCACCGTGGTCGGGTTCGGGGAGCTCGTGGAATCGCGACTGGCAGCGGCGATTTCGCTCGCGGGAGCCGGCGGTGGCGAGGTCTGAGGCATCCACGGAACCGGCGGGGAATTGCGCAACTGGACAGCGTCGGCGTATTGCAGCGCAGCTTCCAGAGCGTTGGCCGTCTCGATCGCCGAGCGTAAGGTAAGATCGGCTTTTTCCAGCAACCTCTGACGCACGTACACTGACCTCAGTCCCGTCACAAAGGCATCTCGCACTAGCAGCTCCTCATGCTGTTCTGCCGTGAGCGTCTTGCAGTCACAAGCTCGGACGAGTGTCTGTAGTGCTCGGAGAAACTCGGCGCTCGATTCTCCAGGCCGCTGTCGCCGGGTAGCTAAACGATGTCTTGCGTAGACGGTGTTCACCGGCTGCAGGTACTGTCTTTTGAGGGCGTCCAGTGCCCCTTCGTAGGTCGGCAGGTCCCAGATAATGGAATAAACTTTTGGGGTGACCCTCGAGAGGAGAATTCTGTACATAATGGCAGGGTCAGTCGCACGAAGCTCCGCCAAGTACGATTGGAAGCATGCAAGCCAGTGTTCAAAAGCAAGAGCTGCTTCAGGGTCTTGAGGGTCCAAATCCAGCCTTTCCGGACGTAAAACGGTTTCCATGTTTTAAAACTTTCAGTCAATAAAATTGATGCACCGTCAATAACTCACTCTGAGACGTAAGGTGAGATATCGGCTTTTATTGACTGAAGAAGGAACCAGTAGTGAGTGACCATCATATTACATCCTGGAGAATGAGGCAGAGGATCAGACCTCGATCGCCTTTATACAGGGGCCTGTGGGAGGAGCCACAGGAGCAGTCAGAAGGGGGCGTGTCCAGACAGGCACATAGTTCACCACAATTACGTAGTTCAGTCTAGTTTTTTGTACTGTGTCATGTAAGATCATGGTCCTGAAAAACATTGTCTCATTTTTACTATGCACTGTACCAGCAGTTATGGTCAAAATGACAATAAAATTTGACTTGACTTGACTTGATTTGACTTAAATGAGCAATTAAATTTAAAAGGACTAAACTTCTTGCTATGAAAAATTGGTATCAGTCATTGGGATCATGAAGCTGTCATTTCAGTTGAAAGTCCAGTAATAGAGGCAAAAATAAACAATCTTATCTGGTTCACTAATATCTTTCTTCAAAGGGAATCAACCATTTCCACGCAGCTTGGTCTATGCGCAACTCCAGATTCACCAGCACACTCAGAACAGGAGATATTGGAGTAAGCCACCCATCTCCTCAAGCCTGCTCTGCTAATTTATGAGATCATGGCTGATCTACCCCAACACTATTTTCCTACTCTACACTCATATCCCTTGATTCTTTTCTCAGGTTCTGATTTGAAGGTAACAAATGATGGACCATCTTACATCATCTAGAATTTAAGAATTCCTAGGATTCACTTACCCCGGTGAGGAAAATGATCCTCATCTCAATCCGAAATGGCCTAACATTTTTTTTTCTGATTCTGTGACACCTGCTTTTTGGTTGAGGAAGCATTCTCTGCACAATTACCCTCCTGAGCCCTCAAAGAATTTTGCATCTTTCATTAAGGTCACCTCTCTTTTAAACACTGCAAATTAGAGACATAGCCTTCTCAATACCCATGGCAAGCCCACCACCATGGGAACCAATTTTTGCTCCATTCCTTCACCTGAGGAACTGAGGTGGGAGCAGTACACAATGCTCCCGGCTAAGACAGTAAGTAATTGTGATGACACATCTTTAGTTTTGCACTCAAAATCTCGTGACATGACGGCCAGTAGTTTTAGTAATTACCACTGTGCTGATCCTCACCTATCTTAATAGATGCATCATAGAAAGCACCATATCTGGATGCATTACAGTTTGGTGTAGCAACTGCTCTGCTTTACTCTGCAAGGGACTGCAGAGAGTTGTGGACACAACTCAGCATATAATGGGTGCCAGCTTTAACCCTTCGATTCTTTTGACACTCCTCGCTGCCTGGGTAAAGCGACTGATATAATCAAAGCTGCCCCAGATATTCTCTCTTCTCGCCTCCCCTTCCAACTGAGCAGAAGCCTGAAAGCATGTGCCACCAGCTCAAAAACAGCTTCTCTCCTGTTGTTGTAAGACTATAGGTGTGATAAAATGGATTCTTGCCTCACAATCTGCTTTGTCATGGTCCTTGTCTTCCGGTGTTGCATTTTCTCTGCAACTGTGAACTTTATTCTGCATTCTCTTCCTGCTTTCCCTTGTACAGATGTGCAGTGCAGAGCAAGCTCAAGCAAGAGAAGATCTGCAGATGCTGGAAATTGGAGCAACACACACAAAAGGCTGGAGGAACTCAGCAGACCAGGCAGCATCTACAAGAAAAAAAATACAGTTAAACTTTTGGGTTGAGACCCTTCAGCAGGACTGGAGAACAAAAAAAAGATGAGTAGATTTAAAAGGTGGGGGATAGGAGAGATAAATATAAGGTGAAAGGTGAAACTGGGAGGGGGACAGATGAAGTAAAGAGCTGGGAAGTTGAATGATGAAAGAGATACAGAGCTGAAGAATGGGGAAGTCTGGTTGGAGAGGACAGAAAGTCATGGAGGTAAGAATAACTGGTTGCATTATCATCTGGTATGGACGGGCCACTGCACAGCTTAGGGAAAAACTGCAGAGTTAAAAGCTCAGCCAGCTCCATCATGAGCACTATCCTCCCCAGCATTGAGGAAATCTTCAAAAGGTGACGCTGCGAAAAAGCAGAATCCATTAGTAAGGAGCCCTATCAGCCAGAACGTGCCCCCTTCCCATTGCTGCCATCAGGGAGAAGATGTAGCAGACTGAAGACACGCATGCATTGTTTTAGGAACAGCTTCTTCCTATCCACCATCAGAATTCTGAATGGACAATGAATCAACCCATGAGCACTACCTCACTAATTCTGCTCCCTTTTTGTGCTACTTATTTAATGTATTTTTTAACATATGCTCAATGATTTTTTTTATGTATTGGACTGTACTTCTGTTGCAAAACACCAAATTTCATGACATATGTCAGTTATATTAAACCTGATCCTGATAATCCCTCAGTGCACTGATCTGATGAAATGATCTGTATGGATGACATGCAAAGTTTGTATATGATACCTTAGTACATATGACAATAAACCAACTTAGCAATCTCTCGTTATTAATATCCAGAGTTGGCTACGAGGATGAGAATGAGTATATTCATAGTTTTCTATGTTGTGCTCCATCTGCCAGGTTGTAACAATAACCTGGTGTGACAATATACTGTTCAAGTGCATTCACCATTGCTCATATTTTCATTTGGTTCTGCATCATCAGAAAACTTGAAAAGGTTATATTTTAGCATCCTAAAATTGTTGATATGATCATGAACAGTCAATGCCTAAGCACAGATGCCTACATCACACCACTAGTCAGCTTGCTAACATGAGAAGAACACATTTTTTTCTACCCTTCTTCCAATCTGTGCACCAATTTTCAATCCATGTTGGTTTATTATGTCAAGTCCATATGTTCTAACCCATTCTTTAACGTGCAACCTTATCAAGATGGATAATCTCACATGGATAACCTCCTATTTTCTAGTAAGTGGAAGTCAAAAAGCAGCAGCTGCTGGAAATCTGAAATAAAAAAGAAATGGCAGAAACACTCTGCAAGTCAGGCAGCAACTGTGGAAAGGCAATAAGTTAATGTTTCAGTTCAAAGACCTTTATTCTCATTTTTTTGTTTTCTATGGAGTCAAGGAGTTATACAGCAAGGAAAGAGGCCATTCAGCCCTTGTCCTCCATACCAATATAGAACATCCCATATCCCTGCATTTGGCCCATATTCTCTAAGCCTTTCCTATCCAGGGATCTAACTATCTATCTTTTTTCATCTCACATCTTTCCTTTTCATTACTCTGTGCTCTACCTGCCATATTGCTTCCTATTCTCTTACTTAGAGCTTTATTGTCATTGCTGAGGACAACAAGATTGCAGTGCCACTTCATTCAGTGCAAAACAGCATACTGAAAATTCAATTACGAAAAACACAATCACTAAATTTAAAGTAACATCTGAGTCATTTAGAGTGACATCTAAGCCGCAACTGAATTATGAACAAACAACTCTAAAATGAAACATTGGCTGCCCCTTTCAACTGTTGCACATGCCCATGTTATTAAATACAATGATTAAATATAAGACAGAATCAAGAATTATGCCCATGTATTGCATTTAGCTGATCCCCATGAAACATTAGTGAAAACCTTCTGAAAAAACATACACGCCACATTTGTCTCATTTATTTTTATTCTCCCTGAGATGGCTGAGCAATGGTTCAAGGGCCAATAATAGATAGACAGTGAATGTCAATGATGTCACATCCCAGGAGAATGTAAATAAAAGAAAAATACAGTTTGTAGTTCATTAGATATTCTCAGATTAATGTCTAGTGGCTACACAGAACCTTCACCTTTGTTCATCTGCCCCAGTCTGGCATGTCTTAATTTATTTCTTATATGGTGCCCATGAAGTGTCTTGTCATATTCTCATAGAATAAAGATGTTAAGTTAAACTTAACATCTTCACTGTAAATAAAGTAATATCTTTACTTAACAGTCCTGATGAAGGATCTCGGAAGAAACATAGATCGTTTATTCCTTTCCATAGATCCTACTTGATCTTCTGTGTTCCTCCATTATTTTTCGTGTGCTACTCTGGATTTCCAGCATCTGTAGAATTTCTTGTGTTTACCTTACGTGGAATCTCTTGGGTGGAACCTGCTGAGTTTCTCCAGCATTTTGTGTGTTTTGCTCTTGTGTTTAAGTTAACTGTATTTTCTTTTAATCAGCTTGCCTTCTACAAGGGGTGATTGATAAGTTTGTGACCTAAGGTAGAAGGAGCCAATTTTAGAAAACCTAGCACATTTATTTTTCCTGCATTTGCACACTTAGTCCAGCGGTTGTGGAGCATACGGATCCCTTCTTTGTAGAAGTCGGCATCTTGGATTTCCAGGAGTGGTCCACAGCATGGCGTGATTGATAAGTTCATGGCCTAAGGTAGAAAGAGTTGAGTTATTAACTTCAAACTTTCTGCATTTTCACTCAAAGAGTTGAACTGCATGTGCCTGTAACGAGAGCTGTATAACTCATCTCCTTCTACCCTAGGCCATGAACTTATCAATCACCCCTTGTAGCTTGGTTCCTGCTATTTACTTTGCCCTGTCCTTTCATCAAGATTATAGCAAAAGTTTAAAATAGATGATCTAAAAAGAGGAACAAAAATGCAGCAGTGTTTGTCAACTCTGGACATAATCCAAATTGCAAGGGAGGAGGAGGAGGTGTATTTATTCTCAATAATACAGATTTATTTGTGAGTTGCTTCATATTTTATTTATGACGCAAGAACTTTGTGTACCTCCTATTTTAGCTGTAGCCCCTCGATACTTCAGACATCTGTTCTAATTTTAATGCGTCTTGTCCTATTAGGTACATTTATCAAAAGAAAACACAGCAAAGAAAATATGTTTTATACATTGCATTCTAATCAATAACAGATAAAACTGTGAATCACACCACCAGACAATTAGAACTTCCTTGGACTTCTTTAAGGAGGTATAGTTGATCTCATTTTGATGCCAGGTTTTGTCCTGAAATGTTGACAATTCCTTTCCTTCCACAGATGCTGCACAACCAGCTGAATTCTTCCTGCAGACAGGTTATTGCTTAATGATCCAGCATCTGCAGGATTTTGTGTTTCCATGATCTCATTACTGTTTGGTTTGTATCTAAACGTTTCAATTATGAAAGGATTCCCATCATTCTGTCACCTTTTGTACTATCTCTTATTTGGTAATTTATAGTAATTTTTATGTTTTGCATTGCACTGTTGCTGCAAAACAACAAAACTTCATGACATTTATCAGAGCTAATAGACCTGGTTATGGTATTCTATTAATTTGATTCTAATATCTCTATTTGTGCATGCTATCTTCTCTGCAGTGATGTTCTTAATTGCTATTTATTACATGCAGCTTGTGAACAACCTTAACACAATGATGAACGGAAGTACCTTTGCGTTACCTCTTTGACAAATTACTCATGTTGTCAATGACAATAGCAAAGGGCACACACCTTTGGAATCTGCTTTGATAACGCACCAGATTATCAGTTATGTAAAGCAATGACATGGAGACATAGTCTTTTTTAAGTGTTTCACTTGCAAACACCACAAATCAGCTTTGTTCTTCACATTTAACTGTTGCGATACCATCTGTTTCCCTGATGCTACTTTGAGCTTTGCGCTTGGCACTCCACAGAAATATGCAGTTGGGTTAATATTTTAGTGCTGTCCTGGGGTGTGTGATCGTGCAATTTAGCATGATTTTAATCCCTTAGGATCAAAATTTCAGAAAATCAGAGTTTCAAAGTTTTTATAACTTGACAAGCTCTCAGTCCATAAATTGAAGGCAGATCAAAGGACTGAAGAATCATAATCTGGTCATGATTATTTCTGGTCTAAATATCCAACATCTCCTATACAGACCATGTTTCAAATGACGAAGTATGAAGAACCATCACTCAGCACATGACACACTACAAAAGTCTACTCTCCACAGTAAAGAAGAGCAAACCGAGGTGGAATGGCCACATAGCACGATCAGGTGGACTCCCAGAGACCAACAGTGCAGAGGAAAAGAAAAAGGGGCAGGCAGAGGGAGAAATGAGTAGGTAACATTGCAGGGTGAACTAGCGAGAGCTTTGCCACAACCCAGCCACTCGCTCACAACCGTGAGAGATGGAGGCAACTAGTGCAATGCTCTTCTGTACAGCACTCCTACAATCCAGGTGGGTTGCCTGATATTTTGTTGGCCTGATTATTGCTAATGATTTATTGAGGGGAACAAAATCTAGGTCAAGGTTTTCTTGTAATCTTCCAAAACCTGCAAAACATACAAGAAAAGAAAGCAGCAAAAGATATTCCTTGAAGATTTGTAGGTAGACTGATGAAACCAAATCACAACTCTGGATGTAATGACTTGTAATATAGGCAGATACTTTAAGAAGCCTGATAGTAAGTTCATCCTAGGTTTTCAGGGCTACCATTTGTTATATTTTTTAACTTCAAAACATTAAACTAATTTAAAGGAAAACACGGGAGTCCAGGAATGCAGGTCTAACTTTGTTTTTACTTCAAGCATGGCGTGCTTGTATGATGTTTACGATTCACGTCGTTTTACAAGTAACCCATAATATTTAACCCAATTATTTAAGTGAACAAGAATACAAGGTTACTCAAGTATTAGTGAAATATTAAATACACACCATGTGTCATAAACAAGAGCAAATATTTTGGGGTCTGGTGTGGGTGTGTACTGGGAGATGGGACTGTTCTACAGTAGGTAATGCATTCAGTAACAGAGAGGTGGTGCAGTGCTTTAGAGAATGAGACAGAGTGCCTTCCTTGTTGGTAGCTAAGCATGAGAAACATTAGAGATGGGAATAATTCATGAGCTTGGGCAAAATGTAGTTGAAATTGACTGGAATAACTGGTATACTGGGATCTCTCTCACAATAGTTAGAACATCCTGTCTGGATGCATCAGAGCCTGATATTGCAATTCTAATGTCTAGACCGCATGAACTATCAGAGATTATTGAACACAGCTCAATACATCACACCAACCAGCCTTCACACCATTGATTCTATCTACACTTCCTACTGACTCAGTGAAACGGCCAACATAATCAAGGAAGCTTCCCAAAATGCTGGAGGAAATCGGCAGGCCAGGCAGCACCTAGGAAGAGTGCAGATGATGTTTTGGGACAAAACCCTTCAGAGTCTTCAGCCCGAAACATCAACTGAACTCTTTTCTTAGATGCTACCTGGCCTGCTGAGTTCCTCCAGCATTTTGTGTGTTGCTCGGATTTCCAGCATCTGCAGGTTTCCTCTTATTTGTGCAAGCAACCTTCTTAGCCTATTTATTCCCTTTTCACCCCCTTCCCATTGAGCAGAAGATACAAAAAGTGGAGAATATGTACCAGCAAGCTCAATGACAGCTTCCTGCCCACTGCTATATACATCTTGAACACTAAATCTCCTTCATCCTGACCTTTGTATTATATTTGTCAACCTTCCCGGCACTTACTCTGTAACTGTAACATAACATTCTGTATTCTGTGCCTTCCCCCTTTTTTGTGAATTTGATGTACTTGCAGAACTGTGCAAAAGTCTTAGGCACCCTAGATATATATACACTGTATGTACCTGAGACTTTTGTATATATGGAATGGTTTGTCTGGATGGCACACAAACAAAAACTTTTCACTGTATCTCAGAACATGTGACAATAATACCATATGAGATAGGAGCAAGTATGGGCCATTCAGCCTATTGAATCTGCTCCACCATTCCATCATGGCTAATTTATTATCTCTCTCACCCCTTTTCCTGCCTTCAACCCATAACCTTTGACACTATGACTGCCAAGAACCTATCAACCGCTGCTTTTAATATACCCAATGGCTTTTCTGTAACTCTACCTGTGCTTGTCGATGGGAGTGAGCAGTTTAAATGGTTCAGCATGGACTAGGTAGGCCAAAGGGCCTGTTTTTGTGCTGTATTTTTCTATGACGATGTCTTGGCCTCCACAGATGTTTGTGACAATGAATTCCACAGCTTCACCACCCTCTGTCTGAAGAAATTCCTCATATCTCTGTTATAATTGGACATCCCTTTATTCTGAGGCTGTGTCCTCTGGTCATAGACTTCCTCTCCACATTCACTCTAACAAGGCCTTTCAATATTCGACAGGTTTCCATGAAATACCCCCTCATTCTTCAAAAGTCCAACGAGTACAGGCCCAAAACCATCCATCACTCCACGTATGTTAACCCCTTCATTCCTGGGATCATTGTAGTGAACCTCCTCTGGATCTTCTCCAATGCCAGAACATCTTTCCATAGAAGAAGCTCAAAACTGTTCACAATAATCCAAGTACTGTCTGACCCAATGCCTTACAAAACCTCAGCATTCCATCTTTGCTTTTAAATTCTAGACTCTCAAAATGAATGCTAACATTGTATTTGCCTTCCTTACCACTGACTTAATCTGCAAGTTAACTTTTAGGGAATCTGTCATGAGGACTCCAAAGGTGCTTGGTAACTTGGATTTTTGAGTTTTCTCCCGTTTAGAAAATAGCCCACACCTTTATTGCAGAGGCCCTCGCAGCGGTGAGAGCAGAGCATTGCAAAGAGGATTCTCACAGGTCGACAACGCTTATTTAAAAAGAGAGCTTCGCGGGCATTTGGCTATTGCAGAGGCCCTGTCAGGGCGGGAGCAGACTGTTGCAAACTAAATTAAAGTACAGGAGGGAGAAGCGCAGTAGCCATTGTCGGGGCTGGCCAGTGGCGAGAGTAGAAGCATCAGGCTCTGGCTCAAATGAGGCTTCAGTCCGGAGGAGTCATTGACTCTGGGTAGTCTTCTGTTAAGCTTCTCTTTTTGTTTTTCTTTCACTGTACCTGGTATAGTAAATGGCAGTTGTGTGTTCTTCATGCTAGATGTTGGAGTTCTAGGAGACCCAGAGTCTCCCATGGAACTACATCTGAGTGAAGTGCAAGTAAATTGATTAAGGTTACAGGGAAGTAGTCACCCAGAAGTTGCAGAAGGTGAGTAACTGGGTGACTGTCAGGAGGAATGGAAATACAAATAGGCAGTTAGAGCAGAGCACCCCTGTGGCCATTCCCCTCAAAAATACGTATACTGCTTTAGATACTTTTCTGGGGGATGACTTTCTGGAAGAATGCCACAGCATCCGGGTTACAGGCACTGAGCATGGGTCCATGGTGAAAAGGGGAAGAAAGAGAAGAGAGTGGTAGTGATAAGGGTCTCAATCGTGAGGGGAACAGACGGATGATTCTGTGGATGTGAACGGGACACCCATATGGTATGTTGCCTCCCAGGTGTCAGGGTCAGGGATGTCTCCAATCATGTCCTCAACATTTTGGAGAGGGAGGGAGAGCAACCAGATGCATTGATAAGTATTGGTATCAATGACATAGGAAGGAAAAGCAAAGAGGTCCTGAAAAGAGATTTTAGAGAGCTAGGTAGAAAGCTGAAAAGCAGGACCTTCAGGGTAGTAACTTCTGGAGTGCTGCCTGTGCCACATGCCAGTGAAATTCAGTCCCTTGTGAGGGGTGACATAGAATCAGGAGATGTAGAGTCTGTATGAATAGAAATGAGAAATTGTAAGGGCAAAAAGACTCTAATGGGAGTTATCTACAGGCCCCCAAATAGTAGTCTGGATACAGGGTGCAAGTTGAATCAAGAGCTAAAATTAGCATGTTGCAAAAGTAATGTTACAGTTGTAATGGGGGATTTCAACATGCAGGTAAAGTGGGAAAATCAGGTTGGTACTGGACCCCAAGAAAGGGAGTTTGTGGAGTGCTTCCGAGATGGATTCTTAGAGCAGCTTGTACTGGAGCCTACCAGGGAAAAGGCAATTCTGGATCTAGTGTTGTGTAATGAACCGGATTTGATAAGGGAACTCGAAATAAAGGAGACATTAGGAGGTAGTGACTATAATAAGATAAGTTTTAATCTACAATTTGGGAGGGAGAAGGGAAAATTGGAAGTGTCAGTATTACAGTTGGACAAAGGGGACTATGGAGCCATGAGGGAGGAACTAGCCAAAGTTGACTGGAAAGATACCCTCGCAGTGATGACAGAGGAACAACAATGGCAGGTATTTCTGGGAATAATACAGAAGGTGCAGGATCAGTTCATTCGAAAGAGGAAGAAAGATTCTAAGGGGAGTGAGGGGTGACCGTGGCTAACAAAGGGAAGTCAAGGACAGTTTAAAAATAAAAGAGAAGTATAACATAGCAAAGATGAGTGGGAAGCCAGAGGGTTGGGAAACTTTTAAAGAGCAACAGAAGATTACTAAAAAGGCAATACAGGGAAAAAAGATGAGGTATGAAGGTAGGCTAGCCAAGAATATAAAGGAGAATTGTAAAAGCTTCTTTAAGTATGTGAAGAGGAAAAAATTAGTTAAGACCAAAGTTGGGCCCTTGAAGGCAGAAACGGGTGAATTTATTATGGGGAACAAGGAAATGGCAGATGAGTTGAATGGGTACTTTGGATCTGTCTTCTCTAGGGAAGACACAGACAATCTCCCAAATGTAATAGTGGTCAGAGGACCTAGGGGTAACGGAGGAACTGAAGGAAATTCACATTAGGCAGAAAATGGTGTTAGGTAGACTGATGGGACTGAAGGCTGATAAATCCCCAGGGCCTGATGGTCTGCATCCCAGGGTACTTAAGGAGGTGGCTCTAGAAATTGTGGATGCGTTGGTAATCATTTTCCAATGTTCTATAGATTCAGGATCAGTTTCTGAGGATTGGAGGGTAGCTAATGTTATCCCACTTTTTAAGGAAGGAGGCAGAGAGAAAACAGGGAATAATAGACCAGTTAGCCTGACATCAGTGGTGGGGAAGATGCTGGAGTCAATTATAAAAGATGAAATAGCAGCACATTTAGATAGCAGTAACAGGATTGGTCCGAGTCAGCATGGATTTACGAAGGGGAAATCATACTTGACTAATCTTCTGGAATTTTTTGAGGATGTAACTATGAAAATGGACAAGGGAGAGCCAGTGGATGTAGTGTACCTGGAGTTTCAGAAAGCCTTTGATAAGGTCCCACATAGGAGATTAGTGGGCAAAACTAGAGCACATGGTATTGCGGGTAGGGTACTAACATGGATAGAAAATCGGTTGGCAGACAGGAAACAAAGAGTAGGGGTTAATGGGTCTTTTTCAGAATGGCAGGCTGTGACCAGTGGGGTACCACAAGGCTCGGTGCTGGGACTGCAGCTATTTACAATATCCATTAATGATTTAGATGAAGGGATTAAAAGTAACATTAGCAAGTTTGCAGGTGACACAAAGCTGGGTGGCAGTGTGAAATATGAGGAGGATGTTCGGAGAATGCAGGGTGACTTGGACAGGTTGGGTGAGTGGGCAGATGCATAGCAGTTGCAGTTTAATGTGGATAACTGTGAGGTTATCCACTTTGATGGCAAGAACAGGAAGGCAGATTACTATCTGAATGGTGTCAAGTTAGGAAAAGGGGAAGTACAATGAGATCTAGGTGTTCTTGTTCATCAGTCACTGAAAGTAAGCATACAAGTACAGCAGGCAGTGAAGAAAGCTAATGGCACATTGGCCTTCATAACAAAGGGAGTTGAGTATAGAAGCAAAAATGTCCTTCTGCAGTTGTACAGGGACCTGGTGAGACCACACCTGGAGTATTGTGTTCAGTTTTGGTCTCCAAATTTGAGGAAGGACATTCTTGCTATTGAGGGAGTGCAGCGTAGGTTCACGAGGTTAATTCCCAGGATGGCAGGATGGACATATGTTGAAAGATTGGAGTGACTGGGCTTGTATACACTGGAATTTAGAAGGATGAGAGGGGATCTGACTGAAACATATAAGATTATTAAGGGATTGGACATGCTAGAGGCAGGAAACATGTTCCCGAATTTGGGGGAGTCTAGAACCAGAGGCCCCAGTTTAAGAATAAGGGGTAGGCCATTTAGAACTGAGTTCAGGAAAAACGTTTTCACCCAGAGAGTTGTGGATCTATGGAATGCTCTGTCTCAGAAGACAGTGGAGGCCAATTCTCTGGATGCTTTCAAGAAAGAGTTAGATAGAGCTCTTAAAGATAGCAGAGTCAAGGGATATGGGGAGAAGGCAGGAACGAGGTACTGATTGTGGATGATCAGCCATGATCACATTGAATAGTGGAGCTGGCTCGAAGGGCCGAATAGCCTACTCCTGCACCTATTGTCTATTGTCAGTGAGGGTAGAAACAAGATGATTTGGCAGATATATGCATGGCTGAGAAGCTGTTGCAGGGGGCAGTGCTTCAAATTCTTGAATCATTAGGATCTCTTCTGGGAAGGTCTGACCTGTTCAAAAGTGATAGATTGAACCTGAACTTGAGGGGGACCAATATTCTCACTGGCAGGTTTGTTAGAGCTGTTGGGGAGGGTTTAAGCTAATTTGGCAGGGCGTTGGAAATGGAGTGATGGGACTCAGGATAGGATGCATGGTAAAAAAGTAAAGATAGCGTGCAGTCAGACTGTCTGTAAGGGCAGGCAGGTGATGAGACATAGTTGCAGCCAACAAGGTGAGTATTAGTACATTATGGATGCAAAATCAAAAAGGGTAGTGAATATGGTACTCAAGATGTTGTATCTCAATGCAAGGAGTATAAGAAATAAAGTGGATGATCTTGTTGCAGTATTATAGATTGCTAGGTATGATATTGAGACCATCACTGAATTGTGGTTGAAGGATGGTTGTAGTTGGGAGCTGAATGTCCAAAGTGACACGTTGTATTTGAGGGATAGGAAGGTAGACAGAGCAGGAAGTGTGGCTCTACTGGTAAAGAATGGCATCAAATCAGTAGAAAGATGTGACACAGGATCGGAAGATGTTGAATCAATGTGGGTTGAGTTAAGAAACTGCAAAAGGTAAAAAGGAGGCAGTTATATACAGGCCTCCCACCAGTGGCTGGGAGGTGGACAACATATTTCAACAGGAAATAAAGGTGTGTCAAAAGGGCAATGTTATGATAGTCATGGGAGATTTTAACATGCAGGTCGATTGGGAAAATCAGGTTGGTAATCGATCTCAAGAAAGAGAGTTTGTTGAATGCCTAAGAGATGGCTTTTTAGAGCAATTTATTGTTGGGTCTACTAGGGAATCAGTTATACTGGGCTGAGTTGTTATGGAATGAACTGGAGGCGATTAGGGAGCTTAAGGTAAAAGAATCCTTAGGAACCAGTGATCACGATATGATTGACTTCAATTTGAAATTTGATAGGGAGAAAGTAAAGTCTGACAGTTGTATTTCAGTGGAGCAAGGGAAATTACAGTGGTATGAGAGAGGAGTTGGCAAAGTAAATTGGAAGGAGCTACTGACAGGGATGTCAGCAGAGCAGCAATGATGTGCATTTCTGGGAAAAATGAAGAAGGTGCAAGACATGTGTATTCCAAAATTAAAGAGATACTCAAATGGCAAATTAATATAACTGTGGCTGACAAGGGAAGTCAAAGCTAATGTAAAAACAAAAGAGACTTCATACAATAAAGCAAAACTTAGTGGGAAGATAGAGAATTGGGAAGCTTTTAAAAACCTACAGAGAACAATTAAAGAATCATTAGAAGGGAAAAGATGAAATATGAAAGCACGCTACCAAATACCAAAGTGGATAGTAAAAGCTTTTTCAAGTACGTAAAAAATAAAAGAGAGATGAGAGTGGATATAGGATCATTAGAAAATGAGGCAGGAGAAATAGTAACGGGGGACAAGGAGATAGTAGATGAACTAAATGCGTATTTTGTATCAGTCTTCACTGTGGAAGACACTAGCAGAGTGCCAGATGTTGTAGTGTGTGAAGGAAGAGAAGTGGGTGCAGTTACTGTTACAAGGGAGAAGGTGCTCAAAAAGTACGTAAGTCACCTGGACCAGATGAACTGCACCCTAGGGGTCTGAAAGAGGTAGCATTAGAGATTGTGGCAACATTAGTAATGATCTTTCAAAAATCTTGGACTCTGGCATGGTGCCAGAGGACTGGAAAATTGCAAATGCCACTCCACCCTTTACGAAAGGAGGAAGTTAATGAAAAGGAAATTATAGACCAGTTAACTTGACTTCAGTGGTTGGGAAGATGTCAGAGTCGATTGTTAAGGATGGGAGGTGATGGAGTACTTGGTGATGCAGGACAAGATAGGACAAAGTCAGCATGGGTTCCTTAAGGGATTCTTTGTGGAGATTACAAGTAGGATAGATAAAGGGGATGCAGTGATGTTGTATATTTGGACTTTCAGAAGGTCTTTGGCAAGGCGTCATACATGAGGCTGCTTACCAAGTTAGCGGCCTGTGGTATTACCAGAAAGTTACTAAGATGATTAGAGCATTGGCTGATTAGAAGAAAGCAGTGAATGGGAATAAATGGTTCCCTGTCTGGTTGGCTGCCAGTGACTAGTGGTGTTCTGCAGGAGTCGGCATTGGAACCACTTCTTTTTATGCTGTATTTTAATGATTTAGATGATGGAATAGATGGCTTTGTTGCCAAGTTTGCAGATGTTAGGAAGATTGGGGGAGGGACAGATAGTGTTGAGGGAACAAATAGGTTGCAGAAGGTCTTAGACAGATTAGGAGAATGGGCAAGAAAGTGGCAAATGAAATATAATGTTGGAAAATGCATGGTCATGCACTTTGGTAGTAGAAATAAATGTGCAGATGATTTTCTAAACGGGGAGAAAACCCAAAATTCTGAGATGTAAAGGGACTTGGGAGTCATTGTGTAGAACACCCTAAAGGTTAACTCGCAGGTTGAGTCAGTGGTGAGGGATGCAAGTGTGATGTTTGCATTCATTTCTAAAGGTCTAGAATACAAATCAGGGATGCGATGCTGAGGCTTTATAAGGCACTGGTGAGGCCATACCTTGAGTATTGTGCATAGTTTTGGGCTCTTCATCATAGGAGAGCTGTGCTGGCATTGGAGAGGTTCCAGTGGAGGTTCACAGGGATGATTCCAGGAATGGAAGGTTTATCATATGAGGAACATTTGATGGCTCTGGTTCTGTACTCACTGGAATTCAGAAGGATGAGGGGGGATCTCATTGAAACCTTTTGAATGTTGAAAGGACTAGACAGAGTAGATGTGTAAAGGATGTTTCTCATGGTGGAAGAGTCTAGGACAAAAGGGCACAGCTTTAGGATAGAGGTGCATCCATTCAAAACAGAGATGCAGAGACACTTCTTTTGCCAGAGGGTGGTGAATTTGTTGTATTTGTTTCCATGTGAAGCTCTGGAGGCCAGGACATTGGGTGTATTTAAGGTAGAAATTGATAAGTTCTTGATTTTACATGGCATCAAAGGTTATAGGGAGAAGGCCAGAAAATGGGGTTGGGGAGAAGAAAAAAAGGATCAGCCGTGATTGAATAGAGCAGCAGACTTGATGGGCCAAATGGCCTAATTCTGCTCCTATGTCTTATCATCTTATGGTCTTTATTCCTTCTTCCAAAGTTCATGACCATATACTTTCCTATGCTGTTCCATTTACCACTTCTTTGCCCATTCTGCTCATCTGCCTAAGTTCTTCTGCAGACTCTCTGCTTCCTCAACGTAACTTACCCCTCCACCTATCTTCATATTATCTGCAAACTTAGCCGGAAAGCCATTAATTCCATCATTCTAATCAGCGTATTTTAAAATGAAATTAATTGGTCTAAACACCAACCTCTGTTAAGCACCACATGTCACTGGCAGCCAGCCAGAAAAAAACCCTCTTTATTCCCACTCATTGCCTCCAATAAATCAGCCCATCTTTTATCCTTTGATTGTATTGCTTGTTATTTCCTCTTATGGAAACCATGCTTGCTTTGGCCTATTTTGTTATGTGCCTCCAGGTACCCTGAAACCTTATCCTTAATAATGGATTCCAACACCTTCCCAACTATTGAGGTTAGGCTAACTGGCCTATAATTTCCTTTCATCTGCTTCCCTCACTTCTTAAAGAGTGGAGTGACATTTGCAATTTTCCAGTCCTGCAGAAACATTCTAGGATCCAGAGATTCATGAAAGATCACTACTAATGCCTCTACAATCCCTTCTGCCTCCTGGCACTCTCAAATTTTTGCACGCTGCTAGTGCTTTTCAAAGTGAAGACTAATGCAAAATACTTATTAGGTTCATCTGCCCTATTACTACTCCTCCAGAATAATTTTCCAGTGGTCCAATATCCACTTTTGCCTCTCGTTTACTCTTTATATATCTGAAAAAAAATCTTTTGGTATCCTTTTTTATATTATTGGTTATCTACCCTTCATATTTCATCCTTATGACTTTTTAGTTGCCTTCCTTTTGGTGTTTAAAAGTTTCCCAATCCTCTAACTTCCCACTAATTTTTGCTCTATTATATGCCCTCTCTCTGGCTTTTATGCTGTATTTTACTTCCCTTGTCTGCCATGGTTGCCCCATCCTCCCTTGAGAATCTTCTTCATCTTTGGGATGTATCTATCCTGTGCCTACTGAATTGCTCCCAGGTACACCAGCTATTGCTGCTCTCTGGTTCCTTGGTGAGACTGACAGTGTAGGAGTTGTGTGGATCAGCCCTCATGCCATGGCATTGCTTGTTTCAGGCTACCCAGGGAAGGAGGAGCTGCAGGTAGTGTGGGAGAGGACAGAGGCACAGCATGCACACTCGAATTTGTGCTGAGTTGGGTACTGTCCCTGCTGTCAGTACAGCTCTTCAGTGTTCACTCCCTGAAATAAACTGATATGCCATTGTTTGTGGATGAACCAGCATGAGATGAGGAATTGCTGCATACTTGTTCTTGGAGAAACATCAATCCAGGACAACATCCTATGCACCATCACTCTTCAGGCCATGTTACTTAGGGACTTGTGTGAATATTATTTTTGTGACAGTATATGCTATCATAACAACATTTGCTATGTGCTGTGTGCTGCACGTGACTGTATATTCACTGTTTTGTATCTTGGCCCCAGTGTAACGCTGTTTCATTTAGACGTATGCATGTATATGGTTGAATGACAACTAAACTTGAACTTATAAACTAATACCAATTATTACAGAAGGAGGGGAAAGAGACTGGGGTAATTGTCTCAGCCAGTGAGTAGTGTACGTGGCTCTGCGGACTGAGAATATACCAAGTTTGTTCCATATTCTGCACGGAACTAACAATGTTTAGTAAGCAAGTGTAGGAAACAAGTCCTGAAAGGCACCAAGTTTCAGCCTTCTTTTGCCATTGAACTAAATGTACTTTAAGAACATTTGATTGTTTATGAAGTGCCTTGGAGCATCCTGGGAGTGAGAGAGGAACTTTGTGCCATGCGAGAGAAGTCTCCTGTATTAATCCCACTAGTGACTCCAACTATACACCACAATGTAACATTCTTTGGTCGTGAGTCTCTGGAACTTACTGCCACACATATCTGTGGAGGCCAAGTCATTGGGTATATTAAAGCTGAGGTTGATAGATTATTGATTAATAAGAACATCAATGGATATGGGGAGAAGGCAGAAGAATGGGGTTGAAAGAGATAATAAATCAGCCATGATGGAAAGGTGGGGCCAACTTGATACATTGAATGGCTTAATTCTGTTCCTATGTCTTTTAGTCTTATGTTTTTTGACACCTAATATGTCTTTTTTACTTCTTCACTTTCACTTAGAACATTGAGGCTTGTCCAGAATATTCATACATTTCTTACCTGCACATGAAATTCAGAAACAATGCAAACAAAGAGAAGTTTAGTAGAATATTGGGTTCAATTTCCAGCAGTAAATACTTGTTTCTGAAAATTGTCACAATTACCAAGCCTCTTACCCACAAGAAAACACTTGCTTAGCATTTCAAAGCACTCATAAAATCTCACGTAACTTGATCAAAGCAGGAAAACAGTACGGAATTGATTTTGCTACATATTAGCAGAGTTCAGTGTGTTAAAAAAAAACACTTTGTCAAGACTGTCAGAGAGACATGGGAAATGATAAAGCAATGTCGGTAGAGCTTATTCTCCTGAATTTGAAATTGCTTGATGTAAATGGTCTGACAATTCCAATTTTCTTCAGCTCTAAGTTCCTACTGTGCAGCTTTATCTGATTTGTGCGATTCAAAGTGTGGTATAATTCCATTTGTTACAGAGTGGAAGTCCCTTCCCAATATGCTACCTTTCCCTAACATTCACAAGTACCTCAGAATCATTGAGGCACCTTCTGTGATGTATGAAATTCAATAATTCAAGGAATGAGCGAGGAATGGGAATGAACTGATAGTCCTACATGAGGGCAAAATGTTGGTAAAGTAAGTGGTGCTGCTGTCTCATAACTCCTATGGTGCAATTTCAATTCCAACATCAGGTGTTGACTGTATGGAGTTCAAAGTCAAAGTAAAGCAATATTATATTTTTAAATATTAAATTATATAATAATTAATTTAATATTAAGTTTTTTTTCACATGCACAAAAATAATGTGCGCATAGGTACAATGAAAACTTCCTCGCAGCAGCATCATAATAGTAATACACGCAAGAAAAAAGCAAATACACAAAATGCTGGAGGAACTCAGTAGGGCAGGCAGCATCTATGGAGAGGGGAGTTGACTTTCCAGCCCAAAACCCTTCATTAGGACTGGAAAGGAAGGCGGAAGAAACCAGAATAGGAAGGTAGGGGGAAGGAAAGGAATACAGACTTGGAAGTGACAGGTGAGGCCATGTAAGGGGAAGGTAATTGGGTGTGGGAGGGGAAATGAAGTTAGAAGATGGGAGGTGATAGGTGGAGAAGGTAAATGGCTGAAGAAGAAGCAATCTGATAGGAGAGGAGAATGGATCATGGGAGAAAGGGTACCAGAGGAAGAAGATAAGCAGGTGAGAAGAGAAATGATAAGAGGAGTGTCAGAATGAAGAATGGAAAAAGGAAGACTGGGGACAGGGGTGGGGGGGGGGGAGAATTTACCAAAAGTGAGAGAAATCGATGATCATGCTATCAGGTTGGAGGCTACTCAGAAAAAACTTGAAGCATTGCTCCTGCAGTCTGAGAGTGAGCCAGTAGGCTGGTCCTGATTTCCACTTGGAATAATTTACTTATTATTATTTAATTATTTATGGTTTTATATTTCTATATTTCTACACTATTCTTGGCTGGTGTGACTGTAACGAAATCCAATTTCCCTCGGGATCAATAAAATATGTCTGTCTGTTCTCATCACAGCAGTGGAAGAGGACATGGAACTGATATGCTAGATAGGGAATGGGGACAGGAATTACAATAGCTGGGCACCAAAAATACCTGCTTGTTGCAGATGGAGTGAAGGTACTCCACCAAGCGGTTAACCCAATCCACATTGGGTCTCACCAAAGTAGAAGAGGCTACATCAGGACCACTGGAAACAGAAGGTAACATAGATTTATATATACCTTTTATGAGGAAGAACATAATTAGAACAAAAAATAGTCCAATTTAGAGAAGGGTGATCAAAGTGGTTAGTTTTGCTAAAATGTAGAGATTTGGGTCTGCACATTCTCCTGTAATCACTTGGGTCTCCCACAGCTTATCCTGTTTCCTCCCACATACCAGATCCATGTGTGGATTGTGGATTAATTGGCCACTGCAATTTACCCCTGGTATGTGGGTGGGAGGATAATCAGGGTGATGTTAATGAGTATGTGAGAGAATATGTTGCAGTGAATTAAATGGGAAATGAGACTAATGGAATTGTTCTGAGAGCATGTATTGGATGCCCTGAATGGCCCCCTTCTTTGCTCAAAACAACGCTGTTGTTTTTAATGAAGTGCAACAATTTCGCATCATCATCAGTTCGACAAAATGACTGAGGGATAAATATTTTCTAAATTCCTAGTTTTTCTTCAAAATTAGATCCTTTGAATCTGAGAAAGCAGACAAAATCTCAGATTTAGTCTCTTCTTTGGAAAATATTTGGTCATCCCTAAGCACTGGGAGAGTAATGTACTGTTAGAAAGACACTGAGGAGAGAATGGTCACTCAGCAAGGAACTGGGGTGAGTTCCCTTGGCACTGCACTTCTGTGGCAATGCTCCCTCAGTATTCACCCTCCCTCAACACTGCACTGGAGAGAATAGTTCTCCTTCAGCACACAAGAGATTCTGCAGCTGCAGGAAATCTGTCCAAGGTCCAACATGTAGTACCACTACAAAGTAATTATGGCAATGCCTCTACTTTGTTAGAAGTTTGCAAAGATTCGGAATGTCATCTAAAACTTTGACAAACTTCTATAGACATGCATTGGAGAGTATATTAACTGGTTTCATCATGGCCTAGTATAGAAACACCAATGGCCTTAAATGCAAAATCCTATAATAAGTAGTGGATACAGCCCAGTCCATTATGTATAAAGCTCTCTGTACTATCGAGGACATCTACACGATGTGTTGTCACAGGAAAGCAGCATCCATCATCAAGGACCCCAACATCTGGGCCATACGCTTTTCTCACTGCTGCCATCAGGAAGAAGGCACAGGAGCCTTAGGAACCACATCACCAGGTTCAGGAAGAGTTATTACTCCTCAACCAATAGAGTCTTGAACCAGAGGGGATAACTTCACTCAACATCACTCACCCAACCAGTGAACTGTTCCCACAACCTATTGACTCACTTTCAAGGACTCTTCATTTCAAGTGCTTGAGACTTATTGCTTATTATTTTTATTTTTTACTCAGTTCAAGCTTGTTAAACCAGAGGTACTGGCATAGCCAAGTGCACTCATTTGTCAATTGCTAGGAACTTTTGGACTATTCTAGCGGTGTTTATTATTGTGGCTTTCTGAAGATTTACATAAGTATTACTGTGTAGCCAAATTGTTTAATACTACTGTGTAGTGCCTTTGGAATGACACCAGTTGTAGATACTGCTATTGGGACAATGTGTATCTTGTTCATATTCCAAAGTCTTTCAATTTCCTCTTTTAAATGGCTCACTAATTGACTAATTCACTAATTGATTTCTGTAAGTTATGTGTGTTTGGAATTGCTATATCTATTAAATAAGCTATTCTTGCTTGTTGTCTGGACAGTTATTATGGACTGTGCTATCTGTAATAACTGATCAATCATAATATAATTTGTGGTATTCTGGCTCTGAAACTGGATCAGGTTTGTATTTATCATAAGATATGATTTCATTTATGTTTGTATTTTAAAGCAAGCCTTTGATGAATGACGTTTGCCACTTGATTATGCCTGTGTATGTAGGTCCTGGGAGATGAGGGTTGATGTGGGAAGGAGGCTGCAGTTCCCGGAGGTGGTGCACACAACACTCTGCCCGGATATTGTATTGTGGTCAACTGAAGCCTGGAAAATAATTCTGGTTGAATTGATGGTGCAGTGGGATGAGGGATGGTAAGGGGCCTACGAGAGAAAGGCCTTGAAGTTCCAGCCCTTAGTGCAGGAGTGCAAAGAAAAGGGGTGGCAGGCATGGTTGTTCCCTGTGGAGATCGGCTGCAGAGGTTTCCCAGCCATATCAGCATGGCGGCGGTTGTCAGCTCTGGGCCTGGACGGAAGGAGCAAAAAACAAGTAGTTCGTAGGATGGGGTAAGAGGCAGAATGAGCCTCTTGTCGGATTTGGAGTAGGTGAGAGGAGGGAAGCTGGAATCCAGGAGCAGATGGGCAGTGATTTGGCCGCCGCTGCCGGCCCATCAACTGGAGAGTGTCGTGGTTAAAGGTCAAAACACTCTGTGAAGGTTGGGAACCACATGATGACATCTGCTCCTGGCTGAAGGCTACGGTTACCTCATAAGGTATCTGGGAATGCACCCTAACAGGTGTATGTAACAAGTTACAAGTTAAAGCAAGCCTTTAATGAATGATGTTTGCCACTTAATTAGGCCTGTGTAAGTAATCAGATTGTGTTAAGCTGCTATAGGATCCTGTAATTGTTGGATTGTTTCTGATTTTTCTTGACATTTTCTAAATTTATCATCTTGAATTTGTTGGTCTTTTTTATTATGTATTCTTGATAATTTTTTGTGTTAACCACATGGTCCTGTGTTGCCACAAGAAACCCTTCTGTTTCTGGGACAAGGTCTCCAACTCTGAACCAGGCACTCAATACTTCCTTGTTGACATCTAATCTGCTCAGATTGTGGGGATGTCTTCCCTGGAGGGTCATGCTCTTCCATTGGTACCTGATATGTTTTCCACTATTCACAAGGCACAAGTCAATGAGTATATTTTGAAGTCAGTCCAGTGTGTGACTTGGAGCTGGCAACCTTCTCAATCACCCATTGCATTTGGTGGAAGAGATCATTGCTTTAGGAGATGCTGTCTGCATGACCTGGGCAAGTGACTGTACAGTATTATGAAAATATTATGTTGTGCGGTTATGTCTGCCAGCAATGGAGGGAATAAATACTGAGGGTGCTGTCAAATGTGCTGGTTGGTCCAGAGCTTGAGTGTTGCTGGAGCAGTACATTTAGGTAAATTAAAAGCATTCCATCACACCTCTTGTCATGGTTCCGGTTGGCTGTTCCCCTTTAACGCTCCTTTCTCCCTGATTATGCCCTAATTTCAGTCATTAGATTTCCAATTTCTGCTAGTTTACTTAATTACAATACATCTGGTTTTCATCAGAGACTGTGAAATAAGTACAATGGCATCACTATCACAGGTTGCCAGTTTGTTGGTCTATTCTTGTGTGATGCTTCGTTCCCTTGTCTGATTAGAACCGTTAGTTCTAAGTTCAGCTCTAGTTTCAAGATAGTCCCTGTAAATCCCATCTCCTTGTCAAGATTCCTCTGGTTTGCTGTTCTACGTTCACGTCTACGCCAGCATCTCCAACTCAGTTGACGTGCTGGTGTCCTGCACTTGGGTTCTCCTCCGTCGCCCCGTGCAACATCTCTGACTTGTGCCTTGTAAATAGTGGAAAACATATCAGATAAAGCAGGATGAAACAGATGATGAGGATGACTTTGTTCAAGTACAGATGCATGGGGTAAAGAGACAATTATTCCACAGTAGTTATTTTGATATGTCATTGGTGATAACGTGCCTTGAGGAGCCTTGTCCATTAGGTCATGACAAGGGGAGACCAATCCAGAGACATCCAATTGATTCACTGTTTGAGATATGGAGTCTAGAAACTGCCATTGGTCCCAAACCTTGCCACCCAATTCTTCTAAAGGTTACTTCCCTTTGTCAATTCTGAAGAGAGATTCTGGGCTTCTCAAACAAGGCTGAGACTGTGAAATCACAAGTGTGGGTGCCGGTGCTATTGTTCATGCTAATAATTTACCTCTTATATTGGGTGGAGATATATCTCTACCAAAGAAGATGTAAGGCACTCCCTCCCTTTGCTAGTCTGCAGGTCACTCTTGGGCAAGGTGTAGCATCTGTTTAGACCCCTTGATCAGGGTCACAAAGCTGCCATGGGAGCAGATGGTGGATGGTCATGGGAGCAGATGGTGGATGGTCATATGAGCATCCGGTGTGTATCCCAACTTCTGATTATGCGACTACTGATGCCAGGCAGACAGTCTCTGAAGAGTATTGATAATTTAATTTTGTTCTATTATAATGGCTGAGGCCATCCATCTTGAAAAGACACAGCTCAGAAAGCAATGGCCAACCACTTTCTGCAGAAAAATTTGGCAAGAACAGCCATGGTCATGACCATGATCGCCCACGTCATACGACAAGGCACATAATGATGATGATATTAGTGATTATGCAGTTAGTGCATTGCTACTCAGTAAAATGGATTCATCAGTTTGCCTCATACATTATTGTATATGTTCATAACATTGTTACAGTGTTTTTAACAGCAAAACTCACAGTGTTCTTAAAATAAATGCAAATAGCCTCAGTTAGTAATGCCATAACCACTTTGACATCAGAATCATTGTTCAATCTGGACACACCGTTTTAATGGATTAAGATTCAGACTCACTGTTCCCTCATCAGTGGAGATTCTGGTTTCTTTGAGTGTGGTTTCTTCTTCAATTTTTTGTTAGTACAAATATTTTCATTGCTCATTTTTCACCATTAGTTCAAAAAAATGTTCTGCTCAATTAAGGGGGAAATGGCTCTGAAACTGTTATCTGACCAATGTTACACAGCAAGTACACAGTAAGTGTCAGCAAACAAGATACAGACCCAGCAACTAATCTAGCTGTGCACTTCATGAGCAATGGTGCTGCAATTCAGCTGTGAATTCCATGTCACAATCTAGATGGTTTTAGTAATAAAAACATCAGTTAACTTCTACACTGTTATATTTTGCAATGCTTGAAATGGGCTGTTTTCTGATATTGCTCGCATTGTGACTTGCTCAGGGGAGGCATAGATTTCTGTTTTTTTGTTGCTTAACTTTATGCTTCAGTTGGTATTTCATAAGTCAGTAACATAACAGCTCCAACTCTGTTCAGTTACACCAGGTTAGCCAGCCAATGGGAACTGGGAAGGAGTGCCCGTGCCTATTTACATTCCCAAGTAATTACATTAGACATTTATGTGCTGCTTTTCAGGACCTCAGTATGTAAATACAGCTAGTGAATTATCTTTCTGAAGTGTTGCTGTGGTGGAAACACATACCAGTAGTTGCTCAAAGCAAAACCCATGATGTGATGGTGACCAAAGCATTTATTATGGCTATGATGGTTGAAATGTTGGCCAGACCATAAAGGATAATCTCTCTCCCCTTCAACTACAGAGCAGTAAATCAATTGATTTCTGTGCTGACTCTGGCAGTAGACACTTGGATGCTGAACCTATTCATGACTTTTAGATGCTATGAGAGTCTAGGGATAGGGGGTACGGAAAAATGGCACTGGGGAAAAGGATCATTCTTCTACTACACTGTGCTAGGGCAGTAGACTGCGGGTAGCAGACGCCAACAGAATCAACAAACTCATTCGTAAGGTCAGTGATGTTGTGGGGGTGGAACTGGACTTTCTTACGGTGGTGTCTGAAAAGAGGATAATATCCAAGTTGCATGCCATCTTGGACAATGTCTCCCATCCACTCCATAATGTACTGGTTAGGCACAGGAGTACATTCAGCCAGAGACTCATTCCACCGAGATGTAGCACTGAGCGTCATAGGAAGTCATTCCTACTTGTGGCCATCAAACTTTACAACTCCCCCCTTGGAGAGTCAAACACCCTGAGCCGATAGGCTGGTCCTGGACTTATTTCCACTTGGCATGATTAACTTATTATTATTTAATTATTTATGGTTTTATTTTGCTATATTTCTTCCCTATTCTTGGTGGTGCGGCTGTAACAAAACCCAATTTCCCTCGGGATCAATAAAGTATGTCTGTCTGTCTGTCAAGAGATTCTGCAGATGCTGGAAATCTTGAGTCTCAC
The DNA here is from genome assembly GCF_030144855.1 of Hypanus sabinus. Taxonomy (NCBI): domain Eukaryota; kingdom Metazoa; phylum Chordata; class Chondrichthyes; order Myliobatiformes; family Dasyatidae; genus Hypanus; species Hypanus sabinus. Next base: position 25,388,727 of record NC_082726.1, on the reverse strand, counting down.
ACAAAATGCTGGAGGAACTCTGCAGGTCAGGCAGTCTCTTGAGAGGGAAATAAACGGTCTATGTTTCTGTCTGGCACTCTTCATCAGGGTCGATGAAGGGTGTGGGATCAAAATGTGGAGTGCTTATTCCCTTCCATACATGCTGCCTGACCATAAGACATAGGAGCAGAATTAGGCCGCGCAGCCCATCGAGTCTGCATTGTCAATCCAACATGGCTGATCCTGGACCCCACTCAACCCCATGCACCTGCCTTCTCTCCATATTCTTTGATGCCCTGACCAATCTGAAAACGATCAACTTCTGCCTTAAATATATGCACAGACTTGACCTCTACAGTAGTCTGTGGCAGAGCATTCCACAAGTTTACTGCTCTCTGGCTAAAAAAAAATCCTCTACCTCTGTTCTAAAGGGTTTCCCTTTAATTCTAAGGCTGTGCCCTCTAGCTCTGGATACCCCCACCAGAGGAAACATCCTCCCCACATCCACTCTATCTGGCCCTTTCAATATTCGGTAGGTGTCAATGAGATCCCTCCCCCCACCCCCCCACATTGTTCTAAATTAAAGTGAATACAGGCTCAAAGCTGCCAAACGCTCCTCATATGTTAACCCCTTCATTCCTGGAATCATCCTCTTTACCTTCCACGGACTCTCTCCAATGACAATTCATCCTTTCCAAAATAAAGGGGACCAAAACTGTTGACAGGACTCAAGTTCAGCCTGACTAGTGGCTTATAAATCCTCAGTGTTATCTCCTTGCTTTTATATTCTATTTCCCTTCAATAAATGCCAACATTGCATTTGCCTTCTTTACTGCAGACTCAATCTGTAAATTAACCTTCTGGGAGTCTTGAATGAGGACTCCTACATCCCTCTGCACCTCTGATGTTTGATCCTTCTCCCCATTTAGATAATAGTCCACACTATTGTTCTTTTTCTCAAAATGCATTATCATTTATTTCCCAATACTATATTCCATCTGGCACTTTATTGCTCATTCTTCCAATTTTTCTAAGCATTGCTTCCTCAGCACTATTTACTCCTCCACCAATCTTCATGTCATCTTCAAACTTTGCCACAAAGCCATCAATTCCATTATCCAAATCATTGACAAACAATTTGAAAAGTGCTGGTCCTAATACTGACCCCTGAGGAACACCACTAGTCACTGGCAGCCAACCCGAGAAGGCCCTTTTATTCCCACTTGCTACCTCCTGCCCGTTAGGCATTCAGCTTATTCATGCCGATGTCTTTCCTATAACGCCGTAGAATTTGATTTTGTTAAGCAATCTCATGTGTGGCACCTTATCAAACTCCTTCTGGAAGTCAAAGTAAATGACATCCACTGCCTGTCCTTCATCCTCCCTGTTTGTTACTTCCTCAAAGAACTCTAACAGTCTTGTCAGGCAAGATTTCCCTTTACAGAAATCATGCTGACTTTGACTTATTTTATCATTAGTCTCCGAGCACCTTGAAATCTCATCCTTAGTAATAGACGCAAATGCTTTTCCAACCACTGAGATTAGGCTAACTGGCCTATAATATCCTTTCTTTTGCCTTCTTCTCTTCTTAAAGAGTGGAGTGACGTTTGCACTCTTCCTGTCCTCTGGGATCATGCCAGAATCAAGTGATGCTTGAAAGATCATGACCAGTGAATCTGTTATTTCTACAGCAACCTCTCTCAGGACGCAGGGATGTAGTCCATTTGGTCCAGGTGATTTATCTCAGTGACCTTTGAGTTTGCTTAGCACTTTTTCCTTTTTAATAGCAATGGCACTCACTCCTGCACCCTGGCACAGAGGTCTTTTCCAGTATGTTCCACAGTGAAGACAAAGGCAAAGTACCCATTAAGTTCACCTGCCATTTCCTTGTCCCCCATTACTACCTCACCAGAATCATTTTCCAGTCGATCAATATAAACTCTCACCTCCCTTTTATTTCTTATATAACTGAAAACAACTTCTGTATCCTGCTTTATTTTATTGGCTAGTCTGCCCTCATGTTTCATTTTTTCCCTTCTTATAGCTTTTTTAGTTGCCTTTTGTTGGATTTTAACTGTTTCCCAATTATCCAACTTACTACTTATTTTTACTATCTTACATGCCCTTTCCTTGGCTTTTATTCAGTCCTTAACTTTCTTTGTCAGCCACGGTTGCCTACACCTGCACTTGAGAAATTCTTCCTCTGGGGGACGTAACTATCCTGTGCCTTGTGAATTATTTCCAGAAAATTCAGCCGCCTCTGCTCTGCTGTCATCCCCACCAGCATCCTTCTCCAATCTACCTGGGAAAGCTCCTTTTTCATGCTTCTGTAATTCCCTTTGGTCCATTGCGATAATGATGCATGTGACTTATGCTTTTCTCCCTCAAATTGCACTATAAATTCAATCATATTATGATCACTGCCTCCTGCAGGTTCTTTTACGTTCAGCTCCCTGACAAAATATGGGTCATTACACAACACATAATCTAAGATAGCTTTTCCCGGAGAAGGCTCAAGCACAAGCTGCTCTAAAAAGCCATCTCATTGGCATTCAACAAATTATCTCTCTAATGATCTGACACCAACCTGATTTTTCCAATCCCCTTGCATATTGAAGTCCCCCCTTACAATTGAGTCATTGCCCGTTTACACACCTTTTCCAGCTCCCTCTGTAATCTAAACCCCACATCTTGGCTACTATTTGGAGGCCTATATATGATTCCTATGATGTTTCTTTTTAACCTTGCAGTTTCTTAACTCTACCCACAAAGATTCAACATTCTCTGACCCTATGTCATTTCTTTCTAAAGATGTAATTCCATCTCTTACCAACAGAGCCACAACACTGCCTATTCCTTCCTGCCTGTCCTTTTGATACAAAGCATATCCTTTGATGGTAAGTTCGCAACTATGACCTTTTGAGCTCCTCCAGCATTTGATGTGTGATGGAGCACCTACAGGACTGGATTGTATTCAGGATTCAGTTTTGAATCTGGATGAGTACACTGCAGTTGTTACCAACTTCATTAAAACCTGTGTGAATGACTGTGTGCCTACAAAGACTTACTGCACATTCCCAAAACAAAAGCTGTGGATGAACCAGGAGGTACATTGTCTGCTGAAGGCTAGATCTGTGGCATTCAAGTCTGGTGATCCAGGCCTGGACCAGAAAACCAGGTATGATCTGTGGAGGGCTATTTCAAGGGCGAAGAGACAATTTCAAATGAGGTTGGAGGCGACATCAGATGCATGACATCTCTGGCAGGGCTTGCTAGATGTTACTTCCTACAACACAAAACTCAGTAGCATGAATGGCAGTGATACTTCACTACCAGGTGAACTCAATGCCTTCTAAGTCTGCTTTGAAAGAAGGAATACAATTGCAGCTGTGAAGATCCCTGCTGCACCTGATGACCCTGTGATCTCTGTTTTAGTGGCCGATGTAAGGCCATCTTTAAAGAGAGTGAACCCTCGCAGGGTGGAAAGTCCTGATGGAGTACCTGGTAAGGCTCTGAAAGCCTGTGCCAGTCAATTGGCGGGAGTATGCAAGGACATTTTTCAACCTCTCTTTGCGACGGTGGAACTTCCCACTTGCTTCAAAAAGGCAACAATTATACCAGTGCCTAAGAAGAATAATGTGAGCTGCCTTAATGACTATTGCCCTGTAACACTCACATGTACAGTGATGAAATGCTTTGAGAGGTTGGTCATGACTAGACTGAACTGCTACCTCAGCAAGGACCTGGACCCATTCCAATTTGCCTATCGCCACAATAAGTCAATGGCAGATACAATCTCAATGCCTCTCCACGTGGCTTTAGACCACCTGGAGAACACAAACATCTATGTTAGGATGCTGTTCATCGATATATAGCTCAGCATTTAATACCATCATTCCCACAATCCTGACTGAGAATTTGCAGAACCTGGGACTCTGTACCTCCCTCTGCAATTGGATCCTCCTCAACTTCCTAACCAGAAGAACACAATCTGTGCGAATTGGTGATAACATCTCCCTGCTGATGATCAATACTGGGGTTGTGCTTAGCCCACTGCTCTACTCTCTCTATACCCATGACTGTGAGGCTAGGCATAGCTCAAATATAATCTATAAATTTGCTGACAATACAACCATTGTTGGTAGAAACTCAGGTGGTGATGAGAGGGTGTACAGGAGTGAGATATGCCAATTAGTGGAGCGGTGCTGCAGCAACAACCTGGTACTTGTGAATTTCAGGAAGGGTAAGACGAAGGAACACATACCAATCAGAAGTGGAGAGAGTGAGCAGTTTCAAGTTCCTGGGTGTCAAGATCTCTGAGCATCTAACTTGGTCCCAACATATTGATGCAGTTATAAAGAAGGCAAGACAGCAGCTATACTTTATTAGGAGTTTGAAGAGATTTGGTATGTCAACAAATACACTCAAAAACTTCTATAGTTGTACCGTGGAGGGCATTCTGGCAGGCTGCATTACTGTCTGGTATGAGGGTGGCGGCTACTGCACAGGACCGAAAGAAGCTGCAGACTTCTTTAATTTAGTCAGCTCCATCTTGAGCACTAGCCTATAAAGTACCCTGGACATCTTCAAGAAGCGGTGTCTCAGAAAGGCAGTCCATTATTAAGGACCTCCAATACCCAAGGCATGATCTTTTCTTACTGTTACCATCAGGTAGGAGATACAGAAGTCTGAAGGCACACACTCAGCGATTCAGGAACAGCTTCTTTCCCTCTGCCAACTGATTCCTCAATGGATATTGAACCCTTGGATACTGCCTCACTTTTTTTTAAAAATATATAGTATTTCTGGCTTTTTTGCATGATTTTTAATGTATTCAATATATGTATATTGTTTAAAGTATACGGAATAAGATTTATTTATTTATTTTTCATCTATTTTATGTATTGCTTTGAATTGCTGCTGCTAAGTTAACAAATTTCACGTCACATACTGGTGATAATAAACCTGACTCTGATTCTGAATCTGATTCCTCTACCCCAGGATCTTTGTGAAAGGATAGTGAATGGTTTTCTGCTACTTCTATTTGTTATGTTCTGATTTTCTACGCATCAAACCTATGTTGGTAACTGAGGGCAAACACCTCAAAACAGCCGATCCCCTGGTGGGCTTATGGACAAGCTGCTCCAAAAAGCCATCCCGTAGGCATTCTACAAACTCCCTTTCCTGAGATCCAGAATCTTCCTGACTTTCCCAATTCACTTTCATATTAAAATCCCCCATAATTACCTTGACATTTTTCTTCTGACACGCTTTTCTATTTCCAGCTGTAACTTGTAGTCCACATCCCAGCTGCTGTTTGGAGGCCGGTATATAACTGCTAATTAGTGTCTTTTTACCCTTGCCATTTCTTAACTCGACCCATAAGGATTCTACCTCTTCTCATCCTATGTCCCTTCTTTCTAGTGATTTGATATCGTTGCTTACCATCAGGGCCACGCCACCCCCTTTATCTACCTTCCTATTCTTCCTATACACTGTGTATCCTTGGACATTCAGCTCCCAATCACATCCATCGTTTAGCCATGACTCGGTGATGGCCACAATGTCATACCTTTTAACCTGTAGCTGTACAACAAGGTCATCCACTTTATTTCTAATGCTGCGTGCATTTAAGTACAGAACATTTAGATCAGTACCTGTTACCAATTTTGCTATATTTCTATCGCACAACAAATTATCCTGTCTATTCACCTGCCTGTCCTTCTTGCCAACTTTGCTGCACAGTATCTTTGACTTATTTCTATTTTCCTCTTCCTCGACCCGAACACCCTGGTTTCCTTCCCCTTGCCAACTTAGTTTAAACCTTCCCTAATAGCTATATTAAACAATGCCCCCAGGATATTAGTACCCTTTGAGTTAAGGTGTAACCCATCGTTTATCCTCTGCTCCACAGCAGCAATCCATCAGAATGGAAAGTTAATTAATATTTTCAATATTAAAGCATTTTTGGACATCCCTTTCATCAGTTGAGCTGCATGGTAGATGAGTTAGCAGAGCTGTTTCCAGTTCTTCCCACATCCTAAGGCTATGTCAGTTGGTCGGTTAATTGACTACTGTACTTTGTCCTAGTGTGTAGAGTAGCAGAATCTGTAAGGAGTTGATTGCGATGTGGGGAGAGCTGGTTACAGTGAAAATCAGCAGTGGAATGTGATTGCTGTGTAAGCGAGCGTGTATCAGACGGGCTAAGTGTCTTCCTTCAATATCATAAGGAAATACAAACATTTGTCACCTTTACCAAGCACACAGTGGCATTTTATATTCCCATCGCCACTGATACAACATTGCAAGCAGCTATCAGAAAGCAATCCTTGTATTTTTCTGCCCAGTACTCTTTCAGTATATTAAATCCAAGGATCAGTAAAGAAGCAGCTGGTTTGGCACAGTGGGTCTTTTTTTTTATCTGAAATGGCACTGAATTCTGCTACAGCACAGGCAATTTTACTGATCATTGAGCTTTATAATGCCAGGAGTAAATGTTTTTGTTTGCATTTAAAGAGTAAGTCTGTTAGCCGTGATAGCATAGTGTTTATTGAGATGGATTGGATGCATTTGCCTTCTGTATGTATTCATATGGCTAGTGGTGACCAGGTACTGAGGAGGTTGCTATTAAGTTTTAAACTAGTATCAAGCTTCGATTTTTAAAGGCTGTCATTTCTATATAAGAAGGCCTCATGAATGTTTGCCACACAGTAAAAAATTAAAGAGCAATAAACTTGTCAGGCACATGTCCTTTAAACTTTCTCTCTCTCTCTCACACCTTAAATACATGCTTTATAGCACTTTTGCATGGATTTCGAACCACCATCAAAATCCAAGTCATCCGTAAAGAAAGCTCAGATAACCAAACCTCTCCTAACCTAGGAATGATGTCGTTCATGTGGAAAAGGCGTTAAGAAGATGGTGTTGCTAGGCAATGAGGGCCTGAGTTATCATGGGAAGTTAGCAGTCAGGGACTTTATTCCTTGGAGTGGTGGAGACTATGGGGTGACATTATAGAGATGTAGAGAATCATGAGGGTCATAGATAGTGTCAATGCACACAGTCTTTTTCCGCAGAGAAAATAAAACAGAAAGTAGAGGGGAATGACTTAAAAGAGACCAGAGTGCCAATTACTTCAAGGAAAGGATGGGATATGGGATAAGTTGCCAGAGGAGGAGTTTGAAGCAGGTACTCTACCAACATTTAAAAGGCACTTAAATGGGTATATGGATAGGAAAGGTTTAAAGGGATTTGAGTCATAGGCAACCAAAAATGAGTTTAGATTGACATCTTGGTCAGCATGGATGTGTAGGGCCAAAGAGCCTGTTTCTGTATTGTATGAATTAATGATTCTATGGCAAGCCACATCTGGCATGAGGAGTTTTTATTGCTAAATGTCTGTAGTTTTCTTTATGATGGAAGTATAAAGAGAACATTCTTTACTCAAGGTAGGATTTTCAACTACCTGATGCAAGAATTTGTCCAGAATCATATCACCTATAACCATTACATTGACTACGTACACAATGCTGGAAGAACTCAGCAGGCCAGACAGCATCTGTGAGAAACGTTGCCTATTCTTTTCTCACGGATGCTGCCTGGCCTGCTGAGTTCTTCCAGCATTGTGTACATATTCTTTGATCCACAGCATCTGCAGTTGTTTTTGTGTTTTGGAACATTACATTGACTTCTACCTGACTTCATTTGGTTGATGGAGTTTAAGTCTCCCCCGCTGCTGTAGCAGGATTTGAAATCACAGCTGCTGGATCATTACTCCAGGCCCTTTCCTTACCAGTCAGCAGCAGCAACAATGTGTCACGGCTTCTTAAAATGACAAATTCTTAGCCATGCAATGCAGCATCATTGGGCATCAGGTTCTACAAGCTGGCCTATATGTGCCAAATGTTTTGATGAATGTCCCCACTGCTGAGCTTTAGGGCAGGAAGACAATTCAGAAAAGATTATCCTGTGCTAAGTGGCACAGCTAGTGGAGCCGTTGTCTCACAGCTCCAGCAGCCAGGTTCAACTCTGACCTCTGGTGTTGTCTGTGTGGAGTTTGCATGCTTTCCCTGTGACCCTGTGGGCCTCCCCCACATGATCTGGTTTCTTCCCACATCCAACAAAAATACATTTGGGTTGGTAGGTTAACTGGTCACTGTAAATTTCCCCCTGTGTGTAGGTGGGGATCAGAAGATTAATGGGAGAGGGAGGTGGTGAGAAGAGCTGATGGGAACATAGAGAGAATAAAGTGGGTTATGGAGGATTAGTGCAAGAGGAGGGTGGACTGAAGGGCATGTTCCCACTTTGTGTCACTTTCTGAATCCATGGAAATTGCTCACGCTCAATCTTGCCCTCTTCCACGTTCCCAGAAAACCTCCAAGTTATCATTGCCTGGAATCTTCAGGAATTAAACATCGATTGCTCAAACGTTATCATAAATAAAGCTAGTGCACAGAACGTAGAACAGTACAGCACAGACCAGGCCATTTGGCCCATGATGTTGTGCTAACCTTTTAAGCTACTCCAAAATCATTCTAACCCTTCCCTCCCACATAGCCCTCCATTTTTTTTCATTCATGTGTCTGTCTATGACTGTCTTAAATATCTCTAATCTATCTGCCTCTACCACCATACACTTGCTGTTCTGTGTAAAGAAACCTACCTCTAACATTCTCCTTATATTTTACCCTAAGCACCTTAAAATTATGCACTCTCATATTAGCCATTGTCTCCCTGGAAAATTGTGCTGGCTGTCCATGCTGTCTATACCTTACTATTATCTTATCTACCTCTATCAAGCTGTTTGTAATCCTCCTTTGCTCTGTAGAAAATAGCCTTAGGTCATTCAACCTTTCCTCATAGACATGCTCTCTAACCAGGGCAACATGCTGGTAAATCACCCAGTAGGTAAAATTACAGGTGCATTAAAAAAAATTATAGCTTCTTCCTTTTATTTGAATATTTCCATTTATTGGTTAACAAATAATTGGAAGTTAAGAAAAATGGGCCGGTTTCTGAAATTTGTCTTCTGCCATGTGCAGCAACAAAGTGACATGATCAATTATCAGGCACATTCACACAATCTCACATTAGCTTTCTGCCTCTTGAATGTAATTATTCACATAACCAGTGGACCATGCTGAATTCATCTCTAAAACTTTATGTGATTGAAATTAAACATTTGGATGACATTGCAACTGGCCTTTTTTTTTAAAAAAAAAATGTTTTTTCACTACTAAGCTTTCCAGATTGGCAGCAGGCAAGGAGGCTGGATTGCTGATAAAGTTGTCTTCCATCTATTGACAGAAAGGACCATAAAGCTGGTCTTTGAAACAAAAGATGGCTAACTTCATGAACTTTTGTTTTTTTTTTAAATTTTGTTCTTTCTTGTAAAAACTCTGTAAAATTTACTTTATTTCTTGCAAGTGCAGCTCATCCGATGCTATGTGCCCATGATGCTGCTGAAATTAAGCTTTTCAGATGTTCAGATTCAGATTCAGTTTATTGTCATTTATAAACCACAAATACAATGCAGTTAAAAATGAGACAACATTCTCCGGAATGATATCACGAAAAAGCACAAAACAGACCACCCAAGAAAAACCACATAATGTTTGGTAATCCCCAATCCAGAGTCCGAGTGGCTGTTGCGTATCGATATCGCGCTACCGTCTTAGCATGTTCCCAGGAAAGGAACTACAAACCCATCAGACAAACCTAAAGCTACAAGACCTACACAAAACCACATAGATTTCATATAGTTATAGTTAACATATAATTTCAACAGTGCAGACAATACCATAATTGATAAAAGACTAACTGACAAAGACCACATAATTATAACACATAGTTTCAACAGTGCAAAGCAAAACCGTAATCTGATAAAGGGCAGTCCATGGCAAGGTTTAAAAGAAAGTCTCAAAAGTCCTGACTGCCCATCATCTCACGCAGACGGTAGAAGGAAGAAAAACTCTTCCTGCCATGAACCTCCAGCGCCGCAGCTTGCCGATACAGCACTTTGGGAGCTCCGACCACAGCCAACTCCGAGTCCGTCCGAAAACTTCGAGACTCCGAACAGCCCTCCGACACTGAGCACCATCTCTGCCGAGCGCTTCGACCCTGGCCCCGGCCGCCAAGCAACAGGCAAAGCCGGATTCGGGGTCTTCCTCCCGGAGATTTTTCCGATCGCACAGTAGCAGCGGCAGCGAAACAGGCATTTCAAAAGTTTCACCAGATGTTCCTCCATGCCTCACAAGTCCGTCTCCATCAAATCAGGATTATACACAGCCCCTACTTACAGATAACAGATATTCATTCCTGGAGTGGCCACTGGGCGCTGAGTCGTGCCGCCATCTGGGAGTTACTGCATATTCTTTTCTAAGTTAGTCCCATTTCCCATGTTTAGGTCATATCCCTCTAAACCAGGGGTTCCCAACCTTTTTTTATGCTATGGAACACTGCCATTAACCAAGGGGTCCATAGACCCCAGGCTGGGAACCCCTGCTCTAAACCCTGCCTATCCATGTACCTGTCCATTGCTGTTTAAATGTTGTTCTTGTACCTTCCTCAACTTCTGGCCCCTTTATCTGCAGGGGAAAAAGTTCCCCCTCAGGTTGTTATAAAACCTCTCCCCTCTCACCCTAAATCTATGCTCTCTAGTTCATCATTCCCTAACCCTGGGAGAAAGAAAAGATTTTATGGATTCATCCTAGCTATGCCCCTCATGAATTTGTGCACTGTGTGGCAGTTGCAAGTGGTAATTGCTAACTGATCGGTTTATTATCATCACATCTAGTGTGGTACCGTGAAAAGCTTTTGATTGCACTCCGTGCAGAGAGATTGTGCCATTCATAATTACATTGAATTTGTACAAAAGAAAATAAAAGTACAGAATGCAAATTTAAAATTACATTTACAGAGAATGCACAGTGGCAGGGAGTCAAGTAAAGGGTAATAGGCATGATGAGGTAGACTGAGAAATGAAGAGTTTATCGTATAAGAGGTCCCTTCAAGAGTGTTACAACAGTGGGAGAGAAACACCTTTGAGCTTCAAGGTACCCGTTCTTAAGCTTTTGTACCTTCTGCTTGATGGAGTGGGGAGAAGAGAGAATGACCTGGAGATGGAGATGGGTAGCAACCGAGAGGAAGCAGGGTCGCAGTTCACAATATTGTAATTAGTTTAAATGCAAACTTACTTTGCATATTTGCACTGTAAATTGCAAACAGATTAATACACGCACTCTAGGAAAAAGCTGCTTCAGCTTCTAAAGTCATGATCAATGCAGTATTTTCTCAGCAATTGAATTGTTTTTAGTACATTTCAACATTAACTGTTTTTGTGGATGTTGCAAAATTAATAAAGTTAAGTGTTACTTATGAGGAAAAACTCCTGGCCCGTGTGTTCCTTTATCTGAGGTGGGTGTACATTGCCTCAAAGTGATCTTAAAGGAACGATAATTGAGACTTCTTTCTTCTGTTTATTCTAGAATTTAAAACGTTTGTAATGCCAACAAAAGAAAATGCTAGATCTTGCAAAATAAATCCTGCTGCCTCAATCCAACTCAAAATACTGAAGATTCGGCAAATTTGACATGAAATTTAAACCAGAAATAATCAGCAGATCACTAATCTCTGCATTTTACCTCATAGCTGTTCCTGACTTGCTGAGTAATTCTATCAAGGAAAAATCTGCCATTTTTACACAGCCTGACCTAAGAGTAATTCTAAACCCACTAAGATTTCCCCCATGTGAGGCCTATTAGGGATGGTCAATAAATGACCATAAGACCATAAGACATACAAGCAGAATTAGGTCATTCAGCCCATCGAGTCTGCTCCACATTTCCAACCTGACTGATTTATTATTCCTCACAATCCCATTTACTTGCCTTCTCCTTGTAACCTTTGACACCCTTACTAATCATGAACCTATCAACCTCTGTTTTAAATATACTTCTGGCTAAAGATATTCCTCCTCATCCTTGTTCTAAAGGGAAATCCTTCTATCCAGAAGTCGTGCCCTCTAGTCCTAGACTTCCCAGTATAAGACGCATCCTCTCCACATCCGCTCTATCTAGGCTTTTGCTATTTGATAGCTTTTAATGGGATCCACTCTCATTCTTCTAAACACCATTGAGGACAGACCCAGAGCCATCAAACACTCCTCATATATTAACCTTCCATTCCCAGGATCATTCTTGTGAATCTTTGCTGGATCGTCTCCAACGCTATCCTTTCTTAGATAATGGCCCTCAAATTGCTCACAATACTCCAGATATAGTCTGGCAAATGCCCTATAAAGCCTCAGCACTACATCCTTGCTTTAGTATTCTAGTCCTCTAGAAATGAATTCTAACATTGCATTTGCCTTCCTCACTACCATCTCAGCATGCAAGTTATTCTGATCTCTGCTTTTTACCTCTTAGCTGCTTCCTGACTTACTGCGTAATTCTAGCTCTATCAAGGAAAGAAGTCTGCTAATCTAATTCAGCGGACCCAAGAGTAATTCTAGACCCACCAAACATCTCCCCCAATTGGGGATCATCAAATGCTTATATTTCAAAAATTGCACACACCTTGCAAGTACATGAAAGCAAATAAAACAGGATTTCAGCATATCAGACTGTCAATCTGCATGGATTATGTGTTCAAGTCTCCGTCATGAAGTAAATATTGGTCTGTCTATGTCAGAGGGAAAAGGACAACCACAATATTTAGCTACATTATAGTGTCCTGGAGCTTCCCAGGAGGTTCACAAAGAGTGGCCTTCTCTCTAAACTGTCCTTCCCTTAATTAGATTCCCCCCATAAAGAAATTCATGTTCTGACCTTACAGTCTCATGACAAATCACATGAAATGCTTCAACAACTAGGCCACAGCTAGGGCTGAACCACAGAAAAATCTGTCACACAGCTTGAATGCATATCAACATACCTGCAAAACAGTATTAAAATTTAAACATGGCTGTTAAAAAATTAAATGAGTGAACACAAGAAAAAAACAATTAAACAATTAATAATTAATGTAAGGAAATAAGGAACAATTAATCTTTCATCTGTGCAGATTGCAGCCTTTTGGCTCAATAATAAGTTCTCCAATTTCAGGTGACTCACTTCTTCCTTCTGTATCTCAATTAACCATTTTTACTTTAAGTCATCATCTTAGATATTGGCTCAGTTTTGCTCATTGCATTAATACAACTTAACTAGCTGGGTATGTCTCACAGCCCTGCCAATAACAATACATAACACTGACAAAGAAATGTAATTGCCACTCTAACTGTCCCATTAACTATTAACTTGGTCTCACCCTATCACAGATATTCTCTTTACCCTCTTTATTCTTCCCACTATCTCTCCTTCAACTTGGAATTACCTTTTTATCTCTCTTTCTAGGTTCTGACTGAGGGAATCTAGCCTAACATATTGGTTTGATTCCTTTTCACTTATTTCCAGTATTTTCTGATTTTTATTTTAGATTTCCAGCAACTGCAGTTTCTTTTGTTATCAAATAATAATTAAGTATTTTTAATTAACAATGAAGTTAAACAAAATCTAGAATATTGTTAACTTCCTTATACAGTCATTGTAATGAATAGAGTCACTGAATCTTCAACAGATCTACACCAATGCACGGTCAGAACTGAGACATCTCAGTCTGACTTGTAACAATGAAAATTCTCAGCATGTCAGGCTGCAGCTGTAGAAAGAGAAATAAGAGTTGATGATTCAGGTCAAAAGTTTGATTTATTTATAATTTGTGGGAAAACTCGGAAACCTGGTACTCCATGAGGAGGCCAAAGAAGAATGTTATTCACATGGATCTTTTGCTCTTTCTCAGGCATTTTTTCTCTCAATGCAACAATGTCCATTGTCCTTTAATATAAATGGGGTAAAATGACTGATGAACTTTGTAGATGCTTCATCCACCATCCCACAAGCAGGAACAAAGCAGCTCTATCTCCTTGAAGTATGTTACAATCTATCAAAGTCTTTTTGCTTCCTTAGAGAATGACAAAACTGCTTTCAGTGCCCAAGTAATGCTGACACAGAATCTTACAATTCTGTCATTCGCTTGTAGAAATGTATGTGGCTGGATCCTAGATGATGGGTTTGCCAGACATTGGAATAGGTATAAAATAAAAAATATAGTTGTATTGTGTATTTGTAAAAGTCTTAATAGATTGTAAAAAGTGGGAATAAATTAGTAAGTGCAATACAATGCAATTTGTGAGGTCTCTTGGTATTAGCACCTCTTAGTAAACCAACTTGTTTTATGAGACAATGGCAGTGGCATACTCAAAATATTCTCTTACTTTGAGTTCATTTCAGGATTGGCAAGTTCCACACATCAAAGAATTGCCTTTAATATAATTGTCATTTTATTAATACAACACAGATGAAAAACATAGCCTATAAGGACAGGAATAGAACACCTACAGAAAACAGCCTTCCCTTTATAGACTCTGTCTATACTTCTACCTCAGTAAAGCAGCCAGCCTAATCAAAGACTCCACACAGCCTAACATTCTCTCTATTCCTCTCTCTTGTCAGGCAGAAGACACAAAAGCCTGAAAGCATATTTCGAGGTTCAAGGACAGCTTCTAGCCCATTATAATAAGACTATTAAATACTTCCCTAGTTTAATATGTTGGACCTTTGACCACACAATCAACTTCTTTACGATCTGGCACTTTATTGTTTACTTGCCAGCTGCACTTCCTCTGTGGCTGTTACACTTTATTCTATGTCATTAGTGTTTTATCTTGTTCTACCTCAATGCACGGATAGCAATCTGTATGAACAGTATGCAAGACAAGTACACATAACAACAATAGAACAAAACTAAAAATCCGTAAGAACATAAGACATAGGAGCAGAATTAGGCCATATGGTCAATTGAGTCTGCCTTCCTAGCTGATCATGGCTGATTTATTTTCCCTCTCCACCTGTCCTCCTGCCCACTCCCCATAACCCTTGATACCTTTACTAATCAAGAACCTATCAACCTCCACTTTAAGTGTACCTCTGCAGTTGTCTGTGGTAATGAGTTCCACACCACAGATTCACAACCTTCTGGCTAAAAAGTTCTTTCTCATCTCTGTTCTAAAATGATGATTTTCTATTCTGAAGCTGTGGTGCTGCACCTAGATTCCCCTGCTATAGGAAACATCCTCTCCATGTCCATATCTTCTCTCTCTAGGTCTTTCACTATTTGGAAGGCTTCAATGAGATCCCACTTCATTCTTCTATGATCCATTGAGTACAGGCCCAGAGCCATCAAATGCTCCTCATACATTAATCCTTTAATTCCTGCGTTCATTCTCATGAACCTCCTCTGGACTGTCTGCTATCCTTTCTCAAATATGGGGTCCAAAACTCATCACAATATCCCAAATGTTGCTTGATCAATGCCTTATAAAGCCTCAACATTATATCCTTATTCAAAACCATTCAGTTCCTACTCTCATTCGTTACTATCATGGCTCATTTTCCTTATCTAGGTACTATATTCCTGATCCCTTCCCAAATACCTTGATGCCTTTTTACGTCTGGAAATCTATCTACCTCTTTCTAACATATATTTAGCATCTTCATTGACTTCTGTGGTAGAGAGTTAGGCAGGCTCACGACCCTCTGAGTGAAAATATTTCTTCCCACCTCAGTCCTAATGACTTACCCCTTTTAGTCAATGCTGTCACTGTGAAGATTGCAATTGTAATTTTCCCTGCAACTCCAAGCATTTCAAGATTCAAAATTTAAGATTTGTTTTAGCTATTTCCTGTACACAAATGTAAAAGAGGCAAAATAATTGTTACTCCAAGTCTGATACAGCATAGAAAGCACAATAAATACAGATAATTTATATCCATAGACTGAATATATATACATAACTAACACTAGGTATAGGAGTGTCTGTACATCCGGTGACTCTGAAAGAGCAACTCCACTGGTTCAGCAACCTTTACAAGTCCCTTGATCCAGAGGCTCTGAACCACTCTGTTCGGATTTAGGGTCTTGACCTAAAATGTCAACTCTCCATTTCCTTCAACAGATGCTGCCTGACTGTTAAATTCCTCCAGCATCTTGTTTGTTGCTCTAGATTTCAGCATCTGCAGTCTCTTGTTCTCACTAGTATAAATGAGTATTTGAAGAGCAGTGAAGATCCAGTGGGTAGAATGGGTATTTGATGACCAGAAAAGATCCAGTGTGCCCATTTCCATAATATACACCTTCAAACTCACTCTCTCATAATTCCATATGGGCAATAAATTTCAGAATCATAAAGCATGCTGTCAACACACTGCCAACTCCTTGCCTGAGCCAATTCAATATCCAAAACTATTTCCATTTTGGCATATACTCAATTTGCACAATTTATTCTGTTTGACAGGATACATTTTCAATTGTTGGGGAGATCTAAAGTTGGGGAGAGGGGAGTTGACTGAGGATAAGCCTGTCCATTTCAGATG
This sequence comes from Hypanus sabinus, assembly GCF_030144855.1. Lineage (NCBI taxonomy): Eukaryota > Metazoa > Chordata > Chondrichthyes > Myliobatiformes > Dasyatidae > Hypanus > Hypanus sabinus. Next base: position 25,372,277 of record NC_082726.1, on the reverse strand, counting down.
AATATGATGTGGAATTTTTCTCTCTAGGGGTAATAACCTCTAGAATCCTCCTTCCTAGAGAGCTGTGGAGTCCATATTTTTGAATATATTGATGACTGAGGCAGATAGGCTATAGGATTGCAGACAAGCCAAGTGTTGTACAAACAGGCAAAGGGATTTGAGCACAAGGACTTCCTAAGTGTATTAGAAAGGTTATTAAGGTAATTGGGTTGCTCAAAATCAGAGGCAGTACTTTTTTATTTGAGCTATTCTAATATTAGTATTGCCTTATTTTCCTTAAATATTTCTCCTTTCACCCTAAACACTTGACCTCTTTTTTTATTCTCAGCCACCCTCAGGATTCAAAACCTGCATGCATTCTTCCTGTCTACACCCATCATAATTTTGTATATGAGATCTCTGCTCATTCTCATCTACCAAAGGGAATAACAGTCATAACCTATTCAACTTTTCCCTTTAACTCAGGCCCTCAAGTCCGATAAACATCTTTGTAAATTTTCTCTGCTTTTTTAAGCCTACTGACATCTCTCCTGTAGGTAACTGACCATAGCACCAAACTTATGCACAGCCCATAAATACAATCATGTATTTGAAAGATCCGGGGGGTGGATTTGCCAACTACTGCAGGGTTGCATGCATCTTCTGCTATGTGAGAACTCGGTTCAGTGAAACACCTGAATCAATGTTTTCTCTAGGTGTGTGAATGTGCATGCGCACACACCTTTTGCTACCAGCTCACAAAGGAATTTAAACTGCGCACAAAAGGGTGTCTCCTCATTGGCATGTAGTATATATCTACAATCATACACAATCACTGTTCCTTTTCCAGTTTCTGATGTGGGCTGTGTTGACAACCTGGAGTTTGGGACAATTTGTCTGCAGATTTTAGAACTGGGTTATTCATACTATTTTTATTGAAGGAATTATTCAGTGTGCACATGTTGTCACTGGGCAAAAAAATTTGCAAAGCGCAATATTTTTGCACAGTCCAGTCATTAGAGGGAACATTGACCGGAATGGTTAATTACATATCCTGGCTTAGCTGCACATTACCCTTAGATAGCCCATATTTTTACTTAACTATATTGCTAGGCAGCCCATTTCTGCATTGTGAGCAGTTTGGGTTACAAAGAGTTCTCAGAAACAGGACCCTATTGGGGAGGCCCTGAATGAAGACTAACTTCAGATCAGTTCAAAGTTCAAAGTAAATTTATTATCAAAATACATGTATGCCCGCATATACTACCCTGATACTCATTTCTTTGTGGGCATTCAGACTAGTTACAAAGAAAACACAAAAGATCAATGAAAAACTGTACACAAAGTTAGATGAACAACTAATGTACAAGTACCTCTTGTGCAAAAGATGACAACCTGTGCAAATACAAGAATAAAAACAAATAATAAACAAACAAATAAATAAATAATAGTGACAACATGAGTTGTAGAGTCCTTAAGGGTGAGCCTGGAGGATGTGGAATCAGTTCATCGTTGAGGTGAGTGAAGTTACCCACTCTGGATTAGGAGCCTGATGGTTGAAAGGGGATAACAATTCCTGAACTTGGAGCTGTGGGACATAAAGCTCCTGTACCACCTTCCCAAAGGCAGCTGTGGGATGAGAGTATGGTCTGGATAGTAGGGGTCCTTGATGATGGATGTTGTTGAACAGAAATTTGAGATTCAGGTTTTTTTATACTGCATGGTCAATCACAGGTAATTGCTTCAATTGCTGGATAGCTGATTCACTTTCAAGTGGAATGCTGCAGTTCTGGTTCAGTCTCTGTATTAGTCCAGATCCGGCTTCCTCCGAACTGGCTCGACCTTGTTAATGGCAGATATGGACCTGGACATTATTAATGAATACAGATGAGATACAAGCAGGCAGATCTTTAATTGACTGAGAGGTATCTAAATGAAATAAATGTGTTGTCTAAAAACTCTTAAACAATTATATTTTAACATCTGAAAGTGGTTGCAAAAGAAGATAGAGTGGTAAAGGGGGTGCATGGCATACTTGCCTTTGCAAGTCATGACAACTTCACTCACCTCAATTCTAAACTTATTCCACAACTCCCAGACTCAATTTCAAAGACTCTACAACTGATATTCTCAGTATTATTTTTACTTTCACTATCCGTCTTTTTTTTAGCATATTGTTTTTGTTGCTCTTAATTTATGTTTTTTTTTCATAAACATTGTTGTAGCTATTTATTTTGCTGTAAATGCCAGGAAAAATGAATCTCAAGGCAGTTTATGGTGATATACTTACTTAGATAATAATTTATATTGACTTTGAAATTGGGTATAAGAGTCAGTGTATCTTGTTGCAACTGTATAGAGTGTTCTTTAGGCTGCACTTGGAGTGCCGTGCACATTCTAATTATCCCACTGTGGAGAGAATATAGACGCCTTGGAAAGGGCACAGAAGAGCATGCTACCTAAATTTGAGGATATGAAAGATTCAACAAACCTTGTCTGTTTGGAGCATTGGAGGCTGAGATGATACCTGGATAGAAATTGATAAGATTTTGAGATGCTTAGATAGGGGAGAGAGATGAATTCATTTTTCCAAGGTAGAAATGCCAAATATTAGAAGGCATGCATCCAAATTGAATAGGAAGGAGGATATTTAAGGGAGATGTATCTCTTTTGCCCATTCCGTTTCTAACATTTAGGGCAGCAATGAAGGTCCTTCATCTTTGACAGCGTTCATGGTTTCCTTCATCATGTCAGTAGGTTCCTCTCAGTTTTTGTTACTGTCAATTATGCAAGTCCCGGGTAATGTCTCAGGAATACTGTCGCACTGAGATGTAGAAAGAATTTTCATTGCTGTTTTCGTAACAATCTTGTTTTATCAGTCAGGGTTTTTATCACTGAGCTGAACCCCTGACTGGTAGACCACTCTTAGTCTGGCCTCTAGACTTTGACCTGTCTGACATAAAGCTCTGACTCCAACCAACATAGCTTTCTGGGTCATTGAGAGCATGCAAGCCTTCAAGCCACAACAAGGTTGTGGTCCTCTTGGAGGATGGAGATATGTGGGGCAAGTTATTTTACACAGAGAGTATTAAATGCCTTGAATGGGCTGTCAGGGGCAGTGCTGGAAACTGATATAGAGTTGAGGGTCTGGTATATGGGAATGAATGGATATGGATCATGTCAAGTAGAAGAGATTTAGTTAATTTGGCATTGTGTTTGGCACAGACATTGCAGACTGAGGGTTTGTTCATGTGCTGTGCTGTTCTAAGTTCTATAAGGTGTCATAAGAATTCTTGAATTCATACGAATTTATTAATTGGAGAGATAGAACATCCAAGTTACTTTACAGAAGGCTACACATTAAAGAGATGGATTTGCTTGGTAGCATGAGAAATAAAGCCAGCAGAGAGATATCAAGCGTGGTATAAGCTGCAGAATAAAAAATAAGGCTAGAATTGTACTTTTAAGCATAAGGGTTCAAATAGATTAAAAAGGAAACAAATTTTGTATTGCCGTGTCATACATCAGGGTAGGTCACTTCACTGTCTTGGTGATTAATCATTAGTTCTTGGAGACTAACAGGCAGCCCTGAAGGTTCTCAGCACCCCAGGTCTGCTGGCTTTCAAACATAATTTCTCTGTGTTGTCTTTGAGCCTACAGCAACCACCAAGGTCTTCTGTATTTATGAGGTCATAAATGGCTTTCAAATATAATTTCTCCATGTTGACTTTGAGCCTACAGCAACCACCAAGATTTTCTGTATTTTTGAGATCATAAATGATGGATATCTGTCTTTGTTACGTTGTCTTTTTCTGGCTGCAGCTTTGCCAATCAATATTTTTTTGTGATATTGATCAGTGCCTTGAAGAAAAATACAGGACAGCATATAGGGTGAACTCTTGTGGGTGATTATATCCTTGGGTCTAACACAAAATAACGTCTGAACCTGAAGATCAATCATTCCCGGGAAAGGTGAGGTGGAATACCATATATAGGATTATTATTGGCTGTGAATGGTGACAAAGCTATTCAAAACAGAATGGGTATGATTGAGTAATTCCACAGTTAGACGGACCTGTAATAATGACTGAGGTTGAAGTGAAGTGCACAATTCATTTCTCACTATGCTCCACTTTTCTATGATTCAAGTGGGAAAAGTTGCTGCAGTTTCTTCTACTGGTTCTGTTTCCTTCATTGCAAAGGAGAATGTTTTCTGAGTAGTTTTGCATTGCTAGATATGCAATCAACTGTTGGTTATGACCCCAGGCCTAAACCATGCTCTACATTCTAAAGGCTAATACATAATTCTTAATAAGAACCTTCACAAAAACATAGAATTATAAAATATTACAGTCCAAAATCCTTTCAGCATATCATGTCGGTATCGACTGTGATGATCACCTATGCTAATCCCATTTATTTGCATTAGGTCTATGTCCATCTCCACCTTTCCTGTCTAAGTATCTATCTCATTATCATTTTATCTGCTTCTATGACTTTCTCTGGCTGTTCGTTCCATATAACCACCACCCTCTGAATGCAAAACTTACCCCCCAATCACTTTTAAATTTTTCTCTTCTCATCTTAAACACATTTCGTCCTGTGCCAGATTCTCACGTCCTGGGCAGAGGATTCTAATCACCTATTCTATTTGTGCCTCTCATAACATTGTAAGTCTCTGTATTGTACAATCAGCTTTCAGGAATGTAGTGTGTATGGGTTTCTCAAGTATTGATGCAATTTTGATAGCTCATACTAAAATAGAGTGATAAGTAACATATTACCCATTAAGGACAACCATTCCCAAAATCATGTAGTACAATAACATAAAGGCCCATAAGACTTCAGAGCATAATTAGACCATTCAGCCTGTCGAGTCTCCTCCACCTTTCCATCATGGCTGATTTATTATCACTCTCTACCACACTCTACTGCAATCTCCCTGTAACATATGACAACCTTACTAACCAAGAACTTACCAACTTCTGGTTAAGTATATCTGATTACTTGGCCTCCATAGTCATCAATGGCAACATCTCCTCATCTCTGTTCTAAAGGGACATCCTTCTATTCTGAGACTGTGCTCTCTTTCTTCTAAACTCCAGCAACTACAGGGCCAGAGGTATCAAATACACTTCATACCTTATTCCTTTTATTCCCAGGATCATTCTCGTGAACCTCCTCTGGACCTTCTCCAATGCCAGCACATTCTTTCTTAGATAAGGGACCCAACCCTGCTAACAATACTCCAAGAGCTATCTGACCAATGCCTTATAAAACCTTTGTATTACATCCTTGCTTTTATATTCTAGTCCTGTCAAAATGAATGTTAACACTGCATTTACCTTCCTTGCCAGCAACTCATTCTGCAAGTTGACCTTTAGGGAGTCCTTGTTGCTTTGCACCTTTGATCTCTGACTTTATTCCCTTTTCAAAAAAATACTCCACGTCTTTATTCATTCTACCAAAGTTCCTTCAATCATGTTTTTATGCCCTGAATTCCAAAAAAATCTCACTCATGTATCTTTCAATAGGACTGATAAATGCAAGCCACTGATAGTTGATGGTTAGTTGAGGATAGATGTGATTCTCCAAAGTTTGTAAAGTGATATTAAGCTAATTTAACTGAATTTAAGTACACTGAAGATTATATTGTGATGCATTGAACATCACAAGTTGCATTGAGCCCTTGAAAGGAAAGCAGGTTGTCAAGGCAGAGATGGAGGAGCATTTTGACAGACCAATTAATATCAAAGGAGGGTCCCAAACAAGAGTGAAGTGAATTGAAATCAAATTGTAAGGTTCTGCAGTTGGAATGGTTAAAGGTTCAATATCAGATGATGGAAGCTTCCAACAGGTGATAGTGGAGCATTGGAACTTGGAAACAAGCCTGTTCAACCCTTCTTTGAGATTAAATATATCCTTTGACCAAACTCCACAGAGCTGCCCTTTCCAGATATCATCTATAATTTTTCAGTTAGCACAACAAAAATCATCAAACTTATCTTGGATTTAGAATTGACTTGGCAACAATCTGAGGGTTCTGCATGTTTCACTCTGCTGAAGTTGCTTCACCCCTCAAAGATCTCCCTCTGGACCACAGTCCTTGGACTTCTTCCCATCCGATTGGTCAGTTCCTTGATTGAAAGCCTTAATCAAATAATCCTGAATTGTCAAATTTCCAGGGATTTTGTCTCAAGTTCATGAAATGACACCTTGCAATTTAACACTGTGTGTTCAGATATCTTACCGCTAAGCCACTGCTGCATTTCTTTGAGTACAAATTTTGGGTTACCCAGAGAAATTGGTGGTAGCAGAATATTGCATTTGCAGTGGCCGTAAGATTGACTTTGACGGCACAAAACTTGTGTGCTACACCAGTGGCTTTTGGGGCTGCCTGATGAAGGAAGCCATTGAAATAAAACCAGAGAAAAAGAATTTTAACAAATATGAAGGTCTCACTGTAAGTAAGAACTAGAATTTGATTGTAAACAAGGTGGGACAGGGGAAACCAGATTGCTGAGGACTAAACAATCAGGAGGGATGGGGGGCAGGTGCATATATACCACTAGGTTATATGTGCCTCAGTATCATCCCTGATGAAGATGGCCGAGCATGTCTTTGAAATGTCAGTTAAGATCAATACCTGTACCTGGTTGGAAGCTTGAGAAGAGTTTATTTGTCATATATGCCTGGAAAGCACTAAATTTATTTCACAAATGAAGTATCACCATGATTTTTACAATAATTTTTACTGAAATTGGTTACTGACAAATTATGTTGGATCCACTTGATATGGCATGCATCTTGTGTGGAATAAATTACCATCTGTTACTGTACAGTACCCAGTGACTTGAAGGCTTTGATTTTGGAACATTGTCAAGTGCCATTGCTCAGTACTTCAAGATGCTTAATGACAGTGAGTGCTGTCAAAAGCCTATTTTCTTTACACTTCTGTGATGAATATTGACATTTGAAGTGGTCAAGTTGTTCCCTTACAGGTACAACAGGCTGTAGAAGAGAGGGGTTAAGGAGTACAAGTACGTGGTTTTTCCCTGCAAGTTGCACTGGAGGTAGACAAGGAGGTGAAAAAGGCTTATCGCATGTTGGTCTTTATCAATCAGGGCACTGAGTATAGAAGTTGGGATGTTATATTGCAGTTGTACAAGATGTTGACAAGGCCACATTTGGAGCAATGTATACAGTTTTGGTCACCATGCTATAGGTCGGATGTTGTTAAGCTAGAAAGGGTGCAAAGAAACTTTATTAAGGGTATTGCTAGGTCTTGAGGAATTGAATTATGGAGGGAAGTTGAGCAGATTGGAACTATCTTTTACCTGAGCATGGGAGAAGAGGAGTTATTTTATTGAGGTATAGAATATTATGAGGGGATAGGTTAGTGGAGCGAAAGGATTTAGTAGGAACATGAGGGGTAACTTTTCATCCAGAAAGTGGTTAGTACATGGTATGAGGAAGTGGTTGGGGCAGTTATGTTAACAACCTTTAAACGGTACTTGGAAATCCATGGATACGAAGGGTTTAAAGCAGGGGTTCCCTACCTGGGGTCCACAGTCTCCTCGGTTAATGGTAAGGGTCCATGGCATATAAAGGTTGACAACACCTGGTTTAGAGGGAAATTGGTCCTATAGGACTAGTTTCGATGGACAGCTTGGTCAACATAGACTGGATGGGTCCAAGGGCCTGCATCCATACAGTATGACTCCATGACTCTGAGTAATTACTTGACCCTGTGTCAAATTGTTCATTAAACAACATAACCAGTCCAAAATGACAAACAACTGCTCAATAATTCTGCTCTCAATCGTTGGCAAAGCAATGAAAGCCATGATCGAGTTATCAGGTGATACAGTTATCAATAGCATAGATGATGATACCCATTCTGGGTTTCATCAGGATTGCTTGACTCCAGACTCCATTGGTCCCAATAAGCACTGAATTCTAGAGGTGAGCTTAGAATAACTGCTCTTCAAATCCTACACTTTCTCATTAGGGATATCTTCACTCTGAGAATTAGAGTGCTTCAGGGAGGCTGCTCAACACTGCCTTCTCAAAGATTGTAGGGATGCCTGCAATACCCTGATCCTGCATGTAAATTGAAAGAGTCTTAAGGGTTATTGCAAATTAATGAATGCAAAAAAAAAGTATAGAGAATAAAGGAATGAAAGCTTCTTGTGGCTACTTGGAGAAGATTCTCAGCTCAATTAAATAGGCAAGACTGGCAAAAATTGTATTCAGACGGACTCAGTACTGACCTCAGTCATGCCCTATAATATAGCACAGTTGTGCAGGGGTGCTGATGAGAGCGCTGCATCTACCCAGATTTTTCAACAGGACTTTTCTCTAATCATCAGCATAATGCAGCCCTTATGTGGAATTACTCAAGGCACCTAAGCCTTTCGGATAGAAGTCCAGGCCAGTGTTTAGATATCACATCACATCCAGCAGACTGTCAGCTGGAACGACTGAGAGAAATTGAATGCAAATTTAGGGAGATTATGCTTCAGTCATACTAGATATTGTTGAGTGCCCAGCACTAGTCTCCTTATTTGTAAATGGTGTTGAAAACAGTTCAGGGAGATTTGTTGTATTGAAGCCTTGATTGGCTGGGTAGCCTTGTGAAGAATGGTTGAACGAGCTTGGCTTACAAAAGTGAGAAGAAACCTGATCAAAGCATAAAAGGTTCTGAGTTGTGGAAGAATGGATGTTTCCTCTTTTGTAAAGATCCAACTTGAAAGGAGCATTGTTTAAAAATAAGCATTTGCCAATTTTAAGACCAAATTAAATTTTGTTATATTTCTAAAGGATCATGTTCCTTTCGAAACCTTCCACAAAATGCAGTGGAATTAGATCTTCCAATATTTTAGAAGTGGTGAATAAATTCCTGTAGCCATGGAATTATACAGCATAGAAATAGACCCTTCAGCCCTTTGAATCCATGCTGACTATCAACCATCTATTTACCCTAATCCCACTTTTAATTTCTCCCCACACTGTCAACTCTCTCCATATCCTTCCCCTCTCTAGGAACAATTTATAGAGGTCAATTACTCTACCAACTCTGTACAGTTTCAGGAAGTGAGAGAAACCAGAGCACCCATGTGGTCTTTGGAAAAGCTTGCAAACTCTACTTAGACAGTGCCCAGGCTGAGGATTGCACCCTGGTCTCTGGCACTATGAGGCATCAGCTCTACAAGCCAAGTCAAGGTTGCCACATTAACTCTACTTCACATTTGTGATATCTATGAAGTGGAAGGTTATAGGGGAGTTGAGAATGGAGAGTCGAGATTACATTTGGAGCAACCATAAACCTATTGAATAGAGGAACAAGGTCAAGACTGAGAGGGCTACTCTTCTCCCTAATTCATATGCTTCTATGCTCCATTCCATATGCTCCTTAATGATTAGTCAGTATAACCTATATACAAACACACAATCCATTGACGGTATTTTGGACCTCCTGTACATTTAATTTCTGGCTCAAAATTCACAGGTGAAGGCATGTCTTTATTTGCTCTCCTGTCGGCATCTTCTTGGTGGAAGAAATTCATTCAACAACACTGTTGCTTTGCCAACAACCCTCTAGTGGTCAGACAATAGCAGTAAGTGAAATGGCTTCCCACATAGAACGTAGGACATAAAAGAGTACAGCACAGGAACAGGCCCTTTAGCCCACAATGTTGTGCCAAACCAGATAAAAGGTAAATTGAAAAACCTCAAAAATTAATCCCTCGTACCTACATAATGTCCACATCCCTTCATCTTCCTCACATTCATGTGCCTACCTAAATGCCTCTTAAAAGCCTCTAATGTATTTGCCTCCACCACCAAACCAGGCAGCACATTCCAGGCAACCACCACTCTCTGAATTAAAAATTTACCTCTCACATCATCTTTGAACCTAACCCCTCTCAACTTCAATGGACACCCTCTGGAATGAGACATTTATTGTCATGGTCCAGTTCATGAAATCTGCATTCCGGTTCGGGGTCTGGTCCATGTCCCTTATCCCAGGTTTTTCTGGTTTTCCCCAGTTTCTGTTGAGGCAGCTGATTCTTGTTAGGTCTGCCTTCATAAATAGCTTCAGGATTCAGCCTCTGGCTGCTGGATTGTTCCTGTCCTAACCCCCTGTCTGTATCACTTCACTTTCCTCCTGGAGTCTCACCTTGCCTCGCCTCGACTTGCCTGAAGCCTTGCCTTCACTGTTGTCAAGTTCAACCACTGGAGCAAGATAAGGAACTGTCTTTCGTTGTTTTGAACTGTCTCTGTGTCCACGCCTTCGCTGGGTAGGTCCGGCCGTCTGCCCCTACATTGTGTTGGGAACTGCCTCGTCATATTCTGCATTCTGTGTATGAGTCCCAGCCCTACGTTCTGTACCCAAGGAAGGGTCCCGGCTCTGTGTTCTAAGTCCCTGTCTCTTCCTTGACCAAGGCTCTGTGTTCCTGTCTCTTCCTCGACCAAGTCAAGGCTTCGGGGTCTCGCCCAGTCCTAGCTATGTCCAAGAACCTTGTCCTGTCCAAGCCACGGCTTTCTGTTCTCATCTTGTCCGAGTGCTTCGCCCAGCCCAGGAGTGCCTTGTCCAGCCCTATGCTGGGGTTCCCTTGTCCTGCCCAGGAGTCTCATGTCCAGTCCTGTTGTCTCTCCTTGTCCTGTAGCCATGTCTTTTCCTCGCTTAGTTCTGGAGTCCGAGGCCAAGTCAAGACCCAGGTTCTGGGTCCTTGTCCAGTCTCTGGCTTGGAGTCCAAGCCCAGGCTCCTAGTCTCCAGTTCCATGTCCTGGTTCAGCTATCCTAGTCAAGTCCTAGCCCAGGCCCAGAATCCTTGTCTCATCCAGAGCCTGTATAATGTCCAGTGTCCTTTCTTCCCCACTTTCCTTGCTTCCTTCTCACACCTAGTCCTGTTCCTGGTAGTTCAGTGTCTGGTGTCTTGCATTTGGGTCTGTTCTCAATGTTCTCACATTATTTCTACGTGGGTAAAAGATACTCCCTGTCTATCTATGTCACTCAAACTCTTACAAACCTCTATCAGATCTTTCCTCAGCCTCCACTGATCTAAAGAAAACAACCTAAGTTTGTCCAGCCTCTCATGATAGCACATGTTCTCTAAACCAAACAGCGTTCTGATAAATCTCTTCTGCTCCCTCTCCAAAGGCTCAACATCCTTCCTACAGTGGGTTGACCAGAACTGTACGCAATACTCCAGATGTGGCCTATCGGGAGTGTTATGAAGTTGCAACATAACCTCTTGACTTTTGAACCCAGTCCCTTAACTAATAAAAGTAAACATTCAATAAGCCTTCTTAACCATTCTATCAACCTGCGTAGCCACTTTCATGGAACTATGAATTGGACCCCAAGATCTCTTTGCTCAGCAACAGTGTCTTGCCCTTAACAGTGGACTGTCTCCTTGCATGTGCCCTACATTTATCTGGGTTAAACTCCACCTGCCATTTCATTGCTCATTTCTGCAACTGATCTATACCATTGGATGATCTCCTTTGACAGTCTTCTACACCATCCACAACTCCACCAATCTTAGTAACATCTGCAAACTTACTAACCGAACCATCTACATTTGTAACTAGGTCATTTATATATATTGCAAACAGCAGAGGCCCCAGCACAGATCCCTGTGGAACACTGCTAATTACAGACCACCAGCTGGAAAAAGTCCTTTCAACCATGATGCACAAGCCACTTCTGAATCCAAACAACCAATTCTCTTGGGCCCCATGTATCTTACTCTACTGGATTAGCATCGCACAAAGGACTTTTTCAATATGATGAGAGACCTAGGTGAGGCTGAATAAACTCTTCCTGGGATTCCAGCCGGGTACAGGTATCAGTTTTATCTGATGGTTTGATGACAAACTCTGCCATCGTTGTACCCGGCTGGAAGCCCAAAAAGAGTTTATTTGTCATATACACTGGGAAAGCACTAGACCCTTTTCACCTGGAAAGGATGGTTAGGACCCAAGTGCTGGAGTATCCGAGGCTAGAACCAAGGCACAATACCTTGGCACGATCAAGGTACGACATCTGGTTTCTCAATCAGATGCTAGAAAAGAATCCAAAACTGAGCGGACGATTGTGCACTGAACAAGAGTTCAGTTGCTCTTTAAATTTTAAATCCTGGCCCCAAATCATGATCTCGAATTAGCGGGGGCGGCTTGAATCTTTAAAGGGGCTGCACCAGCTATCCATATTCTGGACAGTTAGAGCATCTAAAACCCGGAAGCTGGCACATTTGGATGTGTATCATAACAGGACCCCTCCCCTGCAGCTGACTCCTGGCTGCTTGGCAAGACAATAACGGTAGTCATGGATGAGAGCCTGATTGAAAATGTCCCTTTCAGGAACCCAGCAGCCTTCCTCGGGTCTGGATCCTTCTCAGTCCACAGTCCAAGCAGTTTGTGAATCCAAAATTCCTCTCATAGTGAAGAGCTGTTCTCCATTGACAAACCTGGGCAGTGGCCGGACTTATGGTGGTAGGGCTAAAAGGCTAGTGTTCGCAGATTTTAATTTGGAAACGTTGAAAGTGAGATTGATCTTGAGGGTCTTGGGGAGCTGAAAAGAGTAAGCCACTGGATTTACTTTCTTCAGAATCTTGAAGGGTTCATTCAACTTGTGCGTCAATTTCCTAGACTCCTCCTGGAGAGGCAGATTCTGTGATGACAGCCAGGCCTGTTGCCCAGGCTGCAAAACTAGTCCCTGTCTTCTGTTGTGGTTAGCCTTTATTTCAGCCTTCTGGGTAACAAAATCTCCCTTGTGCAAATCCATCTCTGCTTGTGGCGTCAGTCAAGATCTTTGGCCACAGGAACCCCAACCTCGGCCTCCTGCTCAGCGAAGAATTGCAGAGAATGCACAAATCAGCATTTGAAAGGGGACATCCTGTGTGCTGAATGCTGTAAAGTGCTGTGGGCAATCTCTGTCCATGTCGCACCACTCACCCTGTCTTTCAGAGACCAGGCATCCTAGGGTTCGTTTCCTATTTTGGTTCACCCGCTCTGTCTGGCTTTTGGACTGCGGGTGAAACCCAGAGGAAAGACTTGCTGTTGCCCCAATCAGCTTACAGAAGGCCCACCAAAAATGTGACAGACTGAGATCTGACACCATCTCCATTGGAAAACCGTGGATCATGAAGATCTGGTGCAGAACAATTACGGCCATCTCTGCCGCAGATACTAGTCTGTCCAAGGCAATGAATTTGCACGCCTTCGAAAAGTGATCCACAATTGCTATCCTAACTGTCATCCCTAGGAAGGAGGAAGACATGTAACAAAGTCCGTGGAGATGTGCACTCATGGTCCGTTCAGAACAGCAGAGGGCGAAGGAGTTTTTGAGGTTGGGTGCGGGGCTTTCTGTTCCAGGTTCAAAGTTCGCTTGTCTTCACGTATTTGATAGGCATCCCTCAGCATTCCAGGCTGCCAATGCCTTCTCTTAATGAGCTCGAGGATCCTGGCATTTACTGGGTGAGCAGACATTCTCAATGCACGTCCCCATTGAAGAACCTGAGACTGGATGGAACTAGGAACGAACAGCTGACCTAGAGGGCCGTTCTGAGGAATCTCCTCTTGTGCCTGGGCCTTGTGAACGGGTGTGTCATTTAGCAAACAAATTGGCACTATCACCTTGATGAAGCAAAATGGTGATAGGCTGCTCCTCTCGTTCTGGTTCAGTGAACTGATGGGACAAGACATCTGGTTCCTGGTTCTTTGACCCCAGTTGATAGGTCAGGATGAAATTAAAGCTATTAAAGAAAAGAGACCACCTGGTCTGGCTGGAATTCAGTCTCCTGGCCTCCTGAATATAAACCAGGTTCATGTTGTCTGCCCATACAATTAAAAGGTTCTTGACTCCCTGATCCAGTGATGCCATTCCTCCAGAGCCAACTTGACTGTGAGCAGCTCTCTATTTCCAATGTTGTAGTCCACCTCTGCCAGGGATAGCCGTGTGGGAAAGAACGCACATGGGTACAGTTTATTGTCCGAAGGTGATCGTTGAGACAGTACTGAATCCACTCCAACGTCCGAAGCATCCACCTCCATGATGAAGGGAAGGTTTCAGTTAGGTGCAACCAAAATGCGAGCTGTGATAAACCATTGTTTGAGCTCTGCAAAAGCAGCCGCCTCTTCAGTAATCTAAACAAGGGGCTGGTGGATATTGGTAAGTTCTCTCAGCATAGCTGAAATTTCTGATTAACTTTTGGTAAAAATTGACAAATCCCAGGAATCACTGGACTTGCTTCATACTGGTGGCCAATCTATGACTGCTTGTGTCCATCTCAAGATTGCTATTAGAAATGATGAAGCCCAAAAATAAAATGGTAATTATGTGAAATTCAGACTTTTCCAGATTGATGTAAAGTCCATGATCAAGAAGTCTCTTTAGGATATCTCTGACATGAATGACATACTCCTCCAGGAACTTTGAGAAAATTGGATATCATCCAAGTAAATGAAGGCATACTTATGGAGGCCATCCTGCCGCACATAATTTATAAAGGCCTAAAAACTGATGGCATGTTTACAAGGCTGAAGGACACGACCAGGTCCTCATTGTGCCTTGTTGGTGTGTCGAATGCCATTTTGTAATCATCACTCTCCTTCATGCGAACCAAATTGTATGCACTCTGCAAGTCTAGCTTTAAAAATGCTCTTGCCCCTTGGAGAATCACAAAGCCAGTGCTCATGAGTGGAAGAAGGTAACGGTTCTTGAACATTATGCAATTCAGCACTCTATAATCAATGAATGGCCACGGGCTCCCATCCCTTTTCTGTACGAAGAAGAAGGCAGCACTAGCTAGTGAGGTGGAGGGTCAAATGAATCCCAGGGCAAGAGCCTCCTTTATATACTCCTCCATGGTGCCTCTCTCCAGGCCTGAGTGTGCTTATACTTGACCCCGCAGAAGACAAGTACCAGGCAGTAGATCTATAGCACCATCATAGGGTCGGTGCGGTGGAAGAGTCAAGGCCTTTCCCTTGCTGAGGACCACTTTCAAATCCTTGTAGATGGAAGGGATTGCTACCAGCTTGGGTGCTGCAATTACCCCACATCTTCCTCTGAGGATGATTCCTGAGGCTCCTTATGTACTGGGAATGATTTGGCAGACTCCAAGGAGTCCTTCCATAGGTTCCAAGAGTCTTTAGTGAAAACATAGGACAAATAAAAGTCCAAATCCTTGTCTGTATCCTCAGACATTGGCAGCCAGGTGTGACAAATGGTCCTTTTGCTCATGGGACTAGGCTCCAAGGGTCTCCATCTTAGCCATGCGAAAATCCATGTAGACAACATTGCCTCCCCACCTTCATCAATCTCTCTTGTCACCTTGACAAAAAATTGAATCATGGAGAGATGAAAGCAACTGTACTATGACTGTTGTTTTGTTAAGTGTTTCCTGACATGCAGTGATGCTATCCTGTTAGCTTCTTGTTGTCATGTACAACTGGAAACAGATTACCGTAGTAAATCAAGAGGTTTTCCCAATCATTGGGATCATATAGCACTGAAGTACACCCTTCAGCACACTTACTCCACGTCAGCCATCAAGCACCCATTCACACTAATCCTACGTTAATCCAATTTTATTCTTCGTTTATTCTTATCAACTCACTTCAGATTCTACCAACTGGGAGCAATTTATAGCAGCCAATTAACCTACACATTTTCCTAATTCAGCCCATAAGCCTGAAAGCATGTACCACAGGACCAAAGGTCAGCTTTATCCCACTGCTATGGGACTTTTAAATTGATCTCTACATTGATAAGATGGGCTCCTGACATCAAAATCTACCCTGTTGTAGCCTGGCAACTTCTTGTCTGCCTGCAGTGCACTTTCTTGGTAACTGTAAAACTTTATCATGCATTCTGGTATTGGTTTCACTGTACGACCTCAATGCTCTGTTATAATAAGCTATGCTTTGTAGCTTCAAAACATTAAACTAATTCAAAGGAAGACGCAAGAGTCTAAAATGTGAGTCTACCTTCATTTACTTTAAGCAAGATGCGCACGTATCACACGTTGGCGTGATGACATAACTAATTAACATATTTATACATATAATAAATTACTTAAACAAACAAGAATGCTTAATCAAACAATATTGCTCAATATTTTATGAGATTACTCAAATATTAACTGCACAATATAATGTATTCATCTGCATGAAGAGTATGCTAGAGAGGTTTTTCACTGTACCTCGGTACATATGACAATAACAAACCATCTTACCAATTTATCAATTTCTAGAATCTGCATGGCTCAATTTTGCATCGACTAACAAAGTCATGGGATCAAAACCTGCTCTGGAACAAATGCTTAGACAAGGTTAGAGATGTCTCTGTTGTACTGGATGGGTGTTAAACTGTCAGGGGTGCCATTTCTCAGATGAAATGTTAACCTGATGACCTGGCTGAGATTGCTGGTTTCATAGAGTTGAGCAGAATGGAAACAGGACATTGTTCATGATAACCAAACAGGCCACCTGCACCAGTCATATTTGCTTGCAGTTGGTTCACATTCCACTCTCCGCTCCTTCAGCCCTTTACGTTTCCTACCTATCACCTCCCTGCTTCTTACTTCACTCCCCCCCACCTACCCACTCACCTGGCTTCCACTATCACCTCCCAACTTCTTAATTCACACTCCCACCTTCCCCCCTCACCTGGCTTCCCCTATCACCTGCCAGGTTGAACTTCTCCCCCTTCCCCTCTTATTCTGGCCTCTTCCTCCTTCCTCTCCAGTACTGATGAAGAGTCTTGGCCCAAAACATCAACTGTTTATTCCTCTCCATAGAGGCTGGTTGACTTGCTGAGTTCCTCCAGCATTTTGTGTGTGTATCCCTCTGAGGTGTGCGTACAAAAAAAACCCCTCTCATTGTTTAGCGTTTTCGATTATATCTGGATTATAGCTTCACAGGTAATTTCCTAAGCAAATTAACTGATGAAACACAATTCTGACATTCATTAGATGTTTAATTATTTGAAAGTCAATTAAAGCCATTCACTGAGTCTGGAATCTGGTTTTACAGGAAATCTCATGTCAATTTATGCTGTGTAAATCTTACAAAACTCATTATGCTTTGAGACAGGAAATTGGACAGGATAGGACAGGATAGGCAATATGTCTGGGATACGGTATATTCATAACTCAATTGAAATAGGATCTTTTTATAGGCTATTAATTTTTTTAAATCATGCTGTGCTGGCCCAACTCTATCATTCTTTAACTTCTAGCTACACATGATAAACTGAGCTAACTTTTCATTGAAACATTGGGTGCCATTTTCTAACTGTGGTTATCATTCAGGGAGACTGAGCTAAATTACTGCATCCGCTCAGAGTGATTAAAATGTGCAGCCTTTGTCTAATGGACAACATTCTCCTCCGCAGCCTTAGAATGTCTTTCGAGTTTCCAAATTGAAATCTGTTTTCAAAATGAAAGCTTAATACATTTTATTACTTTAGTTTTGTCATGCACTGATGCTGAGGCACTGGAGATGATTCTGTGGTAATGGACTGATGACTGAAATACCTGGATAATAGCGTCCCTTAATATTGAAGCCTCTTAATTTAATCATAGTATTCTCTGGCTGTGATGGATATAACTCAATGTGGGCCAATTGGAAATACTGGAAAGAATAAAGAAAAAACCATTACAAAGGAATATTATTTAGGTTCTTTCTTAACCAGTCCATCCTCTAAAGTGAAATGTGTTTTATGAGGATGGGGGAAAGTAGCCACAAAAATGAAAATTATTCTTTTATAAGTTAGTCAGCGATGACTTTTTCAATCATTGCTTTCTTGTATTTAGATTTAAATTTGTAGGCAAGCCTCACATTCACATAGCAGGGAAGCTATTATAAGACCTTATTGTGAACATTTCTAGTCTTGATAGGATTGCTATTTAAACAGGGAAATTTTCATGAAGCAGAGGAGGATGTGCATTGATGAGGGTGAAGGTCATTCCTTTACTGAGAGAAGCTCTTGTCAGCAAAGGTATCAGCCTAGGCTACCAGGAAGTTGTCAAGTCCAGTCCAGTCACAGATGGCATGAACAGTGGGCGTGGATGTGGTTGTGATTGGAATGAGTGGTGGCGGTGAGAGTGGTCAGTGAGGGTCAGAGGAGTTAGGGTGGGAGTAAGACCTATAGGACCATTAGACATAGGTGTAGAATTAGGACATTCGGCCCATTGATTCTGCTCTGCTTTCCCAGCATGGCTGATTTGCTATCCCTTTCAATCCCATTCCCCTACCTTCTCGCTGTAATCTTTGATGCCCTTACTAACCAAGGAACTATCACTCTCTGCTTTAAATATAGCCAGTCACTTAGCCTCCACGGCTATCTGTGGTAATGAATTTCACAGATTCACCACCTTGTGGCTAAACAAATTCCCACTCAACTCTGTTCTAAAGGGACGTCCTGGAGGAGACGGGTGGGGAAAGACAAGGGAGTCTCAGAGAGTGATCCTTGCTGAAAGAGGAGAGGGTAGGGGAGTGGAAGACATGATGGGATCCCATTGGAAGTGATAGAAGCTGCGGACCATGATACTTGGCGTGGAGGCCAGTGGGATGGTAGGTGAGGACAAGCAGAACCCTATTACTATTATGTCAGGAGGATGATTTAGATGAGGTTAGATGTGTGGGAAATGAAGGAGATATGGGTGAGGGTAGCATTGATAACACAGGAGGGGAAGCCATATTCCTGCAAAAGGAGGACATATCGGATGTCCTGCAAATGGAAAGCCTCATCATGAGAACAGTTGTGGCAGAGAAAGAGGAAATGAGAGAATATACACATCCATCCAAGTGACAGGCTGTGACGAGGCCTAGTCATAGTATCATTGGGGTCAGTGGGTTTGTAAAAGGTATCAGTAGATAATCTGACACCGGATATGCTGGTGAAATGGTCTGGTCAGTCATCAAGAAAGAAGCAGAGAGCCGAAGTTCTTCCTGATTACGGATAGATGCTTAAAGGGACTGAACATCCATTCACACACAAGTGAAGGCAAGTAGACACTAATACTCATTGGCAAACCACTTCCGTAAGATGGATGTGGACAGTCAGCCCCATCCTGCTGTACACTCTCACCTCCACAGCAAGGACAGTCTGAAGATCCTCCGGAGTGTGGGTCACCAGAGCACAGTCATCTGCATATTGCAGGTCCTGGACCTGCCCTCTATGGAGTTTGGTGGTTACATGGAGCCTCTTGATGTCAAAGAGGTTGCCATCGAGAAACATAGATGCATAGAAACATAGAAAATAGGTGCAGGAGTAGGCCATTCGGCCCTTCAAGCCTGCAATGCCATTCAGTATGATCATGGCTGATCATCCAACTCAGAACCCTGTACCTGCTTTCTCTCCATACCCCCTGATCCCTTTAGCCACAAGGGCCATATCTAACTTCCTCTTAAATATAACCAATGAATTGGCCTCAACTGTTTCCTGTGGCAGAGAATTCTACAGATTCACCACTCTCTGTGTGAAGAAGTTTTTCCTCATCTCAGTCCTAAAAGGCTTCCCCTTTATCCTTAAACTGTGACCCCTCGTTCTGGACTTCCCCAGCATTGGAAACAATCTTCCTGCATCTAGCCTGTCCAATCCCTTTAGAATTTTATACGTTTCAATAAGATCCCCCCTCAATCTTCTAAATTCCAGTGAGTATAAGCCTAGTCAATCCAGTCTTTCTTCATATGAAAGTCCTGCCGTCCCAGGAATCAATCTGGTGAACCTTCTCTGTACTCCCTCTATGGCAAGAATGTCTTTCCTCAGATTGGGGGACCAAAACTGCACACAATATTCTAGGTGCGGTCTCACCAAGGCCTTGTACAACTGCAGTAGAACCTTCCTGCTCCTGTACTCAAATCCTTTTGCTATGAATGCCAACATACCATTTGCCTTTTTCACCGCCTGCTGTACCTGCATGCCCACCTTCAATGACTGGTGTACAATGACACCCAGGTCTCATTGCATCTCCCCTTTTCCGACTCAGCAGCTTTAAGAAAGAAAACTAAAGTGGAATTGTCAGTGCTTACTAATAAAATTAGAGAGATAGATAGAGCGTATTCAGTTAAACCTACTGAAGACCTATATAAACAAAGGGTCGAACTTCAATTGCAATATGATTTGCTTTTGACCTTTCCCATCGAACAGCAAATTCTTAAATCTAAAAGTTTATTTTATATACATGGAATTAAGTCTGGTAAACTTTTGGCAAGTCAGTTAAAGGCTGGTATGGTCAGAAGACGGATTTTAAAAATCTGTAGACCAGATAGAATTGAAACCTTAGACCCTTATGAAATTTATAAGATATTTATGGATTTCTATTCTAATCTTTATGAATCTGAATTCTCTGAAAATACTATTATTATGAATAGATTTTTGCAAAAATTAAATATACCCAAAATTTTGACTCAAGATGCTGATATATTAGATGCACCTATCAAACAAGAGGAGATAGCTAAAGCTATATCCTCTATGCAATTAGGGAAAGCTCTGGGACCTGATGGTTATACGGTGGAATTTTACAAGACTTTTCATGAAATGCTTATACCACATCTTCATCAAACCTTCACTGATTCTATACCCTCTGAGAATCTTCCAAAAACTTTTTATGAGGCATTAATTTCATTGATTCCTAAAAAAGGAAAAGACTTACTGGAGTGTGCATCCTATAGACCTATCTCTTTACTGAATGTAGATTTTAAAATTCTCTCTAAGATTCTAGCAAATAGACTTGAGAATCTTTTGCCTGCTGTTATCTCAAATGCTCAAACAGGATTTGTTAAAAATAGGTACTCACATTTTAATATTCGAAGACTGTTAAATATCATTTATTCCCCCTCAGTCAAAGAATCTGAATGTATTGTGTCTCTGGATGCAGAGAAAGCATTTGATAGGGTGGAGTGGCCTTATTTGTTTCAGGTTTTGAAGAGGTTTAATTTCAGTCCAGGATTTATTTCCTTGATTAAATTGATTTATCAAGCCCCGGTGGCTGCGGTTATAACTAATAATCAGAAGTCTCCTTATTTTAGATTATATAGAGGAACCCGCCAGGGTTGTCCTCTCAGTCCTCTATTATTTAATTTGGCTTTAGTACCATTTGCTATTGCTCTTAGGGATTCTAATTCTGTGCAGGGTATTAAGAGAGGGGATAAATTACATAAGGTTTCATTATATGTGGATGATTTATTAGTTTATATTTCATACCCTAGGAAATCTATTCCTTTTATGTTATCTATATTTATGGAATTTAGTATTTTCTCTGGATATAAACTTAACTTACATAAAAGTGAATTCTCCCACTCACCTAACCTAACCAAGTCACCCTGCATCGTCTTAGCATCCTCCTCATAGCTAACACTGGCGCTCAGCTTTGTGTCATCCACAAACTTGGAGATGCTGCATTTAATTCCCTCATCTAAATCATTAATATATATTGTAAACAACTGGGGTCCCAGCACTGAGCCTTGTGGTACCCCACTAGTCACTGCCTGTCATTCTGAAAAGGTCCTGTTTACTCCCACTCTTTGCTTCCTGTCTGCCAACCAATTCTCTATCCACATCAATACCATACCCCCAATACTGTGTGCTTTAAGTTTGCACACTAATCTCCTGTGTGGGACCTTGTCAAAAGCCTTTTGAAAATCTAAACATACCACATCTACTGGCTCTCCCCTATCCACTCTGCTAGTTACATCTTCAAAAAATTCTATAAGATTCGTCAGACATGATTATCCTTTCACAAATCCATGCTGACTTTGTCCGATGATTTCACATCTTTCCAAATGTGCTGTTATCACATCTTTGATAACCGACTCTAGCATTTTCCCCACCACTGATGTCAGACTAACCGGTCTATAATTCCCTGGTTTCTCTCTCCCTCCTTTTTTAAAAAGTGGGGTTACATTAGTCACCCTCCAATCCTCAGGAACTAATCCAGAATCTAAGGAGTTTTGAAAAATTATCACTAATACATCCACTATTTCTTGGGCTACTTCCTTAAGCACTCTGGGATGCAGACCATCTGGCCCTGGGGATTTATCTGCCTTTAATCCATTCAATTTACCTAACACCACTTCCCTACTTACATGTATTTCCCTCAGTTCCTCCATCTCACTAGACCCTCGGTCCCTTACTATTTCCAGAAGATTATTTACGTCCTCCTTAGTGAAGACAGAACCAAAGTAGTTATTCAATTGTTCTGCCATGTCTTTGTTCCCTATGATCAATTCACCTGTTTCTGACAGTAAAGGACCACATTTGTCTTGACCAATCTTTTTCTTTGCACGTACCTATAAAAGCTTTTACAGTCAGTTTTTATGTTCCCTGCCAGCTTTCTCTCATAATCTTTTTTCCCTTTCCTAATTAAGCCCTTTGTCCTCTTCTGCTGGTGTCTGAATTTCTCCCAGTCCTCAGGTGTGCCACTTTTTTTTTACCAATTTATATGTTTCTTCTTTGGACTTGATACTATCCCTAATTTCCCTTGTCAGCCAGGGGTGCACTACCTTCCCTGTTTTATTCTTTTGCCAAACTGGCATGAACAATTGTTGTAGTTCATCCATGTGACCTTTAAATGTTTGCCATTGCATATCCACCGTCAACCCTTTAAGTATCATTTGCCAGTCTATCTTAGCTAATTCATGTCTAATACCTTCAAAGTTACCCTTCTTTAAGTTCAGATCCTTTGTTTCTGAATTAACTATGTCACTGTCTATCTTAATGAAGAATTCCAGCATATTATGGTCACTCTTACCTAAGGGGCCTCGCACGACAAGATTGCTAACTAACCCTTCCTCATTGCTCAATACCCAATCTAGAATGGCCTGCTCTCTAGTTGGTTCCTCGACATGTTGGTTCAGAAAACCATCCCGCATACATTCCAAGAAATCCTCTTCCTCAGCACCCTTACCAATCTGGTTCACCCAATCTATATGTAGATTGAAGTCACCTATTATAACTACTGTTCCTTTATTGCACGCATTTCTAACTTACTGTTTAATGCCAACCCCAACCTCACTGCTACTGTTAGGTGGCCTGTACACAACTCCCACTAGCGTTTTCTGTCCCTTAGTCTTATGCAGCTCTACCCATATCGATTCCACATCCTCCAGGCTAATGTCCTTCCTTTCTATTGTGTTAATCTCCTCTCTAACCAGCAATGCTACCCCACCTCCTTTTCTTTCCTGTCTATCCATCCTGAATATTGAATATCCCTGGATGTTGAGCTCCCATCCTTGG
This sequence comes from Hypanus sabinus, assembly GCF_030144855.1. Classification (NCBI taxonomy): domain Eukaryota; kingdom Metazoa; phylum Chordata; class Chondrichthyes; order Myliobatiformes; family Dasyatidae; genus Hypanus; species Hypanus sabinus. Next base: position 25,349,044 of record NC_082726.1, on the reverse strand, counting down.
TCACCCTGGAGCCATGTCTCTGTGATCCCAACTATATCATATTCATTAATAACTATCTGCACATTCAAATCATCCACCTTGTTACAAATGCTCCTTGCATTGACACACAAAGCCTTCAGGCTTGTTTTTACAACACTCTTAGCCCTTATACAATTATGTTAAAAAGTGGCCCTTTTTGCTTTTTGCCCTCGATTTGCCTGCCTGCCACTTTTACTTTTCACCTTACTACTTTTTGCTTCTACCCTCATTTTACACCCCTCTGTCTCTCTGCACTTGTTCCCATCCCCCTGCCACATTAGTTTAAAGCCTCCAGAACAGCAGTAGCAAACGCTCCCCCTAGGACATTGGTTTCAGTCCAGCCCAGGTGCAGGACGTCTAATCAGATGTCCACTGCTACACTGCTGCTGTCTTTAATCTCATGTGGAGAAGCTTGGTAACACACAGGAGGCCGATGTTAAAGAGCACTGGCGCTAGCGCACACCCATGTCTCACCCCTGTGTGTACAAGGAAGGGCTCGGACTCTTGTCCTCCTATGGTCACCTGAGCAGTCATCCCATCGTGGAACTGGCGGAGGATGTTAAAAAATTTATTGAGACAGCCAATGGGACAGCGTATGGGGAGGACATCCCATACGAGCTCTTTTTGCACACTGTCAAATGCTTTGGAGACATTGACAAAGGCCATAAATAGGTTCTGATGTTGCTCCCAGCACTTTTCCTGAAGCTGCCGGGCTGTGAAGATCATGTTGATCGTGCTCCTGTTCTTCCTAAATCCACAGTGCGATTCAGGCAGCATTGACTCGGTGATGTTGCTGATGAGCCTCTGAAGAATTACCTTAGCCAGGACCTTACCAGCAACAGAAAGGAGTGATATGCCCCTACTATTGCCGCAGATGATCTTGTCACCCTTGTTCTTATAAATGACAACAATGTTTGCATTTCTTCATTGCTGTGGGATGTTCTCATCAGTCCAGGCCTTGGTGATGTACTGGTAGAGGATGCGCATACACATGTACCCTCCGTTCTTCAGTAACTCAGCAGGGATATTGTCAGTGCCAGGGGAATTGTTGTTCTTAAGGGAATGGGCAGCTGATAGAACTTCCTGGAAGGTTGATGGTAGACTGAGGTAATGGATAGCAGGAAGTTCAGGCAGTTCATCCAGGTTGGTGGGGTTTGCATCAGAGTCCTGATTAAGCAGGGTGTTAAAATGCTCAGCCCACCTCAGCAGAATGGTATTCTGATTCTTCAGAAATGTTAGTCCATCTGCTCTTTTCAGGGGGAGTAATGCATCGACTTATTGGGCCATAGATGGTTTTGATTGGATTGTAAAAATTATGCATGTTATTATTATTGGCAAAGGACTGAACTTCATGTGCCTTCTCAGTCCACCACTCATTTTGTATGGCCCGTATTGCCTTTTGCACTTTCCCCCAAGCTGCCTGCCAATGCTGCCTGATGCTGGTGGATGAGGTGTTGTCTGAAGTTGCCCAGTGTGCTTTGTGCATGTCCTTAAGTAAGTTGTGGATGGTGTCGGAGTTATCGTCAATGATTTCTGCTCTTATGGCCGATGGATTGGGATGTTGCCTCATAGAGCGCAGAGCCGATATAGGTCCACTCTTGTTCCATGGTATTTTCTGAACTCAGACAAGGTTCCAGCTCCCTTAGTTTCTCAACTACGATGTGTCGAAACGCACTTCTTGCTTCTGTGTTTCTCAGGCGGTTGCAATTTAGCCGCTTTTCATTGGGTTTTTGCAGCCGCACTTTCATATGGAGCTTGACCACAATCATACACACACACACACAAACACATGCATGTACACATACACACACAGAGACAGACATACACACAGACATGCACATATAGTGAGGGTACAACTATTGATGCACCAGAATACATGGGATGTGGCCGTATTTTAAATACAAGTAAGTGTACGATATGGCCAAAATCCAATCTTAGAGCAGAACTGACATGCTGCAGGATCAGAGATTTCACTTATTTCAGTGGGGATTCCCACCTTTAGAAATGGGTGAGTGATTTTTGTTTTCTATTGTGGGGATCATGGTAGTCAATTTGTATGAGGTTAGCTCCTTCAAAAACATTTCAGTGACCCAAAAATCTGATTATTGGTGATGAAGGATGGATATAAATCAGAGCAATACAGAAAATGCTCAGATTCATTTTGATAGCTGAATTAACTACTTTAGTACAAAACACATTATGGAATTATTTATGGTAGAGTAACAAACCAGGTAATAATTTAACCTACTAATTTAATCTCATTGTGAACATCAAGATCATTCAACCGTACAGTTTCCCATATAAATAACTCCCTTTTATTTATCTACTATAATGTTTAATTTATATTTATAACTTAAACCAATTGCCTCTTGTTCCTTTGCAACATGTTCTAAGCAGAATGTTAAGATTTGATGGAAATCTTGAGATGTCACACTGTGAAAGACTCAATTATATTTTGTTGGTTGTGTTATTTGTGCAAATGCTCCATTTTAATCAGAAGTCTCCTGACTTTGACTTCAGAAGGAAATTGCAACTTCAATATCTTTTTTGTGAGTTTCATTCTGCCGTGGAATATGTTTTCTCAGCAATGGCTGATTGGAATTTTGATTCTAATTAAATGTAGCCATTTCCAATCATGCGTCAACAACAAAAACAACTTGAATTCATGTAGCACCACTGATGTCAGGAAGTGGCATTTTTCATAACAATTGGTGTGGAATCACAGAGAGAACCTAGAACATAGAATATTACAGCACAGGAGCAGGACCTTCAGGCCACACCGAAGTTCTCCGTTGGTCAGGGTCGACCATAGATATTGCGTCCTAGCTGGCTACATGAGATGCACGCAAATATGCAAGCTAGGGTGGAACATGGTGGACAGCAAGCTGTTGTTCTTGTAGCAGGCTCCCTCTCTCCATGCAGCTGATGTATCCAAAGGAATGGCAGAGACCAATGCAATACAAAATGCTGGGGGAGCTCAGTAAGTCAGGCAACATCTATGGAAGTGAATGAACAGTCAAGGACCTGGACCAATACCCTTCTTCAGGACGGGAAAGGAAATGTTGCCCTCATGAACCTGTAGGCATCACCCACATCGAAACCAGGTCTCTGGAGATGTCAGGCGGCAACTCTACTTCCTGAGCCACTGAGCTGCCCAACATGTTGTACAGGGAACATTCTTGCAGACAATTAGGTTATGTGTGGTCTGGCAAGATTAAGTAGCACATCCGCTCCATAAACCTTTAAGGAAATACGACTGCCAATTTATGCAGGGCATACTAATCAGGTAATTTTCTTTTTATTTAGTGATGTTGGCTAAGTTAAAATTTCTAATCCAGTCCTCTTTCCATAAATGCTGCTTGGATTGAAATGCATTTGCAGCATTGCCCATTCAGGTTCCCGGCCATTATTATTTCGCAGGAGCTCATGTGGGAGAACCATACCTCATTAACAAAAAGGCTCGGCCAAGGATGAACTTCTTGCCACAGTTGGTAAAACTCCATCTTCCCCAGCACAGACTTCTACAGTCTTCACTGCCATCACAAAGAGCATCCTCACATCAGCCATTATTATCTCGTTTGGTGCAGCATCCTCTCACAATGCATGAAAACCATGGCGGACTATCAGGTCAGCAGGAAAGGTCAGGGGCAGCAGTCTACCATCACTTCAGGACTTGTATACGTCAAGGACAAAGAAGCAGGCAGGAAAAATCATTGCAACACTACCTACCCTGCAAACTGCCTTTTCCAAAAGCTCCCTTCTGGATAGCACTGTAAGGCTTTTAAAACAAAAACTTCACATCATCTTAAAAGTTTCTTCCCCCAGGCAATTAATCTGATCAATCATTCTAGTTAGCATCTCACCCCACCCCCCCATCTTCTTACCTCAGTTACTTCATTGCACTGTAAACATTTTAAATCACATTTTATAATGCTCTTTACATTGTAAATGCATGCTGATGTTTATGTATTTATGTGTATTTTATTCCATATTTATACCTTCTCTAACTTCATACTTTTAAATCATTCTTTATTCTTTATAATTGTTGAATGTTGTTTTTTTTCTGTTGCATTTCATGCCCTAACACTCCACAGCAAATTCCTAATACATAAAGCAGAAGGATTAAGGATCAAGGTGAATAAAGTTGATCCTTGATCCTTAATCTTTCTGCTTTATGTCAGGTTTCCAGAGTCTGCAGTATGTTGCCCTTTGATGAATACGTTCCTGGCTCTCCTTTAGAACAGCAACAATATCAGCCTCATGAGCATCACACTTTGAAAGAATTGCTAGCAATTTAAAAGACATTTGGTGCATGGAAGTCAGCTTGCTGTCGTAGTGGGCCAGTTGAGCTGTCCCAATTCTACTACTAAATTGCTATTTCTCATCTCAGCAGGGACAAATTAACTCACTCTATTGCTACCACGTTTAAAGCTGCCATCAGCACTTCACTCATCTGCTTGCTTTTTAGGGGCAAGCTGATCTTCAGATTTGTCCCTCAACATTATTTTTATGTTTCACATTTTCTTGCTTGGTGTGGCCCAGTGCATAATATTACAGAAGATCCATGACCAGTTGCTGTGTTTCCATCTATGTTTAAAATTTGCTTTTGTAGAAATATTTTAAGATGCAGTCAACTAACAGTACAAATGATACCATATTCAGTCATAGACGGATCTTCAGCCCATCAAATTCATACTGATCCTCAATACCCATTTGTACACATCCTTATCTGTTTTCCTCACATTCCAATCAACTGCCCCTTAGGGCCAATTTACTATGGGCATACTTAGCTGTCAATTCTACAATTTGGCTTTACAGGCAAATATCGGTGTTGTATGTGAGCTAAGTGGGATGTAAAGTGTAACAATGAAGTGAGGCAAAATGTATAGAAAATGCCAGGGATCATACAGAGAGAAAATTTGACATTGGGTGGAAGAGTGTTGCAACAGTTATAGTAACCGCCTCATAACACCAGAGACATGGTTCAATCCTGGTCTCGGGTGCCGTATGTGTAGATTTTCCCCATTATCCCTGTGATCATGAAGGTTTCCTCCAGATGATATGGTTTCCTCCTACAGCCCAAAGTTATGTAGGTGAATTAGCCACTGTAAATTGTCTCTAGTGTGCAGGTGAAGGCAGAATTAGGAGAGTTAATGAGACTATGGGGAGTATTTAAAAAGAAAATAATTAATACGATTAGTGTAAATGGATAGTTTATGGTCAGCATTGACTTGGTGGGCTAAAGGGCCTGTTTCAGAGCTACATCGCTTTATGCCTCTATGACAAATCAGTGGGTGAATTTTCATAACAGAGCCAAATGACGAGTACAACATCAACTTCATGATTCACCGTTTTTGCATTATTGCATCCTATCAATTTTCTCTCCACTCATAATTAAACAATGGATCTGAAGTTCCAGGTTTGTTCCGTAGTGTTCAAACTATCCTGGTTAATTTTGAGTAAGATCAGCCATTTGACTTTGCATTGCACCTCAGTTGAATTGGGAATAGATTGTCCCTCAAATTTCAATAGACTTTCTTCTCCAACACACCAGGATTCTTAGCTTAATTGCAAGGTGTTCTTCTGCACTTAGCAATGTCTTCAATGACTCTAGAATTGATAAACTAGAGTTTCTAATAAATAAAATTGCTAGATTACAGGAGCAAGAAATACTAGCTAGTTGAGTGGTGTTGCAGCAACAACCCTGCACTCAATGTTAGTAAGACCAAAGATCTGGTGGTCGAAGGGTAATACCTACTCCTGAACTTGATGGCATGGGCCTGAGGCTCCTGCACCTCCTCCCCGATGGTAACAGTGGGAAGAGAGCATGGTCTGGGTGGTGGGGGACCCTAGATGATGGATGCTGCTCCCTTGTGACAGAACTCAAGATCTCTACATTATCAAGAATTCATCTATCTTTGCCATAAAGATAATCAAAACTCTGCTTCCAGCTGGTCTGAGAGGACTCACAGCCTCATCTGCTCTTTTTCTAATGATCTTACCTATTATCAGTGGCAGGGTGTGTATTGTTTCACAATTAAGCTCTCAGAATTAAAATCAATCCCCCAAGGTAGCTGGCATTCATCATATTAATGTTTACTTTCTAATTTACTTCTATCTTTCTAAACACAACTTTATCTTACTTTCAAGATATAATGTGATATTTTGCATAGATACAAAATAGATAGCTCTATGGTATATAATTGAGTTCTTAATATGACTGCGTTAAGATGCCATTTGAAAGCACTGATTAAATTATAACCTTGCACTCAGTCACTACTGTGCACTGTTATCATGCAAAGCCACTTTATGGGAAAAGGATAATGTACTGCTTGTTCTGTTGGCAATGCAAGTATAGGCAGTCTGTTTGGGTTTGCCAGATTAATTTAGTACCTTAGCCTCATTAGATCGGTGTATTATACAATTAATTTTTTTTCCCTCTTCCCTATTCCTAATGCAAAAATAAGAGATAATTGGTGAGAATAAAGAGGATTTAAGGAAACATTCTGTCACTCAGCAGGAACACAGTATAAGTGAAAGCCTTCAATGAGTTTCAACAGCTTCAGATGAATCGAGGGATACAGCTGTGAAATAAATAAGTCAAAGAGTTATAGATCACTACAGCACAGAAGCATGCCCTTAAGCCCATCTAGCCAATGCCAAGCGATTATTCTGTTCTGGCCCATTGACCTGCACCTGGACCATAGCTCTCTAAACCCCCTCCCTTCCATGTACTAACCCAAACTTCTCTTAAATGTTGAAATGCTCACCACTTCCACTGGCAGCTCATTCCACACTCTCACCACCCTCTGAGTGAAGAAATTCCCCCTTAAACATTTTGCTTTTCACTCTTAACCCATAACTTCTGGTTCCAGTCTCACCCAACCTCATTAGAAAAAGCTTGTTTGCATTTACCCTATCTATACCCCTGATAATTTTGCATATGTTGATATGTTGTTGTTCAGTCATTAAGTCCAGTCCGACTCCGTGACCTCATGGACCATAGTGTCCATAGGGTTTTCATGGCAAAATACAGAAGTAGATTGCCTGGCCTTTCCTCCGTGCAGATGCTGCTGCTGCCCAGGTTGGGATCCAGCTGCGTTTGAACTCAAGACCATCTGCCTTGAAGTCCAGTGCTGATGCCACAACACCACCAGCGGACCCTAATTTTGGATACCTCTATCAAGTCTTCCCTCATTCTCCCACACTCCAGGGGTTATTGTCCTAACCTATTCAACCTTACCCTATAATTCAAATTCCCTTGTAGAGTTTTCTCTGAACTCTTATTGATATTGTTCCTGTAGGTTGGTGGCCAGAACTGCACACAATACTCCAAATTAGGCCTCACCAATGTCTCATGGACTCCAACATGTGCTCAAGAATGGTTTGCTGGCAAGCTATTTAACTGAGGAGAGCTTATCTAAGTATTGATGCTAACTTATGACTCTTTCCTATAGATCAAAAGTACAAAGGTTCAAAGGTTCATTTAATATCAAAGAATGTATACAGTATGCAACCTGGAATTCATACTCCTAATAGATGTCCACGAAGCAAGAAACATCATCGAATGAATGATAGAAACATCAAAGCCCTGAAACCCCCCCTTTGCACAAGCATTGACCCTCCACCACTTGTGCTAGCAGAAGCACCAATCACCCTCCCCAACCATGCAAGCAACAGCAGAAGCCCCCCCAAGAGACCTTGATCCAGAGTCTATCAAATCTGCAGTTTGTAATCCAGCACTTGGGCATCTCAGATAAGCTCTTTCACTCCATTGAGGGAGAGAGAGTTTGCTCCTGCAACTCTCTGTTCCAATATTACAATCTTCTGCATCATTTCCGCAAGCAGAGCATGTCACAATGCTATCAAAAAGCAGTCTGCTGGAGTCATCAATGGGCCGTGGGATGGTTGATGCTAATGGATACTGCTTGATACAGCAAGGTCCTTCAGTATTTCAAGATTCCAGCATGAAGTCCTAGAGGTACACAGCATATCCAAAGGCCCTTTGGCCCCCACCAGTCCATGAAGCTCAAGATGTACCATCCAATCTAAGTCCCTGCTTGGCCCATAACCGAAATCATTTCAATTGTCCAAAGGTCTTTTAATTTGTATTAATGTACCTGCCTCAACCTCTTCCACATACATGACACTCACCGTGTAAAAACATTTCCCTCAAGTTCTTACTCAATCTCTTCCATTTCACTTCAAGCCTATGCCCTTTAGTTCTTGATTCCCCAACCCTGGAAAAATGTCTCAGTATATACATCTTATCTATGCCTCTCATCTTATTTATCTATCTATCTATTTGATTATTTATTAATTATTGATTGATTGAAATACAGTGCAGAATAGGCCCTTCTGGCCTTTTGAGTCGCGTCACCGAACAATCTCCCTGAGTTAATGCTAGCCTAATGACAGGACAATTTACAATGCCCAATTAACTTACCAAAGGTATTTCTAGGAAATGTGGGAGGAAATCCGTGCAGTCATGGAGAGAACGTATAAATTCCTTACAAGCAGCGGCGAGAATTGAACCCAGGTCGCTGGCACTGTGAGACGTTGTGCTAACCTCTACACTACCATACCGCCTCAGATCTTATACACCTCTATAGATTTTTCTCAGTTTTCTATGCTCCAAGTATTAAGGACTAGGTTGTTCAACCTCTCCATATAATTTAGTCCTTTAAATCTGGCAAGATCCTTATAGAGCGTTTTTTCTTGCTGCCTTTCTAGTTTAATTACATCTATCCTATAGCAAGTTAACTAAAACTGAACACAATAGACAACTTCAGCAGGCACACACAAGAAGCTGAAAGAACTCAGCAGGACAGAGAGCATCAGTGGTGGGGAATAAACAGTTGATAGTTTGTACTGAAGCCCTTCTTCAGGACTTGGCCTGAAACGTCGACAGTTTATTCCACTCTGTAGGTTCTACAGAAGTCCTAGAGTTGAGTATGTTCAGATTTTTGAGTGTGTTGCTTAAGATATCAAGCATCTGTAGAATGTCTGACGTCTAAGGCAGCTATCTGCGGTCATTTCCTGTCTCCATGTAGAAGTGGTAACATATTATTGACGTAAGTAGCAGCAGACAGTTGAGTGGTTCAATGGGAAGATTTTGATAATTTTAGTAGTTTGTGTCGACATATAAAGACAAATAGTGCCTCCAGAAGGCAGCATCCATTATTAAGGATTTGCATCATCCAGGTCATGCCCTCTTCTCATTATTACCATTGGAGTGGAGATACAGGAGCTTGAAGATGCACACTCAATGTTTCATGTATACCTTTTTCTCCTACACCACCAGATTTCTGAGCAGTCTATGAATCCATGAAAACAATGTCACTTACTTTATAAACACAAGAGATTCCACAGATTCTGAGAAATCCTGAAACCTGGTGAAGGGTCTCAGCCCAAAATATTGACTCTTTGTTCATCTCCATAGATGCTGCCTGACTTGATGAGTTCCTCTAACATTTTGTGTGTCTCACTTACATGATCTCTTTTTGCACTATTTATTTTTATATATTTCTGATTTTAACTTAGAGTAATATTTACGTATTGCACTATGCACCAACAAATTTCATGACATATATCAGCGATAATAAGCTTGCTTCTGATTGCCCATCGTTACGGGGATGTACATGGGTCCCTCTGAGCTTGGATCAGAGAGCCATGTCCTGTTTCAGACTCTAAATCAAATAAGATAGCCAACATAAACATAAACCGAGTTGGCATAGCTGTAGTGTGATAACACTTCCATATTAATTCTTACTGTACATTGTTTGGACTATTTCAGACTAATCTACACCCAGTGGTCACTTTACTAGCTACCTCCTATACTTAATTAAGTGGGAACTGTGTGTATGTTTGTGGTTTTCTGCTGCTGTAGCCCATCCACTTCAAAGTTCAGCGTATTGCTAATTCAGAAATGCTCTTCTACACATCACTGGTGTAACACGTAGTTATTTGAGTTGCCTTTCTGTCAGCTTGAACCATTCTCCTGACCTCTCTCATTAACAAGATGGTTTTGCCCAGAGAACTAGTGTTCACTTTATTTTTTTTTCGCTTTTTGTACAATTCTCTGTAAACTCTGAGCCACTGGGCATTAAAATACAGGGAGGTTAGAAGTTTCTGAGATAATCAAACCAACAATCATTCCATGATCAAAGTCCCTTTGATCACATTTCTTCTCCATTCTGCCATTTGGTCTGAACAACAACTGAACCTTTTGATCAAGTCTGCATGCTTTCATGCGTTGAGTTGGGGCCACATGATTGGCTGATTAGATCTTTGCATAATGAGCAGGTGTACCTAAAGTGGACACTGAGTGAATACTTTCTTGGTGAGATTGCTGAGATTGTTTTCACAAGGTTACAGGCAGTACTTCCCTTCCTGCCACTAGATGGCAGTAAAAGCTGCTCAGTTCCACATGACACGACTGTGTGGCACCCTCGCTGCGGAATTAACTGGAGGAACCTGAAGACCGGAGCTGAACTAATAATCTACAGACATGGGGAATTTACAGTCAATAGCATCAATTTTGAAAATACAGTCAGCTGCAAAACACTGAGATGTCAGCTCTCAACAGCTATGGCATCTACACTTGTATTTAGGACAGTCAGGATTCTACATCTGAGGGGTAGATCTTGACAATCAGTCCTGATGCAGAGCTTCAAGCCCAAACAATGGCATTTTCTTTCTCTCCACAGATGCTGTTTGACCGCCAAATTCCTCCGGCCATTTATTTTTGGTCCATTTGTGTTTACTTTTGTAACATACCCTGTTATTTGCACACACCAGTCAGTTCATATTGACAACAACATCTCCTCCACAACTACCATCAGTGCATATACACAGCTGTGTGCTTAGCGCCCTGATTTATTTAACTTTGCTTACAGCACCACTGTCGTCGGCTGAATCAAAGCTGGTGATGAATCAGCACATGGGAGGGAGATTGAAAATCTGGCTGAGTGGTGCCAAAGCAACCTCTTACTCAACGTCAACAAGACTAAGCAACTTCTTATTGCTTTCAGGAGGAGAAAATCAGAGGTCCAACAGTCAATCCTCATTGGGAGAAGGCCAGCAACTTCTAAATCCTTTGGTGTTATCCTGTCAAAGGATCTGTCCTGGGCCTAGCCCATAAGTATCATTATGAATAACGTACTGCAGTGCCTCTATTTCCTTCAAAGTTTGTGAAGATTCAGCATGACAGCTAAAACCTTGACAAACTTCTATAGACGTGTGTTGAAGAGTATATTGTCTGATTTCATCATAGCCTGTTATGGAGACACCAATGTCATTGAATGGAAATCATACAAAAAGTAGTCAGATTTTCACCACGGGTAAAACCCTCCTTACCACTGAGCACATCTACATGAAGCACAGCTGCAGGAAATAAGCATCCACCATCAAGGATCCCCCACCACGCAGGTCATGCTCTCTTCTCATCAGAAAGAAGGCACAAGAGCCTCAGGACCCTCACCACCAGCTCCAGGAACAGTAATTACCCTTCAACCATCAGGCTTGTGAACCAGAGGTGATAACTTCACTCAACCTCACTCACCCCATCACTGAACTGCTCCCACAACTTATGGACTCACTTTCAAGGACTCTTCATCTCATGTTCTCAGTAATTATTGCTTATTTATCAATTATTAGTACTTATTTTTCTTTTGTATTTGCAAGTTTGTTGTCTTTTGAACATTGTTTGTTAGCCAGTCATGTTGGGCATGGTCTTTCCTTAACTCTGTTATGTTTCTTGGAGCTATTAAGTATGCCCGCAAGAAAACAAATCTTAAGGTTGTAATTTGTGCTATATAGGTACCTTGATGATAAACTAACTTTGCAAATAGTACTTTGGTGAATAAAAGACAATCGGGCTCACTAAGCCACAAGAGACACATTCAGCGTTTTAGGAACAGCTTTTCCTCTCCACCATCAGATTTCTGAATGGACCATGATCACTGCTTCAATATTGTTTGCTCTCATTTTGCATTGCTTATTTAAACATGTCTCTATATTTATTATACTGTATGTATGGTGACATATACTGTATGTACCTTAATAATAAATTTACTTTGAATTTTGAACTTTGAACTCTATTTAGAGTCTAAAGTTGGACCTGGCTGGTGTGGTCCAAACTCACAGGATCTTAGAAATTACCTAGGGTTACCCACAGCCCTTTATTTTTCAAAGCTCCATGTACCTGTCCAGGAGTCTCTTAAAAGACCCTATCGTATCCGCCTCCACCACTCCAGCAGCCCATTCCACACACTCACCACTTTCTGCATAAACAACTTACCTCTGACATCTCCTCTGCACCTAGTTCCAAGCAACTTAAAACTATGCCCTCTCGTGCTAGCCATTTCAGCCCTGGGAAAAAAACCTCTGACCATCCACACAATAAATGCCTCTCATCATCTTATACACCTCTATCAGGTCACCTCTCATCCTCCGTCACTCTAAGGAGAAAAGGCCGAGTTCACTCAACCTATTCTCATAAGGTATGTTTCCCAATCCAGGCAACATCCTTGTAAATCTCCTCTGCACTCTTTCTATGGTTTCCATGTCCTTCCTATAGTGAGGTGACCAGAACTGAGCACAGTACTCCAAGTCTGACCAGAGTCCTATATAGCTGCAACATTACCTTTTGTCTCCTAAACTCAATCCCACAATTGATGTATGCCTTCTTAACCACAGAGTCAGCCTGTGCAGCTGCTTTGAGTGTCCTATGGACTCAGACCCCAAGATCCCTCTGATCCTCTACACTGCCGAGAGTGTTACCATTAATACTATATTCTGTCATCATATTTGACCTACCAAAATGAACCACTTCACACTTATCTGTGTTGAACTCCATCTACTGCTTCTCATCCCAGTTTTGCATCCTATCAATGTGCCGCTGTAAACTCTGACAGCCTCAATACCTCTTTCCAATATACTATCCACAATACCTCCAACCTTCGTGTTATCAACAACTTTACTAACCTATTTCTCCACTTCTTCATCCAGGTCATTTATAAAAATCACAAAGTTTAGGGGTCCCAGAATAGATCCCTGTGGCACATCACTGGTCACCTACATCCATGCAGAATATGACTCATCTACAACCACTCTGTGCCTTCTGTGGGCAAACCAGTTCTAGATCCACAAAGCAGTGTCCCCTTGGATCCCATTCCTCCTTACTTTCTCAATAAGCCTTGCATGGGGTACCTTTTCAAATGCCTTGCTGAAATCCATGTACACTACATCTACTGCTCTACCTTCATCAATGTGTTTAGTCACATCCTCAAAAAATTCAAACAGGCAAAGCTAAGAGTACTTAGCTTTGTATTAGCACAATATTATTAACTGTTATTTGGTAACTGCAAAGACATAATGTACAGTACTGTGCAGAATATATATGTCCCTAGGACTTTTGCACAGTATGGTTTTATGGTCTCAGTTTTTTATCCAGGGATTATTTGATCATTCATGCATGCTTACACACAATTAAGTATCAGTGAGCATTAAACTGCAGGATCGTTTAAAAACCTATTTGATTCACTATGTTCACAATATTCACTGCAACAATGACAGGAATTTTCGAAGGTAGTCTGTTGTAAAAGGCTGTATAAAAATGCAACTTTTCCTTTCATTCATATGAAGCTTAAATAAATGTTTTTACTAACCTGCTAAGTACTGACAGAAGCTGGGATGCTAATTTAGAATCCATCTTGTGAACGAGTCTGACAGATTAGATTATTGTTTCCCAGGGGAAATTGTTTGGTATCAACAGGAAAGTGGCAAAGGATCACATCAATGCCATTGAATGTTATTCAATCCCCCACAGCTGCTCTGCCATTCAAGAAGAACGTGGCCAATCATTTACCTCAGCACTAATGTCTTGCGTTAATGCTCTGTTTCTTGATGGCCTCTGCAAAGCTTTTCAAAACTTCAGTCTGGAAATCCGCTCAGGTATAAAATTGAAATTCAGCTCAGTCCAACTTGACCTGGAGGCATTTGCAGAAAAGATTAAAATAAATTCGCATAAAAATTGGTTTTGATTAGATGCACTGGATTCATGCATTAATGCAGCACAGTGATGCAGCTTCACAGAGCCAGAGATCTAGGACCAATCCTGACCTTGGGTATTCTCTTTACTCAATCTTCTTGTTGTTTTTTCCCAGTCCTTCAGTTTCCTTCCTCATTTCAAGGACCTGCTGGATGATAGGCTAAATGTCCAGTATAAAATTGCTCCTGGAATGGAGAGATATGTGGGATGGAAGCATCAGATAAATTTTGGAGCAGGTTAAAAGTTGGCCCAATGTTGTGGGCAAAGGGGGCTACACTGTGATGTACTGTTCTATGTTCTAAGAATAAAGATTAGGTTTGTTAGTCACATGTGTGTTGAAATACCAAAACATACAGTGAAGTGTGTCACTTGTGTCAAATTAAATCAGTCATTGTGCTGGGGGTATCTCACAACTGTAACTATGCTTCTGATGCCAACATAGCATACCCACACCTCACTAACCCTAACCGTACATCTTTGTACAGAAACCAGAGCACCCAGAGGAAACATACGTGGTCATGGGGAGAACGTACAAGCTCCCTGCAGAGAGCAGCAGAATTGAAACCGCGATGTTGACGTGGCTATGTCGTCTCCTATTCTTGCCCGCCACCCCTGTGTTCTATGTTCCAGTGTTGTAGGTAAGTGTTCAAATCTGTGGGGATTTGTTGAAGACATGAAAAGAATACAAGTGGGATTAATGCAGCCTTCATAAATAAGAGATTGCAAGATGCTGGAAATCAAAAGCAACACACACACACACACAAAATGCTGGAGGAATTCAGCAGTGCAGGCAGCATCAATGGAAATGAATAAACAATATTTCAGCTTGAGACCCTTTTTCAGGACTGCAAAGGGAGGGGAAAGCTGCCAGAAAAAAACAATGGGGGGGGGGTAGCTAAGAGGTGATAGGTGAAACCAGGTGGATGAGAAAGGGAAAGGCCTGGCAAGGAAGAAATCTGATAAAGACAGGATAGTGGACCATATGAAAAGGGGAAGAAGGAGGGGAACTGGTGAGAGGTGATAGGCAGGTGAGAAGAGGTAAGAGGCTAGAGTGGGGAATAGTAGAGCGAAGAGGAAGGGAATATTTTTTTTACCAGAAGTTGAAATCGCTGCAAGCTGGAGGCTCCTCAGTTGGAATATGAGTTGTTGCTCCTCCAACCTGAGAGTGGCCTCATTGTGGCAAAAGAGAATGCCATGGATGGACATGTTAGAACAGGAATGGGAATAGGAATTAAAATCATTGGCCACCGGGAAATTCCGCCTTTGGTGGATGACTGATAGGGAGTTGGTGGACCGAGGAGTCTGTTTCCATGCTGTATGTCTCAGTGACTCCACTGCGCATACCACCCTGACTTAGGTGAAGTACTGAGCCAGCCGGGCACTGCACAAATAGACCTGACCCCAGCCTCAGTATTTTATCAGATGTATATCTAGCCCTCCTATTAGGTTTGTATCAGGCAGTCAGGTCCTGGTGTACATTGAGACTCTGGAATAGCCATGGAGTGAATGCAGCTGCAGATTTAAAAAGTTTTATTTGGCCCACCAAGTGGGCATGTAGAGGTGGCATGGTGCAAGGATTTAAGTGATTGCCTGCTGTGATTCTGCAGTCTTCACCGGCAACAATGTCTGCACGATTATTGCCTGTAAATTACATGTGAAGAGTTTGTTTGAAGACTGACTCTCATTTGTATTAATAGACTTCCTGAGTTTAACTATTTCTCTCTAACACTTCCAACCCTGATTAGAACATGGTATTTTATTTCCAAACTAAACTTTTTTCATAGCAATTATATGTACTACACTCTCTCTCTCTCTATTAATATATAGAGTCATTTAAACTATATATTCGTAGCACTATCATTACTATACATATCTTTATAGGCCTCCAAATAGGAGCCAGGATGTGGGATGCAATTAACAATGGAAGATAGAAAAGGCATGTAAAAAGGGCAATGTTATGATAATGATAGGGAATCAATATGTAGGTAGATTGGGAAAATCAGTTTGGTGCTGGATCCCAAGAGAGGAACTTGGTACTATCTCATTTAAAATGGCTTTTTAGAGCAGCTTATGGTTGAGCCATCTAGAGGATGAGATAATTCTGGATGAGGTGCTGTGAAAAGAACCAGATTTAATTAGGGAGCATAATGTAAAGGACCTCTTAGGAGACAGTGTTCATAATATGATAGAATCCACTCTGCAGTTTGAAAGGGAGAAGATAATATCAGATTTATCAGTATTATAGTTGGGGCAAAGGGAATTACAGAGGCATAAGAAAGGAGCAGACCAAAGTTGATTGGCAGGAACACTAGCAGGGTTGATGGCAAATTAGCAATGACTGGTGTTTCTGGGGACAATGTGGAAGGTGCAGGGTGGATCCATGCCAAAGATGGAGAAGTATTCTAAAGAGAGGATAAGGCACCCATGGTTGATAAGGGAATTCAAAGACAGCATAAAAGCAAAAGAGAGACCAGATAAAATAGTAAAAATTAGTGGGAGGTTAGAGGATTGGGAAGCTTTTAAAATCCAACAGAAGTCAACTAAACAGCTGTAAGAAGACAAAAGATGAAATATGAAGGCAAGCTAGCCAATAATATAAGAGTATGCCAAAGGTTTTCTCAAGTATATAAAGAGTAAAACAGAGGTGAGAGTGTATATCAGACCACTGGAAAATTATGCTAGAGAGGTAGTAATGGGGGACAAATAAATGGCAGATGAACTTAATGAGTATTTTTCATCTGTCTTCACTGTGGAAAACACTAGTAGTATGCCAGAAATTTGAGTACCAGAAGGGAGAATGAGTGTTATTGCTATTACTAAGGAATGGAATGGCAAGAAAACTTGATGGCTGAATTGCTTAATTCTGCTCTTATGTGTTATGATCTTGTGCATTTTTCGTGTTAGCTCATTCTATGTATAAGAAGCCATTTGCACACATTTTACCTCTTTGAATAATACAAACTTTGAGCATTTGAGAGGGTTTTCCACAGGGCTTTGCCCCTCACTGTCCAGAATCAGAAAGACCTTAGACGCACAGAGCCCCTTTGCTGTCTGCATTGAGCTTCAATACATCCTTCAGCACGTACTCCTGCAGCCTGGAATGTGTCAATTGGCAGAATTTCATTACTGGCTCCTCATTGTACTGAAAGACCAACAGAATTTGGATAGGCAAATAACAAATATACACACCAGTAGAATTGGAGTGACTTTGGGGGATTGAGATCTCAGTGTCTGGGTGACTTTTTTCATGTATAATTAGTTTTTGAAATAACACAGGGCTGAAAAGAGTGAACATAAAATAGTTATCCAAGCAAATACCTTATCTTCAACTTCAGGGTATATCTAAAAGTTTAAGTAAACATTATATTTATTCTGTTTGTTTATTCCTGAATTATTTTGTTCCAACAAAAATGTTAGCATGCATAGCACTATCAAGATACTGAATTCTTCATTTAAACTCTGGCCAATACTCTACTCAAATTCTTTATCAACTCTACCAAAGTTGTGGTGGCTATATGATCCAAAATAGGTTTTGGGGTGGAAGAGTATGAAATTCCTAGGAAAGATATTGGGGTAAAGGGGTTGGGAATGGCATGAAACAGATCACCATCAGATCCAGAAGTGAGTTTTGTTAATGCCGGAAAGTGTAATGATCGTAATACAAGGACACAAGAAAATAGGAGCAGGAGTAGCCCATGTGGTCCCTCAAGGCTGCCCCAGCATTCAACCTGATCATGGAGACTCAAGAGACTGAAGATGCTGTAATCTATTGGAGAAATTTGATGGGTCAGGTAGCATCAGTTGGGGAAACGGACAGTCAACATTTTGTGTCAAGACCATTCATGTCTATGTAAACAAAGCATCACCTATCCATGTACCTCCAATGATGCTGCCTGACCTATTAAGTTTCTCCATCACTTTGTTTGTTGTAGAATGTGATCATGGCTGATCTATGGGGGCCCCAACTCCTCCTGTGCTAATTCCACATAAATGTTAGTTCCTTGATCCTTCAAATGTTTATCTATCACCACCTTAAATTACTGTTTAGATGCTCTCCCCTCATGCTGCGGTGATACCTCTCTGTCCCCTGTTAATAAGAGAGAGAGAGCCTGTGGCCTGTCAAGTTGTTGGGCGAACAGTAGATTTCTTGGACTGTAGATCATGGTCTCTCTTTTGAGGTCTTGCTATGGCTTGCTGGTGGGTTGTAGGTGCTGATGCCTCCTGCTGAAATAAATGGGGGAAGGCTGATGCTTTGTTGCTGCTTGTGCGTGGGTGGGGGGGGGAGAGGGAGCTTTGGGGTTCTAATGTTTCTTCTGTCATTAATTCTTTGGGGCTCTCTTCTGTTTTCACGGGTATCTGTGAAGAATAGGAATTTCAGGTTGTATTCTGTATACTTTCTCTGATCTTATATAGAACCACTGAAGCATTGAACCATAAATATACCCATAACCATAATATACCCCTACTGTCCCCTTGGCCAGAGAGTTTGAGACCCTTTACCTTACAGTTAGACTGTACAGCACATTTCTGAAAACTGCAATTGCTGCTTGTGTGGTATTGCTCCACACATATCCTCTGTGTTATTTTTCATGCTGAGTCTGCCATTGCAATTATTGGGAATTTGAACCTACTGCATGCCTGATTAACGAACCTTGGAATCTTATGTCCACTAATGTTAATTGATTGTGAAAGTCAGTGAATTATGATGATTGAATGCCATAATTTGATTTTTTTATTGCACATTACTATTCCAGACCCGCTGGCATTTATTTTATGTTAATTTCTATTATTATGTGTCTATTTCTGTAAAAATGCAAATCAATTAAACAATCGGGTTGTTGTCATGGGGGATTTCCCATATATAAACTGGGATCTTCTTAGCACATGAAGTTTAGATGGGGCAGAATTTATTAGGCACATCCAGGAGTGTTTCTTTAAATTAATATGTAGATAATTCATGAAAAGGAAGGTTCTGTACTGGACCTAGTGTTTGGTAATGAGCCTGGCCAGGTGATTGATCTTTCAGGGGGTGACTAGTTAGGGAGCAATAGTTCAATAGTTTAACAGTTCCATTTAATATCAGAGAGTATATTCAATATACAGCCTGATATTCCTACTCTCCACTGTAGTATACTATAGGCATCTGTTAGTCTCGTGAGACCATGGACTTGCGCCTCGGAAGGTTTCCAGGGCTCAGGCCTGGACAGGGTTGTATGGGAGACCGGCAGTTGCCCAAGCTGCAAGCCTTCCCCTCTCCACGCCACCGATGTTGTCCAAGGGAAGGGCACTAGGACCCAAGCAGCTTGGCACCGGCGATGTGTTGTTAATTGCCTTGCTCAAGGACACGTGCTGCCTCAGCTGATGCTCAAACCAGTGACCATCAGATCACTAGACCAATGCCTTATCCACTCTCCACAGACATCCTTGAAACAGAAGAAATGACAGAAAAAACATAAGAACCCCAAAATCCTCTGCCCCTCCCACACACAAGCAGCAGCAATCAGCATCAACCATCTCCCTCCCCTTCCCCCAGTTATTCTAACATAAAGCATTCACACTCCCACCACCCACAATGACAGCACCAGCAAAGAGCAACACACACAAAATGCTGGTGGAACACAGCAGACCAGGCAGCATCTATAGGGAGAGCACTGTCGACGTCCACTGTACTTCTCCTTATAGATGCTGCCTGGCCTGCTGCGTTCCACCAGCATTTTGTGTGTGTTGCTTGAACTTCCAGCATCTGCAGATTTCCTCGTGTTTGCCCAGCAAAGAGCAACATGGTCTACGGTACATCAAAAACTAACTGTACACTCCAAGATTCCAACATCCCACAGGCACACTTTTTCACTAGCAAGGGAGAGACAGATATTGCTCCTTCCACAGCACGAGGGGAGACAAGCAGTTGCTATTTCTATGTAACAGTCAGTCAGTCAGAACTGTGACCACAACTGCTAAAGTTTAAAGATAACCATGGATATGGATAAGTATGGACCTTACAAGGAAGTATTAAATTGGAGCAGGGAAAATTGTGAGAAATTAGTCAGGAACCAGGGGTGAGTTAGCTGGGAACAGTTGTTTTTGGGCAAGTCCACATCTGACATGCTTAAAGGCAGCTGCACAGAGTACAGGACAGGTACTGAATGTTCCAGTCAGAAGGAAGGACAGGGATGGCAAGGTAAGAGAACACTGGATATCAACAGAAGTGTTGGATTTATTCAAATCAAAAAAGGAATGTACGCAATGTCATGGTCCCTTCTAGCAATCCCCCACCTTGATATTTACCTCAGGAATTGGGCCTCAATCCCCTTGTTTATTTTCCAATCGTTCCCAGGTTCCGCTAGCTACACACACCTGCTTTTCATTAGAAAATGTAGGATAAAGACCCCATGATCACAACAAAGAGCTGCCAGTTCATTGACAGACAGACATACTTTATTGATCCCGAGGGAAATTGGGTTTCGTTTGGGGTTGGGTTTGGTCAACTCTGGTGTGAGTAACCTCGTTTCATGGTTCTTCGGACCGACAGTTCTAAGTCTAGCATCACTCCTGAATACCCATTCCACGCTCGCCACGTCAATAACACCTCCCGACTCTGTCTCCGCACCGTGTTCTGCACTTGGGTTTGTCCACAGCCATGCTTGTGTAACAGAATGAACAGGCCATAATGAACCCAGTGGACATGGATTCTGTACAACAAGTCAGGGCTACCTACTGGGCGTCCACGGCCAACTACTTAGGGAGGTCACGGAAAACCTCCGGATGCTGTCCACGAAGGTCAGTGAGAAGATGTACCGACTTTCTGCTTCCCCTTCTCCATCCCCTCCAAGAACCCCGACGACCCAACCCACATCGCTCAGGATGGCGTCACCTCTGGGATCAGCAACACAGTCCCCTCGAGAGCCATTATACCTGAGCCTGAACCCTATGCTGGGGTCCTAGGGAGGTGCCAGGCCTTCCTGTTACAATGCTCTCTGGTCTTAGCTATAGCCACGTACCTACACTTCAGATAACTCCAAGATTGGGAGTTATGGGGTTCTTATGAGGGGATGCCTTGGCTTGGGTAACCGCGATATGGGATAACAGACCAGAGGTTTGTTCCTCTTTCCCCTCCTTTGTTACTGAAATGAGGAAGGCCTTTGAACAATCCATTCACGGTAGGACACCGCTAAATGCTTACTGACTCTTTGTCAGGGTTCGAGTTCCGAACCTTAGCCGCAGACTCAGTGTGGAATAATGAGGCCTTATGGGAGGTGTTTTGACAGGTCCTCTTGGACAAGATAAGGGATGAACTGGCAGCGAGGGCAGACACGGACTGTCTGGACTCTCTGATCTTGCTAGCCACTAGATTAGATAATCGACTTCAAGAGCGGCTGAGAGAAAGAACCAGTCGCCCCACTCCTCAGGGAAGCCCAAGGTCCACCTTATCAGTCCCAGCCAGTCTCCCTTCCCCAGCTGCTCCAAGTGTAGCTCCTGCTCCGACCGTCCCCACCACCCTGGGGGAGGAACCGATGCAGCTGGGACGGAGCCGGCTCTCTCCGGCCGAAAGACTTCGGAGGTGGAGAGCTGGGGTTTGTTTCTATCATGGCCAGCCAGGACATTTCCGGGATACCTGCCCTTAGCAGCCAAAAGGGAGGGCACCAGTGAAAAAGGGGGCCCTGGTAAGCCAGACAACACTCCCTTCAGACCCCCCCAGACTCGGATGCAGATCCCGGCTACCGTGAATTCCCTACGACAGTCTCTGTCCTTATCCACTTTGGTGGATTCCGGTGCTGAGGGCAACCTGCTGGACGAAGACAGAGCCTGCCAGGCTGGAATACCTCGCGAGCCGCTAACTAAACCCCTGGAGGCCTGGGCCCTGGATGGAAAACTGCTGGCTCGGGTGACCCACTGTATGCCACCCCTGACCTTGATCAGGGGTATGCCACTCCTGACCTTGGCAACCATCGGGAGGAGGTACGATTCAGTCTCATTCATTCACCTCAGGCCCTCGTAGTTCTAGGGTATCCATGGCTGACCCAAGACAATCCCCACAGCGATATGTCTACGGGGAGCATAGCCGAATGGAGCCAGTCTTGCCATGCCAACTGTCTGCGGTCAGCCCCAACTCCCAGGGAAGCTACTGCGACTCTGTCTGCCCCGGAACCCCTCGATTTGTCCCAAGTCCCCACAGAATACCATGACCTGGGACCGGTATTCAGTAAACAACGGGCCTTTTCCCTACCTCCGCACCGCCCATATGATTGTGCCATCGACCTTCACCCCGGGGCCTTGCTACCAACCAGTCACCTCTTTAACCTATCCCGACCGGAGAGAGAGGCCATGGAGAAGTACATCAGCGAGTCCCTCGCGGCTGGCTGGCATAAAGATGACCTTCATCTTCCCTGGTAGGCGCTAGTTTCTTCTTTGTAGAAGAGAAGCACAGGTCACTTCATCCTTGTATTGATTAGAGAGGCCTAAACAGTGTAACAGTTAAGAATAGTACCCTTTTCCCCTCATTAGTTTGGCTTTTGAACCACTGCATGGAGCCACCATTTTCTCAAAGCTAGACTTTCGTAAAGCCTACCATCTAGTCAGGGTGAGGGAGGGGGATGAGTAGAAGATGGCCTTTAATACACCTCTGGGCCACTTCGAATATTTGGTCATGCTGGTTGGCTGTTTGGTCATGCTCCCACCATTTTTCAAACCCTCATTACTGACGTACTGAGGGACTTTATTAATTGGTTCGTATTCATTTACCTCGATAATATCCTGATATTTTCCAGCACCCCCCAAGAACACGTTCACCATGTCCGTCAAGTCCTCCAGAGACTTTAGGAAAACCTATTATTTGTGAAGGCGGAGAAATGTGAGTTCCATGTTCCTTTGTCAGCTTCCGGGTGATATCATCGAGAGCGGGCAGGTGAGAGCAGACTCCGAGAAGATCCGAGCAGTGGAGGTATGGCCTAGGCCAGTGGTCAGCAACCTTTACCACTGAAAGAGCCACTTGGACCTGTTTCCCACAGAAAAGAAAACACTGGGAGCCGCAAAACCCGTTTGACATTTAAAATGAAATAACACTGCATACAACGTTTTGTTTTGCCTTTATGCTATGTATAAACAAACTATAATGTGTTGCATTTATGAAATTGATGAACTCCTGCAGAGAAAACAAAATTACATTTCTGCATGCAACAAAAACATTTTGAACTCCGAAAAAAAGACGTTGGGTTGAAGGTTACTTTTAAGTAAAATACTCAACGTCTATTTGAGTCCTTCTTGTATTTATGAAAAACACCAAACTTAAATTTGCCGCCAGCAGCAAACCAAAAATAACGTCAGTCAGCTGTCAACCTGAAAAATAAAAGGACTATTTCACTGAACAATGAAAACATATGAATATACGTAAAATAATAGGCAATTAAAATATTTATCATACTTGGTCAGGTTGACTCACACCTGACAATGCAGTCGTATTCAGTAGGGATGGATCGATGCTTAGGGGAGTGACCGGGAAGGATAATGTGTTTTTTTCCTCTCTGAACTCACAGAAGCGTTTCCCAAACGATGTTTGCATTGCGATGATTGCAGAATGTAAATACTCCGAATTTATCATGTCGTGACCTTGTTTGAACTCTCTCAAATTGGGGAAGTGAGACAATGTGCCTTTCTGTAAATCTCTGGCAAGCACTGTCAACTTGCGCTCAAATGCCAAAACATCCTCCAACATGTGTTCAGCGTGTTCAGGTGCGCTGTCATGTCTACCATGAAGTGTAGCTTTTCCAGCCACTCTGGCTGTTCCAGCTCAGGAAAGGTGGGCCCTTTGCTGCCCAGGAAAGTTTTCACTTCTTCCAGACACGCGACAAAACGTTTCAGCACCTCCCCTCTGGACAGCCAGCATTAAAAACACGTTGTAGCGGTGTGCTACACGCAGTCAGTAAACTGCAGTCAAAGATAGCTTTATTCAAACTAAACAGCCTCCCTCAACCCGTCCCCCATGGGCGCGGATGCTGCAAAAGACACGTACTCACAAACCCCCGTAGGCTATCTCCCTTAGCCTGAACGCTGGCTAATTGTGAGCCGGTTCAGATGTGTCAGGAAATGGTCGCCATAACGTCTTAATTAGATTGTACAAGATCACCATAATCTTCAAATTTAGAATTACATTTCAAAAACTAAAAAACTAACATAAAATACATTTTAATTAAATACTGACCAATTATTTCCCAATGCAACAGGGAGCCGCAGCACAGACGTAAAAGAGCCACATGTGGCTCCGGAGCCGTGGGTTGCCGACCCCCGGCCTAGGCCCACGACCTGAAAAGAACTTCAATGATTCCTGGGGTTTGCAAACTTCTACTGCTGATATATCAGAGACTACAGTTGAGTGGCGGTCCCCTACCCAGCTTAACTTGCCTACTACCCCCTTCTGTTGGGACTCCGAAGCTGACTCGGCATTCACCGACCTGAAGAGGCGTTTCACCACCACTCCCATCCTGGTCCATCTGGCCCCAGACCGTCAATTCATTGTCGAGGTGGACGCCTCTGACTCCGGGACAGGAGCAGTCCTGTCCCAACGATCAAGGTCGGACGAAAAGCTTCACCCCTGTGCCTTCTACTCTCGCCGACTGTCTCCCGCCGAGCGGAATAACGACATGGGCAATCGGGAACTCCTGGTGGTCAAACTAACATTGGAAGAATGGAAGCACTGGCTGGAGGGGACAGAACAACCATTGGAATTGTGGACTGATCATAAGAAACTGGGGTATGTTCAGACCGCCAAACATTTGAACTCCCGCCAGGCCCACTGGGCATTATTTTTTTGAAGGTTCAAGTTTTCCCTCGCATACCATCCAGGGTCCAAGAATGGGAAGCCAGACGCGCTCTTCTGCCAATACAACTCTAGGGAGGACACTTCCAGCCCAGGGACTACCCTTCCACTGTCCTGCGTGGTTGCCACCCTCACTTGGAAGATCATGCCGTAAGTAAAAGAAGCCCAACGGGATGACCCCGACCCTGGCAATGGACCCTGTGATCGCCTGTATGTTCCCATTTCCATTGGGCCTCAGGTCTCCATTTGAGTGTTCCCTGGGGTACCAGTCCCCGCTGTTCCCCGCGCAAGAAGAGGAGATCGCAGTACCGTTGGTTCAGGACCACGTTGATCGGTGCCTTAAGGTTTGGGAGGAGACATGCACGGCCCTACTCAGATCAGCTAAACACAATGAAAAGACGGTCGACTGACACCGGACTCCAGTGCCTGAGTACCATCCGGGGCAGATGGAGTGGCTTGCCTCCAAGGACATCGCACTCAAGAATGAGCATAGGAAACTCGCCCCCCGCTTCCTAGGACCATTCAAGGTTGAAAGGGTTATCAATCCCGCAATGGTCCGCCTAAAACTGCCGAGATCTATATGCATCCACCTGACTTTTCATGTTTCCCAGTTAAAGCCAGTTTCCGTCAGCCTCTTGTGCTCCCTGGCTGAGACTCCCCCACCTGCCCATATCATCGACAAACATCTGGCATACACTGTCCAAAGACTACTGGATATGCACTGTAAGGGCAGTGGTTTCCAATACCTGGTAGATTGGGAAGGATACAGTCCTTCCCAATCTTGGGTCCTCCGCTCCTTCATCCTAGACCCTTCACTCATCCAGGATTTTCATTGGGACCATCCAGACAGGCCTGGAGAGTCACCTGGAGGCTCCCGTTGAGGGAGGGAGACTGTCATGGTCCCTTCTGGCAATCCCCCACCTTGCTATTTACTTCAGGAATTAGGCTTCAGTCCCCTTGTTTAGTTTCCAATCACACCCAGGTTCCACTAACTACACACACCTGCTTTCCATCAGAAAATGTAGGATAAAGACCCTGTGATCACAACGAGGAGCTGCCAGTTCGTTGGTCGACTTCGGTGTGAATAACCTTGTTTCATGGTTTTTAGGACTGCTAGTTCTAAGTCTAGCGTCACTCTTGGGTACCGATTCTACACTCGCTACGTCAATAATGCCTCCTGACTCTGTTTCTGCGCCCGTGTTCTGCCATTGGGCTAATCCATCGCCACGCTCCTGTAACATGTAAAGCTTAGGAAGCTGAAATCAAACAAAAGCCTGGAGGATTATTAAACAAAGCCAGAAAAGAACTCAAGAAGGGAATTAAGAAAGCCAAAAGGGGCCATGAAAAGTAGGATTAAGAAGACACTCAAGGTATTACATATATATATATATATATATATAAAGAGCAGAGGATAACTAGGGAGAGGGTAGGACCACTCAAAGATAATGGGGGAGGGTGATGGAGGAATTTTGCTTAGATATGGTGGATGTGTGTGAGTTCCTGTGATGGAAAGAGCCTACACTATGGTCCTATACTAACACCCTCAGAGCATTTGTATTGGCTGTGCTGATATTCAGTGCATCCCTCAGCATGTAAGTCCACAGCCTGGGATGTGTCAGATGTCAACGTTCACTTACGGATGCCTCACTGTGCCGGGAGACCAACCAGTTTTGGTCAGACCAAAGGGCGCCTTTCACAAAGTTGATGACCTTCTAGTAGCACTTGATGTCTGCCTCGATGTGAGTCTATGGGAAGAGCCCACAGATCAAAGTGTCCTCTGTTACGCAGCCACTTGGAATGAACAAAGATACAGACCATGCTTTCTTCTCCATACCCTCTTACAATCTGCAAAGAGATGAGTGCATCAGCTTCTTCACCTTAACTGCTCCATATGGGAGGAACACTGTGTAAGGGTTAATTCTGAGTTCCCTGTTGGAAGTATGGATGACTACATATTGATTCTAGCTGAGTACTCGAGGAAGCTGAGTTGCTCCCTATTCTTGCACTCTTTGCCTGCTCTCCATCTCCCTCTGGTGCTCTCCTCCCCCTTTCTTTCTCCCTAGGCCTCCTGTCCCATGATCCTCTCCCTTCTTCAGCTGCGTATCCCCTTTGCCAATCACCTTTCCAGCTCTTAGCTTCACCCCTCCCGCTCCTGTCTTCTCCTGTCATTTTGGATCTCTGTCCTCCCCCTCCCCCACTTTCAAATCTCTTACTATCTCTTCTTTCAGTTAGTCCTGATGAAGAGTCCCAGCCCGAAACGTTGACTGTACTTCTTCCAGGATCAATTTAACCCTTTCTTCCTAATTCTCCTTTCATTTTTGATCTCTCCCCCCCCCACCCCCGCTGCGTTCCACCAGCATTTTGTGCGGGTTGTTTGATTTTCCAGCATCTGCAGATTTCCTTGTGTCTTGCAAATAACAATTATTGTAAGAGTTTAATAATGTCAACAAATGCATTTGTCTACCAGTCACATGTCATGTGTAGTCATTAGGCCCTGCCAGATCCTAGCACCTTGCCAAAAACCAGCACATCAGAGTGACTCAGTAAAGGGGAGATTCAAGCTCTCACATGATGGTTCCAAGGCTCACTGGCTGTCAAAGCTGTCAGTTAGTTCGGGGCCGCTGAGTGTATTTGACGTCCACAAACATTCGGTAACAATAGGGGACACATAGATAGGTTAGAAAATAGAAGAAAGTTAGTAAATTGCACAATGCACAAAGTCAATCTGTTCTGAAACCGAACAAAGAAAAACACAGTAACTTCACCCAGTAAAAACAGAGTGAATTTTGCTGGAAATGCAGAGATTGGAGGATAATTCCAAAAAAATTATGTACATAAAATAATTTTATTCACTTGTAGTGCAGTTACAATTTTCAATTATCAGAAGAATTAATTTCCTTTGACTGGCTAGCCATAACATTGCCACCAAATGCAAGCTTCAAAAATAACATAGAAGACTTCTTGGTTGGCATGGACTAGATGGGCTGAAGGGCCTTCTCCCATGCTGTGTGACTCAATGATTCTTTGAAAGGAGTATGTGTAGCTGAAATAAATACAAAGGAGAAAAAATAAATGGGTTAAGAATGAACAAAATCAGGATATCAAGTAAAAAAGGTGAAGCTTTTGTGAGGCTACATTTCACTCCACCACATCATCATTAAACTTTCAGAACATGGCACATAATAGTTAATTTCCTCTGCAACAAAATCAACTAACCCTCATAAAATGGAATATTGCAAAAATTATAATAGGTACTAATATAGAATTTTATGATTGTAATCAACTTCCAGACAATGTCTACAAACTACCCTTCCTGCTTTAATGCACCATTTGAATTGTTTAGTTGGGTTCCATCCTTGCAGTCATGCCCAGATACACATTGCTTCCAACATTCCCCAACAATCTGGTAATTATAATAATGTGAGATCAGGTTATTACATGGTATGTTCTATTAGTAGTAGCTGGGAGATTTTTGTAAGACTGAAATTTTAATGACTAGAATAGAAACATAGAAACATAGAAAATAGGTGTAGGAGTAGGCCATTTGGCCCTTCAACCCTGCACCGCCATTCAGTATGATCATGGCTAATCATCCAACTCAGAACCCTGAACCTGCTTTCTCTCCATACCCCCTGATCCCTTTAGCCACAAGTGCCATATCTAACTCCCTCTTAAATTTAGCCAATGAACTGGCCTCAACTGTTTCCTGTGGCAGAGAATTCCACAGATTCACCACTCTCTGTGAAGAAGTTTTTCCTCATCTCAGTCCTAAAAGGCTTCCCCTTTATCCTTAAACTGTGACCCCTCATTCTGGGCTTCCCCAACATCGGGAACAATCTTCCTGCATCTAGCCTGTCCAATCCCTTTAGAAATTTATACGTTTCAATAAGATCCCCCCCCCCCTCAATCTTCTAAATTCCAGTGAGTATAAGCCCAGTTGATCCAATCTTTCTTCATATGAAAGTCCTGCTATCCCAGGAATCAATCTGGTGAACCTTCTTTATACTCCCTCTATGGCAAGAATCTCTTTCCTCAGATTAGGGGACCAAAACTGCACACAATGTTAAGCAACTTTGATCTGATTGGCAGTCACCAGATGCATAGAGGTCCATTATATGCTTTGGGGTGACATCTTGGCGTGGTGGTTAGTGTAATTCTTTATGGTGTCAGCGGCCATTGTTCAATTCCCACCACTGTCTGTAAGGAGGTCAACTATGTGGGTTTCCTCTGGGTGCTCTGGTTTCTTCCCACATCCTAAAGATGTATGGGTTAGTAAGTTAATTGCTCTCTGGGTTGTATTTGGGTGGTGCAGGCTCATTGGGACAGAAGGGCCTGTTACCACGATGGATCTCTAAATAAGTAATTAAAGTGAGGGATATTTGTTGCACTGGAACTCAGAGAGGGCATTTCTATTAGGGATCTACCTTTCCATTGCTACACAAGCTCGTTCTGGCAAGGAAATATGGATGCAAGAACAGACCATTAGGCCCTTCAAGCCTCGTACAGATCTACATGTATTTCCAATGGAATCACCTCAACAACTCTTGAGGGTACAGAATTCCAGAGATTCACCACCCTCTGTGTATGCTAGTGTCTACACAGCTCTGTTACATCGAATGACTGTCCACATATTGTAACTCTGTTTCCTCATTTGAGACTCTTCCTCTCACTTAAACATCTCTACATTCACCCTGTCTTGCACAGGTTCAACGAAAATTTATTTGCAGCTTCATATGTAATTCACATCATAACAGGATTTTATACGATGAAGATGGCAGAGTGTGTCATCAAACCGTTAGTGAAAATTGATACCCGTACACTGCTGGAAGCCGGAAAAGAGTTTAATTGATATATATGGCAGGAAAGCACCAGATAATTTTTATATACCTCCATAAAATCACCCATTCTTCTTTTGAACTCCAAAGTATTCAGCATCATTTTTATTTGATTGTAGCATCCATCATCTGGGACCACCACCATGCACGCCATGCTCTCTTCTCTCTGCTGCCATCAGGAAGAAGGTACAAAAACCTCAGGGCTCATATCACCAGGTTCAGGAACAGTTATCACCCCTCAATAATAAGGTTCTTAAACCAAAGAGGATAACTTCACTCAACTTCACTTGCCCCATCATTGAAATATTCCCACAGCCTATGGACTCACCTTCAAGGACTCTTCATCTCAATTTCTTGATATTTATTTCCAACAGGATATTAGAGAAGGA
This sequence comes from Hypanus sabinus, assembly GCF_030144855.1. Classification (NCBI taxonomy): domain Eukaryota; kingdom Metazoa; phylum Chordata; class Chondrichthyes; order Myliobatiformes; family Dasyatidae; genus Hypanus; species Hypanus sabinus. The sequence continues at coordinate 25,318,939 of NC_082726.1, read as the reverse complement.
TGTTCAGATTTTCCTTTTAAAATTAAAAGGTATGTTTATCTGCCTATAATCGTGTGGGCATCTAATATGCTGTTAATAAACAGTGTAATTAAGTTGTCTGTGTGGAGTTTGTACAGTCTCTGTTACGAGGATCAGATATGACCCAAGTGCAGAGTGAGAGACACTGAAGCAGGTCGATAGTTCACAATCTTTAATGCGAAAAGAGTTATAGGGAAAATAAACAATAAACACTGGGTCAAATAGGGTTGTCAACTAAAACTCTCAAATGGGAAGCAAAGCCTACATTGCAGCTGAAAAGAAAATCTAAACATTAAATGAATACTGCTAGTCTTCAAAGTCAGTTGACTCAAAAGTCCGATCTCTCCGGGAAGGCTGAAAGCAAACAGGCAGTGAAGCATTGCTGTGCTCTGTCCAAGTCTCGAGAAGCACTACATCGACAAGTATGGAGTTAAATACAATCAAAATTAAATAATAATTAGCTGACAAGTGCAAATTCACAAACGCAATTGCCGTATCTACTGCGTGCCGAATCCGTAGCTGTGACAGTCTCCCTGTGACTCTGTAACTGTGTGTGTTTCTTCCAAGTCATGCACATTGGTTGGACCACTTCTTTTTACAAAGTAAGACAATGATTTGGGTGATGGAGTTGATGGCTTGTAGCCACGTTTGCAGATGCTACGAAGGTAGGTGGAGCGGGCAGGTAGTATTGAGGAAGCAAGAAAGCTGCAGAAGGACCTAGACAGATTTGGAGAATGAGCAAAGAAGTGGTAGATGGAATACAGTATCAGGAAATGTACAGTCATGCACTTTGGTAGAAATAATAGAAGCATTGACTTTTTTTTAATTAATGGAGAGAACATTCAAAAGTCCAAGGTGCAAAGGGACTTTGGAGTTCTCGTGCAGGATCCTCTAAAATGTCCAAGGTGCAAAGGGACTTTGGAGTTCTCGTGCAGGATCCTCTAAAATGTAACTTGCAGGGTGAGTTGGTAGTAAGGAAGGCAAATGTAATGTTAGCATTCATTTCAAGAGGACTAGAATATAAAAACAAGGATGTAATGCTGAGGCAATGCTGAGGCACTTCTGAGGCCTCACATGGAGTATTGTGAAGAGTTTTAGGACCTTTATCTAAGAAAAGATGTGCTGGCATTGGAGACGGTTCAAAGGAGCTTTACAAAAATGATTCCAAGAATGAAAGGTTTCTTTTATAAAGAGTTCTTGCTGAAATTGAGAAGAATGAGGGGGGAATCTCATTGAAATCTATTGAATGTAGCAAGGATTAGATAGAGGAGATGTGGAGTGGATGTTTCCTATAGTGGGAGAGTCTAAGACTAGAGGGCACAACTTCAGAATAGAGGGAATTTCATTTAGAATGGAGATGAGGAGGAATTTCTTTAGCCAGAAGGTGGTGAATCTGGGGAATTCATTGCTCCAAGTGTCTGTGGAGGCCTGGTCATTGGGTGTATTTAAGGTGGAGGTTGATAGTTTCTTGATTAGTCAGGGTGTGAAAGGTTACAGGGAGAAGACAGCGGAATGGGGCTGAGAGGGAAATGGATCAGCCATGAAGAAATGGCGGAGCCGACTGAATGGGCCAAATGCTTAACTCTGCTCCTGTGCCTTATGTCTTATGGCTAATTTGTCACTGTAAATTGCCCCTAGTATGTAGATGAGTGGTAGAATCTTAAGGTGTAAGGAGTGAAAATAGGTTCTAGTGAAATTAATGGAGGAATATTTAGTGAAGCTAAAGATGGCGCCAGAGAGCGAGTTCTCCCTGCTCATCAGCAAAACAGTTAAATTCTTCCTATTCTAATGTCTCTGTTTCCCTCTTTTCTCTCTCTCTCTTTCCCTCTCTCTCTCTACGTATTTCCTTATTTCTATCCATCTGTATAGTTTACTGCCAATTCTTGACTGAGAGTACTCCAAATAAAAAGCAACGCTTCAGACGGACTGTAACATCGAAGTAGCAACTATTGTCTCCCCTCTCCCTGTGGAAAGAGCAATATCCGTCTTTCCCCTTGCTACTGAGAGACAGGGCCTGTGGGATGTCGAAAATGTTGGAGCGAACATTTAGTTTTTTGATGTACTGTAGACCATAGTCTCTCTTTGCTATTGCTTGCATGGTGGCTGGTGGGAATGCTAATGCGTTATGCTTGATCAAATGGGGGAGGGTTGGTGCTGCTTGCCGCTGTTTGTACATGGAAGGGGGACAGGGGGCTTTCGGGTTCTTATGTATTTTTCCGTAATCCATACTTTGGGGCTTTTCTTCAGTTTCGAGAAGCCTGCGGAGAATTTCAGTTTGCATATTGCATACATTCTCTGATATTAAATGGAACTATTGAATAGGTATGCTCCAAGGACTGGTATAGACTCAAAGGGCTGAAAAGCCTCCTTCCATTGTCATAAGGAATTATGGATTTTGGAATTGTTTTATCCTTTAAAAACTATTAGAACACAGAACATAGAATACTACTGCACAGGTTAGGTACTTCACCTCACAATGCTGTGCCAACTACTTAATCTATTCCAGGATCAATTTAACCCTTTCTTCCTACTTAGCCTTCTATTTTTCTATCATCCATGTGGCTACCTATGAGTTTTTTAAATGCTGTTGGTGTATCTGGCTTCACCACCACCCCGTCACCCATTCACCAATCTCCGTGCAAAAAACCTCTGACATCCACCCCATATACTTTCTTCCAATCACTTAAAATTATACCCCCTTGCAATAATTGATGAAAATTTTTTTAATTTCCTCTTGACCATAACTGCCAGGGTTGTCCATAGAGAGGGCCTTAATGGCATGTTTACTGAGAACAAGAAACAGATGAAGCCCTCACTGGAAATGGAGACCAAGGTGATAGTTTTACTGTACATGGATGTGAGGTGATTCAAAGTGACAGATTGAGCTGGGTGTAATATGGCTTGAATTTGGGCATCTAGGGAGGCTTCTGCCCATCTGGTGTCCAAATCACCTGCCCCTGCACTTTAGGATCATTCCAGGAATTATTGTTAGGATCATACCATAGGGTGACTTGCTAGTGTAATGGTTAGCATTATGCTTTTACAGCACCAGCTATCTGGGTTCAGTTCCTGTTGCAGCCTGTTAGGAGTTCTCCCTGTGACTGAGTGGGTTTCCTCGGGGTGCTCCAGTTTCCTTCCACGTTCCAAGGACGTATGGGTTAGTAAGTTAATTGGTCACATGGGTGTACCTGGATGTTGTGGGATCATGAGAATGGAAAGTGGGGCATGCTACCATGAGGATCCTTCCTTGAGGACTGAGGGGGACTTGCTTCCACTCACATCTTTTTCGTTCTGAGATTGCTAATGAGAACAAATTAGACTCATCCACAGGTGGAGTAGATGCCGACTGACTGATGCACAGTGAACCTCCATAAGCAACAGTGTGAAATAGATCACTGCTTAGAAATGCACCTTGATTAGGTAATGTGCTACAGATCAACGACAGTGTATTGTACTCTGCATCTGGAATTCATTCCAGAGTTGAGATGTAACTATCAATCTTATGCCCTGTAGTTGATTTCTCCCTTGAAATGTCCAAAGAAATCCATCTTGTCATTTTCAAACTATGTACATAACACTGAATGCTCAGACAATTCAATGCTTTCATGTCAAAGCAAATGACATGAAATTCATTGTTCCCTGGCATAAAGTGGACGGTTTGTTTCCTGAATGGCTTTGTTCCCTCTCTGAAGAACTTGCACTCATAGCAACACTCACTTTAATGCTGTAACCTTTACCATAACAAAGCAACTCCATGTGCTTAATGGCAGCAAAGTCTGAAAGGAGTTTTTGAGATGAATTGGGCTTTGTAGGCTTCTAAGGAGAGGTAAGCGGGGCATGCAGTGATGGTATCTTTGGTCACAGCATGAAAAGCCATTTTCCAATTAATCTAACTGTAGCGAGCTTGCAGAGATGGGTGGATCTTTTGTTGCTAGTGGGTCACTGGCTCTTTGGGGATATTGTGGGGCCAGAATCTCTATAGCACTATACACTGGAATCTTTCCTTCTCGATAGGCAGCCCTTTGGTCCATGATCCCAAGTACTGTGAGTTTTGAACACAAGAGATTGTACAGATGATGAAAATCCACACACATGCTCGAATTGGAAAGGAAAGGAGAAGTAGGGTGAGGGGGAAAGTAGGTGGGTAGGGGAAGGAGGATGAAGTGAGAAGCTGGGAAGTCATAGGTGGAAAAGGCAAAGGGCTGAAGAAGGAGTGTAATCAGAGAGGTGGGGTTGATGTGCCTCATGAGGCTAAACTCTACCACTGCCCCAGATGGGGCAGGAGGCGGTTAATGGGAAAGGGTTGCAGGTAATTTGAGAAGTGATGCTGTACATTTCTTCTGATAGAGAGAATAGGAGAAGATAGGTTTTTGTTGAGATATAATTAATTTAGTAGATGCACTATTGTATCTTCCGTTTTGAATATAGTGTTGCATAAAGATGCTTAATGGATTCATTGGTGCACTATGTTAGAAAACTTAATGGGTTTTAGACAATACTGATCCATTCTCCACAGAATGAACAGCATTTTATGCCCAGATAAATTTGAACTGATTCAAGTCTGAGATACCGAAGTTTATGGACTGTAGTACATTTTATGAACGGAATTTTAAATTACACGTTGGGGGGAGGCTAGAGTGATGTGTAGATGAAGAGTTCACCATTTCTTGGTAAGGCAACAAGCTAATTGCTACTGCATTAGAAACACCTGATGATTTTATTCATAAATTAATTGTAATTGAGAACAGTTAAAGAAAATATAGATGTTTTAAAAAGATCTGTACTTTAACCTTTAGTTCCACCTGTGCTGCCCTGTAATAAACATCACAAATTAGGTACATCTCTTTAAAAATTCTTTTTTGAAGCCATTCTCTCAGGAGAGAGGATAACTTGCTTCCACTCTCCTTGTATGGATTTCAAGGCATCTGATGAGGCCAAACTGGGAACTGCAGGTTTTTCTCCTGACAGGGCATGAAGAGCCGAGGAAGGTAGGTACTGCGTGAGCTGGTCCACTCCTTCTACCATTTACGTAGTGCCTCTCTGTGCTCTTGCTTCCTGGACCCAAGGTTCTCAATAGCATCCTTTGAGCAGACATTGGTCAGAGGTTCCTGCAAGTCAGTGGGACTGTTGTTTTTCTTTAAGGAAGCTTTAAGTACATCAGTGAATACTTTTGTCTCTTCCACAGAGCAGAGCACATTTTTCATCAGTCTGGGTTCTGATAGCTGCACAACATGATCTGCACAGTAGCTATAATTTCAGCATTTGTTTTTTTAAATCAAAATATACTTGATTCAAAAATTAAATTATATACAATAAACCATTCCATGACTCTCGATCCTTTACAAATGTTTCCATTACGGTCTTTCCATTCCCACACTTCTGCCACCCAGGTGGCACTCTGTTACTTCATATTTACATACACTTGTTCAGGGGTATACACCTTGCTCCCCCCAACCCCTCAACTCCCACGGGAGAAGAACCCTAGACTGTGGTCCTTCCCCACTGGGCCCTTGCAGTGGCTGCACCAAGTTTCAGTGCATCCCTCAGCATGTACACCTGCAGCCGAGAATGTGCCAGTCGGCAGCATTCCCCCACGGACATCTCCATATGCTGGTAGACCATCAAGTTTCAGGCCGACCAAAGAGTGTCTTTCACCGAGTTGATGATCTGCCAGCAGCACCGGATATTGGTCTCCGTGTGCGTCCCCGGCAACAGCCCATAGATAATTCCAGCATTTGTGGAGTTACTAAGAACACAGCTATAATCCTAACTATAGTAGCAACATGGGGAGACATGGTCATGCCATGGTTAGCATATCGCTTTACAGTGCCTGTGATTACAGGTCGGGGTTCAATTCCTGCTGCAGTCTAAAAAGAGTTGGTTCATCTTCCGCAGATGCTCTGGTTTACTCCCACGATCGAAGACATGTGGGTTATATATAGCAAATTGTGGGCATGCTATGTTGGCATCGGAAGCTTGGTTGCACAGTATATTTCTTGCTGGTTTGATTTGATACAAATGATGCATTTCACTGTATGTTTCGATGTACATGTGACAGTTAAAGCTAATTTTTAGCTAACATTTCCATAGACTATTTATTTGCAGAATTAAGAGTTCAAGTCAACAGGCAGGAAAATGCTGTTTAAGCCAAGATCCTATCACCTTACTGAACGGAGGAAATGGCTTAAGGAGCCAAACATCTGATGCTTGTGCATGTTCTTAACTGGTTTTAAAATGGCTTAAAGAAAATTAGAACCTTACATCAGATATTTGTGGCTTATTGGAAAGAGTAATTGTTGTTTACATTTAAAAGTTCATGTCTTCTTAAGAGTCGCTTTGAAAGGTAAACATCACCCAAAGGAAAAGCATTGTTCAGGACTCTTTCTGGAGCCGTTTTCCTGCTTGCTGAAGAGGACAGAGGAATCCTATTCAACATTCAGAGAAGTTGAAACACTGAAGAAGAAGCAGGAAATTTCCAGTTATTGAACCATATTTCAGATTTGGATGCACACCATGTGTCATAACGATTTGGGTTAAACCAAATGTAATAGGAAGCTGGAAGAACTCAATGGGTCAGGCAGTATCTGTAGAGGGAAACGAATAGTCAACATTTCAAGTGGTGACCTTTTGGCTACACTGAAAGACTGAGGGGTAACAGCTAGGATCAATAGGTGTGCAAAAGAGGTAGAACATGAGCTGCCAATTGGTAGGTAGATCCGGATGAGGAGGGTGATAGGCAGATGGAGGAGGGAAGAGCTTAAAGAAGCTTGGAGAAGTGATAGATGGAGGCAACAAAAGGCTGCAGATGATGGAATCTGATTGGAAAGGAAGCCTAATAAGGAGCATAACAAGAGAGGTGCAGAGGGCAGGTTGGAATAGTGGGAGGGGGAACTAGTGAATGAAGTGTAGGTAACCCACTGCATTCCTCCAGTTTCTTCTTCATTGCTCCATATTCCAGCACCTCCTGGTTCTTGTGTCTGCATTAAACCAGATGTACCCGTTTTCCATACAACAGGAAATGCATGTTGAAATTTAAAAAGGCCAATCTCAGTACAGATCATACCATGTTTCTATAACACGTCACACAATGGTTCTGGTATTGCTAGTATCCTGAATGTAGAAAATTACTGCAGTCCCTCTTGTGCTGTACCATTGTCTGGTGGACCACGTTAACAAGGCTTCAGCTTACACTTCTTTGACTATTGCCATTGGTTTTTGAGCATCTACTGACACAGAAAGTGTCCTTTTCATGAAGGTCATTGATGCCAATTTAAATTAACGAGAGCACACTGGATGTGCCAGCAAAGACTCAGAATAGCTGAGGGGCCAGGTCTGAAGTACATCCAGTTTCCAGCTCAGTATGCGCAGGAATCTCTGTTGGACTCAGTGCAAAGTCCAGGGACAGGGTGAGAGGTCAGGTTCTCCATCAACTGATAAATCCAAGGATATTCAATGGGATCTCCTTCATCCAAGAACTTTGATTAGTAAGTGGGCAGCATTGTGGGAAAGTTATCACTGAATGTGGAAAGGCAAAATCTGATTTGGGATAGTGAATGAGACTTGTGGGATGTCCATAACTGAAGCACCGGAGAATATCAGGAGCTGTGCGGGTACATAAAATTAGTGCAGTTATTGGATTGTGACTAGATGGTCTTGTCTTCTCAAATGTAATCCAACCCATGGTTCAAGAGTCATTACCCACAATTATGTGCGTTCCTTCACCTGATGATTAAAACAGTGTGCAGTACTGAAATGAAGTCTGGATGAGCTCTCTCTTTTTCACACTCACACATACACATTCACTATCCACACACACACACACACACACACACACACACACACACACACACACACACACACACACACACTCACCATATCCATACACATATACACACAACACAGTGCATAAGCCCGTAAGGCATAGGAGCAGAATAAAGCCATTCAGCCCATTGAGTTTGCTCCACTATTGGATCATGGCTGATTTAATATCCCTCTCAATTCCATCCACCTGCATCTTCTTTCAGCCTTTGACATGCTTACTAATCATGAATCCATCAACTTCTGCTTTAAATATACCCAATGACTTGGATTCCACAGCAACCTGTGGTAATAAAACCCACAGAATTACCACCCACTGGCAAAAATACTATCCTCCTCATCTCTGTTCTAAATGAATCCCAGAGTTGTATGTGGTGAAATAAGTATTCTGATAATAAAATTTACTTTGATTTTGACTGAAGGGAGCTGCAGTTTCCAGCACTTCTGTATATCATACAAACCACATGCATGTTGAAGCTAAGTTAAGGCATACCATTTAAGCCGATACTCAGAAGTGTTTTGTTTGTCTCTGCTCTATAATTACTATTAATGTTTTCTATTATCTTATAATCTGTGGTGGGGCGTATCAAAGGTGGTGATGAATCAGCAAACAGGAGGAAGACTGAAAATTTAGCTGAGTTTTAACAACCTCTCACTTGATGACAAGAAGACCAAGGAACTGATTGTAGACTTCAGGAGAGGGAAATCAGAGGCCCATAAGCCAGCATGCATCGGAGGATCAGAGGCGGAGAGGGTCAGTAACTTTAAATCCCTGGGTGTCACTATCTCAAAGACCTGTCCTGGATGCACCATATAAATATTTTTGTGAAGAAAGCATGATAGCATCTCTACTTCCTCAGGAGTTTGTAGAGATTTGGCATGTCACCAAAAACCTTGACAAACTTCTATAGAAGTATGGTGGAAAGTGCGCTGACTGGCTGCATTATGGCTTTGTGTGGGTACACCAATGCCTTTGAGCAGAAAATCCTACAAAAGGTGGTGGATTCAACCCATTACATCTTGATAAAGCCCTCCTAACTATTGAGCACATCTACATGAAACATTGCCTTCGAAAAGTAGCATCCATCATCAAAGATGCTCACCACTCAGACCATGCTCTTATCTTGCCTCTGTCATCAGATAGAAGATACAGAAGACTCAGGACTCATCCTGCCAGGTTCGAGAAGAGTTACTACCCCTCAACCGTCGGGCTTTTGAACAAAATGGGATAACTACGCTCATTCAATTTTTGGTGTTCTCACAACCACTTTACTTTAGGGACTCTGTATTTTGTTATTTCATGCTCTTGTTATATATTCCTATTTTATTTATATTTGTATTTGCACAGTTTGTTGTTCATAGATCCTGTTTACAGTTACTGTTCTATAAACCTGCTAAGTATGCCAGGGTTGCATGTTGTGACATGAATGTACTCTGATAATAAATTTTACCTTGAACTTTTGAACTTTGATGGCGCTGAATGGCAATTCCTTTGCTTGCATCTTTGGAAACAGCTCTATTTCCATCTTTGTTATCTTTATTTTTCCCTCTCAGGGTTCCTTTGAAGATCCTGACCTGGAGTTACGCGTTGACTTCAGTTCTTTGCAGGAATGGGATCTGCTGTTGGGGTTTCAGGACTGGCCGTTATTCAGCACACCAAAGGTTAGGACTGAGAGGCGGCCTAGTGTTTGGAAGCCTAAGATCTCAGGGCTTTGGAGACGGGTGGATTGAGGGTCAGTGTCACGGCAGGAGACTCGTGTGTCATCGAGGAGGCTGGAAACTCTTTTGCTGTGGGCCTGATTACCCGAGATCTTTGCGATCTTTGGGCACAGAGCTCATAAGATGTGCAAAATGGATTTCTTAGCAACTAGTGGGTTGTTGTTATGTCTCCTGCTTGCTGTGAAATTGGGGTGGGGGGGCAGCTCTCCCTTATTAGACAGAGAGACAACCTGTGGGTTGCTGAATGCCAGATGAATTGCGATAGTCTTTGGGGTAACTACAAGATCTATGTCTTTGCTATCGCTTAGCTCATGTTTGTGCTCGGTAGCGGGTACGCTTTTTGTTTTGCTGGTGTGGGGAGGGGGGTGGATTGTTGCTTATGAGTGGGTGGGGGAACTTTGGGGTTCTTACATTTAACTGTTGTTCATTCTTGGGGCACTTTGCTGTTTTCATGGATGTTTTGCGAAGAACGTATATTGTATACATTTCTCTGACATTAAATTGAACCTTTGAACATGAAAAATTGAAATAACTATTGTTTAATTAAAATAAATGATTGATTTCAATGGCTTCTGAATGCTCATTGGAGGCATTTGGAAATATTGGAATAGGCCTTCAACAGCAGAAGTTGTCAGAAAAGTCACCAGGGAAATCTGTAGTGGGGCTCCGGGATCCACTGTCTGAGGCCTGATGTTTGTATTATAAATGCACTTATTATTTGTGGTAATATTACTTTATCGGTTACAGTATGTGTGTAACTAATAGGTACTGTGAGTGCACCTTGGTCCAGAGGATCATTGCCTCATTTGATGGTATACATGTGTACAGTTGAATGACAATAAACTGAACTTGAAATTGAACTTCAATGACCACTCCTCTCGTTTGGTGGTTGTGGCAGTGTTGAACTGCTTGATGCAAGGGTGGGCCAGGACCATTGAGGTCGCGTGAGAAGAGAACGCATGTTGTTATCTGTGCCTAGCAGAATCCACTTTCTTGTGTCCCCATTGCTCATTACCCATAAGTACAAGAAATTCAGTGAATAACTGATGACATATGAAATTATGCTGCATCCAATGCTGAGACTCTAATCATTATTGAACAATCTGAGATTGATCCTTTATATGTTGTATTTGAAGTATAGGGAGCAATAGCTTTGATCTATCTCTCACTGCTTTAAGGAGACTGGTGAGCATTTTGTTGGAATTGTTGTACTCCTTTTGATGATGGTGTTAGGGAAGGAGCAGCAATGATGCCCATCTCAGGTTACTTGGATCTGTGTGAGAAGCATGTTTAGTGTCATAGAGCAACATTTATCACAGAGAAAGAGGCCTTTTGGCCCATCTTGTTCAGGCTGACCATTGACCTCCCACATGATCTAATCTTCTGAACGAGCCTACCAAACAAGACCCCGTCAAAGGCCTTGAGGAAGTTTATATTGTCAACGTTCACCTCTCTGACATCTTCAGTCATATCAATTCATTATTTTATCTACAGATACAGTCTAATAACAGGCCTGACCAGGCCAAATGACCTGTGCTGCTCAATTACAATCATGTGACCAACCAATTTGGATGTTCTTGGAATGTGGGAGGAATCCAGAGCACCCAGAGGAAACACAGACAGTTACAGGGAGAACATACAAACTCCTTACAGACAACACTGTAGTTAAACCAGGGTCCCTGGTGCTGTAATCTACTTGGCAATATCTTCACAAAACTCAAATCTTTGCAACACTTTTTCTCATGACAATTCTTAATTAGTCCTTGCCTCACCACATTCAGTGATAACCTTCTGGCAAAGTTGCTCTCTTGTTAAGGAAAGTATGTGGAAGATTGATTCCCTGCTAAACAGCTTAGATGATTTGTTATATTATGTTCTATTGTCCATATATCCAAAATCTGGTGGGGGGGTATGTGCCAGGAATGACAAAGATGGGGACAGGGAACTGAACAGTGGCCATGATACTGTGCTTAATGGTCATGCCCACGTTGTCAAACACAATCCACCACATGTAAGAGCCACCATCCATATTCACAAGCTTTCCGTCTTATGACCATCAGCACACCCTGCTCTGTCTCCTCTGGTGTGTTGAGTTTGAGTCAGTTGTCATTGCTCCTGCACTCATATGAGTGAACTTGGACTAGTTTTTACTTAGAACATTGAACAGTACAGAACCGATTCAAGTCCCCGGCCTGTAATGTCGACGTCAAGCACTTTGCTTATTAAAACAAAACGATTCCGACAGTCTACCCTACCCACTGTATGCCTCTCATAAGTTTATAAATTTCTATCATGTCTCTCCTCAGAATCCGATACTCCATCGAAACGGCCCAAGTTATTTCAGCTTCTCCATATTTCTCTAATCCATGAAATATCTTGACAAACCTCCTCTGCAGCCTCTCCAAAGCCTCCACGTTCTTCCTGACTTTTTATATTCCTTATGCATATTCATTGTTTTTGAAAGTTATTTTCAAAGGCTCCTCAAAGCTTTTGTCCATTCTGTTAATTGATCAATTGCTCAATATTCTACACTGGTTGCCACAACAATAAGGAAAGGGGAGAATAGGTACCTATTGTATCAAAGGCAAATCACCAGCAATGCTTCCAAAATACTAAATTTTTTCTTTTAATTATTCAAAAATAGAAACATTTCCACCATATTCCATGGTAGCATTCAACTTGAGTGTTCTTTTTTCATCGGCAAGGTCTATTGTAGGTTTTGTATAAATACAAAGTGCATAGGTTTAGAGAATCTGATGCACAGTTCTCCAAGAAGATAACAGGATTAATTTGTTTCAACTATCTTTTGGCGTGGGCGACGTAAGTCTCTTCAAAAAAGCTATTTTTCTCTATTTCAGTAAAGCAAGATAAACTTATTGCTATAAAATTCTTGCATTTGCAATTGAGCATTCACTCGTTCTTATCAGCAGTTTCCAATGGAACCCTCATAATGTTTCAGAAATGGTTGATTTACACTGCGTCTGCACTATCTTAAAGTTTTCTTTGTATGCATTTAGCAGCCTTGAAAGGATCAGTGAGCTAAGGTATTAGTACTTGCATCCATTACAAGCAAGGGAAATAGGGGCTTACGTTTTGAGTCTGCATGCTAAATATTGAACACACTGATATCTTGATGGAGAGATGACTCAGTAAAATGTTAGATTTTCTTGGATAGGTCATAGAGGAACTATTTCTTGATTATAAGAACTGAGAAGAATGAAGGAAACTTTAGTTTAAAACTGGAGCTGGAGTTCCAAGTTCGAAGTTCAAAGTTTGAAGTAAATTTATTATTACTGTATATGTCACCACACACTGACCTGAGATCTATTTTCTTGCAAGCATTCACAGAAAGAGGCGGCTCAGAGGATTGTGGAGGCATTAGTTATCATATTTCAAGAAAGACTGGTTTCTGGAATGGTTCTGGAGGACTAGAAAATTGCAAACTTCACTCCACTTTTTAAGAAGGGAGGGAGGCAGAGGAAAGGCTAGTTAGCCTGACTTCAGTGATTGGGAAGATGTTGGAGTCCATTATTAAGGATGAGGTTTCAAGATACTTGGAGGCACCTGATAAAAAAGGCCAAAGTAAACATGGTTTCCTTGAGGGGAAATCTTGCCTGATAAATTTTTTGGGATTATTTGAAGAAGTAACAGGCTGGATAGATAGAGGAGAGTCAGCAGATATTGTTTAAATGGATTTTCAGAAGGCTGCATACATGCAGTGAGCAGTGGTCAGCCTTCACCTTTCTGAAATCCACAATTATCTCTTTGGTATTCCCAATTGGGACTAAAGTTGTTGTGCTCACACTATTCTACCAGCTGCTCTGTATGCCATCTTGTCATTGTTCTTAATGAGGCCAGCTACTGTTGTGTCATCAGCAAACTCAATGATTTGGTTTGAACAGGATCTAGCAATGCAGTCATGTGTCGGCAGCGTGAACAGAGTGGACCGAGCACGCAGCTTTGGGGAGAGCAAATGCTTAGCGTGATGGAGCTGCATGTTCTTTCTGTCATGAAGTCCAGGATCCAATTGTGGAGAGAGGTGTTGAAATCAGTTCAGAGCTGAGCTGAGTGAAGTTATCCACATTGGTTCAGGAGCCTGTTGGTTGAAGGGTAATAACTGCTCTTGAACCTGCTGGCGTGGGATCTAAGGATCCTGTAGCTCCTTCCCCATGGAAGAAGAGCAAGAAGAGGTAAACCAGAACTTAACATCTTCCACAAGAAGCATGGTGATCAGATGGGTTACATTCTGGTCTGAATGGCATCTCCAATGTATAAGAACATGAGACTGCAGAGAGTTGTGGACGTAGCCCTATCCATCATGAGCACAGCACTCCACACTTTTGAAAGCATCTACATTTATTATCAAAGTTCCCTAGCCCCAAAATCCTCCACCTGCACAAAAAAAGAGAGGAAATTCAGGCAAAAAATACAAAATATAAAAAAAATCCCTAAGACTGAGAAAAGTCTATAAACCAAGTTGCAGAAAACCTGGGCACCATTCTCCAGGCCCAGAGTGATCCTCAGCTATCAAAGGCGGGCAGCCTGTACTCACGCTTCACCTTGACGTTTCAATCTCCCAGATCACCTTTTTGGCGAACAATGGATGCCTTAATCAGCAAAATGGAGTCAAACATCAGCTCACGCCCTACAGCTGTCCTGTGGCCTGCCCATCTTGAGGTTCGCGCACACTATCTCTGCCTCCTGGAATCCTCTCAGAAGTTGCAGAGTGCTGAAACACCCAAAAATCTCCAAACAGCAAATCACAGGCCCCAACAGTTCCAGAATCACATCCAAGATGAAAAACAAAAGTAAAATACATAAAGAAGGGAAATACATGATTTCAGGATTTATCCAGAAGATGTCGACTGAAGGGACTTATTGTAGCTGGAGGTCTGTAATTACTGAAGTTCTGCGGGGATCTGTACTGGGATCTCTGCTTTTTGTGTTGTATATAAATGACATGAATGAAAATGTAGATGGGTGGGATAGTAAGTCTGCAGATGGTTGGTGATGTTGTGAATACCACAGAAAACTTCAAAAGAATACAATAGGATATAGATCAATTGCAGATATGGGCAGAGAAATGGCAGGTGGAGTTTAAATTAACCTGACCTAATATGAAGCTTTCGACCTTGGTAGGTTAAATATCAACAGACAGAACAGAGGGATCAGGGGGTCCAAGTTTAGATTTCCTTGAAAAAGTGGTTCCATAGGTTGATGGGATGGTTAAGAAGGCATATGGCATGCTTGTCTTTTATTAGTTGAGGTACTGAGTTCAGGGGTCAAGACATAATGTTGCAGATTTGTAAAAATATAGTTAGACTGCATCTGGAGTATTGCATGTAGTTCTGGTCACCCCATTATAAAAAGGATGTCAAGGCTTTGGAGATGGCATAGAAGAAGTTTACGAGGATGCTGCCTGGATTAGAGGGCATGTACTATAACGAAAGGCTGGACAAACTTGTGTAGTTTTCTCTGGAGCGTAAGTGACTGAAGGGAGATCTGATAGAGGTTTGTAACATTATGAGAGCAATGGATAGAGTAGACAGACAGTATATTTTTTCCAGGGTTTAAATGTCTAATACCAGAGGGCGTGTATTTAAGGTGAGAAAGTGTAATTTCAAAGGAGATATGAGGGACAAGCTTTTTACATACAGAGTGGCTGGTCCCTGGAATGTGCTGACTGGAATGGTGGTAGAGGTAGGGACGTTATAGACTTATGAGACATTTAGATAGGTACATGAATGTGAGGAAAAGGGAAGGATATGGACATTGTGTAGGCAAAAGAGATCAGTTTAGTTGATTACTAATTTAATTGGTTTGGCATAACATTGTGGCCTGAACGGCCTGTTCCTGTGCTGTACTGTTCTATGTTCTGTGCTCTAAATCAGCCATTATTGAATAGCCCAGCAGACTAAATGAATTGAGTGGGCTGGTTCTGTTCTTATGTCTGATGGATAGTCTTATGATCGGATGAGGTGTTACTATAGACTTTCTATCTACTCTCTTAGATGGAGATAGATGATCCTATGGAGTGAACTGAAAGAAGAACCCAGTTATCACTGATGTTAGTATTGGAGTTGGTTTATGCTTGCCACATGTACCAGGAAAAACAATTTTTGCACGCCATTCCTAAGCACATTGAAGCTGTAAGAAGAAAGCAGAGAGCAAAATATAGGATTAAAGCTACAGAGAAAGTGTTGTGCAAAGAAATAAAGTGCAGGGGCTTGATGAGGTTGATTGAGAGGTTAATAATTTATCTCTAGTGTATGAGATGTCTGTTCAAGAGTCTGATATCACCTAAACACATATTGTTTTGGGGCAATCCTTTTCTTCCACTCTGGTTTTATGGCTTTGAGGTAACTAGAGTTTGTTTCTTGATTTTATTTTGCTGGACATTGTCTATGCAAAGTGACTATCATTTCAAAGTAGCTAAATATTTCTATAGTAACAACAAATTCAAAAAAATTGTTTGCAAAATATTTTGGGTCATCCTGAGGGATGATAGAAAAAAAAAAGCCCTTTTTTGTCAGTTTCTTCTGACATTTTGAAGGCATTTCCACTCAGCGAGGCAAGGCTTCAATGGGCAACGTTTGACATTTTCTGGAGACTTTATACAATGTTAAAATTCCAGGGCAATCTTCTCTTGAAACAACTCTTTATTGATCTGACAGAGCCTCAACTGTTGATAAATCATTTATACAAACATTTTCAAAATTATAGCCAAGGGCTTTTTTTTTATATACTGGTGCTACAAAGCACCACAAATGACCATCTCCCATTTGAGAGTCGAGTCAATGAATTTAATTCATTGTTGTCTGACTTAGAGGCCAAAATGACAAGGCCATTTGTTTTCGCGAGGAATATTCGGTTGAATAGAACAGATTCTGAGAGATTGTTTTCTTTAGCTAATATATACAGGCACATATGTAAACCAATTTACATACATGTGCGTACACACACACACACTGGCACGCTAAGGTGTGTCTGAGCAGGCATGCATGATACATTCTTATGAGGCAGGATATGGGAAAAGGATCTTATTTTGTCATGAGTTTTTTACTATTAGAATGCAATAAATGCAGAGGGAGGCAGATTGTATGAGGATGTTTATCTTGGGGATATGTTCGGAAGGGTACCTCCCAATGGGCTTCCAAACTCACTTTTATGTGTTTTATAGTTTTTTTTTCTTTTAAATGTGGTTCTGTACTGTTGGAGTCTGTGATCTACAGTTTAATGGCTGATTAAATGAACTGGTGCTTTGCTGTCTCTGAGGAGGTTCTGGGAGGCAAGCAGCCTTCAGGACAAAAAGCTTAAAGCCCTCGATTCACTCAATTTCACACTGATCTCACCAATTAAAGCTCTGAGGAAGAGTGGAAGGCAGGCAGGTGTTCAGCGCCATCTACCAGCCTCTCGCTTGGTGCTACCAGAGGATGGTGTCTGCGTGTGACAGTCTCTCTCTCTCCCTCTCACTCGCTGCTCCTGGGGGAAGGACTCTGCATTCAAATGGTCTCTCCTTCTTCTTCTTCATGCTGTTGGAGGGTGGGACTGAAGTTCTGGGTCTGCGATTTTTTGGATTAGACTAATGAACACTGAGCTGAACTGAATATGGACTCTTCTGATATTGTTTTATTTTCTGTTTTTGCTTGTTCTTTCTTGTTGCTGTTTGCACAACTTGTTTTTGTTTGCGCGTGGGGGAGAGTTCATATTCTTGTTGCTGTTTGCTGATTTCTTTTTTTTTGCACAGGGGAGATGAAGTTTTACTTTGAACAGGTTCCATGGTTTTCTTTGTTTTGTGACTGTCTGTGGAGAAGATGAATCTCAAGGTTGTATACTGCCTATATACTTTGATAATAAATGTACTTTGAATCTTTAGAACCCTTTGAAACATGATGGACAAATGCTTCTAGGTTTGAGTAGTTTCTCAGTCGATTGAACCAGTTTCACAAGATTGATTGAATTTTGGTGTTTTAGAAAAGGGGCTTTATTTATCGCATGTACATTGAAACATCAAAGCATACAGTGAAATGCATTGTTCGCATCAACAATTCTGTGTGAGGTTATCCTGTAAGTGTCACTTGCTTCCTGCAACAACATAGCCTGTCCTCAATTTACTAATCCTTACTGTAATGTCTTGTAACTTCAAAATATTCAAACTAATTGAAAGGAAGACACAGGAGTCAAAACTGTGAGTCTAAATGCAGGTTAGACTTTAAGCGAGGTGTGCACATATTATGTAGTAGTGTGATACTGTATGCAATTCATGTATTTATGCATATAACCAGTAATGAATCATTTAAGTTAAAAAGAATACTACATCAACCGATGTATATACACAAGATTAATCAAATATTACTTAAGTATTAAATACACACTCTGCCCTGCTTAACTGTAAGCTCCAACTCAGTATAGAATGCATCTCTATATATAATACAACTGCTATATAGACATATACAGAAAAATAAATTTTAAATTGTCCCATACAGGCATAAGATTTAATTGCTTTGGAAGATTTCTTTTTCTGTGGGATAACATCCTTCCTGACAAGGGAAATCATTCTGCTTGGCAGGTGAGACTTGTGGCTGTGAAGCAATCTCAGGTTCTGGGGCTTCCTCCATGGTGGTTGTAGGAGTTGACTCGGAGACTAGTGGAAGTGGTAGCCAACTTCCTTCTCTAACAATTGACTCTGATCTCCTCAACTGATTGATGTGTTGTCTCCAGACTATATCAGGTGCAATCTCCAATCAAGTTATAGTTGTGTCAGCCAAATGTGTCGCCATAATGCTGGTCCTCCTGTTTTTACCACATACAAGCTCAATGTGGCCTTTTGTTAGTTGTATTTCACTGTCATTCCCACAGGAGTTATATTTTCTCTAGTATAAGTTCTTTGTTAGATATCTGGAAGCTTCAGTTCAGTATCTTTGAAATGCCATTCAAACTTATTTTGTGGAATGACTGATACAGGTAAACTAGTGGCCTATTTCTTTTTAATTAATTTGCCGTGCACTTCCTGCATAAGCCATATTGCTTGTCTGTTGTCAATTTCACACTGTAAATCTCAAGGCTATGCAGTCCTGTGTCACTATCATCATCATCATCATCATCAGATATTTTCATCAACAGCATGCAGATTAGTGCTCTTTTTGAAACTGCAACTTGACTTCAGCTTTTTCTTTTTCTTGTGAAGTCCATTTTTTTGTCTACTCAACATGCTCTTTGTATGTATACTGCTTTGTTGCATTTTCTGCAAGTTTCATCTTTAATTCTGCCTTTGTCTGAGAGCCCCTGCCACAATAGTACCATAATTTGTTCAGCCAGGTCACTTCCTGTTAGAATGTTACAATTTTGCTCATGTTATGTATCCCGTAACTGGATAACTTACCAGCAAAGATAGAGAGGTCTGTTGAAATCTGATGTCACTATTTTCAAACGTTTTTATTTATAAAGGGGCACAAAAGTAAGGTTAATGCAAACATTCAGATAATGCACATCACCAATACACAATCTAAAGCCCGGGTATAGTCATAATCATCATTAATCTCGGCTGTTGTCTAGGGGATAATATTTTTGTCCATTGGAAATCTAAAGAGTCATTCAGAAGTCTTTCGAGGAATTGTTGGGTTTCACGTGTCTTAGAGGGATCGGTGAGAACGAAAAGAAGACTTGCCCGTATCTTTTTGACCACTCCATTAAAATCAGGGGAGCGTTTGTTTCCCCGTTGTTAGTTCGAAGTCCTTCTCGGTAGTATCAGCCACCTGCTCCCCAGGCAAAGGAGTTAGGAGCACACGTGGCATTGAGTGGCTTCCAGCTCTCCCGGGAGCATTGAACAAGCAAGTTCCTCTGGTGCATCGCTAGGGTACTGCCTCCTGCAGTCCGCTTTTATCTTTACTTGCAGAGTTGTAGCTGTCCGTCAAATTAGGGGGATGCAATCTCCACCCCCACATGGCCCGAGGGTGTTCAGGTTCATGGTAGTTGTCACGTAGCTGGGACTTGCACGTGACACAGGTGCCTCTAAGAACAAATGGTCAAAACCGTTGCATTGTCTCTCACTTCCGAGTCCCGAATTAATAGCGATCTTGTGATTCTCCGGAAGGAGGGGGCTGCTCCCGCTCCTTCGGCCCCTCAGAGCTGTGGTACCTTCATAACACTCACAATCACTTTCATTCCTTACTGCACCTCAACTGCATCTCTGGCTGATGCTTCCATTGATACAGCAATTTCAACTGCTCTTTTAAATGTGAATTGTGCTTCAGTTCTGCAATTAACAATGGATTTGGTTCTAGGCGTTCCTGCATCACTTTCACAAGCTCATTGAAGATCAGTTTGCATGGTTTGATTGGAGCAGATAAACCTAGAAACAAACTGTATGCCTTTGAATGCAATACACTAAGTAAAGTTGATACTTGTTTCTCATTAGCTATTTCATTTGCTTCAAAATAGTGTTCAATTTGCTCAGTATATAAAATCCAGTTATCTATTGTGTAATCAAATGCATTTATCTTTCTGAAGTAGCCAGCCATTTTTATTATTATCCAGTACTCTCTGTTTATGAATCCTGATACTTCTGTTTTCTGCATTTTTAACTTCACAGTCTCTACACATGCTGTGTTGTATGTTCTTTTACTCATTGTTCCTTGCTGCATTTTTATGTATATACAAGCATCAGAGAAATTTACTATCACTGATTAGACCTAAACAAAGACAAAGACTCTAATATTCAGTTTAATTACTTTATTATGTGACCATGGAGAACTCACTAAGAGACTCTGCTAAAGCAAGCACAAGCATGACCCTTAAAATACATGTTGTTCAGCAGTTTTAAGGAGTTAAGAGTTCCTGCTTAGACCTTATCCTGCAAGACTTATCATAAGGTTCAGGATGTCTCCATACCATACACAAAATTAGACCTAGGGTCCCCATATGCACAATCAGTTACCCATTAATTATAAGAAATCAAGCCATTAGTCCCATAGTCTTGAGGGTTAAGGGTCCCTCCTTACACACACCATCCGTGCTTATCAGTTCTTCATTACTAACAGGACTTACTACATCTGTGTGCTATCAGTTCCTCGTTTCTTACAGGACTTAAGGCCAATTTGTACATTTGTGTTGAATCTACGCCATAGGGTGATGTGCAAAAGTAACTCGTGCGTCGTGGTGGTGGAGACCGCAACAACTGTGATTGGTCCACCTGGTGGCATCGCATTACCTCCTATGCATTGTCGGTTGCTTCTTCTCTGCTATTTCTGTACCCTGATGTGAAATAGATGAACCAAATCATCAAATCTACCTGCCGACATGCGAAAATGTTTGAAATGTATTTCCTCGTCCATGTCTCTTATGAAGAAACTCAACACAGTGGCATAGAAACCCCACCGCCAACTAGCGTTTTGGTGCACACCAATGCATGCTCGCTACAACGTAGAGCCTATGCAGAAATATAACCCAGCCTTTATTGCTAATTAGTACCAGTGGACAGACTGACCCCATCTGCTTGCCACCTAGCTATCCTCATGGTTTTGTTAACCCTTAGTTCCCAGCCTTAATTTTCTTATACAACAAGATTATTCAATTATTACTTAATTATTAAAAAAAACCCAACACTTACTAATGTGTAAGTCCTTAGAATGTGATCATAAATGAGAGCACCCAGGAAACCCATGAAGGTCACAGGGAGGACATATAAATTTCTTACAGACAGTGGCTGGATTTGAACCCCAATGCTGATGCTGTAAAGTTTTACGCTTGCTGCTATACTACTGTGCAGGCCCAATGTAGCATTAATCCTTTGTTCTGCTTCAATGAACAAGTCAACAAAGGTCGGCCTCTGCACATACACATACTGTATATGGGTGTCACCTGCACAATACTGAGGCTGGAATAGATCTCCTCGTGGAGTGTGATTGCCATAGATTAAACATTTTTAGGTAAGTTCTATCCATTAGCTGCATTCATATGAGATGTTTATTGAAGGAGAGGTACAAGACTGCAGTGCACACAAACTCCCTTAAACCATTCCGATCTTGAACCAACCTGCAAAACCCTAATTATTTCCTGAATATAGCAACACTATGATCACTTTGCACTACAATAGACTTTGTTGTTTTTTTCTGTTTAAAAAAAATTGTATAATATTTAATTTATGTTTTAATTCTTTCTTGTGAATGTTTTGTCTCTGACGCTATGTGCCTGTGATGCTGCTGCAAGTAAAATTTTTTATTGCACCTCTGCATATGACAATAAACTTGACTTGACATACATCTTGACACACAGGCTCACAAACTGGCATATGGTCCCACATTTCCACATGCACACATGATTCACTCATCTTGGTGCATCGATGTGAAGGTTCTGTGTCTGTTCTGCTCACCCAGCCTGGAATACCTAGTGGTCAAGTATCATCCATTTTATCTGCTGAGGGAGTTTTCCATCATCCTGGTATCAGTGTACATTCCATCCCTGGCCAATGTCAGTCAGGCACTGGAGAATCTGATAACCGTGGTCAGCAGTCACAAATCAATGCATCCTTATGCCTTCCTGATTATGAGGGAATTTCAACCATGCTAGCTTGAAGAAGTCTCTGAACAACTATGACCAACATATCGCCTAAGGCGCCAGAGTATCCACTATACCTGACCACAGCTGCACCAACATTAAGAATGCTTGCCCAGCCATTCCAAGCCCTCACTTTGGAAAGTTCAATCACCAGGCTGTAATTGTACTCCCAGCATACATGCAGAAACTGAGGAGTGTAGCAGCTGTGGTGAGGACAATGATAGTATGGCCAAGGAAGGTGGGGGAACACCTACAGGGCCACTTCAAATCAATGGACTGGACAATATTCAGGCATTAATTTTTGAGCCTGAGTGAATATGCCACAGTTGTCACTGACTTCATCAAGACCTGCCTGGATGAGAGTGTGCCTATGAGGACATAATCAACATTCCCAAATCAAAAGCCGTGGATGAACCAGGAGATAATTGTCTATTGAGGGCTTGATCTGTGGCATTCAACACGGATGATCCAGGACTATACAAGTAGTCCACATACAATCTATGGAGGGCTATATTAAGAGAAAAAAAAACACATTTCTGACTGAAGTTAGAGATGCACATCAGCTCTAGCAGGGGTTGCAGGCTATTCATTCCTATTAGGTGACACCTAGCATCATGACTGAAAGTGATGCCTCAGTCCCAGATCAATGCCTTTTATGCATGTTCTGAAAGGGAGAATAAAAACACACCTATGCAAATCCCTGCAGCACCTGGTGACCCTGTGTGTTCCGACTCAGCGGACAATGTCAGACATCTTTGCACGACATCAGGCCCTGATGGTGTACCTGGTAGAGCACTGAAAGCATGTGCCAGCCAGTTGGCAGGAGTGTTCAAGGGACATCTTCAATCTCTCACTGCTGCAGGTGGAGGCTACCACCTGCTTCAAAAGGGCAACAATCATATGAGTGTCTAAGAAGAGCATGCAGGGTGCCTCAATGCGTATTGTCCAGTTGTACTCACATCTACTGTGATGAAATGCTTTGAGAGCTTAGTCATGAACATTAGTCATAATCTACCCCTGCCTCAGCAGAGACCTGGACCTGCTGCAACTTGCCTATCACCACAATAGGTTTACAGAGGATGCAATCTCACTGGCTCTCTACTTGGTTTTGGTTTTGGACTACCTGGACAATGACATAAGTTACAGCTCAGCATTCAACACAATCAACAAGTTCCAAAATCTGGACCTCTGTACCTCCTTCTGCAACTAGATCTGACTTCCTCATTGGGAGACCACTGTCAGTGTGGACCAGAAATAACACCTCTTTCTCACTGCCCATCAACACTGGCATACCTCAAGGATGTGTGCTGCTCTCCCACTCCCACTGCTCTACTCCTTCTACACCCATGACTGTGTTCCTAGGCACAGTTCAAAGACTATCTATAAATTTGCCAATAACATAATTATTGTTGGTGGAATTTCAGATGGTAATGAGGAGGTGTACAGGAGTGAAATAGATCAGCTGGTTCAGTGGTGTCATAACTCCAACCTTGCACTCAATGTCAGTAGGACTAAGGAGTTTATTGTGGACTTCAGGAAGGGGAAGTCATGGAAACAAACACCAGTCCTCATTGAGGAATCAACAGTGAAAAGGGTGAGCAGTTCCAAGTTCCTGGAAGTCCACATCTCTGAAGATCTATATTGGTTCCAATATGATTCAACTACAAAGAAGGCTATATTTCATTGGGAGATTTGGTGTGCCACCAAAGATTCTAGAAAATCACTACAGACATACAGTCTGGTATGGAGGGGCCACTGCACAGGATCAGAAAAGGCTTGAAACTCAGTCAACTCCATCATGGGCACTAGCCTCCCCAGCATCCAAAACATCTTCAGTGATAATGCCTCTAAAAGGTGACATCCATAATTAAGGACCCCCATCACCCAGGACATGCCCACATCTTATTGCTACCATCAAGGGGGAGGTACAGGAACATGAAGGCATAAACTCAATATTTTAAGAATAGTTTCTTCCCCTCTTCCATCACTGAAGGGACAAGGAACCCATGTATACTACCTCACTACTTTTTCTCTCACTTTATACACTATGTATTTAGTGTGCGTGTATAAAACACTATAAATTACAGTAAGATATATATATATCTCTTACTGTAATTTATAGTTTTTTATGTATTTCACTGTACTGCCCCTGCAAAACAACAAATGTCATGACATATAGTATGCCAATGGTATTTAACCTGATTCTCTCTCTCTGTCTCACACACACACACACACACACACACACACACACACACACACACACACACACACACACACACACACACACACACACACACACACACACACACACACACACACACAGTAGCCTACAAGTTAGGGTTAGCAGCATTTTATCCAAAACTCCTTCACCAAAATTAAACCAATCATGTGAAACTAGTTCACTCAACTGAGAAAGCTACCCAAACCCAAAACATTTTGACCTGATGAAGGGACTTAGCTCAAAATGTCGACTGTTCATTTCTTTCCATAGATGCTGCCTGACCTGCTGAGTTCTTTCAGCATTTTGTGTGTGTTACTCAGCATTTTGTCCATTATCTTTGGAAGCACACTGGGAGGTCCCTTCCTAACACAATCTTTATGGACTGCCAATAATGTTCTGATAAGCACCGTCACAGCCTTTGCTAAGTACTGAAGTTAAATCAAACAGGAGTGCCTATAATTCCTGACATCCACCACTTAGAATCAAAAATAAACCCTTCAGAGTATCAATTGTATTCATTAGCCATTCTTTAATTAATGTTCAGGCTTTGCTGTTTCCCTGAATACAATGAAAGCAATTTCTCAAAAAATTATAGTGATCTTTTCTATTATGTGTTATGTTCTGGTAAACACTTCTATTATACTCTATTAATGATCCAGGAAACAGGTTCCGTACATTGAGAAGCATTGCCAGATTTAATTACTGTGTTTCAAATTCATATCAGATTGATCTTTGAAAACATGTAACTTGTTGGTAATTTCACATTATTATACTTGATAATTACTTTCATTATCAAATTGTAATTGCATAATTTTTCACCAGAACATCTGAAGTCTCCAGAGAAGGGACTCATGAAACTTACACAGCTTTCACACATCATCGATTTTTGAGTGAGCTGTACTGTCCTTTGTACCAGTGGATTGTACAATCATTTTCTCCGGATGTTCTAAACAAAGGTCAATAAATATTTATCGTTGGCCGCTGGGAGACCTTTTAATAACTGCTTCTGTTTATATATTTATGCAGCAAGGAAAATATAAAGCTTTTTTGCGGAGGGATAACAGACAGAAAAACTGTGGTGACATTAGGGCAGATGAGCAAATGAGAGGTTTTTTAAAAGAGTATGGTGAGGAGACAGGGAAGATGAGGGAGGATAGTCCAGAGTCCAGTTGCAGAAAGCTGAAGCTACAGCCAGCAGTTGCAAAAGATTAATTTAATTTTTACTTTTTATTTAGAAATGGTAGTACAATCACTTGAATCAAATATGGTGCTCTCCTAAGGGGTTTCCAGGATGTTAGGGTAGATTCACTGAATGGGGAATGCCTGTGCAAGACTTTGTTCAATGTGAGGAGGCTGATGCACAGGCAGCCATCGGATGCTCCTTGACAGATTAGAGTTATAGTCCAGCGGCAAGGGATGTAAGAGAACTGGGAACCCTTCACAGCTGCAGTCTTCCTCTGCCTTCACTGGCATTGTGATGTATTATCTCCTGCCAGTTCCACTGCTGAGGTCTTGGTTGGATCTCTCTTTGTCTGGAATCTGCTCCTTGACCTTGCCACCGTGGGTAACCCTACCAGGAGCTAAGTGCTAAAAGGTTAAATTCCTCAGGATCTCGAGAACTCATAAACCTCTCCACCACAGTAAGTTGACAATCCCTGGAAAAGTTTTAGAGATACAGCCCTTCAGGTCCAATGATCCCACATGATCAATTAACCTCCCATCCCGTACACCTTTGGGATATGGGAGGAAAATGGAGCACCTGAAGGAAACCTATGTGATCAGAGAATGATGTACAAACAACTTACAGACAATGGCGGGAATTGGACTCCTGTTGCTGGCGCCGCAATAGCGCTATGCTAACTTTTTACGCCACCGTGCCTTTAAATTCAGGAATATGCAAGTCCATCATTAGAGGATTATGTGGTATCATAGATATAGAAGAACAAATAGGCAAGGATGAAGGGATTTGAAATAGGAATAGTAATTTTAAAATTGAGGGTTTACTTAAAGGGAAAATACAGAAGATCTCCCAGAAGAGGGTGAACAAGATGAACTGCAATTAGAACCAGAAAAATGAAGTCCTTTGTAGAACAGAATGATCAAAGTGGTCACAGCATTGCTAGATTGAGGCAGTGATTAGTGTTGTCTAGATTTCAAAAGCTAAATAATTGAAGGGAAGTAGCTGTGCTTCAACCTGCTGGTTTGAGATTTCAAGCATGGTGATAGAGGTGAGAAGATGGCATGGCTTGGATAATGGAAATCTTTGATGATGGATGTTGCTTTCTGTCTTTGAGTGTCTCTGTTTTTGTTTCATATTCTGAGATCATGACTGATCTGTTACCACTTCAGTTCAGTGGGTTCTGAAGTGTCGCAAGAGGCACTGTAGGCCCCACACTCTGATGTGTTGAAAACAACTTACTTACACAGAGTAGAAGATGCCAGAGTGTAGTTTCTACTCACATGGGATGGGGTTGGTTGTTGCGCAGATTTTTGATAGAGTGAAGTCTTGTTGCAAAAGCAAGCAGAGTCAAGCCAGCTTGTATCTAGGCTCTGCTTCTCCCCCCACCCCCCACCCCACACACACACACACACACACACACACACACACACACACACACACACACACACATGCACGTACACATTAAGTGTACTCTATCCTCCTCTTTTTCCCCAACTTCTTTCCTTCCTCAGCTCCCCTCCTAGCCGAACTCCTTCCTTCTCTCTGCTTCCCCATTTCACTCTGTAATATTTCCCTCTGCAGCCCTGATCACCTTCCCCATCCTATGCTCCTATTTGGAATGGGAGTTGGTTTGCTATTGTCACATGTACTGAGATTCAGTGAAAAGCTTATCATGCAGACCAAATCATTACACAATGCATTGAGATAGAACAAGGCAAAATTATATCAGAAAGCAGAACAAAGTGTACCAGCTCCAGAGAAAGTGCAGTGCAGGTAGACAATAAGGTGCAAGATCATAAAAAAGGTGTATTGTAAGGTTAAGAGCCAAGGAAACATTCAATAGTTTAATAACAACAAGGTAGAAGTTGATCTTGAGCTGGCTGACAGGTGTTTTCAGGTTTACTTGTCAACTTTGGTGTAGCATATTTCCAACCAAATCAGTTCATAGGTCATGGGCTATACAATACAGAAACAGGTTCTTCAGTCAATTGACCATCAACTGCCCAATTACATTAATCTTACACTAACAATGTTTTTATTCTCACCCCATTCCCATAAACTCTCCCCAAATGCTGCAACTCACTTGCACACGGGGAAATTTACCTTGGAGGTGAGGAAGGAGATCAGAGTTCCCAGTGGAAATCTGCTCAGTCACGGGGACAATGCACAAACTCCATGCAGCTCTGGAGATTGGGACTCCATCTGAATCCCTGAAGCAGTAAGACAGCATTTCGACTAGCTGTGCCGCCATTGTTAATGAACAATTAGAGTGAAGAATGCTGGGAGGGGTTGGTACTCCCTGGATGCTGTCTGACCTACTGAGCAGTTTTCACATTCTCTGCTTCTATTCCAGAAATGCAGCACTCCCCTGTATTTTGCCTTTGAGTTAATCTATGGTATTGAAAATAACAGGAAGACTGAGCGAGAGATGCAGCCTCTGTAACATGAACAGTGGCATGTCGTCAAAAGACCAGCAGGTTCCTGAGCCTGGTAATCCAGAAAGTAATTCATCTTCATCTGATCTCGCACATTGATAATGGCATGCATCATTATCATACCATCCTTACTCCAGGAGGTTTTGGCCCGAGAGGCATTGCCGGTCACAGGTTGTGTTCATTTATTTTGCAGGAGAACAGATGGGAACAGACCATCACACAGGTGCTTGGCAGCAAGACAAAAACATGCCTCTGGGCTTTGAGACTGATTATTGACTCTTGTGTGTAACTGGACCAGATCTCCTGCAGCAGTTGAATTGACAGCCGTTTTGTCAGGATGTTTGTCTTGTTAAGAAAGAACTGGCCCCAAAAAATGCTAAGATCCTTTGTAGCACAGAAGATGCTGCCAGATTTTGTTCTATTCTGCTTCCTCCTGAGTGATATTCGAGGCTAATTTGGCCTTATTTCCCAGTGAAAGTGAGATTGCTTCCAAACTGTGGCAGGATACAAAGATTCAAGGTACATTTATGATCAAAGTATGTATAGAGAATACAACTCTGAGACTTGTCCTCCCACAGGCAGCCAGGAAACGAAGAAACACCATGGAACCCGTTCAAGAAAACATCAAGCACCCAAGGTGCGAAAAAGAAACAAATTGCGCAAATGGCAAAAAGAGAGCAAACAAGACACAGAACATCAAACATCAAACCAGGAGTCCAGTAGAATTCAGTTCAGCACAGTACCACTTGCCCACTGCAGGCTGCATGCAGAGCCACTGTTTGTTGAAGTGCCCCAGACTGTATTGATTCCCCCAATCAAACTGCTCACAAACAGCAAAAAACAAGAGTAACCAGAATCCTGCCATATATGCACCATGAAACTCAATATCCCCAAAAACGAGTCCACAGCCTTGCTGATCAATGCTTGCAGCATGGAACCCAAGGCTTCTGCACTTGGCTCTGACAGCAGCTAATGAGAGGGAGAGGAAGAGTGGTCAAACAGAAGCAGACAACACCCAACACCCTGACGAAGGGTCTCAGCCTGAAACGTCGACAGTGCTTCTCCTTATAGATGCTGCCTGGCCTGCTGTGTTCCACCAGCATTTTGTGTGTGTTGTTTGAATTTCCAGCATCTGCAGATTTCCTCGTGTTTACTCGCTCATCCTCTGCTCTCATCCTTGTCAACATCAACTTTGATTGATGCCTCAATCAGAGAGAAGCAATGAAGTTGATAATGAGCTTGGGCCCTGTCTGTAGGCTTCTACGGTGCATGCTGTGCTCCAAACCTCACCAAGTTCCCCTGGAAACAACAAAGTGGCAGATTGCTCAATTGGTTCAAAAACACACCATCAAAATGCAACTCACAGGTTCCAATCATGTGTAGTTTAGTAATAGATTCATATTTCAAAGAAGAAAAAGAAGTAGTTTTGTGAACTGTCTGCAGGACGTTACCACTGGTCGCATTGTTCACTGTTGCCATCTTGACATGACGACTTCTGAAAGCTTCTGTGATGTTTGACAATCTCTTTGACAACAATCCCACTTGTGGTCTTACCACACTGTCTCCTGCAATTTATTTTTCACTTCCCTCGGCTCTAAGACTAGAAGTTTCTGATGTGTTTTTAATTCTACCTTTCAAATGAGAAGGACTCCTCTTTAAAGAGCCAAGTAAAATCACATAGCATCTGACCACGTTCAAAATAATTTGATTTGGTTCAGCAAGAAGTGACTTTGACTGGGACTGTCCATGGGTAAGAGGGAGACCATGTAAATTATAAACACAGGAGGTTCTGCAGATGCTGGAAGTCCAGAGTAGATGTGGAGGAACTCAGCAGATGAGGCAGCATCTATGAAGAGGAATAAATAGCCAATGTTTCTGGCTGAATCCCTTCATCATGACTGGAAAGGAAGCAGGGAGGAGGTAGAGTAAGACAGTGGCAGAAGAAGGAGTACAAGCTGATTGGTGAAAATAGGTGAAGGGGAAGAAGAGTGAATGGATGGGGGGATGAAGTTGAGAGAGGACCACAGAAGGATCTCCTTAACTTCCTTCTCTCCTATCAGTTTCCTTCTTCTTCAGCCCTTTATCTATTCCACCTATCACTTCCCAGCTTTTCGCTTCACTCCCTCCTCCTCCACACACCCACCACCCCCTCATCTAGTCTCACCTGTCAGCTGCCGGCCTGTACTCCATCCCTCTCAACCTTCATATTCTAGCTTCTTCCCTCTTCCTTTACAGTCCTGATGAATGATATTAGCCTGAAATGTTTAACTGTTTATTTCTCTCCATAGATGTTGTCTGACCTGCTGAGTTCCTCCAGCACTTAATGTGTGTTGATTAAGATTAACAGCATCTACAGGATATCTTGTGTTTATGATTGCTCCAAAGTGTTAATGTTGTTTCTATCCCTCAGTGATTCTGCTTGGTGTCCTGAATAATTACAGTAGTCTCTGTTTATTATTGATAGTCTGGTTTGTCTGACTAACAACCTACAAAAATTGGCCAAACTCAGAATGATTTGATGGGGAATTTAGATGAATGGGAAGCTAGGGAATTTGCACTGGGAAGGACGCTGACAACTTTGAATCTCCTGACCCTTCTGCTCAAGTAAGTGGAGTAATACATTGGCTAGAAATCTCACTGAAAATGCCCATCATAAATCCCTAACTATCAGTCAAGAAAAATTAAATCCTTTACTTTTAAGGTTTGCTTAGGACAACTGATGCACATGAAATGCAACAAATAATTCAAAATAAATTCAAGTCATCCATCCGAATAAAACAGACTAATACCCAGCATATTGTGAAAGATCAATATTAGTCATATAAGCAGTAAAATGATTACCTTGAATTCCAATATAAATGGACTACAGCTAAGAGTTTACTTTGTGCTTCAACATATTTTAAATGCCAAAGGATTACATACGATATCAAAAATATTTACCTGAGCTATTTGATACATTCTTACAGTTTCTTTGGATTTTAAGTTTTTATGTGGATTTATTTTGTCAAGAAACAGCTCTCATTTTCCAGAGAGGAGGCAGAGAATGTCAAGGTTGCTGCTAGGGTAATATTATACCACACATCTACTAAGGAAGTTTTCAAACTGGGAGTATGTCCAATTGGTCCATTAGTAATGCAATCCACACAAAGTTATAAGACCATAAGACATATAAGCAGAATTAGGCCATTTAGCCCGTCATGTCTGCTATGCTGTTCCATCATGACTGGTATATATCCCTCTCAAACCCATTCTCCTGCATTTGCCCTGTAACATTTGACAGTCTGATTAATCAACCTGTGCCTTAAGTGTATCCAGTGATGGTGTGCACGCGTGTCCGTCATGATGAATTCCACAGATTCACCACCCTCTGGCTAAAGAAGTTCCTGATCTCCATTCAGAATGTATATCCTTCTATTCTGAGACTGAGCCCTCTGGCCCAATTCTGCTCACAAGTGTGGTCTGACTATGCCGCGGCTTATAAAGCCTCAACATCACAACCTTGTTTTTGTATTCTAGTCCTCTTGAAATGAATGATACCATTGCATTTGTCTTCGTTACCACCAACTCAACCTGCAAATTAATCATTATGGAATCTGGCACAAGGACTCCAAAGTCCCTTTGCACCTCTGATTTTTTAAATTTTCTCCCCAGTTAGAAAACAGTCTACACATTCATTCCTTGTGCCAAAGTTCATGACCATACACTTCTGAACAATGTATTCCATCTGCCCATTCTCCTAATCTGTCTAAGTCCTTCTGCAGTCTCCTTACTTCCTGAACACTACGGACCCCTCCATCCACAACCTTAGCCGCAAAGGCATCAATTCTTGCATCCGAATCATTAACATTTAACATGAAAAGCAGTGGTCCCAAAACTGCCCCCCTGTGAGACACCACTAGTCACTGGCAGCTGACCAGAAAAGGCCCCGTTATTCTCACACTTTGCCTCCTGCCAGTCAGCCAATCTTTTACATATATCAATATCTTTCTTGTAATACAATGGACTCTTAACTTGTTAAGGCATTGGTCTAGTGATCTGAAGGTCACTATTTCCAGCCTCAGCTAAGGC
Organism: Hypanus sabinus; assembly: GCF_030144855.1. NCBI lineage: Eukaryota > Metazoa > Chordata > Chondrichthyes > Myliobatiformes > Dasyatidae > Hypanus > Hypanus sabinus. The sequence goes on along the minus strand of NC_082726.1, from coordinate 25,286,925 downwards.
AGAGTGTTGTGTCCTTGAGCAAGGCTCTTAACCACACATTGCTCTCGACGACACCAGTGCCAAGCTGTATCAGTCCTTGCCTTTCCCTTGGGCAACATCGGTGGCATGGAGAGGGGAGATGCAGCATGGGTAACTGCCGGTCTCCCATACATCCTGCCCAGTACTGCACCCTGGAAATTTTTCAAGGCACAAATCCATGGTCACTCGAGACTAACGGATGCCTAGTTTATCTTGTTAAGTAGCCTCATCTGTGACACCTTGTGAAAAGCCCTCTGAAAATCCCAATAAACAACATCCACTGACTCTCCTCTTGCCAACTCTGTCTGCTATTACTTTAAAGAATTCCAATAGATTTGTCAGGCAAGATACCCTACATGTATGCAAAAACACAGGTTCTTGTATACACACACACACACACACACACACACACACACACACACACCATTTAAAGACACCATGTCTCAGACATGGTCCTAAATATACACAACACAACACAAAAGCAGACAAATACATCATCCCCCATACCAAAAAGAGAAGCATCATTACAACGACATGCACACTTCGATATTTGAAATAGATACACTGCAGGGTAATGTAACTGGTAGAAACATTCATACTTCCTAACCACTGACATTGAGTTGAGGCTGGTCTGACGTGATGACATATTACATGAAATTCTGTTACCATCCTTTTTGTGTTCAGTATTCGGAGTACCATAAATGAATTGCTGCTGTGTATCATAACCATAAAATGCCTCACGTAGTTTTATTTGTGAAAACCTACACTGGAGGTGACCCCAGCTAGGTGTCAGTGGTTGTGAATTATGTACATTTCCACCAATTACATTACCCTACAATGCTCACTCAAAGGTTCAAAGCTTCATTTATTATCAAAGTATTCAACTCTGGAACTTCAAAGTTCAAATTTATTATTTGTAACCTTTAGATTCATGTTCTTATAGGTACTCACTAAACAAAAAACACAATAGAAGCCACTGAAAATAAACCACACACCCAATGTGCAAATGAGGACAAATCGCTCAAATACTGAAAAAAATAAACAGTAGAACATGAACTGTGGAGATGCCAAAAGTGAGTCCACTGCCACTGACCCAGTTCAGTGTGGAGGCGAGTGAAGCCGGTCCAGAAGCCCAATGGCTGCAGACCACACTTTCTACGAAACTGGACAGTGTGGGACGCATGACTCCTGTACCTCCTGCCTGATTTGTAGTAGCAAGAAGAGAGAGAAACGGTTGAAATGCAGGCAGGTGCTGCTGAAAACCTATTCGTTTTGTGCTCTCGATCTTGATGATTTAAATCTTGCTCAATGCTTTAATCGGCACAGAGTAATGGTGTAATGTCTTTGAAAGTGTAAAGTGCAAATTAACTATACAGTATTTATAAGTACATACGATACACATCACCATATCCTACCCCAAGATTCATTTTCTTGTAGGCATTCACTGTAGAAGAAAGAAATGCAATAGAATCAATGAGAAACTACGCACATACACAGAACCGATATGCAAAAGAATACACTCTATGGAAGTACAAAAAATAAAACAAATAGTAATAATACTACTAATAATAAAGTAAATGAATAATACTGATAGCATGAGTTGTAGAATCCTTGAAAATGAGTCCATATGTTGAGGAATCAACTAACATTCCACAACCACACACTCAGTCACACATTCTAACACAGCCTCAAGGCATATACACAATCACAGAAACATCAACAACTGCAACACACTTGAAAAAAACATACACACACACACATACACACACACACACACACACACACACACACACACACACACACACACACACACACACACACACACACACACACACACACCAGAGTGTGATAACCTCACTCTGTCCGGCGAGCAGACAGAACATCTTTGCTCTGTAACTGTGAAGCCCACAGATCTCTCCTCCACAGCTGAGGTATGACCTGCCAAACCTTTCCGGAATTTGCAACTCATGACTAAAGGCTTGGGAGGAAAATTACAGCATTCACCAACTGACATCAAATGGCCTAATTTAGGTCACGGTGGGATCAGAAATTTGCTGTGCTGTGTGATGGATTCAGAGACTGACATGATTATTACACACATCGGGCACATTGCTTGTCTCAGCTTTGCTAAAATGCAAGGAACTTTATCCTTTTTTGGTGTAATCATGTCAGAAATAAGTGAGGGTTTCAATCCGAACTTAAAGAGAGGGCTTGGTGTTAACCACAGCAATGACACTGTGAATTGTGACATGTTAGGGCCTATTGGGTTAAGCATGAGCAAGAAGTGCAATCAGTTCATTTAATGTTGGCACCAGTGCTTGACTGGAATAGTAGGTCATCTCTTGTTTACAGCATCCTCGTTAACTTCCTGCTTGCACTGTTTGAACACAATTGCCAACTCGAATATTTAAAAAAATCTAATTGACATTTGAGTGTAGGACAAACAATTATACTGTGTAATGATCCACTGCAAAGATTTATTCAGAAGTGACTTTGTTAAATGATGAAACAAATATCATAGTTTGAAGGGGTAGCACTAGTGGTGGCAAAGTAGTCCCTCTGATGAAAGATCTATGCAGCAACTGATGGCTGATCAGGAATGGTATTTTCAAGTGTAAGGATGGAGATTTCCAACTCCCTTCTTATTTTCGATGCATTTTTCATCATCTGGACATTAGTTATTTTATGTAGAGACACAGGATGCAACAATGCAACAAAGAACCTGGGCCACCCAATTACATCCCTATAACCAATTAACAAATACAGTATGTCATTGGAATGTGGGATGAAAATGAGACACCCAGAGGAAATCTATGTTTTAAACTCCAAATTTCGAACTTCAAAGTAAATTTATTATCCAAATATGTATATAACCATATAACAATCACAGCACGGAAACAGGCCATCTCGGCTCTCCTAGTCCATGGCGAACTCTTAATCTCACCTAGTCCCACCTACCCGCACACAGCCCATAACCCTCCACTCCTTTCCTGTCCATATACCTATCCAATTTTACCTTAAATGACACAACTGAATTGGCCTCTACTACTTCTACAGGAAGCTCATTCCACACAGCTATTACTCTCTGAGTAAAGAACTACCCCCTCGTGTTTCCCTTAAACTTCTGCCCCCTAACTCTCAAATCATGTCCTCTCGTTTGAATCTCCCCTACTCTCAATGGAAACAGCCTATTCACGTCAACTCTATCTATCCCTCTCAAAATTTTAAATACCTCGATCAAATCCCCCCTCAACCTTCTACGCTCCAATAAATAGAGACCTAACTTGTTCAACCTTTCTCTGGAACTTAAGTGCTGAAACCCAGGTAACATCCTAGTAAATCGTCTCTGCACTCTCTCTTATTTATTGATATCTTTCCTATAATTCGGTGACCAGAACTGCACACAATATTCTAAATTTGGCCTTACCAATGCCTTGTACAATTTTAACATTACATCCCAACTTCTGTACTCAATGCTTTGATTTATAAAGGCCAGCGTTCCAAAAGCCTTCTTCACCACCCTATCTACATGAGACTCCACCTTCAGGGAACTATGCACTGTTATTCCTAGATCTCTCTGTTCCTTTGCATTCCTCAATGCCCTACCATTTACCTTGTATGTTCTATTTGGATTATTCCTGCCAAAATGTAGAACCTCACACTTCTCAGCATTAAACTCCATCTGCCAACGTTCAGCCCATTCTTCTAACCGGCATAAATCTCCCTGCAAGCTTTGAAAACCCACCTCATTATCCACAACACCTCCTACCTTAGTATCATCGGCATACTTACTAATCCAATTTACCATCCCATCATCCAGATCATTTATGTATAATACAAACAACATTGGGCCCAAAACAGATCCCTGAGGCACCCCGCTAGTCACTGGCCTCCATCCCGATAAACAATTATCCACCACTACACTCTGGCATCTCCCATCTAGCCACTGTTGAATCCATTTTATTACTCCAGCATTAATACCTAATGACTGAACCTTCTTAACTAACCTTCCATGTGGAACTTTGTCAAAGGCTTTGCTGAAGTCCATATAGACTACATCCACTGCCTTACCCTCGTCAACTTTCCTCATAACTTCTTCAAAAAATTCAATAAGGTTTGTCAAACATGACCTTCCACGAACAAATCCATGCTGGCTACTCCTAATCAGATCCTGTCTATCCAGATAATTATTAATACTATCTCTAAGAATACTTTCCATTAATTTACACACCACTGATGTCAAACTGACAGGTCTATAATTGCTAGGCTTATTTTTAGAACCCTTTTTAAACAATAGAACCACATGAGCAATACGCCAATCCTCCGGCACAATCCCCGTTTCTAATGACATCTTAAAGATCTCCGTCAGAGCTCCTGCTATCTCTACACAAACTTCCCTCAAGGTCCTGGGGAATATCCTGTCAGGATCCAGAGATTTATCCACTTTTAAATTTCTTAAAAGCGCCAGTACTTCCACCTCTTTAATTGTCATAGGTTCCATAACTTCCTTACTTGTTTCCAACACCTTACACAATTCAATATCCTTCTCCTTAGTGAATACCGAAGAGAAGAAATCGTTCAAAATCTCTTCCATCTCCCTCAGCTCCACACATAGCTGACCACTCTGATTCTCTAAGGGGCCAATTTCATCCCTCACTATCCTCTTGCTTTTAATATAACTGTAGAAACCTTTCGGATTTACTTTCACCTTATTTGCCAAACCAACCTCGTATCTTCTTTTAGCTTTTCTAATCACTTTCTTAAGATTCCTTTTACATTCTTTATATTCCTCGAGCAATTCCTTTACTCCATGCTGCCTATATCTATTGTAGACATCCCTCTTTTTCCGAACCAAATTTCTAATATCCCTTGAAAACCATGGTGCTTTCAAACCTTTAACCTTTCCTTTCAACCTAACAGGAACAGAAAGATTCTGTACCCTCATAATTTCACCCTTAAGTGACCTCCATTTCTCTATTACATCCTTCCCATAAAACAACTTGACCCAATCCACTCTCTCTAAATCCCTTCGCATCTCCTCAAAGTTAGCCTTTCTCCAATCAAAAATCTCAACTCTAGGTCCTGTCCTGTCCTTCTCCATAATTATATTGAAGCTAATGCTATTGTGATCACTGGACCCGAAGTGCTCCCCAACACATACATCTGTCAGCTGACCTATCGCATTCCCTAACAGGAGATCCAACACTGCCCCATCTCTAGTCAGTACTTCTATGTATTGTTGCAAAAAACTATCCTGTACACATTTCACAAACTCTAAACCATCCAGTCCTTTTACAGAATGAGCTTCCCAGTCTGCGTGTGGAATATTAAAATCTCCCACAATCACCACCTTGTGTTTACTACAAATATCTGCTATATCCTTACACATTTGCTCTTCCAACTCACGCTCCCCATTAGGTGGCCTATAATACACTCCTATCAGTGTTACTGCACCTTTCCTATTCTTCAATTCCACCCAAATAGTCTCCCTGGAGGAGCTCTCTAATCTATCCTTCCAAAGCACCGCCATAAGATTTTCTCTGACAAGCAATGCAACACCTCCTCCTCTGGCCCCTCCTACTCTATCACACCTGAAGCAACTAAATCCAGGAATATTTAGTTGCCAATCACACCCTGCCTGCAACCATGTTTCACTAATAGCTACAACATCATAATTCCAGGTATCAATCCACGCTTTAAGCTCATCCACCTTTCTTACAATGCTCCTAGCATTAAAATAGATACATTTAAGATATTCTCCACCTCCTCCTCTCTTTTCATCCCTAACAATGCATTCAAATTTATTATCCTTTTCTTTCTTCTCCCCTACATCTTTGGGCTGAGTGCATCCCTTCTCCATCACCTGCCTTTCCTCCCTCACACACTGTCTATTTACTTGCTCTACTGGTGAACTAACCTCCCCTCCCATAGTTTCCTCAAGTTGATTCCCACCCCCCCCCCCATTTTACTAGTTTAAAGTCTGCCCTGTAGCCCTAGCAAACCTCCCTGTTAGGATATTGGCCCCCCAGGATTCAAGTGTGAGCCGTCCTGCTTGAACAGGTCACGCCTGCCCCAGAAGAGTTCCCAATGATCCAGAAACGAATCCCTGCCCCCTGCACCAATCCCTCAGCCACGCATTCATCCTCTACCTAATTCCATTTCTACTCTCACTATGTCACCATATATGTTACATATATGTTCTATATGTCACCATATGCTATCCTGAGTTTTGTTTTCTTGCAGGTGTTTACAGTAGAACAAAGAAATACAACAGAATCAATGAAAAACTGCACGGGAAGTTTGACAGTCTATGTGCAGAAGAAGGCAAACTGTACAAATACAAAAATATAGCAACAAAAGGCATAACAAATAAATAAATGATTAAATGATACTCAGAATATGAGTTGTAGAACCCTTGAAAGTGAGCCCATAAGTTCTGAAACATGTGGTGATGAGGAGAACTTACGGACACTGGTAGAATTGAACCCGGATTGCTGGCACTGCAATAAGATCATGCTAACTGCGACACTACTAATCCTCCCACACATGGCAGGGCAGCACTTATTATCCAATCTTAAATGCCTTTGAATTGTATGGTTTGTAGATCATTTCAGAGATTATTTGTGGGTCAAAGTTGAGTTTTAAAGTAAAGTTGTTTATATTCATATGCACCCAGTGGCTTTTTTGCTGCAGTAGCCCATCCCCTTCAATTATCCAAGTATTGTATGTTCAGAGATGCTCTTCTGCACACCACTGTTGTAACACACAGTTATTTGCATTACTGTCACCTCCCTGTCAGCTTGAAACAGTCTGGCCATTCTCCTCTAACCTCTCTCATCAACAAAGTGCTTTCACCCACAGAACTGCCACACTCTGGAAGTCTTTGCTTCTCACATCAGTCTGTGTAATCTCTAGAGATTCAGTATGTGAAAATCCCTGGAGATCAGCAGTTTTAGAGACACGCAAATCAGCGCGTCTGGCACCAACACTCATTCCATTGGCAAAATTACTTAGATCACATTTCTTCACCATTAATGTGTTTAGTCTGAACAACAACTGAACTTCCTGACCATGTCTGCATGCCAGTGGGTGTTCATAATTGCATGAATGTATGGATGCAGTGAAAAATTTACTTGGTATTAGATAAACAGAAGTCACAAGATAAACGTAAATTATATATTAAAAGCACAATTGGAGCAAAAAACAAAATCCATAGTCATTAGGATTATGTTGGATAGTTCAAGAACCAAATGATTGAGGTCATGGTGTTGTACCTGGAGGGGTGGGACTTCAGGCTTCTGTGCATCCTGCATGATGGCAAAGTGAGAAGATGGTACGGCCCTGTGGTGGCTACCTTTGATCATAGATGTTGCCTTCTTGTGTCTAAAGTCACATGCGGACATATGGATCAGATTTTTAAGAATGACAGATTTCCACCTCAGAGGGACCTTAGTGAATGACAACTTTATGGCAATGTGCTGGTTGTATGATTGTTAGCAATGATTTAATTCTTTGAAAAAATTCCAGATTAATAGCGAGGGTTAAATGTCACAGTTTTTATCGTCTAAACCCTAGTCCTACTCTAGGTCTCTTGATTAATTATCCATGTTACTCTCCACTGTTCGGGCCTTAGTTAAATTGTTCTTTGTCTGGAACCTCCCCTTGACCTTACCACCATTAGAGGCATGACAAGGAGCTAGTGCCAGTTAGCTGAACTCCAGACAGCATCGCTCTCGGGGTCTTCAGGAACTCACTAACCTCTCCAAGCTTAGACTCCCTACTGCGCCTATCTCTCACCTATTCTGCATCATGGCCATTGTCAGATAGCCCTTGGGGTCTGGGACAGTGAGCACTTGGCCTGTGCAAATGAGCATCAGTGAGCATCACAAGTCCAACCAATTCCTCCATGTTGACTCACCCAACACAAATTTCATCTTGCAATTACTGCCTGCTCTCCATGCTTGACACTCACTTTGCCTGACCATTCAGTTCACTGCTGAGTTGGGGACCTATCTGCCAGACCACCTGCCTGCAACCTCAGCTGACGTCACCCCGTAAATCCACGGAGACAGAGGAAATGCTTGACCTCAGCAAACTCCCACAGGAATACCACGATGTAACCATCAATTTCAGACAGAGGAAAGCCAGCACTCTGCCACCTCACAGACCACACATGCAATTGACCTACTCCCAGGCACTACCCTCACCGAGGTTCTCTGCTCTCCTTCTCACCTCCTGAGAATCAAGCCATGAATTACTACATCGCTGTAGTGCTACAGCATGGCTTCATTTGACCATCCAGTTCCCAGCTTCTTCGTCAAAAAGAGCTTTGCTCCTGTATTAACTACTGTGGACTCAACAAAATCACCATTAAAAACTGCTACCCCCTCCCTTTGATCTTCACCAAACTGGATCAATGAATTGTGTACACTATGCCAGTGATATGAGTGGAAGACCGCGTTCCTAACACCCAGTGGCCACTATGAATACTTGGTGATGCTCTCAGACTTTCCAAAAGTTGAGACATTTTCCAGGCCTTCATCAACGAGATCATCTGACATATGCTACACAGGTATGTGTTCATCTACCTTAACGACAACCTCATTTTTTCCAAGGACCCCCAAGACCACATCTGTCAAAACAGTTCAGTCTTTCAGGATCTCATTGAAAACCAACTGTACAGCAAGTCAGAAAAATGTCAGTTCCATACTTTAGTCAGTTCCTTCCTGGATTATGTCTTTTCACCCCAAGGGATAAACACAGATGCAGAGAAAGTCATTGAACAGTCCTGACCATGCTCCCTGAAATAACTACGGCACTTCTTATGCTTCTCCGATTTCTACAACCATTTCTTCAGGAATTACAGTCAAAATGCCACTCTTATCACCACCCCCCTTCACCAAATCACCTACCTCATGGATAACCTGGTCTTCTGCCACTGACTATGCTTTCAAGGAGCTCAAGAGATGCTTCATACTGCTCCCATTCTCTACCATATGACCCTCTCTGGACCTTGTGTGGTAGAGGTGGATGGATCTGATGTGGGCGCTAGGGCCACCCTTTAGCAGTGACAACCGGATGGGAAGGCACACGCTTGTGCATTCTTTTCACTCAAGTTCAGCTCTACACAGGGCCATTATGGAGAAGTAGACAGGGAGCTACTTGCCATTAAATGGGCCTTATAGGAATGGAGACTAGCTCATGAGAATCACCAAGCCTTTTCTGATCTGAGAAGACAGACCAGAACCTCATATCCACACAATAGACCCGACAATTCTGCTCACACCATGCTCCCTGGGCCCTCTTCTTTAAGCAGTTTAACTACACCATCTCCTACTGACCTGGCTCCAGGAACCCCAAGGCAAGCACAACAATGAAACCCGTCTGAAACAGAGGTCACCCCTCAACTCAATTCCATTCTCTCAGATCCCAGCCCTGATCATCAGGGATCTAGAGAACCAGATCCATCAGGACTTACAGTATGAGATTGTTCTAGCTGACACACCTGACAACCACACATACATTCTGGTGTCCATGTACTGTGAGGCACTCCATGGACCAATTCCTCACTTCTCTCCAGCCATCCAGGTGCGTGGTGGTCTCGATTTTCTACAGCCTCAGTTCTTGTGGCCTGCCATGATCACAGATGTATGCCAATTTGCCACTGCTTGCCGTCAATGTGCCCAATCCAATTCCCCCAAACAATGGCCTGTGGGTTTTTGTGGCCCCTGCTGATCCCCTCATGTCCATGATCTCTCATTGCCATGGATTTCATCATGGGTTTATCACCTTCCGATGGGGCCACAGTGATCATGGCATTGATGAACTGGCTCTCCAAGGTGGCCCACTTCAGTGCCCTTTCCAAACTTCTGTCAGCTGCTGAAATGATGGACCTGGTTCTCCAATGTGTAGTTTGCCTCCAAGGTTTCCCTCAGGACATTGAATAGATCGTGGCTGGCACACCATGTGTCTTCTGCTTCTGGTGAGTCTTCTGCTCACTCCCCTGCATCTCAATGAGTTTGTCCTCTGGGTTATCATCCACAGACCAACAGCCAATCATAAAGAGCCGATCAACAAGTGGAGAAGTTTCAGGATTGCTTCACCACCTCTAATCCTTCCACATGTAAGAAGCATCTGCTCTGGCATGAACAATTTTCACACCTCCTCTGCCACAGGTATGTTACCGTTTGAAATGCTTTGGTGTTACCAACCCCCATTCTTTCCATGGAGGAGCCAATAGTGTAGGTCTCACCTGCCTGGGCCTTGGATTGCTGATGCTGGAATGCTTGGAAGGGGGCCTGGAGAGTCATTCTATCTGCCAATTGTGCCTCCTGCTGCCAGGCTAACTGCCATCAGTGCCCAGCCAGATGACTCCTACCTGGGGACCGGGTCTGGCTATTCACCCAAGATCTGCCCCTGCGCATCAACCCCCACAAGCTCTCACCCCAGTTCATAGGTCCCTTTAAGATTACCCATTGCATCAACCTAGTCACTTACCATCTCCAGCTGCTACTGTCCTTCAGGATCACCCCTGCCTCATGCCGACTGTCCACGGGCCACTCCACCCACCCGAGCTGGGCCCTCCAGAAACAAGGATGTGGAAGGAGGTGCAGTGTACATGGCTCTTTGTTTGATGGATTCACGGTGTCGAGGATGGGGTGTGCATTACCTGGTCGACTGGAAAGTGTACGACCTGGAGGATAAGTCTTAGATGCTGTCCTGTTACATCTTGGATCCGTCACTCACTGAGGAGTATCGCTGGACCCATTTGGATCATCTTGGACTGTTGGCTGCCGGCTGTAGAAGGATGTTTCTTGTCAGGCCTGCACAGGCAGCCAACTCCAAGTCTCCACCCAGCTAACAGTTGCTTCCACCTCATCACCTGCAGCCTATTTAAACCCAGCTCTCACCCACAGTCCTTTACTCATCTGTCAAATCTTCCAGTTGTTCCTAACCTTCAGTTACCTTATTGTGTTAAGTATCTGTTCTCTCTTATTTTGTAGTCCCTCTTGGCTTGTTATTTTGTAGTTTATTAATAATGTTATCATTCTCTGCAGAATTGTCTCCGCTGCTCCGCTTTAGGGTCAAGCCTCCTCTACATTTCCCATTAGTAATCTCTGTTCCTGAGGGACTGCCTGCAAAGTAGGAAACATGGCAGTAAGTTTACATAATAAATGAAATGAGATTAGGATGATAATCTATTTTAGCAGTCTTCATTGAGGGAATAACTGTCTTTATGAATCAATTTAATCAACAGAGAAGATTTACTAGAATGTTACCTGGGTTTCAGCACCTATGTTACAGGGAAAGTTTGAGTATGTTAGGTCTTTATTTTTTGGAGCATAGAAAGTTGAGGGGGACCTTGATATTTAAAATTATGAGGGGATAGATAGAGTTGACATGCATAGGCTTTTTCCATTGAGAATAGGGGAGATTCAAATGAGATGACATGATTTGAGAGTTTAGGGGCAAAAGTTTAGGGGTAACATGAGGGGGAACTTCTTTACTCAGAGAGTGGTAGCTGTGTGGAACGAGCTTCCAGTAGAAATGGTAGAGGCAGGTTCGATATTGTCATTTAAAAAAAAATGTGATAGTTATATGGACAGGAAAGGAATGGAGGGTTATGGTCTGAGTGCAGGTTGGTGGGACTAGGTGAGAGTAAGCGTTCGGCACGGACTAGAAGGGCCGAGATGGTCTGTTTACATGTTGTAATTTTTTATATGGTTATATGGTTAATTTATTTACAAAATCTTTCAAATGCTTAAGGAATGCTTCTAGGTTCAATATTTTCTTCTAACATAGCATGAGGCCATTTGGCTCATTTGAGCCTCTGCTAGGTCAGGAATAATCTCAGGCTCCAACTAATTTCCCCACATTTTCGTCAACTGTTCCCACCTTCAGTTTGTAAACCCCTCCCCCAAGATTCTACTGTCCATCTACACAATGGGCAACTTATTGTGGCAACCAACTGACAAACACCTGGAGAAAAACCCGTTGAGCTCGCAGGGAGAAGGTGAAAATTCCACACAGTCAGCACTGGAGATCATCCCAGACTGGGTTATTGAGAGAAATTGTTTAATAAGCAAAAAGGACCTAGTGCCTTTCCGGCATATATGATGAATAAACTCTTCTCGGGCTTCCAGCCAGGTGCAGATTTCGATTTTAACCAACTTTTCTATGCAAGTACAATGTTCTGCTATTGCGGATTTTTCCTGGTAACCCAAAATGGATACACTCCTGTGCTCGTTGATGCAGATTTCCACCGTGCATCTATGATATATAGTGACGTGCTCCACATTCCTAGGGAATCCTTGTAGCCATTCTGTAGGAATGTCATGCTTTATTGTCTCATTTTCTTGTGGACATTCCCTGGGTCCGAAATAGTTTTCACACAGTTAATCAAAATAGAAAGAACCACTCTACATTGAGAGGTATGATGGTAGCTGTTATTGCTGGGGTATAGGTCCGTGTGAGTGGCTTTCCGATAGACACCATGTCCAAGGCTACCATCTGGTTTCTGTCATATTAGGAACGGAGACAACCTCTAGCTCCATCATAAATTGAATGTTTTGATGTATGTTGTTCACGTGGTTGTGGAACTGTTTGAGTGCCTGGAGTCCACAAGGCCACACTACGAAGGTGTCATCAAAGTAGCTGAAGAAGCATTGGGGTGTAAGGACAATGAACTCAGAACCCCCCCCCCCCCTCAAGGTCCTCCATTTAGAAGCTAGAAATAGCCAATTACACATGAGAATACTACAGAATGGCTACAAGGTGAAGGAAATCAATCGGGCCCTTAAAAGGGCGGACAGAAAAACCAGGAAATCTAATAACGAGGAGGAACCTGTTGCTACCACCTGTCTTCGCTATACTTCCACAGTTTTCTGAAGAAATACCAGATTAATACCATCCACAAACGCGAGAAGAGTATATTTGTTAATAAACAAAATTTAAAATAGTCGGAAAACACCGCAGCACAAAAACAAGCCCTTTGACCCATCAAGTCCCTGCTAAATTATTATTCTGCCTAGTCCTATGCACCTGAATCACAGCCCTCCACATAATTCCCATCCATGTATTTATCCAAACTTGTGTTAAAAATTGAAACAGTAATATTAAGAATAAATATATAGTAATATGAAATCAAATCATCTCATTAAAAGCATGTTAAAACAGAATTTGACTAGTTTACTAAATGAAATCTGAAAGAAGTAATTTTCTTTAATTTCTGCATTCATTATTAACATTATAACATTCCATCACAAAATAACCTAACATTTTAAATATTGTTAACATCACAGCATTATAATTAGTACTGCTGTGTGAATAAAAAGAGTTGAGATTAATCCTGCAATTACAAAAAAAATTATGGATTCTGTGGAGTTTTAGTGCCATGGTAAAACAATAATGTAAGACTATGACTTTGATTAGTTCAAAAGTAAAAAAAAAGATGAGTTTGGAATGGGGAGGTGGTTAGAAAGAGGGGAATGGGAAGCACAGAGAATCAGTAGTGGAGTAACCAAGGACAAGTTTGGGACAGAGGGAAGGGGAGAAGCGAGGAATGGATAAAGACAGCTCTAAAAAAGGGATGAGAGATAGACAAGGTGAGAGTCTAAGATACCCACCTGCTTCTGCCTCAATGGTTATAATCAAGTAGCACTTACATCTACTGTGATGAAATGCTTTGAGAGGTTTGCGATGAAAGATATCAACTGCTGCCTGAGTAACAACTTGGAACTGCTCAAATTTGCCTACCGTCACAAAAGGATGCCATTTCATTCGCACTTCACTCAACCCTGGAACATCTGGACAGCAAAGATGTATACATCAGGATGCTCTTCATTGAAACTGCTCAGCCTTCAATACTATCATCCCTTCAAAACTAATCAGTATGCTTCAAGACCTGGGCCTCAATACATCCTTGTATAACTGTAAGTATGATTTCTTCACTTTCAGATGCCAGTCAGTTTGGATTGGGAACAACATCTTCTCCACAATCTCCAAGAGCACAGGTGTACCACAAGACAGTGTGTTTAGCCCACTGCCCTATTTATTTTATATTTATGGCTGTGAGGCTAAGCACTGCTCCAATGCCATATTTAAACTTACTGATAACTCCACTGTCACTGGCTGAATCAAAAGTGGTGATGAATCAGTATATAGAAGGGATTTTGAAAATCTTGCTGAATGGTACCATAACAATGACTTCTCACTCAATATCAGCAAGACCAAGGAGTTGGTCATTGACTTCAGGAGGAGGAAACTAGATATCAATGAGCTATTCCTCATCAGGGGATCAGCAACTTTAAATTCCTCGATGTTATAATTCCAGAGGATCAGTACTGGGTCCAGCATATACATGCCATTACAAAGAAAGCACATTAGTGCCTCTACTTTTTTTTAGAAGTTTGCAAAGATTCTGTATGTCATCTAAAACATTGACAAACCTCTATAGATGTTTGATGAAGAGTATATTGTTTGGCCTGGTATGGAAACACAATGCCTCTGAGTGGAAAGCCCACAAAATGTAGTAAATATGGCCCAGTGCATTACGGGTAAAGCCTTCCCCACCACTGAGCCCATCTAAATGAAGTGCTATTGCAGAAAGGCAGGAGCCATCATCAAGGACCTCTACCATTAGGAAGATGGTACAAGAGCCTCAGGACCCAGACCTCCAGGATCAGAAACATCTATAACCCCTCAACCATCAGGCTCTTGAAGCAGAAGGGATAACTTCACTCGCCCCAACACTGAATACTGCAGCCCATGGACTTACTTGCAAGGACTCTTCATCTCATGTTCTCTACTTATTGTTTATATAACCATATAACAATTACAGCATGAAAACAGGCCATCTCAGCCCTTCTAGTCCATGCTGAACACTTACTCTCATCTAGTCCCACTGACCCGCACTCAGCCCATAGCCCTCCATTCCTTATAACTATACATATCCAATTTTACTTTAAATGACAATACCGAACCTACCTCTACCACTTCTACTGGCTCATTCCACACAGCTACCACTCTCTGAGTAAAGAAATTCCCCCTCGTGTTACCCTTAAACTTTTGCCCCCTAACTCTCAACTCATGTCCTCTTGTTTGAATCTCCCCTACTCTTAATGGAAAAATCCTATCGACATCAACTCTATCTATCCCCTTCATAATTTTAAATACCTCTATCAAGTCCTCCCTCAACCTTTGATGCTCCAAAGAATAAAGACCTAACGTGTTCAACCTTTCCCTGTAACTTGTGCTGAAACCCAGGTAACATTCTAGTAAATCTTCTCTGTACTCTCTTTATTTTGTTGACATCTTTCCTATAATTCAGTGACCAGAACTGTACACAATACTCCAAATTCAGCCTACCAATGCCTCATACAATTTTAACATTACATCCCAACTTCTGCACTCAATGCTCTGATTTATAAAGGCCAACATACGAAAAGCTTTCTTCACCATCCTATCCACATGAGATTCCACCTTCAGGGAACTATGCACCATTATTCCTAGATCACTCTGTTCTACTGCATTCTTCAATGCCCTACCATTTACCATGTATGTCCTATTTGGATTAGTCTCACCAAGATGTAGCACCTCACACTTATCAGCATTAAACTCCATCTGCCATCATTCAGCGCACTCTTCTAACTGGCCTAAATCTCTCTGCAAACTTTGAAAACCTACTTCATTATCCACAACACCACCTACCTTAGGATCATCTACATACTTACTAATCCAATTTACCACCCCATCATCCAGATTATTAATGTATATGACAAACAACATTGGACCCAGTACGGATCCCTGAGGCACACCACTAGTCACCGGCCTCCAACCTGACAAACAGTTATCCACCACTACTCTCTGGCATCTCCCATCCAGCCACTGTTGAATCCGTTTTACTACTTCAATATTAATACCTAACGATTGAACCTTCCTAACTAACCTTCTGTGTGGAACCTTGTCAAAGGCCTTACTGAAGACCATTTAGACAACATCCACTACTTTACCCTCGTCAACTTTCCTTGTAACCTCTTCAAAAAATTCAATAAGATTTGTCAAACATGACCTTCCACACACAAATCCATGTTGACTGTTCCTAATCAGACCCTGTCTATCCAGAAAATTATATATACCACCTCCAATAATACTTTCCATTAATTTACCCACCACTGACGTCAAACTAACAGGCCTATAATTGCTAGGTTTACTCTTGGAACCCTTTTAAACAATGGAACTACATGAACAATATGCCAATACTCCGGAACCATCCCCGTTTCTAATGACTTTTGAAATATTTCTGTCAGAGCCCCTGCTATTTCTACACCAACCTCCCTCAAGGTCCTAGGGAATATCCTGTCAGGATTCAGAGATTTATCCATTTTTATATGCCTTAAAAGCGCCAGTACTTCCTGCTCTTTAATCGTCATAGTATCCATAACTTCCCTACTTGTTTCCCTTGCTACAAATGTGCCACAACTCTGAGGGGCTGAAGGGTACAAAGAAGCCCCCTCCTTTTTGAGAATCGCAAGATCACTATTAATTTGGGTCTGGGACCCAGGAAATGAGAGAGGGACACGCAGAATCCACAAGGGTTTGGAATGTGTGTCCTGGCCTCAGCAAGGCAGAACCATTGTTAAGGGCTATTGTCTCTTGGAGACAGAATTGTGTATTGAGTACTGTACTATTCATTGAAGCCCTCAGGGAATGACCAGAGTGGGCTGGTTGAGGGATTGCATTATCCCAACCTGATTGACATCTGAGACCCCGTGAGTAAGGATAAAAGAGGGTCTGGGGAACAACCCCTTGAGATGCACCAGGAGAAACGCTAGAAATCCCGTGACAGCATTTAATAGCGACAGCCGGTCGGGGGCTTGCGTGCGTCCTTTTCCCTTGCGTGGGAAATGGGGCCTTACCAAGGAAGAACGGCTTAGCAAAAGGAGTGACCACACGTGACCAGCTACACCAACGGAACTCTCGAAGGATCGACATCATAAAAAGGAAAAACTGACAAGTTTCTAAAATCTCTCTCTCTCTCTCTCCAACAATTGAAAACCCAGCGGTCCCCAAAGGCTGAAGGCTGTATGAACTGAATGAACTGAGTGACTTTTATATTTCCATTGGACAATACATTATCCCCTAGACAATGATAGAGCTTATTTCTTATTGATTATTATTATACCCGCATTTTTAGATTTAGTATTGATGACGTATATTATCTGTACGTTTGCATTGATATTATTTTTGTGTATTTTTACTAATAAATACTGTTAAAAATAGTACCATCAGACTTCAATGGACCTCTCTATCTTTGCTGGTAAGTGACCCAGTTACGGGGTTCATAACACCCTTATCTTACACAATTCACTATCCTTCTCCTTAGTGAATACCGAAGAAAAGAAATTGTTCAAAATCTCCCCCATCTCTTTCAGCTCTACAAATAGCTGTTCACACTGATTCTCTAAGAGACCAATTTTATACCTCACTATCCTTTTGCTATTAATATAACTGTAGAAACCCTTCGGACTTATTTTCACTTTACTTGCCAAAGCAACCTTGTATCTTCTTTTAGCTTTTCTAATTTCTTTCTTAAGATTCTTCTTACATTTGTTATGTATGCTGAACAAACCAGATGGAAATGCGGTCCAGAGCTACCCCCCCCCCCCCCCGGGAACTATGCTGCTAATGAGAGAGAGAGAGATGAAGAACAGAGTTAAAGACATCTACTATAGATAAGAGAGAGAGAGACGACTGATTTATGTATTATGGCTTCTTCACTGATTTTTTACCTTTTGCTACAAGAACGCTTCCTTGCTCCTTAACATTCTTGCTGAGACAGCAGGGAATGGACTAGTTTGATGGACATGGTCATATTGGGTTGATGGATGGCAGATACACCGTCTTTTCTGGGTTGCACCTTTGTTTAAGTTTATTGGTGAGTACTTCTTATCAGAAATGTATATGCTTGCACGGAGTGCTGAATCCTGCTTTGTTAATGGAATTATATCCTTAGAAGTTTTATCTGGCTGTTGTGTAATTTTTTATGTCCATTATTACTCTTCCTCCTTTTGTCCTGGGTAGTGTTAACTTCAATGCACTCGAGTGTGCATAGTGTTTTCTAAAATTTGTCATTCCAGTTCTTATTTGTCTTTGTGTATTTTCCAGATTAGTTCAACCAAGAAATTATATCAAAAGAATATGCTAATATGGGTATAGCAAACGCATTTATCGCATTTGTTATATTTTTACTATTGAGCTCTGTTTGAAGATTTTCTTAAGTCTTGAAGTAAATTGTCAAAAATTTTCCCTTTATCATATTATGATCTATTTTCTTTGCTTGTTAATATCTCAGATACTTATGCTTCATATTCATCCATCAGTTGTATTGAATCCTGCTGCTCTGTTTTATAACCTGCCAGTCTATTGCACATTCCAAATCCCCTCTTCTGTCTTCTTGTGCTCTCACCTCTCCCCCACACTCTCCTTGTTCCTCTATCTCTCTTTTTCTCACCACCTTCTCTCGTCCTTCTTCGCATTGTTACCATCAGGAAGGAGGTACAGAAACCTGAAGGCATGTGCTCAGTGATTCAGGAACAGCTTCTTCCCCTCCGCCATCTGGTTTCTGAGTGGACATTGAAACCATGAACATTACCACACTAGGTTTTTCTTTCTATTTTTCCACTACTCATTTAAGTATTTGATACACACATATATATTTAAAGTAATTCATAGTTTTTTCTATATTATCATGTATTGTATTGCACTGCTGCCACAAAGTTAACAAATTACATGACATATGCCGGTGATATTAAACCTGATTCTGATTCATTCTCTACCCTCTCACCATTCCTACCCAGTCTCCTCCTTCGCACCTTCTCTTCCACTCTTGCCCATCCTCTCTTTCCTTCTCCCTGTCCACACACTCTTCTTTCTCCACACCCTTCCTTCCCTCTCCCTGTACCCCCTCACTCTCAAGCTCCTGACTCCCAGTAAGGCATGGACACCACACACTCTTGGACGTAGATACACAGCCTGATTTGGCTTCGCCTTCATCTGGCGATGTGAGGGGTGGCTGGAAAGAGAAGAGCAGAATAAGCGAGGTACAAAGCAAGGGAGAAGGAGCAGGGGAGAAAGAGGGAAAGAGAAACCAAAACAGGATGAAGAAGGAGATGTACAACATTGGAATGAAAGCAGGAAATCCGGACTCAATTCTTTCTTTGAAAGCTGGTTCTAGTGTGTTTCATTGCAGATCTCCTGTCACTAAGATGTTAGCACTCTCAACCCCAGCTCTCTGTTTCTCTCTGGATCTGGAAGCTCAGGATTAAACAAAATTTATACCACACACAATCCTGATGCTTAACATGGATCTTGTGTTTGAGAAACATTTAAGAGAAGTTTGGATGAGCACATGGATGAGGGGAGTGTGGACATATGGGGTGCAAATTGATGAGACCAGACTGAATAATAGTCTGGCATGGACTAGATGGGCTGAAGGGCTTGTTTCTATGCTGTAGTATTCTATGATTCTATGACTCTAAATCTATGGAGCTCAGGAGGAGAATAAAAGCACTAGTTAACTGCATATTTTCTGTTAGAGTATCAGACTTCAAGCAATTGATTTCAGATAACTTCTGATTAAAATACTTACAAATGGATCATCTCAGGCTAATTCCCTCATCCATTTGACCCTCTTAAGTGTATTCATTTCATGATAAGTTATCTGGAGAGTGACAGGAACAGTTTGAGAGCCTAAAAATTATTAATTAAAGTCATCAATTGCAGGAAGTGTATCATTACACTGGGTAAGTTGTCCTTGGTGAATTGGTAATGAGAGAAGAGGCTGATGCTTGCACAAATTATTAAAGGAATGATGGTCACATTAGAATCAGTGGTTAAGATCTAACATGACTTTAACAAATAAGGATGAAACTTATCTTTTGTATAACATTACCCACCACCACTCTAGAAACCTACCCCCACCCTCCCTGCTTAAGCCAATGGTTGCTATTGCCTGCTCTGTGAGCCAAAGGAATAAATATGCTCTGAAAATTACAATCTACGGCAATTAGTGAACCGCTTTGTTGAGCGCCTTCCCTTTTTCCAGAAGAAGCAGGATTTTCCGAAGGCCTACTATTTTAATCCTCATTCTGATAAGTCCATGGCCTCTTCTACTGCCACGATGAGGCCATGCTCATATCCTGTCTTGGTAGCCTCCAACATGATGGCATGAACATCAATTTCTTTAGCCTTCAGTAAATTCTATTCCCCCCTTTTGCTTTTTTCATTCCCCATTCTGGCTCTCCCCTTACCTGTTCTCTTCTCTTCACATGCCTTCACCTGGTTAACTTCCTTCTTCCTTTTCTTCCATGATCTACTCTCCTCTACTATCAGATTCCTTCTTCTTCAGCCTTTTACCTTTTATACCCATCACTCCCTCTACTCAGCTCACCACCTCTCCCCCACCCACCCACTTTTCCCTCACCTATCATCTCCTAGCTTCTACTCCTTACCCACCCCCTCACTTCTCATTCATCCTTCTCTCTTCCTTCTCTTTCTAGTCCTGATGAAGTGTCTCGGGCTGAAATGTCAACTTATCTTTTTATAAAAAGCTGCCTGTCCTGATGAGTTGCTCCAGCATTTTGTGTGTGTTACTCTAGATTTCCAGCATCAGCTGAATCTCTTGTGTGTATCTTCTCAGTTATCATTCCATGTGGGCAGGCAGGTCAGTGGTGGGGATTAGGCTGCAGAATGCAAGAACACAAGAACAATGGATCAGTAGTACGTCAACTGGTCCTGGAAGCCTCCACTGAGCACATTTATAGAAAAAGCCCCATAACTAATATCCTCCAATCCAGGCAACATCCTGGTGAATCTCCTCTGCGCTCTCCAGTGAGATCACATCTTTCCTGTATTGTGGTGACCAGAACGGCACACAGTACACTAAAGGCTTTCATGAAGAAAATCAGAACATCATAAATAGAAGCAGAACAGACCAGTAGGAGCACAAACCTGTTGCACTATTCAGCAGTATTGTGGTTGACTCAAGTCTTCTTTTGCACCTATCTCCACACCCCTTGATTTTGATGCACCAAAAAATTCCACAGCCCCCTGTAGTGGCTCTAATCACAAAACTCGAAGTAAAGACATTTATCCTTATCTCAGTGTGGTGGCTGAACCCTTTCCTAGGGTTATATCACAGAGTTCTCAGTCAAAGGAGTGACTCTTCAGGCATCTGGAGAGCATTATTAAAGGAAGACCAAGGCTAGTGTTCTTTCATCGTTATGTTATTGAAGCATTATCTACTTGAGCAAATAATACATTGATAATGAATCTGGTCTATTTTAGTGATGTCCACTGTGGGATAAATTTTAGCTAGGAAACTGGGGAAAAAGTCCCTTCCCTGATCACATAGTGACATGGGATCTTTCAAACTCATTCAAGAAAGCAGGTGAGCTTCAAAGCATCAGCTACTTGTGATAATTTGAAGCTCCATTTACTGTCTAAAGTAATCAAAGTAGAGAATAAATCTTACATTGGCCGTTTATTTGTCATATACATCTTGAGCTAGACAGGGCAAAGATTCATTTATACTTGACTGAGCCTAAGCATAAAGATTAAATTTATGCTGATTTTGGATTTTAAAAGCACATAGCAAACATTTTGTCATGTAACACTGGTTACATACTCCCTAGTGATGAATCAATTAAATTTAAACTACTTGCAGCTTTTGTACAAGATTTCATCAATATCATGTCACACATAAATCTGATGAATCTATCTATGATAATGTGAATGGAGTCAATGTTAAACAATGATTTGCTACTCTCGTATGCTGAGGGCTTTATACATTTCAAAACAAATAGAAATTGTAACACACAAAATGATGGAGGAACTCAGCAGGTCAGGCTGAAAGAAGTAAACATCTATGGAAAGAAGTAAACATTCAAAATTTCAGGCTGCGACCCTTCATCAGGACTTCTTAGAGATTGTAACTGGTATCTTTAATTGTGATTTTTTTTTTTGTATAGCATGTTGGCATCGATGGTGAGCTCATTTGTTGCCATGAAGAGATATTATGGAAATAGCAAAAAGATTAATTAGATTTTATTTTAAGGGAATGTCAAGGTGGGTGAGGTTGCTGGTTGGAAGGGACAGTAATGTCCACATCTTGGGACTAGGATATTTGCCAATGGTAGAGCAATCAAATTAAAGTTAAAATGTGTCCCAAGTGTGTAGGTCCTTGATGTTTTGGATGGTTGTTCAACTACTTGATGCTAAAGAAATTTACAGAATGGTGAGACTGGAAGATTTGTTAAGCAGGAGCCATCTATGTCAGTAAATGCTGCAAAAGTATGGTGCCCAGTGTGAATTAGACACATGAAAGCACTGTTTTGAGGACCAATTGTTTACAGAGAATGGAAAACAGGCAGCTGGCTGGTGGAACTGTCTACAAGACACAGTTCAACATGACATCAAACAAAAGGAGACGTTTCATCTTCTGGACGGATTCTGTCTCTATTTAAGGGCAGGTAATCAGGCGTCTAATGTTGTACACTTCTGCATTTATCTCAGCAAATGATAAAACTTGCTTCAGTCTTTTGGTTTCCTAATTTTGCTTATTAGTCCAGATGCTAGGAAGCCAACATCTACACGGGGCAGCTAATAATAGGCACTGCACTGTTGGAGACAGAATTATGAGCCAAGCTGCCAGATGCCAAATTCACAGACGGATAAGATAAACTTAATACAAGTCTCTTCGGAACAGCTGAGAAATAGCAATGCAAGGCAAACAGAAAGAACGGAGTGGAATGCCAAAGCTCTCCCAAGGCACTCAATTATTTCAATGACCATGATCACATTCTGCAGGCAAATCCAACATCAGTAGTGTGCACAGCAAGATTCCAACTACAAGTTTTTTTTGTCTGTATAAACAAGCAGAACATATGATTGCGGATGGCACTAACCAGTAACCATCTTATTAAAGGTTGCACATCTATTGGTACCTATGCCAAGGCAGCAATCACTCAGAAATGAACTGAAATTTCAGATCAGTGTAGATTAAAATCAGTTCAGGGGTGGGGGGAGTGGGATGGAAGCTGTGGCATGTTGGTGTAATGCTATTCCAGCCCCAGCTACTTGAGTTCAATTCCCATTCTGTAAGGAGTTTGTACATTCTCCCAATGACTGTGTGAATTTCCTCCAGGTGCTCCAATTTCCTCCCACATTACAAAGATGTATGGGTTCGTAGGCTTTGAATTGAATTGAATTGACTTTATTTCTTACATCCTTCATACACATGAAGAGTAAAGATCTTTACGCTACATCTCTGTCTAAATGTGCAATGTGCAATTTATAGTAATTTATGATAAATTGTATGTACAACAGGACATGCAATATAACATACAAATACAATTGTAACAGCATAAATTAATCAGTCTGATTGCCTGGTGGAAGATGCTCTCCTGGAGCCTTTTGGTCCAGGCTTTTATGCTGCGGTACCATTTCCTGGATGGTAGCAGCTGGAGCAGTTTGTGGTTGGGGTGGGTGAGGTCCCCAGTGAACCTTCAGGCCCTTTTTACACACCTGTCTTTGTAAATGTCCTGAATCATGGGAAGTTCACATCTACAGATGTGTTGGGCTGTCTGCACCACTCCCTGCAGAGTCCTGTGATTGAGAGAAGCACAGTTCCCATACCAAGCAGTGATGCAGCTAGTCAGGATGTTCTCAATTGTACCCCGGTAGAAAGTTCTTAGGATCTGGGGGCCCATACCAAACTTCTTCAACCATCTGAGATGAAAGAGGTGCTGTTGTGCCATTTTAACCACACAGCCAGTATGTACAGACCACATGAGATCGTTGGTGTTGTGTATGCCTAGGAACTTAAAGCTGTTCACCCTCTCAAGCCCAGAGCCATTGATATAACCATATAAAAATTACAGCACAGAAACAGGCCATCTCAGCCCTTCTAGTCCGTGCCAAACGCTTACTCTCACCTAGACCCACTGACCTGTACTCAGCCCATAACCCTCCATTCCTTTCCTGTCCGTATACCTATCCAATTTTACTTTAAATGACAATATCGAACCTGTCTCTACTACTTCTACTGGAAGCTCGCTCCACACAGCTACCATTCTGTGAGTAAAGAAATTCCCCCTCGTGTTACCCCTAAACTTTTGCCCCCAACTCTCAACTCATGTCCTCTTGTTTGAATCTCCCCTACTCCCAATGGAAAAAGCTGATCAACATCAACTCTATCTATCCCCTCATTATTTTAAATACCTCTACCAAGTCCCCCCTCAACCTTCTACGCTCCAAAGAATAAAGACCTAACGTGTTCAACCCTTCTCTGTAACTTTGGTGCTGAAACCCAGGTAACATCTAGCAAATCTCTTCTGTACCCTCTCTATTTTATTGATATCTTTCCTATAATTCGGTGACCAGAACTGTACACAATACTCCAAATTTGACCTTACCAATGCCTTGTATAATTTTAGCATTACATCCCAACTCCTATACTCAATGCTCTGATCTATAAAGGCCAGCATACCAAAAACTTTCTTCACCACCCTATCCACATGAGATTCCACCTTCAGGGAACTATGCACCATTATTTCCAGATCACTCTGTTCTACTGCATTCTTCAATGCCCTACTATTTACCATGTATGTCCTATTTTGATTATTCCTTCCAAAATGTAGCACTTCACATTTATCAGCATTAAACTCCATCTGCCATCTTTCAGTCCACTTTTCTAACTGGCCTAAATCTCTCTGCAAGCTTTGAAAATCTACTTCATTATGCACAACACCACCTATCTTAGTATCATCTGCATACTTACTAATCCAATTTACCACCCCATCATCCAGATCATTAATGTATATGATAAACAACATTGGACCCTGTACAGATCCCTGAGGCACACTACTAGTCACCGACCCCCAACCTGACAACCTGAAAACCACTACTCTCTGGCATCTCCCATCCAGCCACTATTGAATCCATTTTACTACTTAACCATATAACAATTACAGCATGGAAACAGGCCATCTCAGCCCTTCTAGTCTGTGCCAAACGCTTACTCTCACCTAGTCCCACAGTGCTTGGAAGTAGGTACAGAGGAGATGTCAGGGGTAAGTTGTTTTTTTTTAAAGTGAGTGCATGCGTGGAATGAACTGCTGGTGATGGTGGTGGAGGCGGATACGATAGAGTCTTTTACGAGACTCCTGGACAGGTACATGGATCGTAGAAAAATAGAATGCTATGGGTAACCCTAGGTAATTTCTAAAATAAGTTCATGTCTGGCACAGCATCATGGACCGAAATGGCTGATCAAGCTCACTTTCAAGTTTTGGTGTTGGAGGATAAAATGGGAGTTAATCAGAATTCATAGCAAGCCTCTCACAATCACCACCTATAGACCAGTACATCTTTTCTGTCTCATTGTAAGATAATGGGGAATGTCAAGGTCTGCATGGACTACCCATACCAAAGTGACCTGGAATTAATGGCATATGTTCCAGCTCAACCATGTGTTGAATATGCTAGTCTAGAACACTAATGTTGGTGTCTCAGAAAATAACCTGAATTCTTTTGCATCACAGCAAAAAATATCAGTCCCCCCGACTCTCTGCTTATGCTTTACTAAATAATCTTCCCTCTTTGGTTATTAAACAAACAGTTGTCTTAAAAACTTGGTATGCCAAAACGCCACCATGGAGGTAACACCTAAAGATTGAACCTTCCTAACTAACTTTCCATGCAGAACCTTGTCAAAGGCCTCACTGAAGTCCATATAGACAACATCCACTGCTTTACCCTCATCAACTTTCCTAGTAACCTCTTCAAAAAATTCAGTAAGATTTGTCAAACATGCTCTTCCACACACAAATCCATGTTGATTGCTCCTAATCAGACCCTGTCTATCCAGATAATTATATATACCATCTCTAATAATACTTTCCATTAATTTACCCACCACTGACGTCAAACTTACAGGCCTATAATTGCTAGGTTTACTCTTAGAACCCCTTTTAAACAATGGAACAACATGAGCAATATGCCAACCTTCTGGCATCATCCCCATTTCTAATGACATTTGAAATATTTATGTCAGAGACCCTGCTATTTCTACACTAACTTCCCTCAAAGTCCTAGGGAATATCCTGTCAGGATCAGGAGATTTATCTACTTTTATATTCCTTAAAAGCGCCAGCACTTCCTCCTCTTTAATCATTATGGTTTCCATAACTTCGCTACTTGTTTCCCTTACCTTACACAATTCTATATCCTTCTCCTTAGTGAATACTGATGAAAAGAAATTGTTCAAAATCTCCCCCATCTCTTTTGGATCCACACATAGCTGCCCACTCTGATTCTCTAAGGGACGAATTTTATCCCTCATTGTCCTTTTGCTATTAATATAACTGTAGAAACCCTTTGGATTTATTTTCACCTTACATGCCAAAGCAATCTCATACCTTCTTTTAGCTTTTCTAATTTCTTTCTTAAGATTCTTTTACATTCTTTATATTCCTCGAGCACCTCATTTACTGTATTTATTGTATTTATTGTAGATCTGTCTCTTTTTTTGAACCAAGTTTCCAATATCCCTTGAAAACCATGGCTCTCTCAAACTTTTAACCTTTCCTTTCAACCTAACAGGAACATAAAGATTCTATGCCCTCAAAATTTCACCTTTAAATGACCTCCATTTCTCTATTACATCCTTCCCATAAAACCAATTGTCCCAATCCACTCCATCTAAATCCTTTCACATCTTCTCAAAGTTAGCCTTTCTCCAATCAAAAATCTCAACTTGGGTCTAGTCCTATCCTTCTCCATAATTCAATGTCAATAGTCAATGTCAATTCCTGTCTCCTGTAGCCCATAACCAGTTCCTTTGTTTTTGCGACATTCAAATCAAGTCAAGTCACTATTTATTGTCATTTCGACCATAATTGCTGGTACGGTACATAGTAAGAATGAGACAACGTTTTTCAGGACCATGGTGTTACATGACACAGTACAAAAACTAGACTGAACTACATAAAAAACAACACAGAAAAAAACTACACTAGACTACAGACCTACCCAGGACTGCATAAAGTGCACAAAACAGTGCAGGCATTGCAATAAATAATAAACAAAACAATAGGGCAGTAAGTTTGTGTTGGTCAGGCTCTGGGTATTAAGGAGTCTGATAGCTTGGGGGTAGAAACTGTTACATAGTCTGGTCGTGAGAGCCCGAATGCTTCGGTGCCTTTTCCCAGATGGCAGGAGGGAGAAGAGTTTGTATGAGGGGTGCGTGGGGTCCTTCATAATGGTTTGCGGATGCAGCGTGTACTGTAAATGTCCATAATGGCAGGAATAGAGACTCCGATGATCTTCTCAGCTGACCTCACTATCCACTGCAGGGTCTTGTGATCTGAGATGGTGCAATTACCAAACCAGACAATGATGCAGCTGGTCAGGATGCTCTCAGTACAGCCCCTGTAGAATGTGATGAGGATGGGAGGTGGGAGATGGACTTTCCTCGGCATTTGCAGAAGGTAGAGACGCTGCTGGGCTTTCATTGCTATGGAGCTGGTGTTGAGGGACCAGGTGAGATTCTCACCTGAGAATCCTAACCCTAACCCTAATCCTAGCCACAGCTAGGGAAAGGTTGATTTCTTGACACCACTGTGTCAGGGTGATGACTTCTTCTCTGTAGGCTGCCTCATCATTATTTGAAATTAGGCCAATCAGTGTAGTGTCGTCAGCAAACCGGGTGGTGAGGGGCTTGTTGGGATTGTATCTCTGAATATATAAGACTATCAAATTATTCTGTTATATCCCAAATAAGCAAAATCAACTTGCAATGTAGTAACTTACAGTGGATATATTATTACATGCAGTATGCATGCTTTTTCTGTTCAATTTGTGTTCTCTCTTGTATAACTCATGTTTAATTTTCCAGTCCTTGTGAATGTTGTCTCTGATGCCACATGCTTGTGATGTTGTTTGCAAGCAAATTCTGACATGACACCTGTGCATCCATGGTGCAGATGACAATATTATCAACTTTGAAGAACATTTATGGAACATAGAACAGTAGATCACAGAAACAGTCCTTTTAGCCTGTGATGTATGTGCCAAATGCAATGCTGAATTAAACTAAATCTCTTCTGCCTGTAAATGATCCCTTTTCCCTCTTCCTGCATATTCATTGTCTGCTGTACAGACACTTAATGTCTCTATTGTATCTGCTTCCATCACTACCCATGGTAGTCTGGTCCAGGTACCCATCACTCCCTTTTGCAGAAATAAAATGTTGTCCTTTAAACATTCTCCCTTTCATCTGAAATGCATTTCCTCCAGTAGGTAACATTTCTGTGGCAGGAAAAATGATTCTGCCTGCCTCTCTTATCTAGACCTCTCTTAATTTTATAAATTTCTATCAGCTCTTCCCTCAGCTTCAGATGTCCCAAAGAGAACAACTCAATCCAACTTTTCCTCTTAGTACATACCCTAAAGACTGCATCCTGGTAAACCTCTTTCACCCTTTCCAAAGCCTCCACAAACTTCCTGTACTGGGATAACAAAAGTTACACAGAATACTCCAACTGCAGCCTAACCAAAGTTTTATACAGCTGCAGCATAACATTGTGACTCTTACTCAATGACCTGACCAATGGAGACAAGCAATTGTCTTATTTACAATGTAACTCAAACAAAATGTTGGAGGAGCTCAGCAGGTCAGGCAGCACCAATGGAAAGGGATAAAGAGCCAACATTTTGGGCTGAGACTTCTCATCAGGACTAGAAAGGAAGGAAGAAGAAAACAAGTAATAAGATGGGAGGAGGGTAAAGGAGACGGATTAAGTGAGAAGCTGAGAGGTGATAGTTGGAAAATTTAAAAGATTGAAGAAGAAGGAATCTGATAGGAGAGGAATAGAGTGGACTAGGGGAGAAAGGGAAGGAGGAGGGGCTCCAGAAGGAGGTGATTATCAAGTGAATAGAAGAACTGGGGAGCCAGAATGGGAAAAGGAAGAAGAGAAAAGGGCAGGGAATCTTATTACTATCCTTTGACTTGCATTGTTACTTTCTTGGAGCTATGGATTTGCACAACAATATCCCTCTGGACATTAATGTCCCTCTGGACATTAATGTGTTAAGCTCTGCTTTTATCAATATCGTAAACAATATTTGATCAAAGGGTGCTGTAAGATTATGTTCCAATTTCCATGCACTGAAATAACTAGATACAACCTCCCTTCAAAAAATAAAAAGAATTATTTTATCAGTAAAATTCCTTTTACATCTATTGTTGCCCTTTAAGCTGCATGCTATGCTGTCAAAAATGACTAAAACCAATAGATGGCTCCATGTGAACTGCATGGCAGAAAGAAATTCAATTATCTTCGAATATGTCCAATAACTTTCATCTGAATGAATAAGTAAAATGTACTATTTTATCTGTCCGAGTGTGACAGTCTTGACATTTAAAGTGTAGGCTAATCAGTCTAGCATTGTAATTACTTACATTGGCTTCTAGCAAGCAACTTACAAACATTACCCTAGAAGATCAACAGCTTTTATGTAAAAGGGAAAGGTGGCAGAATTAATTCATCTGTGTGTCTTGCAATTGAACATTTTAAGAAGCATAATGGACTATCAGTGGTAGATTTACTAAGTACTGATAGCCTGCAGTTTTATTTCCCGTTACATTTGCCAAAGGTTAGTTATTTAAAAGTAATAAACTGCAGATATTGGAAATCCGAAATAAAAACCAGAAAATGCTAGAATTTCTCTCTCTACAGTTCAGGCAGAAAATATAATGCACTGAAACAGGCCCCTTGGCTCATCGAATGAATGGCAACTATTAAACACCCATTTACACTAATCCCACTTTATCCTCCTCATTTTCATATCAAAAACTCCCAGATCCTACAACTCTAGGGTAACTTCATCGTCATCATAAGGGTGGAGCTAGGATAGTGCAAGAGAGCGACTTCTTCAAGCTCATCTGTGGAAACAGCTTAATTTCTACCTGTAATGTCTCTTTTCTTTCCCCTTTCAAGGTAGATGGGGTTCTGTCGAAATCCCTGAACTACAGCTGTACTCAAACTTTGGTTTTACATGGCGATGGTTCCTACTCCCGGGGCTCACCAACTGGCCATTTTTTGATATCCTAAGAGGATGTGGCCTGCTGAGGCTCTGAGGCTCTGTGGATGAGCCAATTCAATGCCCATGTCCCCAGCTGAAGCATTGTGGGAAAAAAATGGAATATTATGAACAGTGGATGAGCTGTCGGAGGCCTCTGTAGTTAGATTGCTCTCCCTCCCTCTTTCTTTCATTGGTGGGGGAGAGTTTGTTGCTGATTCTCAAGTGGGAAAAAAAACGAGGCAGCAGAATTTAACATCGTAACCAATGAGTTTTTTTTGTCTTGTTAATCTCCCCTCTCTCTGTATGACACCTCTCTGCCCTTTATTAGGGAAGGAGAGACTGTGTGGTATGTGGAATTGTCAGGTGAATGATTAGGTTTTGTTGTTTGTAGATTATGGTCTTTCCTGGGGGCTTGTTGCTAGCTTGGTGGGTGGAGGGTGCTGATGATTTTTGCAGAAGTTAGTGGGGGAGGGGGAGTGTTGATGTTTTGCTGTTGATTGTGTGTGGGAGGAGAATAGTGGTGGGAGGGCTCTGGGGTTCTAATGTTTTTACTGTTACATTTTTGGGGTACCCTTCTGGTTTCGTAATGTCTGTGATGAACAAGAATTTCAGTTCACTGACATTAAATGGAACTATTGACATCTGAACTGTTGAACTTTCGTTATGGGCATCATATGAATATATGGGCATCATACTACATCATATGATGTGGGTGATCCTAGTTTTGTTCCATGACCATGATTGTTCTTGGTATTGCCTTCTTCTGGGCAGTGTCTATACAAGACGAGTGACCCAGCTATAACAAATACTGGTGTAAGTGGTCACATAAGCAGCATTTGTGATATGCACCATCTACTCATACAACCATCCACCACCTGCTCCCATGGATTCATGTGACACTGACCAGGGGGCTAAGCAGGTGCTACACCTTGCTCAAGAGTGACCTCCAGTCTAACAGAGGGAAGGAGTGCCTTCCACCTCCTTTGGCAGAGACATATCTTCACCCCGCATTCTGAGGGTAATTTAGGATGGCCAATTAATCTACTAATTCACAGACCTTTGGGAAGCACATATGGTTATAGTGAGAACATGCAAACTCTACACAAACAGCACCAGAAGTCGGGATTGAACCTTGAACCTGGGAAAGAGCAGGTCTACCAATTGTGCCACTCTGCTACCCAATCCAACGGGAAATTATTCTGAGCTGTGGAATCTTTTTACATAGAGTTTTTAATAATTTTTTTTAATTGAATTTTCAAATAGGTTACAGAAGGAAAAAAAAATTGTAAAAAAAGTTATCAACCCTTCCCCCTCCCCTTAACCCCTCCCCCTAACATATCCCTGTAGAAAGAGAAGAAAGAGAGAGAAGAAAAAAGAAAGAAGGAAAGAATGCCTGTATATCGGAAGATCCCCACATGCTCCATGGAGTTCATAATAGCTTTAGTATATATATTTATTTCTTTCCCCATATAACCAATAATTTTATCTTCGGAGCACCTATATATTTAATCCTATCCTTTGTAAATAAGGGTGCCAAATTTTTAGAAATGTTTCATATTTATCCCTTAAATTATAAGTAATTTTTTCAAGTGGAATGCAGCAAAAAATTTCATTCTTCCAACAATCTATACTTAAGCATAAATCGGATTTCCAAGTGACTGCAATAGCCTTTTTTGGCTACTGCCAATGCAATTTTTATGAATTCTTTCTGATATTTATTCAGTTTGGATTTCAGTTTTATCCCTTCAATACCGCATAGTAAAAAATAATGTTGGATTACGTGGAAGTTGTGTTGCAATAATTTGTTCCAATAAAATTCTTAAATTTATCCAAAAAGGTTGAATTTTAAAACAAGACCAAGTAGAGGGTAAAAAAGAACCAATTTCTTGATTACATCAGAAACATCGATCAGATAAATTTGGGTTTAATTAATTTATTTTTTGTGGTGTAATATATAATTGATGTAAAAAATTATATTGCACTAATCTTAACGGGACATTTATTGTATTTGTCGTACTGCCAAGACATAGTCTTGACCAACTTGTTTCTTCAATTTTAATATTCAAATCACTTTCCCATTTTTGTATTGACTTACGAATTCCTTGTTTAATTGCCTGTTTTTGAATCAAACTATACATACAAGAAATAAGTTTTTAAATTTTCCTTTTTGAATTAAAGTTTCTATTTCATTAGGTTTCGGCAATAACATTGTTTGACCCAATTTATCTCTTAAATAAGTCCTTAATTGGAAATAACAAAAAAGAGAGTTGTTTGATATTTTGTATTTATTCTTTAATTGATCAAAAGACATTAATATACCTCCTTCAAAACAATTTCTTACATATCTAATCTCTTTTTGAAACCAATTGTATAAAAGTTGGTTATCCATTGTAAAAGGAATAAGTTTATTTTGAATTAAAGGTCTCTTTGCTAATAAAGATTTCTTTATCTCATCATCAACATTTATCTTATCCCATAAATCAATCAAATGTTCTAATATAGGAGATTCTTTCTTTTCCTGTATCCATTTGGATTCCCACTTATATATAAAATCTTCTGGTATATTTTCTCCTATTTTATCTAATTCTATTCTAATCCATGCCAGTTTATCTTCATTAAAAAAAGATGCAATTAATCTAAGTTGATTTGCTTTATAATAATTCCTAAAGTTTGGAAGTTGTAACCCTCCTAGGTCAAATTTCCATGTCAATTTTTCCAATGATATTCTTGACATCTTACCTTTCCAAAGGAAATACCTCACACATTTATTTAACTCTTGAAAAAACTTCTGCGGCAATTGTATTGGTAGTGTTTGGAATAAATATTGTAATCTAGGGAATATATTCATTTTACAGCATTTACTCTGCCTACTAATTTTATTGGTGATGTCATCCATTTATCAAGATCCTCTTGAATTTTTTTTCAATAATGATAAACAATTTAATTTATATAAATTATTTTTATCATTATCAACTCTTATACCCAAATATTTTATACCATTTATCGGCCATCTAAATTGAGTTATTAGTCGACATTGACTATAATCTCCTTTAGTAAGGAGTAGAATTTCACTTTTATCCCAATTTATTTTGTAGCCTGATATTTTCCCATATTCTTCCAATCTAGAAGATAGTTTACGTAGCGAATACAATGGATTTGTTAAATAAAGCAAAACAACGTCAGCAAATAAATTAATCTTATATTCTTCCTGGTTAACTCTGAATGGGTCCGTTCTAATTAATTCAGCTAATGGTTCTATCGCCAACACAAATAAAGCAGGTGATAATGGACAACCTTGTCTAGTTGACCTTGTTAACTGAAATGATGTTGAGATTTAACCATTTGTCACTACTTTAGCTCTGGGATTAGTATTTGTTTTAATCCATTTTATAAAAAATACTCCTAATCCATATCTTTCCAATACCTTAAATAAAAAATCCCATTCCAATCTATCAAATGCTTTTACTGCATCTAAGGCAACTGCCGCACTTATTTCCTCCCTCTTTTGTGCCAAATGAATTATGCTAAATAACCAAGTTACATTATCTGCCGATTGTCTATTTTTGATAAATCCTGTTTGATCCATATGTATTAATTTTGGTAAGTATTTAGATAATCTATTAGATAAATTTTTTGCTATTATTTTATAGTCAGTGTTCATCAAAGAAATAGGTCTATATGATGTTGGTTTTAAAAGATCTTTTTTTAGCAATACTATTAAAATAGCTGTCGAAAAAGATTCTGGAAGTTTATACGTTCTTTATGCTTGGTGTATTAACTCCATAAAAGGAGGAATTAGTAAATCTTTAAACTTTTTATAAAATTTGGGTGGGAAACAATCTTCTCTTGGAGATTTATTACTCTGAAGTGATCCTAGAGCTTCTTCGACCTCTTTTAATGTAAAAGGCATATCTAATCCCTTCTGTTCTTCCAAATTCAATTTTGGAAGAGTTATTTGTGATAAAAACCCTTCTATCTCGACATTATCATTTTGTGATCTGATTGATACAGTTCAGAATAAAATTTCTTAAAAGTTTCATTAATTTCTAAAGGTTTATAAGTAATTTTATTTACACTTGTTCTAATTGCATTTATTGTTTTGGAAATCTGGTCTGTTTTTAACTGCCAAGCAAGAATCTTGTGTGATCTTTCACCTAGTTCATAATATCTCTGTTTAGTTCTCATAATTGCTTTTGCTGTTCAATATGTCTGAAGTGTATTATATTGTAACTTCTTGCTAACAAGTTGTCTTCGTTTTTCTTCTGTCATATATCTTTGAGATTGTTTTTCTAATTTTGTAATCTCTTTCTCCAATTGATCTGTTTCTACCATATATTCCTTCTTAATTTTAGTATAACTTATTATCTGGCCTCTCAAATATGCCTTCATTGCTTCCCATGCTATAAATTTATCATCAACTGAATATAAATTTGTATTGAAGAAAAACTGAATCTGCTTTTTCATGAAATCACAAAAATCTTGATGTTTTAATAACATTGAATTAAATCTCCACCTGTAAATCAATTCCTCTTTATCCATCATTATCATTGTCATTGTCAAGGGAGAATGATCTGACAATATTCTTGCTGTATATTCTATATTTTTCACTCTGTCTTGAATATTCGTTGATAATAGGAACAAATCTATCCTTGAATAAGTTTTATGTCTATTTGAATAAAATGAGTAACCTCTTTCTTTTGGATTAATTCTTCTCCATATATCAATCAAATTTAAATCTTTCATCAATGATAAAGTTAATTTTGCTACTTTTGATTTTGTAACAACCTTTGTTGATGTATCTAAAACTGGGTCTAGACAAAAATTAAAGTCTCCACCTATTAATATTTTGTTATGTGCATCAGCCAAATTCAAAAAGGTCTCTCGTATAAATTTTACATCATTTTCATTTGGTGCAAAAATATTCATAAGAGTCCATAGTTCTGAAAAAAATTGACAATGTACAATTACATATCTCCTCGCAGAATCAATTAATACATTTTGTATTTTAATTGGTAAAGTTTTATTAACCAAAATTGCAACTCCCCTCACCTTTGAATTAAATGAAGCTGAAATAACATTTCCGACCCAATCTCTCTTTATTTTCTGATGTTCTATCTCTGTTAAGTGTTTTTCTTGTAAAAAAGCTATATCTATTTTCATTTTCTTAATGTATGTTAAAATTCTTTTTCTTTTCACTGGTCCATTAAGCCAATTAACATTAAAACTTAAAAAAATCAGTAAATTAGTCATTATTTTTAACAGGGTTACTCCAATCTATAGTAATACCTAACCTTTCAACTTTCGTTGTTCCTTGGGGAATCTTTTTTAAATTCTCCGTGTTGCTATGTGTCTTCCCCTGATTGTCCAGGCAAAGAAAGAAAGATAAAAGAAAAATAGATTATAAAGAAAAAAATAACAAAATACCCCCCTACTAATGTTGTGAATAAAAAAAACACAACATTACCCCCCTCCGTTGTACGGGTCTTGGCAATTGCCATGATTACACATGTGAGTCCCATAGCAATCCTCCAGCTCCCGGTAACATATAAAGTACATATAAGAAAGAAAAAAATAATATCACTACTCTCGATTAATATTTCTTAAATTTTTACCTTTCTCCCCCTGTATCATAAAATTAAGAATATATTTAAATATTCTTCTGTCCTTAAACATCCATCAACTCCATTCACTGTCTGTGGCTTCATCTTTAATCCATTTCACTTTTAAATCTTTGGCTGTGATTAGCGAATATTTGGGAGTTCTTGTGCAAATTCTTCCGCATCTTGATAATCAGTAAAAAATCTTCTTTTTCCATCATCCAAAAAAATTATCAGGGTTGCCGGGTGGCGCAATATAAATTTATAAGCTTTTCCCCATAAAACTTTTTTTGCTGGTTTAAATTCCTTCTTTCTCTTCAAAAGGTCATAACTTATATCAGGATAGAAAATAACTGTTTTCCCCTCCATCATCAATGGCCCATTTCTCTTTCTGGCACATTA
This sequence comes from Hypanus sabinus, assembly GCF_030144855.1. NCBI lineage: Eukaryota > Metazoa > Chordata > Chondrichthyes > Myliobatiformes > Dasyatidae > Hypanus > Hypanus sabinus. The sequence goes on along the minus strand of NC_082726.1, from coordinate 25,250,764 downwards.
GGCAGCCGCCTTCAGGATCTTTTCTTTATCTTGATATCTTAAGCATTTTATCAAGATTGATCATTGGTTTTGATCAACTTGAGGTCTTGGTCTTAAGGCTCTGTGAGCCCTTTCAATTTCAATTAACTGGGTTCCTTCCATTTCCAAAAATTCCGGAATCCATTTTTGAAAAAAGTTTATTGGATTCTCTTCCTCTATACCTTCTTTAAGCCCAACAATCTTAATATTATTTCATCTGCTAAAATTTTCAAGTACATCCACTTTTTCCAACAACCGTTTTCTTTCTGATGTCCAGGGAGAAATATTATCTTCCATTTTATTCACTCTATCAATGGTGTCTCCGGTTGTTTCTTCCAAATTTTTAAATTTCTTGTCCATTTTGTCCTGTCTTTTCATCATTTTATCAAACATAATCTTCATATTATTAATATCTTTTTTTATTACTTTTAATGCTTTTAATTTGTGCATTATTTGCACCAAAGTTTTTTTTATGTCTCCAATATCACCTCCAACCTCTTCCTGTTGCTCTTCTTTGTTTGCCTCTTCATCTTCGTCTGATTTATCTGGAGAATCTGATTCCGCCTCATATTCACTTTCACTTTCAGTTCCGATCAAAGCTGGGATTTGTAGTTTGGGTTGCTCGTGTTTGCACATGGCCCTTCCTTCACGCATGCGCAATTCCTGTTGCTGTTTTTTTTTGGAATCGGTTGATGTTGCCGCAGTTTCCTGTTCTGCATCGCCGGAGGTAAATTGCACCTGAGCCTAAGGCTCTTTCATTGTGGCCGGCTTTGATTCTTTTCCAACTTGTGTTGTCTTCAAAGTAGTAGTTTTTAAAGGTGTTTGACAAAGTCCCTCATGGAAGTCTCATCCAGAAGATTACGATGCATTGGTTCTATGGTGATTTAGCCATTTAGATTCGGAACTGGCTTGCCCATAGAAGACAAAGTGTAATGGTTAAAGGGTCTTACCCTAGCTGAAGGTCTGTGATTAGTGATGTTGCACATGAACCTGTACTGGGACCTCTGCTGTTTGTCATGAATATAAATGATCTGGATGAAAATATTGATAGGTGGGGTAGTAAGTTTGCAGATGATATGAAGATTAGTGTTGTTATGGATAGCACAGGAGATTGGAAAATAATACAATGGGATGTATATCAGTTACAAACATGAATAAAGAAATAGCAGATAGATTTTAACCAAGCCAAATGTGAAGTGTTGTATCCTGTTGGGTTAAATGCAAAGAGACAGTACACATTTTAGGGCAAGATCCTTAACAATGTTGCTCATCAGAGGATTCTTGGGGTCCAAGTCCATGGATTCCTGAAAATGGTTACACAGGTTGATAGGGTGGTTAAGAAGTCACATGACATGGTTGCCTTTATTAGATGAGGCATTGACTTCAAATGTCAGGAAGCTATGTTTTATAAAACTCTAGTTAGAGCACATCTGGAGTATTGCATACAGTTCTGGTCACCCCATTGTAGGAAGGATGTCAAGGCTTTGGACAGGGTGGACAAGATGCTTACCAAGATATTGCCTGGAGTAGAGGGCATGTGCTATATCAAGAAGTTGGGTTGGTTTTTCTGGAGCAACAAAGGATGAAGAAAGATCTAATCGAGGTTTATAAGATTAAGAGAGGCATTAATAGAGTAGACAGACAATATCTTTTTCCAGTGTTGAAATGTCTAATACCAGAAGGCATGCATTTAAGGTGAGAGAGGGTAATTTCAAAGGAGATGTGAGGGGCAAGTTTTTGATGCACATCATGGTAGGACCTGGAATGTGCTGCCTGGAGCGGTGGTAGAAGCAGAAACATTAGAGACTGTTATGAGACATTTAGATAGGTATATGAATGTGAGGAAAATGGAAGGATATGGATACCCTGTAGCGAGAAGTGATTAGCTTAGTCAGGCCTTTGATTACTAATTTAACTGGTTCGGCACCACATTGAAGACTGAATGGCCTGTTCCTGTGCTGTACTGTTCTGTCTTCTAAGTAAATGTATGTTCTTAAATAGAAAGTAGCCAAGCCAGTTTGGACACAAACAAAGCAAAAAGCTGGTTGATCAGAATTGTTAAATTCCATGTTAAACCTCATTGTAACACACAGAAAACACTTGAGGAACTCAGCAGGGCAGGAGCATCTCTGGGGTGGAATAAACATCCAACATTTTGAGCCGAGACTTTTCATCAGGAATGGACAATGTCTATGGCCAAAACAACAACTGTTTATTCTTCTCCATAGATGCTGCCTGATCTGCTGAGTTCCTCCAGCATTTTCTGTCTGTTACTCTGCATTTCTTGTATCGGCAGAATATTTTGTGTTTAAGCTTCGAAGATTCAAAGGGCTTAGACAGAAGATGAGGTGATCTCCTTATGCTCACATTGAGGCCGAATGGCATTAGAGGCCAAGAACTGATCATTCAGCGGAATGGCGACTTAAACTGGAAGGCAAAAAAATTGTCAAGTACACCTTTTGCTGACAGTATGAATGTGTTCATAAAAGCTGTCACCTAATCTGCTTTTGGTCTCCGCAGTGTAGAGGTACATGAAAAGTACATGTATGCAATGCACTAAGTTGGAAGATGTCCAGGTGAATTGCTCCTTTACATCACCGTGGTAATGGATGAGGTGGAAGGGTTAGGTTGTGTTAGAAAATGCCATGAGTAGGAAACTAGCAGGGGAAGTTACAGACTGATCTCCCAAAGAGACAGTCCGGACAGTGCCCACAGTTGACCACAATGCCACATAATTTATAATATTGATCATAACAGGAAATATTATAACTACACAAGTTAATACAGTTTTAGAATAGTTTCGATCACATGCTGAGATATAATTAGGTGTAAAATTATTATTGGTTAGTTATAATTATTTCTGCCAAGACCAGCATTGTTACAATCTCAGTTCCTTATGTTGACACCTGCCCCTACTGTCCAACATTCTACCAACCCCCTACACTGTCCTTCCCCTATTTAGTTATGTTATACCTCAAAAATGCTTTGTGCAACCAGATAATTCTTTAATGCTATTAGGGAACAATGTCTGGTACATCATAGGTTGCTGGGTAAGGTTCCCTTTTTGGGTGTACAGCAACCAACATAAGGTACTTATAAGCTAAATAATCTAATCATACCTCTTAATCCATTCCCCCATTTACCTATCCCTCTACCTAACTTTACCTTTCCCTTCATCACCTTACTTAACCTGTCTCAATTCGGTGGTCTTTAGGACCCAGTGAAACCCCGGACCTTATTTAAGCTGTCTCAGTGCAGTGGACTTTAGGGACCAGTGCAGCTCTGAATCCGTAGTGCTTCTGTTCACGAAAATAATCACGATCACGATTGAAAATAAAATGGAAGTAATAAAGTGATCGGAAGAGGTGAAATGCCATCGGTCATTGGAAAACCGTTAGCTACAGTTGGTCAATGATCGGAACAATTTTAATGGAGCATGTGAAGGCCCTGCCCTGATGAAAGCTACAATTATTATTAAGCAACACAGTGGTTTAATTATTGAAATACATATGTTTCTTAAGTGTTTTATATGCATAGAAAGGTAAAGTAGCTACTATATACTAAGACAAATGTTTGACTAACTGACACTAAATAATGCTGGATGTACCTGTTCTGACTAAAGACGGACTCGGGAATGGAACTTGTTCATAACCCGGGGACTGCCTGTGCTTTAAAATCATCTCTAGCTTACTTATAATATCTGATACAATGTAAATGCTATGTAAATAGTTGTTATACTGTATTGTTTAGGGAATAATGACAAGAAAAAAATAGTCTGTGCATGCTCAAACAACGAATGCTGGAGAGAGAACTTCCGGGTTTACCTAGTCCGCGGTTGGTTGAATCCGCGCATGCAGAACCAGTGGATAAGAAGGGCCGACTGTATGGTCTTTAAGACGACTGATGTAAAGAAAAACTATTTTCTCAAATGCATGTATCCAGGAGGCACCACCTTAAAGTTATGCTAGATCTGATGCCAAAAATCATAGCCTTAAATACAACATTCATTTTGCTTATGAGTAAGCTATCAGTCAACTGAAAAATGCATAACTGGAATGAATAAGCTGTCATTAATAAAGATACTAAGGACTAGTTTGGATGGCTGAATCTACACAGTGGCCACTTTATTAGGTACACCTATGCACTTGCTTATTAATGGAACTATCTAATCTGCCAACCATGTGCCACAGGAGCATGCAGACATAGTCAAGTGGTTGAGTTGCTGTTCAGAACAAACATCAGAATAGGGAAGTAATGTGATCCAAGTGACTTTGTGGAATGATTGTTGGTGCCAGATGGGGTGGTCTGAGTTTCACAAAAAACTGCTGATCTTCTGGGATTTTCACACTCAGCCATTTCTAAAGTTTACAGAGAATTGTGTGTTGACCAATAAAAGATCCAGTGAATGGCAGCTCTGTGGGCAAAAATGCCTTGTTAATGAGAGAGGTCACCAGACCGGCTCAAGCTGACAGGAGGGCAAGAGTAACTCAAATGTCACACGTTACAGCAGTGGTGTGCCGAAGGGCACCTCTGAATGCACAAGACATCAAACCTTGAAGCGGATGGCTACAGCAGCAGAAGACCATAAATATGCAGAAGTACAGGACCTCCTGTACCTAATAAAGTGGCGACAGAAAGTAAATGAATTAAGAGGTTGGAGCTCTTTTTCTAGAATTGACCCATATAATCCATACCGTACTGTTTGGTCTGACTCCTGTATACCATTGTTTACTTCATGCTGGGCAATGTAACCTGATTCACTGGAATAAAAACTTAGGAAATTGCTCCCAAAGCTTGCCAGGCAAGATCAGAAGATTTAATTTACAAAAAATGCTTTCCTCCTATAACCACCTATCATCTACATGATTGGCAACCTGGAATATGTTTAGGTGCCAAAGGTTATTGGGATCTAAGAGGCCTTAATTTCTAAAGCCCTTTTAAATACATTGAGATAATTTAGTTACAAGCCTTTATGAAAATGTCAAAAGAAAATTGAAATATGTACTCAGAATAGTATCTGCCTCATTAAAGAGCTGCAAAATCTCAGATTAGCCATAACCCCATAAAAAGAGAGGCCTGTGACACCATAAACCATTTATAGGTTATCATGAGAATCAGATACATGAGCTTTTTTAGATACAGGGGAGACTTGGTAAGAGGTTTATATGATTAAGAGGCATAGATGGAATGAACAGCCAGTAACATCTTCTCAGGGTCACAATAGGGCATAAATTTAATGTGAGACAGGGAAGGTTCAAAGGTATTTGTGCAGGGTTAGTTTTATTTTACACAGAGTTCAAGGTGTTTGGAATGCCCTGCCAGGTAAAGTTGATAGAGGTGTTTGAAAGGTGTTTAGATAGGCACAGGAATATGGGATTTGGACATTGTGTAGTCTGAAGGGATTAGTTTAGTTCAGCTTTTAACTATATTCAAATAGTACAGCACAACATTATGGGCTGAAGGGCCTCTTCCTGTGCTGTACTGCTCTGTGTTATAAGTACGTGTTTATAGTAGAGGTAATTATTTTGTTGTCTATCCAAGGGACATATTTCATGGTTGGTATAGTGAACATCAATGTTGTGGGCCCGATCTTACAAAGTTCAGCACGTCTGACCCCGAAACTGTTGGGTGAAACTGAACCAATGACATTCTGCTTCGATAGAGTGCTCTAGAGCAGCTGAAAGCAAATATATCACCTGAGTCTGAGGCTGCTAAGGGATAGATAGTTATTATTGAGGTGGGGGGGGGGCGGTTTGTGAGATGCTGCTCTGTGGTCAGAGGTTGGGGATTGACAGGGAGAGGCAACGAGAAGAATTGGCAAATCGACGAATGAGGTGGGAAGAACTCAACAGGTCAGGCAGCCTCTGTAAAGGGAAACAGTCAAAGTTTTGAGTTGAGGCGCTACAGGTGGACTGGAAGGTTGGAGGGAGATAGCCAGTGTAAAGTGGTGAGGGGACAGGGTGGAGCAAGAGCTGGCATATAAAAGGTGGATCAGGTAAGGAGAGGTAATAATCAGATGGAGATTCAAAGATTCAAAGTACATGTATTATCAAAGTAAGTATGCAGTATACAATCCTGGGACTCATCTTCCCGCGGACAGTCATGAAACAAAGAAACGCTATGGACTCTGTTCGAAGTAAACATCAAATGCCCAACGTGTAAAAAAAGGACAAACTGCACGAATGACAAAAATTGAGTGAAAAACACAGAATACAAAACAACAAGGCACAGAGCCATTGAGAAGTCTAGGAATATTCAGTTTAGTTTAGTTTAGGGGAACTGTGGAAATGATGACAGGGATGATAAACGGATGGGGACAAAGAGCTGCAGATAGGAAAGGAAGGTGGAGTATAGACCAAACCAGAGAAATGGGGACAGTGTCTGGGGACAGTGGAGGAAGGGGACCCAGAAGATGGACTGTGTGGGTGATAGGCAAATGGAGTGGGTGGAGGAGGAGAAGGAATCAGTGTTATAGTATTGCTCCCTTGGTGCCTAGATAGACACAATGTGCTGAATAGTCTTCATTTGTGTCATTAGAAGCCTTGCTTATGTCTTCAAGTCAGCTACAGACGGGAATTTATTCACATCTCATGACCCAATTCCTTTTGTTCTGTCTCTGCTATTTAGCACATTCAAAATTGCTTTGTTTCATTAGAACGCACATCACACGTGTCGAAGGCTGCGTAATTTTGCCTAAGCTCACTGTCTGAAGCTATTTATCCAGTACTGAAACTAGGTCTTCATTTAAAAGACAGACCATCACGGCAGACCAGGTTTCTTAAATAAAATCAACACTGACACATCAAAGCTTCGCCAAGAAAGATTTCAGAGCTCTCCTGATATGATGCGTTCTGACACCAAGATCTTGGTTTGGGTTGAAGCTGCATGACTGCATAATTTCCCCTTATTATGGGAATCAGGATTTGCTGAGGTGCTGCTTTGCCACTATTAGTTTAGACATGAACGCATGGTCCTTTCAATATCTCTCTGTGATGTCACACAGCCGTTACATTGTTAGTTCAGGCTGGCACTGGGACTCTGAAAATGACAGTCTCCTGATGAGGAGTGCGTAAACGCAAGGCCGTTAGAATGTGTAATCTCCATAACCTGAAGCACCAAGTTAAATTTGGTTGGATCAGTATCTAAAATTGAATTTGCTATATTATTTTTATATAGAAATAAGGAATATGAAAAACTACTGCCTGCAGATGGAACAGAGTTGTTGGATTCTGGCCAGCTAGCTGCACACAGAACCAGCAACATTTACCTGAATGGAGGCCATTTGGCCCAGTGTGTTCATGCTGACCAGATGAGGATCTATGGTAGGTTAAACACACGAGATTCTGCAGATGCTGGAAATTTTGAGCAACACACAAAATATGCTGGAGGAACTTGGTAAGTAAGGCACTTCTCATGGAGGGGAGTAAATACTCAACAGTTCATGCTGAGACCCTTCATCAGGTCTGGAAGGAAGGGGGCAGAAGCCGGAATAAGAAGGTGGAGGCATGGGAGGAGTACAAGCCAGCAGATGGGACCAGATGAGGGGAAGGTTGGTGGCTAGGGAAGGGAGGAAATGAAATAAGAAGCTGGGACAAGATAGGTACAAGATAGGTACAAGAGGGTGAGGAAGAATGAATCTGATAGGTGAGGACAGTAGACCATGGAAGAATGGGAATGAGGAGTGGAACCAGAGGCAGGTGATGTGCAGGAGTGAGAGGGGAAGTTTATAGATTTTCTATATTACATCGTACTGCTGCCGCAAAACAGCAAATTTCATCGCATATTCCAGTAATATTAAACCTGATTCTGATTCTGAAGCAAGTGAATGTGATGAAGACTTCTGTTTGCAACATCTTCTCAGATAGTCACCCTTCCTAGATGCCCCTCTCCACTCTTCCACCACCAAATACTTGATAAGAACAAATTTCCTCTAATTTATTGTCACCTATTAAGTATAACTACATTATATGTGCATCTCTTAAATTGAATCCTTGGATAACCCTTTTTTTTACATACCCAAGTTGGTCCAAAAGAATTTCCCAAAAAATTTTCAGTCATTGCAATTAGTAAAACATTTGATGGGGCTTTAAATAAATCTTCTACTTTTTCTTAGGCAGCCCCTTGGGACTGAGGGTAATTTACACTGATCTAGTAGATTCTGAGGTTGCTAATGTGGGAACCCAGAGACGGTGCCATAAATGGGGCAGGAAGTAGCCTTTGGGATGGATGAGCTCTATATCTTGGATTGGAATTCACCTGTGTGTTATTTTATTTCAATGGTATATGCCATCAATCATGTGATCTCCACAGAAAAAGGTTTGATCCAGTGGCAAGAGGTACAAGATGTTTGAAGGCCAGTAATTAAAAACAAATACTGCAACACTCAATGAATCAGCTACCATCTGTGGAGATGGGAACAAAGTTAATGTTTTAGGTCCAAGGCATACGGTCAGAATTGCTGCATAGGTATAGCCCAGGAGTAAAGGCAATAATAGGGGTAGGAACTTTGATTTGAATTGGAATTGGTTTATTATTGTCACATTTTATTGGTATTGATATTGGTTTATTGTACTGAGATATACATATATATATAAAGGTAGTACAAGGTAAAACAATAACAACACACATGTTCAGTCAAAACACAAGAGGTTCTGCAGTTGCTGGAAATCCAGAGAAGCACACCCTGAATGCTGAAGGAACTCAGGTCAGGCAGCATCAATCGAAAGGAATAAACAGTTAATATTTTGGGCTGAGAAGCAGGACTCAGGAACCAGGTCCTGAAGCTTATCTTCTATAATATTCAGTTCAGGATAATTTGAATTAGAAGTGGGCTTAAATTGCAGGATTAAATATAACATAAAGATATGAAAAGTTGTGCATCATGGTAGGAAGAATGGTGGAGGCACCCATTATTCCATTCTTTTCCTCCAGACCATTAACTTCCTCTCCTCAATTGGGGGCAATTGCCGATTAAGTTAACAATACTCATGCCTTTGGGATGTGGGAAGAGAATAGAGCATGGACACAGTGAGATTAATAAACTTCTGCAAGGAAAGAAAATTTATGTTGGATTTAAACTTGGGTTGCTAGAGCTTCAAAGAAGGAGAATTAACTGCTCTTGGGTCATATTTATTATTAAGAGTGTAAAAGTTCTAAAACAGTGAAAATATTAAACATTCAGAAAAGCCTTTTGAATCCTAAAACAAGTATCTTGTGTTATAGGCTCCATATATTAGCAGTGTCAAAGGCTTGACAAGGGTATGGTTTGCAGGAACGAAGGTTTGTATAATGTGAAGGAACTGAGGTGGCTTAATAACATTTTTTGAAAAATAACATTTGTTCCATAGAGTAAGTAGGGAAGAATTTGTTTTCTATGGTTAAAGACTCTGTAACGACAGCCAACTTGGGGAAATATTTCTTTTTAACACAGTGAACTCTTGTCATGAAAAATACATGGTTAATGAGAAGTGGAAGATATTAAATAAGAGTTTGATGGGGAAAGTCCTGACAGGGTTATGATGAAAGAGTAAGGAAGTAAAATTATTTGCATAGTATTGAAAAGCTGACATACGCATAATGGGCCAAATGGCACCCATCTCTCCTAAATCATTCCATGATCCTGTGGGATGAATGCCCCAGTAGGTGATTAAGCAGTATGTTAATTGCTGTGACTTCACAGATGGTACCCATTTACCTCTTGCCTGACAAGGTGACAGGAAATTAATATCAAAAGATATACAATGGCAGTATTAATGTGACGTTTGGACCTCTGGTTGTATGCACAGTGACACTTCATTATTTCATCACTAGTTATAAATATCTAAAAACAGTAAATCCTGCCCTCAATACTAATCCAACATTAAATTACAGATAATCATTCTCAAAACATCATGCTTTTGTAACACTGCCAACTTATTAGCCGTGAAACACACTGCTGTAAACAATTTAGAATTTATTGCAGTAAAATTGAATGTGGGATTGTTATGGGAACTGGGCAGTCTCCAGCATTTAGGCATGAAATGTGTTCCAAAAATTGATAGGGAAACAAATAAGAAGTAAGTTCTTAACCATAACCTACATTGCTACTATTCTTGGGTTTTAATCACAGTTAATAAATAATCTGGTTGTGCTATTTTAGGAAATTGAAAACTTCTGCTTAAGGAAGGAAATTAATTCTGCTGGGATAACCTTGTGTTTCCAACAGCTTGTTAAATGCTACTGGGATTTGATTAAATTATATGCCAATCTCCAGGGAGGATTTTGCACAGGCCAGACTAGGCAATTTCCATCTGTCCTGTCTCTATAAACTCTTGGAAACTTTCATAAGCCCTGGAAAAGCTGAAGGAGACCCGAGTCTCCTTTTATCAAGATGTTTCTTCTGGAATTTTTCTAGTAAATTTTCTCAGTAAATTATTTCCACACTTTGAGAGAAATTATATTATTGTGATCTATATTGTCAATATAGTGAAGTTTCAGGTGCACTGAACGTGACATTCCAAATAAGTAGCGAACATCTACAGATGCAATATAGAAAGTATCATAAAGATCACACTTCAGCCTAGTGTGACAACTGTTCTGTTCCAGAAAATCAAGATCTGGAAAGAGTGGTAAATAAGTTCAAAGTTCACCATTTCCAACCCTAATATTCATTTCCTTGTGGACAATCACAATAAATCCAAAAAACACAATAGAATCAAAGAAAGACCACATCAAACAGGACGGACAACAACCAATGAGCTAAAAAAAACCAAACTGTGCAAATATAAAACTAAGGAGGAAAAAAATAAATCAGCAGTTATTATTAATTACGGAAGATGAAAATTCCTTGAAAGCCAGTCTATAAGTATGGGAACAGTTCAGTGATGCAGTTGAGTGAAGCTATCTCCTCTAGTTCATGCCTGATGATTGAGAATTGAGGGGTAATAACTGTTCCTGAACCTGGTGGTGTGGGTCCTGTCTCCAGTACCTCCTTCCTGATGGCAGCAATGAGAACAGATTGTTGCCTAAATGTTGATGGGTGGGGTTTCCCCTGATGATGGATGCTGCTTTCTTGCAACAGCGGTCCATGTACATGTACTCAGTGGTGCAGAGAGCTTTACCTATGATGGACTGGGCCATGTCCATTGCTTTTTGTAGGCTTTTCCATACAAGGTCTTCAGTATTTCCATATCAGGCCATGATACAACCAGTCAATATAGTCTCCACCACCCAGCTGTAGAATTTTAACAGTTTTAGATGACATTCTGAATTCTCCCTAACTTCTAAGAAAGCAGAAGTGCTTCCATGCTTTCTTTAGAATGGTACTTACGTGCTGGACCCAGATATTATTATATCAGCAAGGAATTTAAAGTTGCTAACCCTCTCCACCTCTATTTTCCTGATGAAATCTGGCTCATGAGCCTTCTGAAGTCAATAATTAATGAATACTCTCAAATCTGACACAGGCTCATCACTTCCTTCAATCCATCATTGTGTCTTCAACATATTTTCATGGTATGTTGAATCATGACTTAGAAAAACGAGTAGAATCATCAAGGATGTCTGCTACCTTGGCCATTTCTATCAACAGGATGGGCAGATGGAGCTAACTTGGGGAGAAAAAGAGACATTCAGATGGAGATGTATGTGACAGGCAGGTGGGACCAGGGTCATTCGGGTAGCAGGGAATAAAGAGTGTTTTAATGAAGGTGGGGAAGGATGAAAAAGGTAAACAAATGGAGAATGACCATGGGTGGACTTGTTGACATGAGCAAGAAGTGCAGAGGAAGCAGGTTATCTGGAAGTGGGAAATTCAATGTTCATACTATTGGGCTGAAGGCTTCTCAAGTGGAAAAACGAAGTGTTCTTCCACCACCAGTTCCAGGAACAGTCATTATCCTATACCTATCAGGCTCCTGATGCAGCATGGATTGTCACCAGGCTCGGATATGGCCCAAGTGCCGCGTGAGAGACACTGAAGCAGGTTGATGGTTCACAGACTTTAATGCAAACAATGTTAAAGGGAAAAGAAAACAATAAATGCCAGGTCAAACAGGGCCATTAACTAAAACCCTCAAATGGAAAATGAAGCCTACACTGTGGCTATAAAGAACAACTAAGAATAAAATGAATGCAGCTAGTCTTCAGAATCAGTTGACTCAACAGTCCCATTTCTCAGGCAAGGCAGAATGCAAACAGGCAGTGAAGCGTTGCTGTGTCAAAGTCTCAACAAGTGCTACAGTGACAAGTAAGGGTTAAGTACTACCACAAAGAAATAATAATTAGCTGACAGGTGCATATTCACAAGCGCAATTGCCGTATCTACTGCACTGCCAAATCCATGGTTGTGACATGAATAACTTCACTCAATGCTTTTCTGAATCCACAACCTATTGACTCACTTTCAAGTACTTCACAACTTGGTATAATTTGTTTACTTTTCAATTATTATTTGCATGATTTGTCTTCTTTTGTACCTTGGCAGTTTGTAGGTCTTTTCTATTAATAGTTTTTCATTAATTCTATTGTATTTCATCATTTTCTTCTAAATGCCAACAAGAAATTGACCTCAAGGTAGTATATATACAGTGTGTACTTTGCTAATAAATTTACTTTGAACTTTGAACCTTTGGCTCCTTCTATGATCACTTTCCTGAAGGTATACAGGCATACCTAATGAACTGTGGCTTGCTTTGATAAATTACTGTGAAGTTTTACCTTTTCACTGTTTCACTGGGCATTACTTGACTGGACTTGAGGTCATTGCAGAATTAGAAATAGAAACTGATCTGGTGTTAAATCAGATTTATGCAGCTTCATTTCTGACCATGAGTGCTGTCGGCATGGTGATTGCACATTCTCCCTGTGGTTACATGGACTCCCTCTGGATGTAGTGACGTCCTCTAACATCCCAAGAACGTGCAGTCTGGTAGGTTAATTTGCCGCTATAAATTGTGTGGGTAGGTGGTAAAATCTGGAGGGAGCTGAGGGAGACATGGCCAAAATAAAATCAAACTAGTGTAGGATTAACTTACGTAGGTGCTTGATGATTGCTACATGCCTGGTGTGTTGATTTCCCCATTTTCATGCCATATCTCCCCATGATTCTAATTTCCTGCATTAGTTATTAAAATATTTTACTGTAAATAGTCACACATTGATCATCATGAGTGGAATTTGCAAAGAATTTCATCTTATTTTCTCAATAAGAGTATATGGTTTTGAATACACCAAGGTAAACATAATAATTTCTTTTTCTGGAGGTGAGAGGAGTTCAGAAATTAAGCTGGATAGTTGAAATAAATAGAATAACACAAGACCACTCACAAAATCCTGGAAGAACTCAAAAAGTCAGGATCTATGGAGAGAAAGGAATAATTGACATTTTGGGCCAAGATACTTCATCAGGACTGATAGAGGGCAAGACAGTAGTGCAGCAGTTGGTGTAACATTATGACAGTTCCAGTGACCTGAGTTTAATTCCATTGCTATCTTAAGGAGTTTGTATGTCCTCTCCATGACTGGGGGGGGGGGGGGGCTTTGATTTCCTACCACATTCCAAGGATATAAGATCTATTAGATTAATAGATCTCATGGAAGAAATTGGGCCATGCAGGCTTATTGGGAAGGAAGGGCCTGCTACTGTGCTTTATTTCTCAATAAAATAAAAGGTTTCCAGCATCTGCAGAATTGTTTGTGTTTAGGAATTATGCAGGTTCCATTTTAACCCTTTTCTTTGGGAGTAAATCACTCCAACTTGGATTTGACCAGTCTGGTAAGTTGTTTTGTGAGAGTTCCAATCAGGTATTTGTACTAAGCACAATGATATTTTCATGCAATAGAAATAGGTGCAATCCAATTAGCAAGCATTTGTTTTACTGCCTCTTCATCTGTCCTCAGAGATCTGTTAGCATTCCAAAAACTTCCTACTCATGGAATTAAATATAAAAATGATAGTTACCAGTATTTCCAGTGATTTTTATATACTGAAACACACAATAGCTCTGGCAAAGATAACATTAAAATCTTACTTAATTAGCTACAGGGTTGGGAGTCTGGAATTAAGCTTTTGTGAGCTGTTTAAATATAACCAAAATTCAGCAGGATTATATTTTTTTCATCATGAAAGCAGAGGTTTGAAGTGAAGAATTTACAGTGCATGAGAATGTTATCAACATAACATTGCATTAGTACACTTTAAATGATTGGCATACATTCAGTAGTTACTCTTTAGGTATCTTACATGTCTAATAACATGGCCATTGAGTGAATGTTTATGGTCTTCTGCTGCTGTACCCATCCACTTCAAGGTCTGATGTGTTGTGCATTCAGAGTTGCTCTCCTGCACACCACTGCTGTACGTTTGATTATTTAGGTTACTGCCACCTTCCTGTCAGCTTGAATCAGGCTGGCCATTCCTCTCTGACCTCTCCCATTAACAAGACATTTTTGCCCACCCAACTGCTGCTCACTGGATGTTTTTTGTTTCTCGCACAATACTCTATAAACTCTAAGACTGTTATGTATGAAAATTCCAGGACATCAATTTCTTTCTGAGATACTCAAACCACCCCGTCTGGCACCAATAATCATTACACTGTCAAAGTCACATAGATCGCATTTCTTCCTCATTCTCATGTTTCATCTGAACCTCTTGACCATGTCTGTCTGTTTTTATACATTGAGTTGCTACCATATGATTGGCTGATTAGATATTTGGATTATTAACAAACTAGTACACAGGTGTAACTAATAAATTGGCCACCTGTTGTATATATGGAGTGAAGTCAATGGATCATCTTGGGTAAGAGGAGGATATCAAAGTTCAAAGTAAGTTTATTATTGAAGTATGTATACATCACAATATACAACCCTGAGATTCATTTACTTGCGGGTGCTCCCAGTAGAACAAAAAAATACAATAGTATCAATAAATAAACAAACAAATTGAAGTGCAGTAAACAAGGCTACCAAAGGCAACTTCCTCAAGACAGACCACAAAGCAATTTCTTTCACTTCTTTTACATCTTTTTATTTCAGATATGGGTCTACCACTGTTAGAGCCTGTATTCTATCATCTGGTGGTGTGATTTTAGGCTGATCAGGCGATCTCTGAGAGTGTTCCATGAGTTTGCAACCAAAGCCTCTGGCATGGAGTCTGGAAGCCTGGAGATGGGCGTGGACGCATGATCGACTCCATCTCTCGCCGATCTCACCAATTAAAGTACCGAGGAAGACTGAAATCATTGAGGCGAGTGAGTGTTCAGTGCCATACACCAGCTTCTCGCTCGCTGCTGCCGAAGAAAGCGTCTGCGTGTGGCGGTCTCTTATCCACTATTCCCAAAGGAAGGTCCTTATGTTCAAGTGATCTTTTTCTCCCTCGATGCTGTCAGTGGCTGCCAGAGTCAGGTGTAATGATGCAGATTGTCGATCTGTACTCTCAGGTTAGGATATGTTCCAGCTCTGGTTGCTCTTTCTCGTTACCTTTTTTGGGCGACTTTTGAACTGGGGTGGCCTCCGGATAATGAACACTGACCTGGACTGTAGTGAAATTTGCTTTTGATTTTGTGTTTTGTTTTCTGTGCTTTTGCTCGCATTTTTGTAGCCATTTGTGCAATATTTTTTACGCATGAGGGTGATGGGGGTTTGACGTTTTTCTTTGAACAGGTTGGTTCCATGGTTCTTCTTTGTTTTGTGACTATCTGTGGGGAAGGTGAATTTCAGGAATGTATACTGTCTAAAATACTGTATGTTTACTTTGAATCTTTGAACAAATCAAATAAATAACAGAAAACGGCTCAGTAGCCTCCAATCTGATGGCATGAACATTGACTTCTCTAACTTCCATTAATGCCCCTCCTCCCCTTCTTACCCCATTCCTGATATATTTATTTTTCCCCCCTCCTTTTTTTCTCTCTTTTTGCCCATTACTCTGCCTGTTCTCCATCTCCCTCTAGTGCTCCCCTACCCCTTTCTTTCTCCCTCGGCCCGTCCCATGATCCTTTCCCTTCTCCAGCTCTGTATCCCTTTGGCTAATCACCTTTCCAGTTCTCAGCTTCACCCCACCCCATCCTGTCTTCTCCTATCATTTAGCATTTTCCCCTCCCCCTCCTACTTTCAAACCTCTTACTATCTTTCCTTTCAGTTAGTCTTGATGAAGGGTCTCAGCCCGAAATGTTGACAGTACTTCTCCCTATAGATGCTGCCTGGCTTGTTGTGTTCCACCGGCATTGTGTGTGTGTGTTGCTTGAATGTCCAGCATCTGCAGATTTCTTTGTGTTTGCTTTTTAAAGTAACTGAGATTATGTGTTGTAGAGACTTTGAAAGTGAATCCATAGGTTGCGAACATGAGGAAATCTGCAGATGCTGGAAGTTCAAACAACACACACAAAATGCTGGTGGAACACAGCAGGCCAGGCAGCATCTATAAGGAGAAGCACTGTCGACGTTTCGAGCCGAGACCCTTCATCAGGTTGCGCATAATTTCAGTGTTGAGGTGAGTGAAGTTATCCACGCTCGTTTAGTAGATTGATGGTTGTTGAGTAATAACCATTCCTGAACTTGCTTATGACCTAAGTCTGCTGTACTTCCTTCCAACAGTAGCATCACGAAGAGAGCCTGGTCTGGATGCTGGAGACACTTAATGATGGATGCTGCTTTCTCATGGCAATACTCCTTGTAGAATTGCTCAATGAGGGGAGGCCTTCTTGTAGGCTTTTTCATTCTTGGGTGCTGGTGTTTCCATAGCAGGCCATAGTGCAGCCAGTCAGGATTCCCTCCAATGTGTGTGCATAGAAGTTTGTCAAAGCTTTGATGCAACTCCAGTTTAGAGTCATAGAATGATAAAGTTGTTCAGCAAAGTGCACCTCTCTAGCCCGACTCATCCATGCTGACCAATGACCAAGATCCCTCTAAACATTCCATATCCATGTACCTGTATGATTGGTGATCATTGGTGCTGTCAAGCAATTATGCTAATAACTTCAATACTGTGATTCCCAAGTCAGATGGATAACTCAGGTTTATATTCAAATATTCATAATTGGAGCCATGTAATATTGAGTCTATTGTACCTCCTACATTTACCAAAATTATTGTGAAAATATTAACTGAGGCATTCCCAATCAATGAATGGTAAAAGTATTTTTATTTTTAAGGCTCCCCCAAGTGCAATCAGATTATTGCTTGTTTAAAATAATTATTAATGGGAAATTAAAAGAATAGTATATAAAAAGTTTGTTGTTTTTATCTATTTGGATAAAGCTTTCAAGTCAGACACAAATTAATTAGAAATGTTTTGTGTCATCTAAAGTTTGCAATGGCTTTACTGATTAGAGTTTAATATTCTACTCCAAATCTTCTACTGTCATTGAAGCTAGCACATTGAAGCTGCTCCTATTCAAATCAAGTAAGGAGTAAAACAAGATGACCAGCTTTCACCAATTTGTCTAGCTTTATTTTATTATAGGCTGCTACGACAGGATGGGAGTTGCTTCTTCTTCAATAATTTTGACATGTTTTGCTCAACCTTGCTTTTTCTCTGATGACAGTCTTCAATCCCACAAGCCGACACTTTGTAACCTTATGACTGTGGAAAAATTCTGTCTTAAAATAGCGTTAGAAATAATTTATCAAAATAGTACAAATAAAGTGCCCACTGAGTGGACGTTCATGATTTTCTGCTGCTGTAGCCATCCATTTCAAGGTTTGATGTGTTGTGCATTTACAGATGCTCTTCTGCACACCACTGTTGTAACATGTGGTTACTTGAATTGCTGTTGCCTTGCTATCGGTTTGATCCAGTCTGGCCTTTCTCCTCTGACCTCTCTCATTAATGAGGCATTTTTGTCCACAGAACCACAACTCATTGGATATTTATTTTGTTTTTTGCACCATTCTCTGTTAGCTCTCGAGGCTGTTGTATGTGGAAATCCCAGGAGATCAGCAGTTGCATGGATACTCACCACTCAGCTCATTGAGAATCAACAGTCACGGTCGAAGTCACTTAGGTCACATTTCTTCCCCATTCTGATGTTTGGTCTGAACAACAACTGAACCTTTTGACCATGTTGCATGATTTGATGCATTGAATTGCTGCCATATGATTGGCTGATTGGATTTTTTCATTACCAACAAGTGTACAACCTAAGAAAGTGGCCATAGTGACCTACATTCAAGAATAATAATCCTCTATCGTCATAGTGAGACTTGGAAAATTAATGGTGATGAGCTTGGTTTTATTCCTCCTAGATTTTATGAAACACACCTTGGAGGAAGGTTGACCCATAGATTATAGGTTTTAGTGAAAATTTTATTGGTAAATTAGCTCCAAGATCTGCTAATTTAAACAAAGCAAGACCCAATCTCACCCTATAGAGTTTCAAGATTTTGAGTTTATATTAGCCATATATTTTAAATGAGTTGTCAGAATGTATCTTAAATAGATTAGATGCCGTGCTTTGAGGTTCCGTTATGTTACGAACCCCATAACTAGGTGTCTTACCAGCAAAGATAGGAGTATCCATTGAAGTCTGATGATACTATTTTTAACAGTATTTATTATTAAAAATATACAAAAATAATATCAATGCAAATATACAGATAATATACGTCATCAATACTAAACCTAAAAGTGCGGGTATAATAATCATCAATAAGAAATAAGCTCTATCGTTGTCTAGGGGATAATGAATTGTCCAATGGAAATATACAGTTAAGTTCATACAGGCTGCAGCCGTTGTTGATCGCTGTGTTGCAATTGTTGGAGAGAGAGAGAGAAAGAGAAAAACTTGCTGACTTTCCTTGTTATGATCTTGATCCATATCCGTCCTTTAGCTAAACCGTTTCATGGAGGACTCGCCACTCAGGCAAGGATGGACACACACACAAGCCCCCCACCAGTCTCGTATGTTTCTCCTGGTGTGACTGAGGGGTGTTCCCCAGACCCGACTTTTATCCTCACTCATGGGGTCTTAGATGACAATCAGGTTGGGATGATGTAATCCCTCAACCAGACCACTCTGGTTGCCCCCTGAGGGGTTTCAATGAATAGAACAGTACTCAATACCCAATTCCTTCTTCAATAGACAATAGCAGTAATCTCTCTTTTTGTCAATAGGAGACATTCCACCTTGTTGTGTATTCTGCGTTGTCTATAACAACTGTCTTTGCTGTGATCCTGCGTCTCTCTCTCTCATTACTGACATGATGTGTATCTCTCTCATTTCCTGGGTATCAGACCCGAAATAATAGCGATTTTGCGATTCTCAAAAGGGGGAGGGTGACTTTGCTCCCTTCATTCGTAACAGTTAGAACTTTCTATTCTTACCGTCTTGCAAAATTATAGACTTCTTTTGAGTTATATGGCCTCTGAAGGTATCCTGGGAATTCAGAAATCATAAAGTCAGATCCTCATTTCCATAATCGGGAAACTTGAAGGTTTCAATAGGACAATAACTCTTTTCCCTCCACCACTTCCCCCTGTCTCTTCATACTGGCTATCTCCCCTTTACTCTTTCAGTCCATGTGAAGGGTCTTGACACAAGAATTTATCAACTCTTTCCATCCACGGCTGCCTTTTGACATACTGACCCTCCAGATGTGCAATTCCAGCATCTGCAGTCCCATGTGTCTATCGTTAATTGTATTCCAATATTGCTTACACTTGCATGATTAATTTATTGGAGAAAGTTAAGAAATTTAGATTAATATGTCTCAACACTACTTCAGTTAGTGTTCTAGTCAGAATGCTCTAATAATAATGTTATTGTTTCTATCATTGGAGAGACAAATAACTTAATTTTTGAGTCAGCTTACTTCAGCAGGTGTTGGGGTTACGTGTTTAAAAATGATATCAAACCAGCAAATGGTTCAAGGAATGTACTTCTTTAAACAAATAAATTTTATTAATATACTTTTATGAAGATTCAACCCATATTCTGTAAAAAGTAGTCA
Organism: Hypanus sabinus; assembly: GCF_030144855.1. Lineage (NCBI taxonomy): Eukaryota > Metazoa > Chordata > Chondrichthyes > Myliobatiformes > Dasyatidae > Hypanus > Hypanus sabinus. Next base: position 25,230,814 of record NC_082726.1, on the reverse strand, counting down.
TTTATTGGTAAGAATTAATATGGATAAGGTTTATAGGTGTTGTCCATTGGCAAACAAGATGTAATGCTATGTTTGCAAATGCTACCTAGCTGTTAAAATGCCCCAGATAAAGAGGCACAGGGTTGTGTAATTAGGTCTCTCAATATGTTTGAAGCATCATTAAAGAATCTCTATTTAGAACATGGAATAGTGCAGCACAAGAACAGACCTTTCTGCCCACAGTGTCTGTGCTGAATATGATCCTCTTCTGTCTGGGTATGATCCATATCCCTCTATTGACTCCATAGTCATGAGCCTGTCCAAAAGCCTTGTTAATGCTACTATTGTATCTCCTTTCACCACTACCCCATGAATCCTGTGTCAGGCACCTACCACCCGCTGTATTTTAAAATAAATTTTGCCCCCCTCCATCCCTTTTAAACTTTCACTCCTTCATCTTAAATGCATATCTTCCAGGCTTACATGGAAGTGGATAGATTATGAATGCCATTTTTAGGAATGGTTATAGTGCTGCAGTGATTGACATTGCCATTTATTTGGAAGGCAATGATAATTCCTTGGTTAAGCCCTTCATCAAGAAGTCACAGAAGCATAACCATCTGGAAGACATGATCACAGAGCAGTGCCACTCAAATATGTTGGCATTTATGCATTTGCTGTTGGAGCCAGAGGATAGATGCACTGCGAACGACTCACTTTTGTGATTCCTTGGGATCGCAAAACTCAAAGGTTTATCCTTTTAAGTTTCAAGGACAGTGTTGGCTGGGACCATTGAAATATTTCTGATTTTATGGACAAATATTTTGTGCTGTTTTAGCTGCTTGTTTCAATGGTTGCTTGTACATGTTTTATTTATTTCGTGGAAAGTTTTAAACTTTCCATTAAAGTTGTATTTTAAGTTTTTTCTAACATCACAACGTAATGACGGAGATACTAATATAGTAAAATGGAAAGGTATTTTCTAGCTCAGTACTTGCAATATCCAGGCTCTCCATTTTGTATCTGGTTTTCTACAAAGTAATATATGTAGATACGATATAAACAGCTGTCAAATTTTAATATTATGACTACAATAATGGTAAAGGTGTGCTATGAAGATGCAGTGGATTGGAATTGATATATTGTAATCACATGTACTGTGATACATTAGGGTCTAAGGAGTGTCCAGGGAGAAGGACCACCTCTGGTGAAGGGACTTGTCATGTCCATTCCAGGGTAGCTTACTCACCTTTGGTCCTCACAAGACTGTCATCTCTCACCTGTATCTTCAGATACTGTAGTTGTTTGCATGTGACAGTCTTCGACAGGTGGACCAAGCCAGGTGAGGGTAGCCTGCGGGCCTCATGCCCCGGTGAGGTAGGGATATGCCTATCTTAGCATGTGATGTCCGTTCCGGCAGACTGGGCGTATAAGATCTATAGTAGGATCCAATGGTTAGGAAGGTGGTACTGCATGGTCATTGGAGGCCGAGGGGCATGACAAGGAAGAGAAGATGCCTTGATCATCCACTGCAACAAAGGAAGACCCCAGTTTGTGACACTTGTTCGTACCACTGGATCTCGATTTCTGAGTCAAGAGATTGGAACTGCTCCAGTGTAATGGTTTTTCCACTTTAAGGATTCTCCCACACAGGTTCTCTGTCACTGGCGGACATGATGGACTGCCATCACTGAGATACAGTGAAAAACTGGTCTTTCATATGGATCAGATTATTAAGGTAGAGCGTAGTGCATTCAGAATAGAACAAGGTCAAACATTAACAAGAAGTGCAGCATTTACAAGGGAAGGGTAGTGTGGGTAAACAATAAGGTGCAAGATCATATACCGAGGGAGGTTGTAAGGAAAAGAGTCCAAATTATCAGGAACAACTAGAAAACAGTTCTGGAACTAGCCTGCCCTCAATAGACTCTCTCTATATGTTTTTGCTGCCACAGTAAAGAAGCCAGCAGAACTGAAGACCTCACCCACTTGGGACACTTTCTCTTCTCTCATCGGGTAGAGGATACAAAAGCCTAAAAGCATGTATCACCAGGATCAAGGACAGATCCTGTCCCACTCCTATCAGGCTCTGGAATGGACCTCTTGTACAAAAAGATGGACTCTTGGCCTCAAAATCTACCTCATTATAATCCTGTAATTTATCAATTACCTGTACTTTCAGTAGCTTTTATACTTTGTTCTTCATTGTTATTGTCTTATCTTATTCTAGTGTAATGCCCTGGTTCATATGTTTACTGTTATGCTGCATGTATTTCATTTTGGCAGCTCTGTAAGAGGCCAGTCTGTTCTGTTTCCAGCTTATGTTTGGATTATCGTTGAAGATATGAGATGAGGAGAAATTTGTGCCATCCAATTAGGATGGTCGGATTAAGGGGAGGTTTCTCTGGTGAGGGACACTAAGGTTGGGCTTGGGGCTTTTGTTTGAGAGAAGATGAATGGAGAAGATGCTGGGGAGAACTGGTCGTAGCAAACGACCCAGTGGGAGACCTGTTTGTTTGAGATAGATTGTGAGCGATATTCGGAAGGTGGTGTGTGCTTTCACATTGACTGAGGGCCCAGTGCGTGAGTGACAGAGAAGTTCAAGATGAACTCCAACTTGTGCACATTTGACTGTTTAATTAGAATGGACCCTTCATTTTGTTATTCTTTACTAACCCTTTAGTTAATATTCATAAATATAATTCCTTTAATCATATGCAGTGTGTTATTTCATGGCATTAATTTGTAACAGGGCAGCAAATTGCACAGCACCACACAAACAAAGGTTTGGGGTGGGAGCACACCTCAGCTTCATGAGTTTGGCGGGGCCAGAGGTTGTCTTCCCCTGATTAAAACAGCCGAGGAATCCAGGGTGTTTCACTAGCTAAGGGCACTGTGTAATGTAATCTGCATCAAGCTTTTTTCTGTATCTTAATACATGTGGCAATACTAATCACTGGACAACAAAAATTTTGCTTCCTAAATACTTTTTGGTGAATCTTATGGACTTTGGGCTGCTGATCACAAAAATCACCATGAAATTTCCTTACTGTGCACTACTTTTTAGGAATCACCTATACCTGCTATTTCAATTCATAATTCAAGTCAATTAAAATGTTGCCCACAATGTAAGCTGAAAAGTTTTCTGCCTTATCCAGACATGTCTGCTTGCTTCAGTTTGCCAGTATGACCCACAACAATGGTGTCTTTTTATTGATTCTTCAGTGTACAGTCTGAAAGCTGTGCTGCTACAAAAAGGCAATGTCCACCCTTCAATACCAATCGGCTGTGCAGCACACATAAAAGAAAACTACCAGAATTTCAAAGTCTTGTTGAACCTCATACAGTACAGCAACAATAACTGGAACATCTGTAGTGTTCCTCAGGGCCAATATTGGGACCATTATTTTTCACACTGTTTATCAATGATTTGAATAATGGAGTTGATGGCTTTGGGACCAAGTTTGCAGATGATACAAAGATAGGTGGAGGGATAGGTAGTGCTGAGGAAGCAATGTGATTGCAGCAGAATTTAGACAAATTGGAAGAATAAGCAAAAAGTGGCAGATGGAATACAGTGTTGGGAAATGTATGATAATGCATTTTGGTAAAAGGAACAATGGTGCGGACTATTATCTAAATGGGAGGAAGGCTTAAACATCATAGGTGCAGGAGGACTTAGTCATCCTTGTGCACACTCCCAAAAAGTTAATTTTGCAGTCTGAGTCTGTGGAAAAGAAGACAAATGCAATGCTGGCATTTATTTCTAGAAGAATAAAATAAAAAAAGCAAGGAGATTTTTAATTTTATTCTATACTATACTATTTAAATTTATACTATAAAGCTGAGTCTTTATAGTAAGGCTGCACAGAATATTGTCAACAGTCTTGGGCCCCATATCTCAGAAAGGATGTGTTGTCATTGGAAAGAGTCCAGAGGAGACTCACAAGGATGGCTATGGGAATGAAGGGCTTATCATATGAGGAGCGTTTGGCAACTTCGGACCTGTACTCACTGGAATTTAGTAGAATGCGTGGGATCTCATTGAGACCTACTGAGTGTTGAACAGACTAGATAAGGTGGATGTGGAGAGGATGTTTCCTATGGTGGGGGTATCCAGAACTAGAGGACACAGCTGCAAAACTGAGGGGTGACCTTTTAGAACAGAGGTAAGGAGGAATTTTTTTTAGTCAGAGAGTATATTTGATGTGGAAGCTGATCATTTCCTGATCAGTCAGGGCATCAAAGGATATGATGAGGATGCAGGTGTATGAGGTTGAGTGGGATCCAGGATCAGCCATGATAGAATGGCCGAGCAGACTCAATGGGCTGAATGACCTAATTCTGCTCCTATGTCTTATGGTCCAGGTGAAAATCCTCAGACGTTAAGTACAAATGAAATTCATCAACAAAATATTTTTAGTTTAGTTGAACTATTGCAAAGCATCAGCACTGTTAAGAAATGAAACACATGATATTCAATAAAAGTTAATTTCCTGTTTCTCTTAACCCTTTCATGGTACAATGTATTCTAAATTAAAACTTGTGTTCAGCTTCAAACGGTCTATCATAACCACAAAAAAATTCTGAGTAAACAACGCTTTTGAGAGATTCTGCTGTCCAATGAAATCAATGCCAATACCAATATAAATAGAGATTATGGGTGAAACTGACTCCCCACAGGATGGAGCCTCACTGACAGTGCCCCAAAGGCAGGATGAACGCCACAGCAGAGTGAAGCCCATTTTGTACAAGTGGTTCCCAACTTTCCATGTGCTTTGTTTCTTATATTGTATAGTTGATAAGTTGGAAACACCACCTCAGATTCAGATTCATTTATCACCTATACATTGAAACATGCATTGAAATGTGTCATTTATGTTAACAACCAACATTATCAAAACTGTGCTGGCAACAGCCCGCAAGTGTTTCCATCCATTCTAATGCCAACAAAGCATGCCCACCATGTTCAGCAGAGATAAAAACAAGCAACATCAACAACAACAAAACAAGATAATAATAGCAAAACAAATTCTTTTCCCATCTCACTCACAGAGAGACCTCTGACCATGATGACATCAGATATGTGTATTGTGACGGGAAAGTCACACCAGTAATGGAAGGGACATGTCCAATTGGAAATGGGCACAAGTGCATCCCAACATGCCCATGGTCTATCTTTGTGCCAGTTTCCAAGATGCATGCACAATTTATATATTTTGTGAGTTGAATTTCTAGGGTGGTACCCTTTTCCTTTAAAGATACCCATATCTAACTTTTAAGAACTGCCTATTGTGTGCATATACAGAAGACTGCAAACCAATAAAAAATCAACATTATGTGGAGTGGAGTGTATTTTGTATTTAGTAACCAATACGAAGGCTTAACTATCAGAATTCATGTTTCTAATATCTGATCTTGTTTTCATTAACAAGTTCCCATGTCAATTCATTATTAAGTCACTGAAATAATATCACCATTTTAAGTCCTTAATAAAATTCCATTTGAGGTTGTACCTCTTTAAGGGAAATAGCCTCAGCTCTTTGAAGACATTAGTCAGCGATGATGCATTAAATAGGATCTTGGTTTGCATTCTGTATTAAGTGTAACCCCCTGGGTCGCCTCAGGCTCGCTCAGCTCGTTTCCGTCTAGGGGGAGCAGCCTTCGGCCCCGCCAAACTGGGTAATCAGCTGGTGTGGATGCTGTGTGATGTCCCCGCCTCGCCCAAAAACAGACAGTACACCATAAGCGATTAAATGAGTACAATTTATAAAGGTTACTATAACTAAGTGATTAATAACAATACAGTATATATGAAGAGAAAAAATAAAGAAAAGGCACCAAACTTATCAAAGTCCAAACCACTTCGTGCACAACCGTTGGAGCTCAATTTCGGAAGTCTTCTGGCCACCATTCGATCCCCTCCGAACTCCTCGACTCGCAGCTCAGGGCCCTCCGAGTGGTCAACCAAGCACATCTAGCTTCATCCCCCCTCCTCGGAGTACCTCCCGGCCTCGGACCCCCCTTTGGGGTCCGATCCTCGCCCAACTTACAGCATTGCGTCCTCTCTCTCGACCCCCTCGCGCCGATCTCCCCAAAAGCCCTTCAACAAAAGCTTACATACTCAGAAGAAAGAACATTAATCCCCATTTGGTTTACAAAGGAATACAATTCTCCCAGCACTCTAGCGCAACAAAGAAACATTCCTCCTTTTAACAAAACAAAAGAAGCACTTTTGATTACATACACAGTAACAAAGAAAAAAGAAGAAACCCCCTTTACATAACTATTTCCATCTGATTCTTGACAGTCATTCCATGGTGACACTGGAGAGATCTGAGAAAAAGGAAATAAGGTCTAAGGAGGCTCTCCACCATAATAGACATTCATATTCACATCCATCTCGCCCATGGACAGCCCTCCTCTTCTCAAACCAATTTCTCCAAATAGTGAAACCTATCAGCATTCAGTTCTCCATCACTTCCATTCTGTCACCCTACACAAATTGGTGTATCTAGTCAAGCAAACCATTAACCTCCACCATCATCTACACTCAGTGGCCACCTTATTAGTACCTCTTGCATGTAATAACGTGGCCACTGGAAGTATTTCTGTATGTTTGTGGTCTTCTGCTACAGTAGCCCATCCACTTCTATGTTTGATGTGTTTTACATTCAGAGATGCTCTTCTGCACACCACTTTTAAAATGCATGGTTCCTTGAGTTACTGTCCCTTTCCTATTAGCTTGAACCAGTCTGACCATTCTCCTCTGACTTCTAAAATGTACAAGGTGTTTCAATAACATTTCCAACCCAATCTCTCTTTAATTTCTGATGTTCTATCTCTGTTAAGTGTGTTTCTTGTAAAAAAGCTATATCTATTTTCATTTTCTTAATATATGTTACAATTCTTCTTCTTTTCACCGGTCCATTAAGCCCATTAACAATAAAACTTTAAAAATTCAGTAAATTAGTCATTATTTTTAACAGGCTTACTCCAATCTATAATAATACCTAATCTTTCAACTTTCATAGTACCTTGGGGAATCTTTTTAAAACTCTTCATGTTGCTATGTGTCTCCCCCTGGATTGTACAGGCAAAGAAAGAAAGATAAAAGAAAAATAGATTATAAAGAAAAAAATAACAAAATACCCCCCTACTAATGTTGTGAATGAAAAAAAAAACAAACATTACCCCCCTCCGTTGTACGGGTCATGGCAATCACCATGATTACACACGTGAATCCCGTAGCAATCGATCCAAATTTCCCTCAGCTCCCCTGTAACATAAAAAAGTATATATAAGAGAAGAAAAAATAATATCACTACTCGTGATTAATATTTATCAAATTTTAACCTTTCTCCCCCTGTATCATATAATTAAGAATATATTTAAATATTCTTAATAAATATTCAGTCCTTAAATATCCATCAGTTCCATTCACTGTCCCTATCTTCATCTTTAATCTGTTTTACTTTTAAATCTTTGATTATAATTAGTGAATATTTGGGAGTTCTTGTGCAAATTTTTCTGCATCCGGATAATCAGTACAAAATCTTCTTTTTCCATCATCCAAAAAAATTATCAGGGTTGCCGGGTGGCGCAATATAAATTTATAACCTTTTTCCCATAAAACATTTTTCGCTGGGTTAAATTCCTTCTTTCAAGTATTTTATTTACAAGTGTAAATAAAATTACTTATAAACCTTTAGAAATTAATGAAACTTTTAAGAAATTTTATTCTGAACTGTATCAATCAGATCACAAAATGATAATGTTGAAATAGAAGGGTTTTTACCACAAATAACTCTCCCACAATAGAATTTCGAAGAACAGAAGGGATTAGATATGCCTTTTACATTAAAAGAGGTCGAAGAAGCTCTAGGATCACTTCAGAGTAATAAATCTCCAAGAGAAGATAGTTTCCCACCCAAATTTTATAAAAAGTTTAAAGATTTACTAATTCCTCCTTTTATGGAGTTAATACACCAAGCATAAAGAACGTATAAACTTCCAGAATCTTTTTCGACAACTATTTTAATAGTATTGCTAAAAAAAGATAGAGATCTTTTAAAGCCAACATCATATAGATCTATTTCTTTGTTGAACACCGACTATAAAATAATAGCAAAAAATTTATCTAATAGATTATCTAAATACCAAAATTAATACATATGGATCAAACAGGATTTATCAAAAATAGACAATCGGCAGATAATGTAACTTGATTACTTAGCATAATTCATTTGGCACAAAAGAGGGAGGAAATAAGTGCGGCAGTTGCCTTAGATGCAGTAAAAGCATTTGATAGATTGGAATGGGATTTTTTATTTAAGGTATTGGAAAGATATGGATTAGGAGTATCTTTTACAAAATGGATTAAAACCTTAAATACTAATCCCAAAGCTAAAGTAGTGACAAATGGTTAAATCTCAACATCATTTCAGTTAACAAGGTCAACTAGACAAGGTTGTCCATTATCACCTGCTTTATTTGTGTTGGCGATAGAACCATTAGCTGAATTAATTAGAATGGACCCATTCAGAGTTAACCAGGAAGAATATAAGATTAATTTATTTGCTGACGTTGTTTTGCTTTATTTAACAAATCCATTGTATTCGCTACGTAAACTATCTTCTAGATTGGAAGAATATGGGAAAATATCAGGCTACAAAATAAATTGGGATAAAAGTGAAATTCTACCCCTTACTAAAGGAGATTATAGTCAATGTTGACTAATAACTCAATTTAGATGGCTGTAGTGTTCTCGCTTGGGTGTAACGTAATGCCGAACTAAACACCAAGATAAACCGTGGTCAATGAAAACAGGGTCGCAGTAAGATTAACCATTTACTGTTCACTCTTCCTCATTAACATATGGTGAAAACTGTTGATAAAATAATACAAGGTTTGTACAGCATTTGTTTCCTTCTTGATATTACGGTTACATCGTAAATACTTGCAAAGGTAAAACTACAACAACTACATTACATTAAAGTGCAGCATACAGTCAGAATCTACCTACGCCATTGACTGCTTTGGTTACACTTCAACACAAACTATCCGCAACTTTTTAACTAACGAAAATATAAACCTTATCGACCGTCGTTACTTTTAACAGGATCGGCGATAACATTTTAATTCAACATATCGATTATCTCATAACTTACGGCGTTGCTCTCACTATGTTCCTAGTGCGTAGAAAGACAACCTTTCTTGCGCTGGACTCGCACATGTGTGGCCCCCTCCTTCCTGTTTCTCCAAACCGGTATTTTCCCACAAGACGCGGCAAAACCGGATGTGATGTCAACGCATGCCGCGATATATCACAGACAACGAATTTACTTTAAACAATCCTAACTTTAACTAAAATGCTAACAAACGAATTACTAAGCGAAATTATTATAAATTAAATAACTGCCATAAAGGCAACACAATGGCCGATAAATGGTATAAAATATTTGGGTATAAGAGCTGATAATGATATAAAGAATTTATATAAATTAAATTATTTACCATTATTGAAAAAAAATTCAAGATCTTGATAAATGGATGATGTTACCAATAACATTAGTAGGCAGAGTAAATGCTGTAAAAATGAATATATTCCCTAGATTACAATATTTATTCCAAACACTACCAGTACAATTACCGCAGAAGTTTTTTCAAGATTTAAATAAATGTGTGAGGAAGTTCCTTTGGAATGGCAAGATGTCAAGAATATCGTTGGAAAAATTGACATGGAAATTTGACCTAGGATGGTTACAACTGCCAAACTTTAAAAATTACTATAAAGCAAATCAACTTAGATTTATTGCATCTTTTTTTATGAAGATAAATCGGCATGGATTAGAATAGAACTAGATAAAAAAGGAGGAAATATACCAGAAGATTTTATATATAAGCGGGAATCTAAATGGATAAGGGAAAAAAAAGAATCTCCTATATCAAAACATTTGATTGATTTATGGAATAAGATAAATGTTGATGATGAGATAAAGAAATCTTTATTAGCAAAGAGACCTTTAATTCAAAATAAATTTATTCCTTTTACAATGGATAACCAACTTTTATACAACTGGTTTCAAAAACGGATTAGATATATAGCAGATTGTTTTGAAGGAGGTATATTAATGTCATTTGATCAATTAAAGAATAAATATAAAATATAAAACAACACTCTTTTTTGTTATTTCCAATTAAAGGCTTATTTAAGAGATAAATTGGGTCAAACAATGTTATTGCTGAAACCTAATGAAATAGAAATTTTAATTCAAAAAGGAAAAATTAAAACATTTATTTCTTGTATGTATAGTTTGATTCAAAAGCAGGCAACTAAACAAGGAATTCATAAGTCAAGACAAAAATGGGAAACTGATTTGAATATTAAAATTGAAGAAGCAAATTGGTCAAGACTATGTCTTGATAGTATGACAAATACAACAAATGTCTGGCTAAGACTAGTGCACTATAATTTTTTACATCAATTATATATTACACCACAAAAAAATAAATAAATTAAACCAAAATTTATCTGATCAATGCTTCCAATATAATCAAGAAATTGGTACTTTTTTACACTCTACTTGGTCTTGTTTTAAAATTCAACTTTTTTGGATAAATTTAAGAGTTTTACTGGAACAAAATATTGGAATACAACTTTCACATAACCCAACATTATTTATACTAGGCAATATTGAAGGGATAAAATTGAAATCCAGATTGAATAAATATCAGAAAGAATTCATAAAAATTGCATTGGCAGTAGCCAAAAAGGCTATTGCAGTTACTTGGAAATCGGATTCATACTTGAGTTTTGATCGTTAGAAGAATGAAATTTTTAGCTGCATTCCACTTGAAAAAATTATTTATAATTTAAGAGATAAATATGAAATATTTCTGAAAATTTGGTGCCCTTATTTACAAAAGATAAGATTAAATATATAGGTGCTCCGAAGATAAAATTATTGGTTATTTGGGGAAATAAATAAATATATATACTAAAGTTATTATGAACTCCATGGAGCATGTGGGGATCTTCCAATATCCAGGCATTCTTTCTTTCTTTCTTTCTTTTTTCTCCTCCTTTTTTTTCTATAGGGATATGCTAGGGGGAAGATAATTTTTTTCTTCCTGTAATCTATTTGAAAATTCAATAAAAAAATGTATTTAAAAAAATGTACAAGGTGTTTTTGGCTGCAGAACCGTTGTTCACAGGACTGCCTCTCACAAGATGCTGTTTGTTTTTCACACCACTCTCTTTAAACTCTGTAGACTGTAGTGCATGAAAAATTCCAGGAGATCAGCAGTTTCTAAGATACCCAGCCATCCCATCTGCAATCGACAATCATACCATGGTCAAAGTCACTTCGATCATATTTCTTCTGATTTTGATATTTTGTCTGAACAACAACTGAAACTCCTGACTATGTCTGCGTGACTTTATGCATTTATGCTTCATGATTAGCTGATTAAGTATTTGCATTAATGAGCAGGTGTATAGCGGTACCTAATAATGTGGCTGCTGAGTGTACTCTTCACCTACAGTCCCCATTTAACATCTGCTGGAGTATCCACTGGAGGAAAGGATTCAATGGAGACAAAAGAGGCTGCAGATGCTGGAAGCTGAAGCATCAAGCAGTTTACTGGATGAACTCAACAGGTCAAGCAGCATCTGTGGAACAAAAGGAATTGTCAACATTTTGTGCTGAAACCCTGCATCAGGAATTAGAGTGGAGAGGCCAAGTGACCAGTGCAAAGAGAGGAAGAGGAGTGGGGAGACAGGAGTCTAAGGTTCCTGGTGCACCCAGGAAAGGTGTAAAATGACCTGCAGTGGAAGGGGGCAGGGTTGAAGTTGGGAGACAGTGGCAATTGAGTAAAAGATGGAGGCAGAGAGATTGAGAGAGAGAGATTGAAGGGCAGATGGATTTCATTTGTGCTCCAACACTTCAAAGTCTAACTATCATCAACTTGAAATGTTTCCACTTTATCTCTCCACAGATATTGTGAGAATGACTTTTTTGCTTCTTGGAAGTTTGAATTGAAAACAGAAACTACTCAGCAGATGAAGAGTCTTGATGAAGGGTCTTGGCCTGAAACATCGACTGTCTATTCCTCTCCATAGATGCTGCCTGACTGGCTGAGATCCTCCAGTAGTTTGTGTGAAATACTCTGTAGGTCAGGCCTCATCTGTAGAAAGAGAAACAGATGAAGTATTTCAGGTCAATGACTTATAAACAGTAAATCTTTATCCACTCGAAACGTTATCTTTGCTGCCTGTCCTACTGCGTGTCCCTGCATTTTCTGTTTTCAATACAGGTTGCCAACATCTGCAATTTTTTTTTGCTTTGATTTGATTCATGGTGTTTTACTTTTGTACTTGAGATTTCATTTTCTTCAAGCTTTGATCCTGGTGCAGAGACGAGCTAGTCCAATACAACAAATCCTTATGGTAGAGCCAGCTTGTAAAGGAGGCTGAAGTTTGTTGCTGCAATAAATTCAAGTTTAAGAAGTTGCCTCTGATGGTTTCAAAAGTCAAAACTTGGACAGGAACCAAGATTGGCCTGTGTGATTGAAGAGTGAGTAGCAATTAAGGCAACTTATGTTAGTCTTCGATTTGATGACAGGTTCTTCGCTCATCCATGATAGATATGCCTGGGTACGCTCTGCATATATTATACAAATAGTAACAGTAGATAGGTGTAAGTATTGCCTGGAGGATTCAGACATGACCAACCCAACGCTTTTGAAATGTCAGCATTGATTGCACATAAAAAGAAATTGTTTGCTTCTCAAACTCTTTGATCAGGAGTAGGTTATTGAGCCCTAAGAGTTCATTCATTCCTGTGGTGTACCTTTCCCTTTTACTTGCATTGCAACTGTTTTAATAGTCTTATCCAACAAAAATCCATTGATCTTGGCTGAGCAGTTCCTTAGCCCTTTGGGAGAGTGAATACCATGTATATTTACAGCTCTTTATGTGAACCGAAGCAGTAAAAATCAGCGAGTCTCTCTCTGCAGTACCTTTTTAAATCCTCACTCTAGTTTATAGATCTCAATTGAATCACTTGCAAGCATTTAAGTTTCAGCCAAATTAATGCAATTTAGCATCATTATTTAATGCTCTAAACTCAGATTTGTTCTTGTAAATCTGGAGTAACACCTCCACAACCTAAGTATCCTTAATATGAGAGAATAATGTTAAATATAATGCCAAAACACTACAAACATAAGGCAAACGCACTGTTATGTTTGTGGTAGACAGAAACAAGGTGGCCCTGACTAACACACATGAGGGATGAAGAGGTGAGGAACAAGCACACAGCTCTTTATTTTACATGTAAATCATCTACCCAGAATGCCCTGTCACTTTACTTTCAGGACATAACACACAGTGAAGCTTGGCAGCAGCCCATGAGGGCCAAAATACACATGAATATCCTTTGCCCCTTATTTTAAAAGTCTCTCCCTCCTGCAACACATGGACCAGGTGCTGCACTACTAGCATTCAATGGAGTAATCAACAAATTGAACTAACAGCAAAAAACATTTTTTCCTCTACTCTCGAGAAAGAGGGTAGACTCCTTCTATTCCCAGACATAACCCTGGAGATTATTTTGCCAGGTCATGGGGTGGGGGGCGGGGGTGGCGCACTGGCTGTGTTATTTTTATCTCAGTGGAAGTTCTGTAGTCGTTGTCACAGGATCAGGATCCTGTCTCATTTCTACAACTGAATCTGGATTGGTCAGTTTGTGTTGGTTTTCAGTAGCATCAGAAGTGGTCAACAGCCAATCAACATGCTTTTACCAGATGTTGTGGCTACCAGTTTCCACTGTTTACAACACAGGACCAGTTTGTGTCACTGCTGTCACAGGTATCCACTTTGTTCCAGAGATGCAGTTCTGGGCAAATACTCTCTCTCCTGCTGTGAAACTTCCATACTGCACTTTGGCACATCTCTCGGCTTGAGTTTCCTATTCATTTAGCACAATCTGTTTTGTGTTTTGGGGTCTAAGCAAATCAAGCCATGTGTGAAACTGTCTTTTCATCAGTGCGATGGCTGGAGCAAATTTGTTGGTGGTGTGAGGTGTGTTGTAGTATGCCAGCATGAAAATCCTAAAACATTGGTTGAGGGAGTCAATTCCCACTGAAATCTAAGGGCTTGTTGCACTATCTGTATGAATCATTCAGCAAGGCCATTTGTGGCTGGGTGATGTGGTGTTGACTTGATGTGCTGAATATTGTTTTCTTCTATGAATGCCTTGAAATCTTCTGAGAGGAATTGAAGGCCACTATCACTTATAAGTTGTAGAGGAAGCCCAAAATGGCTAAAGATGCAGTGTAGCTTCCCAGTGCATTTTTCAGGTGTCGTGCTCATGATAGCAACCTTGGCCCATTTGCTGTGTGTGTCAACTATGACCAAGAACATGTAGCCTTTTACAGGTCCTGTAAAATCTATATGAATCCCCTGTGATGGTTCTTCAGGCAATTCCCATGGATGCAAAGGAGGAAGTTGAGGAACATTTCTCACTCACTGACAATGCTTTGTTAATGGCATGCTTTGCCCTCCTCTTTAATGGTTCTATCCAATCCTGGCCACCAGCAGCAGCTGCTTGCAATTTCTTTCATGCGTGCTACACCACATTGACCTACAAGTAGCTCGTCCAACACATGCTTTCTAAATGGTGGGGTAATTACAACACCATTGTAAACATCCTAATTTGACTGTCATCTTCCATTAAGCCTAGTAAAGCTTCAGTTCTATGGCTGGCTCTCCTTCCTATTCATGAGTTATCATGTCCACCACTTTAGATAGAACAAGGTCAATATGTGTGTTTTCTGACTTGTAACACAGTGATCGGAGATGTAGGTAGTTCCTTGGAGTCCAAGATCTCTTCTGAGTATGGTTCTGGAGCTGTAACAGCTAAAGAAAGTCTGAAGAATCCATCAGCATTCCGATGGTGCTTGGACCTCCTGTACTTTATATCATATTGACGTGCAGATGGTAACAAAGCCTAACGTTGCATTCGGCTAACAGCCAGGGCAAGAATGTCCACATGTGGACCAAAAAAATTGACATCAAGGAGCGCTGATCTGTCAGTACAGTAAATCAATGACCAGAGAGGAATTTTTGGAATTTCTTAACTGCAAAGACAACTGAAATGTTTCCTGCACAGTCTGGGCATAGTGGCTTAATGTTCTTGATGTGAAAGTGGTTGGACACTCTTATCCAATGTTACAATGTGTGAGATAACTGCCCTATATAATAGGGTGAGGATTTGCAGGCCAAATGTATGGCAATGACAAGTTGAAGTGTGTGAATGCTTGACATTGTGACAAAGCTGTTTTAGTCTTCTTAAAAGCTTCTTCACAGCAATCTATCCACTGCTAGTAAGTTGATGTAGTTAAAAGCTCATGAAGCAGTTTCAGCATGATAGCTAGTTAAGAATAAACTTTGCATCGTATGTTAGTAGTCCTAAGAAAGATCTTGATTGGCTTGCATTCTGTGGTGTTGGAGCCTCCACAATTGCTTCCACCTTTGATGATGCCTCTTGAAGCCCTGAGGTGTCAATTACATGGCCTAAATATTTGACCGGAGGTTGAAAGAACTCACACTGGTCCTTCCGAACATTAGCCCATATTCCATGAGTGTTTGTAGTGTAAGCTTTGTAGGTGATGAGTAAGTCACCCAAGTAGCATTTCACCCCTCTCAGCCTGCTCAGGATCTGGTCCATTGCTTGTTGAAACGTGCAGGAGCTGAGGTGATGCCAAATGGAAGATTTGACATCTGAACTTTCCTTTACGGGTCACTGTAGTCAACAGCTCCTGTGCACTGGCTCCACATGCATCTACAAGTATGCTTGACACAAGTTAATCTTGCTAAATGTCTCTCCTCCAGCCAATCCTGCAATAAGGTCAACAATAAGGTGAAAAGGGTATTGTTCAGCCATAAAAACCAGGTTAATGTTTACCTTAAGTTTCCATAAAGCCTTAATGACCCATCCCTTTTAGGACAGAAACTCATGGAGCTGTCCATTTACTTACATGCACTGATTCCAATACCTTTCTCTGGACCAGCTTTTCCAATTTGGCCTCTACTTCTGGTTGAGGGTGTATGGGAACAGATAGTGCCTTCTGGAATTTGGGTGTTGAGTTAAGCCAGTTTAAGTGATTCCTTTCAATATGCCCTATTCTGCATTGAATACTTCCACATGTTTCTTCAAAATCTCTTGTAGACCAATGTGCCCAACAATCAAGTGCACTTAGAGCTGCTGTAATCACAAGTGGATCAGAAGCATTGGATAATTACCTTTAACAATGTACAGTGGAAGTTTCTTTCTCTGTTGGCTAGTCTTCACTGTAACATGTACTACTCCCCTCACTGGAACAACCTCACCAGTGTGAGTCTTTAAAGCAAACCTTGCTCCTTTCAGAATGAGATCCCTCAATTTCTCCTTGTAAACTGTCTCTGACACTGGAATGCATAATAAATTAAATGTTTTTGCACCCATCTCAGTCAGAAAAGTTGGAACATGGAATCATTCAGTATATGAACTCCATTGCACTGTCATTTCATCATACAACCCCATACTTCCAAACATTGTCACAATTTCTAAACACAATCATGTTGCAGAAAAGTGCACTAGTCTTATCTGACTCTCTCTCCTCCCTTAGTTGTTTAAAGTAAACATCCTGCTCTCATTCTTTCCCCTCGGACTCTTCAGTCACTATGCTTCCTGTGGCCATTTCCTCCTCTACTTTTACTCACCCACATTGCACATTGCATTCTGCTTTTTGAATTTAGTTCCATTGCAATGAATGGAACTGAATTTTGTAGCTGGTAAGTCCAAATTTGAATTGCTGTGTGCAGTTCTGGTCACCCACCTCAAGGAAATATATCAATAAGATTGAATGAGTACAGAGAAAATTTACAAAGATGTTGCTAGGACTTAAGGACCAGGGTTATAAGGAAAGGTTGAATAAGTTAGGACTCTATTCCCTGAAGCAAAGGAGAATGAGGGGAGGTTTGATAGATACATACAAAATTATGAGGGATATAGACAGGGCAAATGAAAGCAGGCTTTTTCCACTGAGGTTAGGTGAGACTAGCAGTCATGGGTTGAGGGTGAAATGTGAAATGGTTAAGGGGGAGATCAGGAGAAAAATAATCTAGTGCTTTCTGGAGTTTATTCATGAGGGATTGGGGCTTTTTCACTCAGAGGGTGGTGAGAGTGTGCAAAGGTGTAAGTGATAGAGAGAGGTTCGATTTCAGAATTTCAGAGTTTGGGCAAGTACATAGACAGGAGGATATGTAGGGCTATGGTCCAGGTGTGGGTCAATTGGTCTAGGCAAAATAATATTTCAACATGGGATAGGCGGGCCAAATAGTCTGTTTCTGTGTTGTCTGGCTCTATGACTCTATTGCATTTCTAGTTATATTCAATAAAATTATGGTTAATTGAAATGCAACCATCTTGAATAAGGCTTATGGAGGTCCAAAACAACACATACAAAATGCTGGAAGAACTCAGATTAGCAACATCTGTGGAAATGAATAAACAATTGGCGATTCAGGCTGAGACCGTTCTTCAGGAATGAGACGGAACGGGGGAAAAGACCAGAATTAATAGGCAGGTGGAGGGGATGGAGGCTAGCTGGAAGGTGATAAGTAAAGCCAGGTGGGAGGGAATGGTCAAGGTCTGGAGAAGAAGGCTGTGGTAGCAGGTCTGGGTGAGCCCATGGATGAAGAGTCAGAGGGCAGTAGAGATCACAGAGGAGGAGCAGCGAGAGAGAGAGAGAGAGTTTCACTGAACTCGTGTCAAAGAGAAGATTTAAAGATTTGAACTTCTTCAGGGTAGACATCCCTCAAATAGACTTTGTAGTGGAGCAGCAAATCATAAACAGGAGAAACACTGCAGGTGCTGGAAATCCAAAGCAACACATACAAAAAGCTGGAGGAATTTAGCAGATTAACAGCATCTATGGAAATGAATAGACAATATGTTATAGTACAATAAAGGAAGCAGGTCCTCAGATTTGTTTGGAAGTGCTCCCAACTTTGAATGAGATGCATGAGTTTTTCCCCTGCATCAGCATCAGCAAGTTTGCTAACTTAGTCTTTGCCTGTATGAGTCTGGAGTTCCTCTATTAGCTGACTGTATTTGTTAGCAGAATTCAACATGTCAGGGGATCCGCTTGGAAAAGCCTTGACTGGGATATTCCTAAATAAATGTAACTCTCTCCACCAATTTCAATAGAGGAGAACAGTAGTAGCTGAGATTTTGGTACTTTTAGGATTAAGGATTAAAGTAAGATTTAAGCTTTTTTTAAAACCCTCATGTGTTGGGTTTGTAAGAAGAACCAGTGGTGTCGAAGTTGGAGGCAGCAGCAAGAAGATGCTGAAACATTCCTATTCATTGGTGACACAAGAAGGCAGATGCTGGAGCCTGTGCCAATGCAAGAAGATGGAGGAACTCAATAGTCAGGCAGCATCTGTGGTGGAAGTGGACTGTCAATGTTTTGGGTAATTGTCGATCCGAAACACCAACTCCAGAGAAGCAACCTGACCCATTTGATTCCTCCAGATTTTTATGTGTTGCTTGTTCCCAATAAGGATGTGGAAACTCAGCCACCGAGTGTAGTCAATTGATTTTTAGATATTACAGGAACTTAAAGGGTCATGGGAAAGTGACAAGTCCAACTCAAAGTAATAAAGACCATTAAAGTAAAAGACATTGAATAATAGAAAAGACACAGATGTGAATTGCCTGCTCAAGCTTCTATTTCTATATTCTTATCTTGTGTGGGTTTGCTCACGAGAAGTTGCAGCTATGTGTTCCTGCAGTTATCATTCTGCTCTTATTCCTCTAGCTACATGATGGGGGGTGGGGTTGTGTGTTACCTAAGTTGGTTTGATATCCATCCGTAAGTTAGGTGAGACCTCGGTTCAATATCTCACCTTGTGAACAGCCAATCTGCCATTGTAACACTCTTTTGCAATATTTGGCCATTCAGCAGATGATCATCACCCAGAAACACAAGAGATTCTGTAGATGCCGGAAATCTTGAGCACATGCACAGCAGGTCATGCAGCATCAATGCAGAGGAGGAAACATTCAACATTTCTGGCCAAGACCCCTCCAGCATTTTGTGCATGTTGCTCAACTATCACCCAGATACTGACAGTTTCCTTCAACTCTGGAAATATTTTTCTATGATACTTCTTTCAAAAACAACAGATGTATTGACAGCCATGTCCAAAGTGAATATGAACACCACACACTAGGTATTGCGTTGGAAGGGGATCAAGCTTTATGGTTTTAATTTTTAAAGCACTTTCTAAGATTTCTCTAAGCACATCTAACTTTTGACATGAAGTCATTGCTGAGAAGAAAGAAATGCTGTTATGACACGGTAGCTCAGCTGGTAGAGTTACTTACTTAAAGCTCCAGATACCCAGTCTTGATCCTGACCTCTGGTTCTGCAGGTGTAGAATTTGCATGTTCACTCTGTGACTCCATGGTTTGTCTGAATGCTCCAGTTTTCTCCCACATCACAAAGATGTATTTAATGGCAGCTTATTTGGCTGCCATCAATTGTCACTGAAGTAATAGGTGACCGGGAGCAAGTTGAGAGACATGTGAGAAAGATTAACTACAATAGCACAAGTGGAGGGATGTAATTGATGGGAATGCTCTGGTAGTGGGCATACAATGGATGGGCTGATTGGCTTTATTTGATGCTATAAGGAATTAGAAGTTGAAACTTGATTTCAGCCAGCTCCCACCAGCAATGAAATAATAATATTTTATTACTCATGTTAAGCAAAAGTTAAATATTGATGAGGAGACTGGTGATAATTCCCTTGATCTTCTTTGAGAGATCAGAAAAAGGCCTCCGGGTTAACACAAGAGATTCTGCAGATGCCGAAAATCCAATGAAGTGCACGTAGGATGCTGGGGGAACTTGCTAGGTCAGGTAGCATCTATGGAAAAGAATAAAGAGTCAATACTTTGGGGTGAGTAGAAGGGTGTTTGTCTGAAATGTTGACTCTTTATTCCTTTCCCTAGCTGCTGCCTGATCTGCTGAATTCCTCCAGCTTTTAGTGCATGTTACTCCAGGTTAGCATTTCCATGTGCCAGAGAACACTTCTGACTGTGCAGTGCACTCGCACTGCTTAGGATTTGTGCTTGCGGATGCAATTTGCAGCCAAACCTTCTGACTCAAGAAGCAAGACTATTAGCAGTGAGCATGTTCACAGTATCCGTTGTTTACCTGCATCCCCATTGCTAAGCATAATTAATTCTGACAATGTCACAGCCCTTGAACTGCGGCTGCACATTATATTTGCATTTATATAGCATCACTGATGACTGGACATCCTGAATTACTTTAAAGCCAATGAATTGCTTTTTGCAATCTTGTCACCGTGTTTGAAATTTGACAAGCTGATTCATGCTGAAGTTTCAATAGACGATATTGTGATAATACCCTGATTGTTTAGTTTAATAATGGCTAGTTGCAGGATAAATTTTGACTGGGACATATGGGAGAATATTCTTACTTTTTTATGGTATCTCACATGTACTCAAGATGTCAGAAGGTTCCTGAGCTTTCATATACACTCAGTGGCCACTTTATTAGGTACCTTCTGTACTAAGAAAGTGGCCACTGAGTGTATATTTGTGGTCTTCTGCTGCTGTGGTCCATCAACTTCAAGGTTCAATATGTTTTGTGTTCAGAGTCACTTTTGCACACCTCTGTTGTAACACGTGGCTATTTGTGTTATAGTTGCCTTCTTGTCAGCTTGAACCAGTCTAGCCATTCTACTCTGGCATTTCTCATTTACAAGGCATTTTTGCCCACAAAACTGTCACTCACTGTATGTTTTTTGTTTCTCACACCATTCTTTGTAAAACTCTAGAGACTAATGTGTGTGAAAATCCCAGGAGATCACCAGTTTCTGAGATAATCAAACCATCCTGTCTGGCACCAAAATATAATTCCATGCTGAAAGTTACTCAGATCACATTTCCTCCCCGTTCTGATGTTTGGTCTGAACAACAAATGAGCCTCTTGATCATGTTTGCTTGCTTTTAAGCATTGAGTTCCTGCATATGATTGGTTTATTAGATATTTGCATTAAAGTGCAGGTGTACAGGTGTACTCAGTAAAGCAGCTCCTGAGTGTATGTTTGGTAAAAGTTCACATCTGATGATTCAGCTCCCTCCTTGGCTCTCCACTAAAGTAGACATCTGAAGTCCTCTTAATCCAGAGGTCACTGAGCTGTGGGTGACCCCACAGTAAACAGTGATAGGACCTTAAGATACAGAAGTTACTTGGCCTATCGAGTCTGCTCTGTCATTTAATCATGGCAGATTTTTTTTTAATCAATCTCATTTTCTCACCCTGCCCCATAATCTGTAACCCCCTTACCAATCAAGAACCTACCAATATCTGCCTTAAACAGACCCAAGGTCTTGGCCTCCACAGGTTGATGCAGAAAATAGACTTCTCCCATCTTCCTTCATCTAAATCTGTTGGCATAAACTTTTTTGTTTCCTCTTCACTCTAAATTAATACAATGCCCTGTATCATTGCCATTAAGACCATAAGACATAGGAGTAAGTCTGCTCTGTCATCACAGCTAATGTATTTTTGCTCTCAACTCCATTCTCCTGCCTTCTCCCTGTAGACACACTTACTAATCAAAAACCTATCAACCTCCACTCTAAATATACCTATTGACTTGGCTTCTACACCCACCTGTGGCTGTTTATTTCTCTCAACAGTTGCTGCCTGACCTTCTGAGTATGTTGAGCTACTCACAAAATGCTGGAGGTACTTAGCAGGTCAGGCAACGTCAATGGAGGGGAATAAACAATTAGTGTTTCCAGCTGAGGTCCTTCATTAGAACTGGAAATGAAGGGGGCAGAAGCCAGAATACAAAGCTGGGTGAAGGAGGAATACAAGCTGGCAGGTGATAAGTGAAACCAGGTGAGATGGAAAGAGGGTGGGCAGGGGAGCAGGGATGAAGTGAGCAGCTGGGAAGTGATAAATGGAAAAGGAAAAAAGCTGAAAATGTTGCAATGCAAGAGGAGAGGACAGTGGATCATGGAGGGAAAGGACGGAAGGGCACCAGAGGGAAGGTAAGAAGAGATGAGATGAGAAGGGAGCCAGAATGAAGAATGGACCAAGGATTGTATGTGTGTTGCTCTAGATTTCGATCATCTACAGAATCTCTTGTGATTTGATGTCACTTCAACTTTACTAATTAGAGGTGCATATACATAAAATCAGTGGTGATTTTATTAGATACACCCATACACCTGCTCATTAATGCAAATGTCTAGTCAGTCAATCATTTGACAGCAACTGAATGCATAAAACCATGTAGATATGGTCAAGAGGTTCTGTTGTTGTTTGGACCAAGTTCCAGATGTGAAAAAAATGTGGTCTTATTGACTCTGAATATGGAATGATTGTTTGTGCCAGATGGGGTGGTTTGATTATCTGTTGATCCCCTGGGATTTTCATGCACAACCGTCTCTAGAGTTTACAGAAATGAGCACAAAAAACTAAAAAAAAAATCCAGCTCTGTGGGCAAAAATGCCTTGTTAATGAAAAGACTTGTTCAAGCTGATAGGAAGGTGACAGTAACTCAAATAACGACAGTGCTGAAGAGCACATCTGAACGCACAACACATCATACCTTGAGTGGATGAGCTATGGCAGCAGGAAACCACACTGGGTTCTACTCCTCTACATAATAACTTGGCCACTGAGTATGTTTCCTTCTTCCACTAGCTGGAAGCAAGCTCATCAAGCATTCAATAGGATTGTAGCTGGATTGGGGTTAAAGGCTAAGAAATCAATTGTAGGTTCTATCTGATGTCTCTAAACTGCTCATACATTGCTTTAATGCTTTTAGATGCAGCCTCATTGAATAATTGGTCCACTGTTCTGTAATTTGCTTCAGGCGCTGCTTTCCTATTTCTGTTCGATTACTGAGAGAATGTGGTTTGTATTGTTTCTAATCTGACGACCACTGAAGATTTTCAATGAAGAGGGCCTCTCTTTACTCACTTTATTGCACATCAATAAGAAGTCCATGCCTCCAGCCCTGCACTTTATTAAAGACAGTAGTACGTATCATTTTTCTGAGTCTATTCAGATTTACACTATTATATGCAAGGCAATGTATCAATACCATGTGGATTTGAAAAGAATGTTCTTGGTTTTAATATGCAGCTGATTTCTAGGTTAAAAACACTGACCAATGATCAGATTTAATGCTGATAGCAAATCTCCTCTGTGTTTTTCTTTTAAATGACTGAATTGTCAAGACCTACTTGTACCTCAGAATGTTGGTTCCATCAGCAAGTCAATTATTGTTACAGACCAGAGCAGCTTATTGTCAAAGTGAATGGAAGAGTTTTATATTCCCACAACATGGTCCACTACAGCTTGTATGTTTTTACAGCATAATGCTTTCTCAGTACTTTTGCTTCTTATTTACTGGCACAACCTATATTTATTATCCATCTCCCACCCCTAACAGAAGGATGGGGTTGGAGTCAAAAGAATACAGGATAACAAGAATAAAAGTAGGCCACATAACCCTTCAAGCCTCCCCCTCGATTGAATATGATTAAGATTGATCTGTTCTCAATTCCTATTCTACATCATTCCTCAGAACTTTCAGTTCCCTGATCCTTAAAAAGCCTAACTAGCTTCTCCTTAACCACCCCCAATGATCTAATCATGACAACCCTCCAGGTTTGAGAGTTCCTGAGTTTCATCACCCTCTGCCAGAAGAAGTTTCTATGCAACCCAGTTTTAGATGCCCACGGTCTTATCTTGAAGCTAGATCTTTTTGTTTGAGACTCTCAAATTGATGAATATGTCTCAACCTCTGACCTGTCATACCCCATCAAGATTTTATATGCTTCAATAAGACCACATGGACATTTCCAAAGAAATGTCCACAGATCCACAGACCAGTCTAGACAGAGATTTCTTTTCTTGAAAAGCATTAGTAAGCATTTGGTTCATGACCCAACCTGCATAATCTTAGTTTCCACCTCAGTACAGCAACACTATGACCACTTTGCACTACAGTAGAGTTTGCTTTTGTTTTAACTGTGTTCACTCCTGTAGTGTACAAAACTTATGCTGTTAATTTGTTTTTCTTATGAACATTGTGTGTCTGATGTTGTGTCCCTGTGATACTGCTGCAAGTAAGTTTTTCATTGTATCTTTGCATGGGGTGCCTTGGAAGGGGTAGTATCTCTAGTGAAGGAGCTTGTCTAGTCTATTCTGGTTTGCTTCCTCACCTTTGGCTCTGAGTCACTATTTGCATGTGACAACAGCAACATCCGGGTACACTGTTTCAACGGATGGACTAAACCAGACAAGGGTAGCTGGCAGTCTCCTACCCCAGTGAGATAGGGACATGCGTGCCCAGGCATGCAAAGACAACTCCAGCAGATTGGACGACTGAGGTCCACAGTGATGTCCAACAGCCAGGAAGGGAGCTCTACAACTCTCCATGGAGAGTAAAGGGCATGGCTAAGCACAGAAGTAGTCACAGTCATCTACTGCAAACAAGAAAGCCATGAGCTGTGATGTTTGTTCATACCACTGGACCTGGGCTTCTGAGGCCAACAGAATGGAACCGCTCCAGTGCAATGGCATGTACACTTTAAAAACTTTCCCACATGTTTCCCATCGTTGTTGGACATGATGAGCAGCCATCATGTACTTATGCATATGACACGAAACTCAATCTTGACTTTTGACTTTGTCTTTGACAGATGAGGATTTTTGATAGTTTCATGGTCACTGTCACTGAGTCTATATTTTTTTATTTGAATGATTTAATTACATAGTTTTGAGTTCCACTGTTGTTAGAGTAGGATTAGAACTCATGCTTTTTAATTTATCATCTAGAGATCTGGCTAATTTAACCACTGTGGTAAAATGTCAAAGTTGAATTTATTGTCAAACACACAAGTACATGTGTGCCCAGTGTGTACATGTGTGCAATGATAAACTTATCTGAGGCAGCATCACAGGCACCTAACATCATATAAGCTGCTTTCACACAAAAAAATTATCTACTTTTTCCCCAAAGAAATCTCAATTAGAACACATAAAAAGTCAATTTTAGTGCAAAGTGGTCAAAGTGTTCATTTTGTTAAACAAGCTGTATAAAAGACTCTTTGGTGCAGAATGAAAGGAAATGGGATATATGCAAACAGAGTGACTTCTTTGAATTAAGTGTCATTAGCTTAATTGTTTGACTTAACAATGTGGGCTGAAGGGTCTGTATTCTATATTCTCTGTTCACTATTTCTGGAGTATAGTTCAAATCCTAGAACATCTCCCTATTCTTTAATTCTGGGTGTTTTCCCCCACCATTCTAGTCCCGATGAAGGGTCACAGCCCAAAACGTTGACTGTTCATTTTCCTAAATTGATGCTGCCCAACTCGCTGAGCTCCTTCAGTGCTTTGTGTGTGTCGATTTGGACTTCCAGTATCTGCAAGTCTCTCTTGTGAAGTAATTGTGTTTGTCAGTTCTTGATTGAATTGAACGGATGTCAGCTAGTTATGATCTGTTCACAGACTTGAGAGCTAAAGGCTCAGCTTCTCAGTGGTGGTACAAGAGGGTTGTAGATTTTCTCCATGAAGTTCACCAAATCCTCGACCTAACTTATATTGGAATCTTCGCTGATGCATCTGTTAATGACAATTAATTACAATCTCCTTCTCCTCCTAAATCATATTATCCATCTGTTTCATAAATAATTCCAAAGTTTTATCCTTGTCTACACTTCATTATCTGTTTCAACAATTAATCATCCTTTATGTTATAAATTTTCTGTCATAGTTTAAAGATTTCAGTAAACTAAAGTGGCACCGATGTGTGGCTAGTGGAGCTGCTGTCTCACAGCTCCTGTAACTTAGGGTCAGGCCTGATCGCAGGTGCCACTGTGTGGGGTTTGCATGCTCTTGCTGTGACCACTTGGGTTTCCTTCAGGTGCTCTGTTTTCCTCCCGGTCTCAGGTGTGTGTGTGTGTGTGTGTGTGTGTGTGTGTGTGTGTGTGTGTGTGTGTGTGTGTGTGTGTGTGTGTGTGTGTGTGTGTGTGTGTGTGTGTGTGTGTGTGTGTGTGTGTGTGTGTGTGTGGTTAAGTTAATTGGCCACCGAAAATTGTCCCAAGTGTGTCGGTAGGTGTCAGAATCTGGGAGGAGTTAATGGGAATGTGGGAAAAATAAACTGGGGTTAGTGTAAGATTAGTGTAAATAGGTGTGTGATGATCAGTGCAGACTCTTTAGGCTGAAGGTCCTGTTCCTATGCTGTGTGAATCTGATTCTATGAATAATATTCTGGATGTACGTTCTGTCATCTACTACGTCTTGTTTTGTTTTTTGAAATCCCTTTCTATTGCTCAGCTGAAATAAAACTCCATTTCTTATTCAGATGAAGGACCATGACTTGAAATGTTCACAGGTCCATATCCTCCACAAAAGCTGCTCAGACTACTAAGTTCATTCAGCATCTTGTGAATTGCCAGCATCTGCAGTCTCTTGTGTCACCAGTTCTAATCATTATGATTGGGTTCCATGAAGAGTTCCTATGTATTTGATTACAGGATCTTAAACGTTACAAAAGGACATAGTCCCAAAGCATTTTACAGTCATTAAAATGTAGTCACTGCTAAACTAAGCATTTTGACAAATTTCTGCAGATGCACAGTGAAGAGTTTCCTCAATAGTTATATCACAGCCATGTATGGAAACGCCAATGCCCAGGAACAGAAAGGCTACAGAAAGTGATGGCTAAGTGCAGGCTTAGGCCTTCCTGCCATTGAGTACATTCACATGAAGCCCTGCCACAGGAAAGCAGCATCCATCATCAAAGACCACAACCATCAAAGTCACACGCTCTTCTCACTACCACCATCGGGCAGAAGATACTGAAGTCATAGAACCCGCACCACCAGGTTCAGAAACAGTTATTACCCTTCAATCATGAGGCTCCTGAACCAGCATGGCTAACGTCAATCACCACCACTCTGAACCGATTCTACGACCCACAGACTCATCTTCAAGAAGTCAAACTCAGATTTATTATCACTGGCAAAGGCAGCATCCATGGAAAAGAGTAGAGTCAATGTTTCAGGCCGAGACCCTTCAACAAGACTGGGGAAAAGAAACTGAGGCATAGATTTAAAACATGCTGGGAGGGGAGAGGGAAACACAAGGTGATAGATGAAACTGGGAGGGGGAAGAGATGAAGTAAAGACCAGGGAAGTTGATTGGTGAAAGAGATACAGGCCAAGAGAAGGGGGAGTCTGATAGAAGAGGACAGAGGCCATGGATGAAAGAAAAGTGGGGAGGAGCACCAGAGGGAGGTGATGGACGGGCAAGGAGATAAGATGAGAGAGGAATAAAGGGTTGGGGAATGGTGAAGAGGGGGCATTACTGGAAGTTTGAGAAATTGATGTTCATACCATCAGGTTGGAGGCTACCCAGACAGAATATAAGGTGTTGTTCCTTCAAACTAAGTGTGGCCTCATCTGCTCAGATTGTTGTCTTCCAGTTAGGAAGTTGAGGATCCAATTGAAGAGGAAGGTTCAGAGGCCCAGGTTCTGTAGCTTATCAATTTAGACTGTGGGAATGATAGTGTCAAACACTGAGCTATAGTCAATGAACTACATCCTGTCATAGGTGTTTATATTGTCCAGATGATCTAAGGCTGTGTGAAGAACCATTGAGATTGCATCTGCTGAAGACCTATTGAGGCGACAGGCAATTGCAATGGGTCCATGTTATGGTCTGGTCCGGAGCCCACATTCCGGGTCTTGATCCAGTCCGCGAACTCCGGGTCTTGTAGCTGTCCCTCATTTCACCCTTAAGCCCAAATAGGATCATCTTGGCTTAAGGAGGTGCACCTGAGACCTATCGGCTGGCAGGTGTATATAAGGGGCTCTGGGACTGATTCTAGTTGGGGGTTGTTCAGTTCCTTTGGTACTTGCTGTTTTGTCTGGCTATCCTGTTTTGACTCTGGCTTTGAGTACCCACTGTTAATCATCTAGTTCTGTAAGTCTGTTCTTGTTGTCACCCTGGACTGAGCTCCCTTCTGATCCCTTGCCTCTGTTGGGTAAGCAGGCTGGACTGCTGTTGCCTGGTGGGGGGGACTCTGACCCTTTCCTACCCCTTGCTTCTGACAGGTTGTTCCCCTCAACCTGCCCAGGTGCTCTGCATCTTGCCCAGGCCCCTGTGTTCCTGCCTGGGAGGTGGCTCTGCCCAGGGGCTATCCTCCCAGCATTCCTTGTCCCATAGACCCATCCTTTGCCATGAACTCCAGGGTCTGGCCTTTGCCATGAACTCTCTGAACCCCAGGATCACCTTTGCATGCCATGGTCTCCCCATCTTGGTCTATGCTTTAGTAGTTCCTGTCCTGCCCCTAGTACTTCAGTGCCTGTGTCCTGCATTTGGGTCCAGTCTCCATGTCCCCTTGTGACAGTCCCAGGCTATTTACAACTCATGCTTACAGTACTGTTTTTTTTGCTCAGTTTGTCTTTTGCACATTGATATTTTTCAACCTTTGTCTGTAGAGTTTTCATAAATTCTAATATCTTTAAAAAGAAGACCACCATATCCAGCGGACAGTGTTGGAGCAGGCAGCAGAGTGAGAGGAAGCAGAGTGTGATGGGGCTTTGGTTCAATGGGCTTAGGCAAGTAATGGGATGAGGTGAGGTAGGTTTATCTGTGTTATTTGTACATAGAATACTTACTGCACAATACAGGCCCTTCAACCCACAATGCTGTGCCAAACATGTACTTACTTAGAAATTACCTAGAGTTGCCCACAGCCCTCTATTTTTCTAAGCTACATGTACTTATCCAGGAGTCTATTAAAAGACCCTATTGTATCTGCTCCCCCACAGTTGCCAGCAGTCCATTCCCCTCATTCACCACTCTCTGCATAAAAAAAACTTACCCCTGACATCTCTGTACCTATTTCCAAGCACCTTAAAACTGTGCCCTCTCGTGTTAGCCATTTCAGTCCTGGGAAAAAGTCTCTGACTATCCACAAAATCAATGCCTCTCATTGTCTTATACACCTCTGTCAGGTCACTTCTCATCTTCTGCAGTTCCAAGGAGGAAAGACAGAGTTCAAGGGGGAAGTATGTGTGTGAGTCCAGTCCTCTGTGCTCGGTGTCAGATGTAGGAGGTCCTGGAGTCTCCCAGCCACCCGGATGGCCATATCTGCACCAGGTGTGTTGAGCTGCAGCTCCTGAGGGACCATGTTAGGGAACTGGAGATGCAGCTCGATGACCTTTGTCTGGACAGGGAGAGCGAGGAGGTGATAAAAAGGAGTTATAGGCAGGTGGTCACACCGGGGCCATGGGAGACATACAAGTGGTTCGCAGTCAGGAGGGGGAAGGTGAAGAGTCAGGTACTAGAGAGTACCCCTGTGGCTGTACCCCTTGACAATAAGTACTCCTGTTTGAGTACTGTTGAGGGGGGGGGGGTCAGCCTGCCTGGGGGAAGCGACAGTGGTTGTGCCTCTGGCACGGAGTCTAGTCCTGTGGCTCAGAAGTGTAGAGAAAGGAAGAGGAAGGCAGCAATGATGGGGGACTCTATAGTTAGGCTGTCAGACAGGTGATTCTGTGGATGCAGGAAAAAAACTCAGATGGTAGTTTGCCTCCCAGGTGCTAGGGTCCGGGATATTTCAGATCGCATTTGAGATATCCTGCAGTGAAAGGGAGAACAGCTAGAGGTTGTGGTACATATTGGTACCAATGACATGGGTAGGAAAAGGGAAGAGGCCTGAAAAAAGAGTACAAGGAGTTAGGAAGGAAGTTGAGAAGCAGGACCGCAAAGGTAGTAATCTCGGGATTATTGACTGTGCCATGCAACAGTGAGAATAGGAATGGAATGATATGGAGGATAAATGTGTGGCTGAGGGATTGGAGCAGGGGGCAGCGAAAGGAGGGGTTGCACTTGAATCTCAGGCGGACCAATGTCCTGGCGGTGAGGTTTGCTAAGGCTACTGGGAAGAGTTTAAACTAGAATAGTTGTGGGGTGGGAACTGAACTGAAGGGACTGGGGAAGAGGAGGTTAGCTCACAAATAGAGAAAGCTTGTAGACAGTGAGAGAGGGAAGATAGGCAGGTGATAGAGAAAGGATGCACTCAGACCGAAGGTTTGAGGTGCATCTATTTTAACGCAAAGAGTGTTATGAACAAAGTGGATGAGCTTAGAGCATAGATCAGCACTTGGAGCCATGATATGGTGGCCATTACCGAGACTTGGATGGCTCGGGGATAGAAATGATTGCTTCAAGTGCCGGGCTTTAGATGTTTCAGAAAGGACAGGGAGGGAGGAACATCGGTGGGGTCATGGCACAGATGATCAGAGATAGTGTCGCAGAACGGTTGGACTCCATGGAGGGATTGTCTACGGAGTCACTGTGGGTGGAGGTTAGGAACAAGAAGGGGTCAATAACTTTATTGAGTGTTTTTTATAGGTTGCCCAATAGTAACAGGGATATGGAGGAGCAGATAGGGAAATGGATCCTGGAAAGGTGTAATAATAACAGAGTTGTCATGATAGGAGTTACTAATTTCCCAAATATCGATTGGCATCTCCCTAGAGCAAAGGGTTTAGATGGGGTGGAGTTTGTTAGGTGTGTTCAGGAAGGTTTCTTGACACAATATGTAGATAAGTCTACAAGAGGAGAGGCTGTACTTGATTTGGTATTGGAAAATTAACTTGATCAGGTGTCAGATCTCTCAGTGGGAGAGCATTTTGGAGATAGTGATCATAATTCTAACTCCTTTGCAATAGCATTGGAGAGATAGAAACAGACAAGTTAGAAAAATGTTTAATTGGAGTAAGGGGAATTATGAGGCTATCAGGCAGGAAATTGGAAGCGTAAAGTGGAAACAGATGTTCTCAGGGAAACGTACACAAGAAATGTGGCAAAAGTTCAGGGGATATTTATGTTGAGTTCTGCATAGGTATGTTCCAATGAGACAGGGAAGTTATGGTAGGGTACAGGAACCGTGGTATACAAAGGCTGTAATAAGTCTAGTCAAGAAGAAAAGAAAAGCTTACAAAAGGTTCAGAGAGCTAGGTAATGTTAGAGATCTAGATGACTGTAAGGCTAATAGGAAGGAGCTTATGAAGATAATTATTAGAGCTAGAAGTTGTTATGAGAAGGCCTTGGTAGGCAGGATTAAGGAAAATCCCAAGGCATTCTACAAATATGTGAAGAGCAAGAGGATAACACATTAAAGAATAGGACCTATCAAGTGTGACAGTGGAAAAGTTTGTATGGAACCAGAGGAAATAGCAGAGGTACTTAATGAATACTTTACTTCAGTATTCACTACGGAAAAGGATCCTGGTGATTGTAGCGATTACTTTCAATAGACTGAAAGCTTGAGCATATAGATATTAAGAAAGAGGATGTGCTGGAGCTTTTGGAAAGCATCAAGTTGGATAAGTCGTCAGGACAGGATGAGATGTATCCCAGGCTACTGTGGGAGGTGAGAGAGGAGATTGCTGAGCCTCTGGCAATGATCCATGCATCATCAAAGGAGACAGGAGAGGTTCTAGCGGATTGGAGGGTTGTTGATGTTGTTCCTTTATTCAAGAAAGGGAGAAGAGATAGCCCAGGAAATTCTAGACTAGTGGATCTTACCTCATTGGTTGGTAAGTTGATGGAGAAGACCCTGAGAGGCAGGATTTATGAACATTTGGAAAGGTGTAATATGATTAGGTATAGTCAGCCTGGTTTTGTCAAGGGCGGTCATGCCTTACGAGTCTGATTGAATTTTTTGAGAATGTAACTAAACAGATTGATGAAAAAAGAGCAGTAGATGTAGTGTATATGGATTTCAGCAAGGCATTTGATAAGGTACCCCATGCAATGTTTATTGAGAAAGTAAGGAGGCAAGGGATCCAAGGGGACATTGCTTTGTTGATCCAGAACTGGCTTGGCCATAGAAAGCAAAGAGTGGTTGTAGACGGATCATGTTCTGCATAGAGGTCTGTGACCAGTGGTGTGCCTCAGTGACCTGTTCTGGGACCATTACTCTTTGTGATTTTTATAAATGACTTGGATGAGGAAGTAAAGGTGGTGTGCTGTCAGAGGTTACAGCGGGGCATTGATAGGATGCAAAACTAGGCTGAGAAGTGGCATATGGAGTTCAACCCAGATAAGTGTGAAGTGGTTAATTTTGGTAGGTCAAATATGATGGCAGAATATAGTATTAATGGCAAGACTCTTGACCCAGTGTGGAGAATCAGGGAGATCTTAGGGTCCAAGTCCATAGGACTCTCAAAGAAGCTGCGTAGGTTGACTCTGTGGCTAAGATGGCATACGGTGTATTGGCCTTCATCAATCATGGAATTGAATTTAAGAGCTGAGAGGTAATGTTGCAGCTATATAGGACTCTGGTCAGACCCCGCTTGGAGTACTGGGCTCAGTTCTGGTTGCCTCATTGCAGGAAGGATGTGGAAGCCATAGAAAGGATGCAGAGGAGATTTACAAGGATGTTGCCTGGATTGGGGAGCATGTCTTATGAGAATAGGTTGAGTGAACTCAGCCTTTTGTCCTTGGAGTGATGGAGAATGAGAGGTGACCTGATAGAGGTGTATAAGTTGATGGGAGGCATTGATCATGTGGATAGTCAGATGCTTTTTCCTAGGACTGAAATGGTTGCCACAAGAGGACACAGGTTTAAGGTGCTGGGGAGTAGGTACAGAGGACATGTCAGAGGTAAGTTTTTTACTAAGAGAGTGGTGAGTGTGTGGAATGGGCTGTCAGAAACGGTGGTGGAGGTGGATACGATAGGGTCTTTTAAGAGACTTTTGGACAGGTACATGGAGCTTGGAAAAATAGAGGGCTATGGGTAAGGCTAGTAATTTCTAAGATGGGTATATGTTTGGCACAACTTTGTGGGCCGAAGGTCCTGTATTGTGCTGTACATTTTGTATGTTTCTTTGCTTAATTTTTCCTGTGTATCCTGGCAAGAAAACAAATCCTAAAGTGGTGTATGGCAACAAATACCTATTTTGATAATAAAATTACTTTGAACTTTGAACACTACCTCAGCGTAGCAACACTATGACCACTTTCAGCACTTTGCACTACAATAGATAGTCATTTTTGTTCTAATCATGTCCTTTCTTGTATAATTTTTAATAATATTTGCTAAATGTTTACTTTTATTGCTTCGAATGTGTCTGCCATGCTGCTGTAAGTTGTTTTTCATTGATAATACATGTGCATAATCTCAACATGGAATATTTATTGAATTCTGCTGATGGTGATTTTGAGATAAATATTGGCCAGGAGAGCAGGGAAACAAACACTTGCACTTCTTTAATAAAGCCATCTCATGCCTTTTATATTAACCTGTTTGTGAAATACCATCTTGGCTTTCTTCACATCCACCTCTATCGTTTAGGTCATGAAACATCCCGGTTTCCTTGACTGCGTAAGTCTAGGGAAGATAATTCCTGGCCTCGCTGAACTTGTGAAATTGAGATGCGCTGGATCCCTCCCCAAACATTGGTTTGTGTGGATGCTGTGTTATTTGCTACCCTGCTACAAATTAATACCATGAAATTACAGGCAGTACTCTACATACAATTAAAGGAATTATTTTTATGAATCTTAACTGAAGGGTTAATAAAGAGTAACAAATATAAAGGGTCCACTCTAATTAAATAGTAAAATGTGCACAAGTTGGAGCTCATCTTGAACTTTTCTGTCACTCCTATGCTGTGCCCTCAGTCAATGTGAAAGCACACACCAACTTCCGAACATCACTCGCAATCCATCTCGAACAAACGGGTCTCCCACCGGATCATATCCTATGACTGGTTGTCCCCAGCGTCTACTCTCTTCATCTCCTCTGAAACAAAAAAAAGACCCCAAACCCAACCTTATTGTCCCTCACCAAGAAAACCTCCCACTAATTGGATGGCACACATACTGTACCATCCCTTATCTTCAACCACATTCCGAAGAGGCTGAAAGCAGAACAGGAGCTCTTACAGAGCAGCTAAATGAAATACCTACAGCATAACAGTAAAGATCTAAACCAGGGCATTACAGTCATAATGATGAATGAGCAAGCCAGGCTTTCATGGTCAAGCCTACAATAAGACCCCCTGACTCAGGATGAAAGGACACTTGGGTTAAACACAAGATAGATAAACTAGTGTTTATCAATTTTGTTACATGGAACAATTGATGTGATGTACCACCACTCTATGGGCCCAGGTTTAATCCTTGGCTCTCTGAATGCAGAGTTTGTATGTTCTTCCTGTGAGTGTGAGGTTTCTGCTGTACACCGCTATTTCCTTTCAAACATAGATGGGCTATAAGTTAACTGGCTAAGGTATTCTTTACTGTATAAATTGGGGAAAGAAAAATACCATAAGGCATAGGAGTAGAAACAGGCTACTCCATCCATTAAGTCCATCAACCATTCTATCATTGCTGATTTATTATCCCTCTCAATACAATTTTTCTGTCTTCTGCCCATGATCTTTGATGCACTTACTAATCAAAAACCTGTCACCCTCTGCTTTAAATATACCTAATAATTTGCCTGCAGCAATGAATTCCACAGATTCACCATCCTCTTGGTTAAGAAATTCCTGCTCATCTCTGTTCTAAAGGAATGCACTTGTATCCTGAGGCTCTTCCCTCTGGTTCCAGACTCCACCACAAAATGAAACATCCTCTCCATGTCCAATCTATCTAGGCTTTTCAATATTTCAAATGTTCAAAGATTCAGTTATTATCAAAGTATGTATGCAGTACACAACTCTGAGATTTGTCCTCAACAAATCAGCAGGAAACAAAGAAAACCATGGAAGTTCTTCAAAGAAAAACATCAAGCCCATCCTCCCGCAAAAACACATTGTGCAACTGGCAAGAGCATCAAATCCAAACCACCCCACAAAAAGGTAACAGTTTGTGCCAAATGGTAACAACATTACCCTCGGAACGGCAACAAGAACATCACCCCTCAAACCCCTCCTTCACGCACAAAAATACTAACAAAATGCTCCAAACAGCAACAAGAAAGAATGGCATCGTGATCATCTTCGCAAAAAAAGATGTACACATGGTGTCACAAACATTAACCCCAACTACCCCTCACACATAAAAACCTAACAGCTCACACCAAATGGCAACAAGAAAGAATGTAACAGAATATAACAACCATAATACTGAAAGAATCCGCAGTCCGAACCATAAATTGCAGAAATTCAATACAAACCCAACACTAATATAAGGGGGCTGGATTAAAAATATCACTCAATAGCAAGACTAACTGAATGCGTTTCACAAAGTGGCAATGGTCATTGAAGTTAGCATAGCTAGATTCATAGAACCAAGTATGGCAGGCTCTTCGATCCACCATATCTACACCAACTGCACCTATACAAAGTTCATCAATCTAATTTAGATTAATGGTTAGTAATTCTGTCCTTGAATTAGCATAACATTATGACTGAAATCATTTGTAAGGCAAATCTGAGCTTTGGATTTAGTTCTTTCTGATTGTGAGATGTTTAGTGGATATCTGTGTGGAGTTCTGCATAGGTATGTTCCAATGAGACAGGGAAGTTATAGTAGGGTACAGGAACAGTGGTGTCCAAAGGCTGTAATAAATCTAGATAAGAAGAAAAGAAAAGCTTACAAAAGGTTTAGAGAGCTAGGTGATATTAGAGATCTAGAAGATTATAAGTCTAACAGGAAGGAGCTTAAGAAGGAAATTAAGAGAGCCAGAAGAGGCTATGAGAATGCCTTGGTGGGCAGGATTAAGGAAAACCCCAAGACATTCTACAAGTATGTGAAAAGCAAGAGGATAAAGCATGAGAAAACAGGACCAATCAAGTATGACAGTGGAAAAGTGGGTATGGAAACAAAGGAAATAGCAGAACTACTTAATGAATACTTTACTTCAGTATTCACTATGGAAAAGGATCTTGGTGATTGTAGTGATGATGCAGTGGATTGAAAAGCTTGAGCATGCAGATGTTAAGAAAGAGGATGTTCTGGAGCTTTTGGAAAGCATCAAGTTGGATAAGTATCCGGGACAGGATGAGATGTATCCCAGGCTACTGAGGGAGGCGAGAGAGGAGATTACTGAGCCTCTGGTGATGATCTTTGCATCATCAATGGGGACGGGAGAAGTTCTGGAGGATTTGAGGGTTGCAGATGTTGTTTCCTTGTTCAAGAAAGGGAGTGGAGATAGCCCAGGAAATTATTGCCCAGGTCTTACTTCAATGGTTGGTAAGTTGAAGGAGAAGATCCTGAGAGGCAGGATTTATGAACATTTGGAGAGGTATAAAATGATTAGCAATAGTCATGGCTTTGTCAGGGACAGGTCGTGCCTTACGAGCCTGATTGAATTTTCTGAGGATGTGACTAAACACATTGATGAAAGTAGAGCAGTAGATGTAGTGAATATGGATTTCAGCGAGGCATTTGATAAGGTACTCAATGCAATGTATATTGAGAAAGTAAGGAGGCATGGGATCCAAGGGGACATTGCTTTGTGGATCCAGAACTGGCTTATGTACAGAAGGCAAAGAGTGGTTGTAGGCAGGTCATATTCTGCATGGAGGTTGGTGACCAGTGGTGTACCTCGGGGATCTGTTCTGGGACCCTTAATCTTTGTGATTTTTATAAATGACTTGGATGAGGAAGTGGAGGGATGGGTTAGCAAGTTTGTGGATGACATAAAGGTTGGGGGTGTTGTGGATAATGTGGAGGGCTGTCAGAGGTTACAGCGGGACATTAATAGGATGCAAAACTAGGCTGAGAAATGGCAGATGGAATTCAACCCAGATAAGTGTGAAGTGGTTCATTTTGGTAGGCCAAATATGATGGCAGAATATAGTATTAATGGTAAGACTCTTGACCCAGTGTGGAGAATCAGAGGGATCTTGGGGTCCAAGTCCATAGGACTCTCAAAGAAGCTGCGTAGGTTGACTCTGTGGCTAAGAAGACATGCGGTGTATTGGCCTTCATCAATCATGGAATTGAATTTAAGAGCTGAGAGGTAATGTTGCAGCTATATAGGACTCTGGTCAGACCCCACTTGGAGTACTGGGCTCAGTTCTGGTTGCCTCATTGCAGGAAGGATGTGGAAACCATAGAAAGGATACAGAGGTGATTTACAAGGATGTTTCCTGGATTGGGGAGCATGCCTTATGAGAATAGGTTGAGTGAACTCAGCCTTTTGTCCTTGGAGTGATGGAGAATGAGAGGTGACCTGATAGAGGTGTATAAGATGATGGGAGGCACTGATCATGTGGATAGTCAGGTGCTTTTTCCTAGGGCTGAAATGGTTGCCACAAGAGGACACAGGTTTAAGGTGCTGGGGAGTAGGTACAGAGGACATGTCAGGGGTAAGTTTTTTACTAAGAGAGTGGTGAGTGTGTGGAATGGGCTGCCGGCAACGGTGGTGGAAGCAGATATGATAGGGTCTTTTAAGAGACTTTTGGACAGGTACATGGAACTTAGAAAAATAGAGGGCTATGGGTAAGCCTAGTAATTTCTAAGGTAGGGACATGTTTGGCACAAATTTGTGGGCTGAAGGGCCTGTATTGTGCTGTAGGTTTTCTATGTTTCTATTAACTTTGGCAGCATCGACGAACATGTCAAAGGAGAGAGAAAGAGAGACCACTCGAACACAGAGGCCTTTCCTCCAGAGCAGCAAGCAATGGGCTGCCATACACAGACTCCTTCCCTGGCAGCAGGAAGAAATTTGTCACA
Source organism: Hypanus sabinus (assembly GCF_030144855.1). NCBI lineage: Eukaryota > Metazoa > Chordata > Chondrichthyes > Myliobatiformes > Dasyatidae > Hypanus > Hypanus sabinus. Next base: position 25,193,008 of record NC_082726.1, on the reverse strand, counting down.
GCAGCGATCAAGAGGCAAATCACCAGTGCTGAGCCCTTGCTTGCCTTTCACCTCTGTTTCAATCTTCCTTGACACTTTAATTGGCAATTAATGGACTTTTTACTTGGCGAAATGGAGTCATCCATGGGCTTGCACCCCATTTCTAAGCTGCTTTGCCTCGAGGTCACTCACCTCCTGGAATTTTCTTGGAGACGGCAAAGCATTAGATCGATCTCCAAACTGTAACTTGCAGGCTCTAATGGTTCCAGAAACACTTTAAGGATAAAATGAGGACATCGAAGAAGAGAAATAAACAGTTTTGTGGACTATCTGAAAGTTGTCACCTGATGAAGTGTTGTAAGATGGCACTGTCCTGACCAGAAAAAATTTGATAGTATTTGATAAATTTCAATGACAATCCCCCTCATCCTTCTAAATTCCAATGAATGCAGTCCCAGAGCCATTAACACTCCCCATATGTCAACCCTTTCATTCCCAGGATCATTCTTCTGAACTTCCTCTGGGCCCTCTACAATGCCAGCACAACCAAGCTTAGATAAAGGGCCCAACACTGCTCACAGTTGCAGAGCTAAAGGGGGAAAAGGAGAGTGGATGGAACTGATGGGGAGAGTCAGTTAAGCTAAATGGCTTCTTCTGTGTGGCTGTAAGCAACTGGTGTTTTTCGAGCCACTTTGTTAATTGTACAGAGTGCTGTTACAAACATCCCACTTACATACACTCCATATACAAGCATTTGACACCCTGGCAGGATGGATGGGGACAGATTTGCTGCAGGGTTGCCATCATCTTCTGCTGCAAGAGAAGAGAGCACCTGTATACACAACATACCCTCCCAAGCCAGAGCAATCAGGGGCTAGCTTGGGTTGTGCGGAAGTTGATGTGCTGAGCAGACTCTCTCGCTCATTTATTGAGTCAATGAGGCCATGTAATTAAAATTGATAAATGACTGTTTATGGAAAAAGTTATGCATAGGTAGGACATGGGAACAGTACAATTTGAACACATAAGGAAAAGTCCATATTAGGCCAAAGTGATCATCATGTAGCTATTACTGAGGTAGTGATTTGGTTGTTTCTGGTTGGTTGAAAAAATGATTAAATGTTCCTGAACCTGGTGTTAGGGATTCAGGCTTCTGTACCTCTGCTTAATGGTAGCTGCAAGAAGGTTGCATGGCCTGGACGACTGGGGATCTTTGATAATGGACATTGTCTTATTGAGACAGAACCTCATGTAATTACTACTGCTGGTGGGGATGGATGTGGCTGTGATGTATTGGGCTGAGACCACAACACTCTGAAGTTTCTTACCTTTCTGAACATTCAAATTGTTGTACCAGACCGTGGTGCAACCAGTCCAGGTACGGAGAAGTGTTCAGTAGCATGCTGTACCTTCTTAACCTTCTAGACTCAAGATACAAGATTGTTTATTGGTATTCTCCAGTACATGAGTATAAAGGAGAATAAAATAATTGCTACTCTGGATCTGATACAAAATAAAGAAAAAACATAATAAGAATTAAGAACACAATAAAAGCTACACCATAAATGCAAATATAAAAGCATTCCTATAAAACACAATGTACAAGCAACTATTATGTACATGGAATGATTGTATGTAAATAAAGTGAAAGTAGGTGATGGGTACTGTATTAGTGGTATGTGAGGTTGGTGGGTGGGTTAAGGGGTGGAAGTGATAATCAGCCTGACGGCTTGGGGGAAGTATCTGTTTCTGATTTGAGTGTTCCTGGTGTGGATGCTGTGTATCACAGTTTTGCCTGTTGTAGAGTCTTCCTGTCCACTGCGGTGCAGTCTCTGCACCACAGATTGATGTAGCAAGTTAGGATGTTGTCAACTGCACAGCTGTAGAAGGTCGTGAGTGTTGATGTACATGGTCCAGGTCTCTTCAACCTCTTCAGAAAGAAGAGGTATTGGTGAGCTTTCTTGACTGTGGAGGATGTGTTCTGAGACCTTGACAGGTTGTGTGAGGTGTGCTCGACCAGGAATTTAAAACTGCGCTGCCGTTGTAAAGAGGGATGTGAGTAATACGTGATTTTCTGAAGTTGATAACTTTCTCTTTTGTCTTTTGCCAGCACTGATGATTTGAGGCGTGATATTTCTTCCAAGTTTAATAATACCTTGAAGGCTTATGACTGAATGATGTAAGTTCATTTTATTATAAGCAAACATTTCCAAGAATTAATTAAATGTTAATTCTGAAGCATTCTGAAACATTAATTAGCATTTAAATATAACCATTCAATTTTCAATAGACCTGCTCATGGGGAGTTGAAAGCAAATGTGCTGAAGTAGAAAAGAACTGGATGAATATGTGTCAAAGTGGTCCAATTTACAGAGGAATATTAGGTTCCACCAGCATTACTGACAGCATCTCACAGTGTCAATTCCAGAAAGTACAAGACCATAAGGAAGCCCTGAGCTTTCAGTCAGCAGTTTGCATTATATTTTCACTAAGTTTCTGTCATGTGCTGCTATGCAAATGCAAGATGACTGCAATTCCCTGCCACTTACCGGTGGAAAGTTGGTGTAACTGTTTTGCTTCAGCTTGGACCTAATTCAAGTACTTCTTCTCCTTTTACCTCTATTCCTGGGAATGGCAGTGAGACTTCTCGGTTAGTTAGATGTTGTTAAAAGTATAATTTATGTATAACTTATGTTCGGTGTGTTGTCTGAATCTACAAGCCTGTGATTCTGCTGCATATTTTTTGATTGTACCTGTACCTCTCTGTACTTGTGAACATGATAATAAACCAGACATGACTTGAATGAACTGTTTCTCATTGATTCTAACATTCTGCATTGGCTATTTGTAAATTAAAGTTGCGGAGTCCTTTCTTTCTCTCATTTAAAAAAAATATATCTCAATAGCTTTAAACTTTCCAAAGGATCGTAAAGAACAGATAAGGAATTTACTACATTGCATGACTCCCCAGTGTTATTTGTGAAACAATGAACTGCACTTGTCTTTTGGCACCTGAACTGCTTTTCATCATCAAGTCTACAGCACAGAAACAGGTCCTTCTGTCCTAAGCACCTATGCCAGCGATCGTATATATCTATACTAATCCCATTTACTCATACTTGGGCCATCTCCTTCCATGCCTTATATTTAAAAATGATTGAATAAGTAAAACAATAAATGATATCACAAATGTAAAATACAGTTTTTTACATATATTGAATAAGTAATTAAAATATTAAAGTGTAAATCAGAAAATGGAATTTTCTGGAACTCGGAGGATTGAGCAGGATCTGTGGAAGGGTTGGAGAAAGAAATACTGATTTTTTTGGATAAACCCTGAAACAAAAATAAACTTCATTTCTCGCCTTATTTCCAGATCAGGAATTTCCATTGAAATGAATAGTGATTCCAATACTGCACTGTGTCAGGTTGGCAAAGGTTTGTGAGGGGTGGGACTTCCACTTCATCTATCACTCAACGCACCCTGGATTTATGGTGGGTCATCTGAATCAGTATTGTCCTGAGTTGTAATGGACCAAATGTGCATGCCAGATACTGTGAAACTCCTTCCAAAACTAGCTTGATTTGGTGCAATCTCTTCTGGGTGCAGCATTTGTCCAAATTCAATTCTGTTGGTTCTATATTGTGGCCAAGAATCCAGCAGCATAAGTTAATGACCTTAATACATGGGTTATCCTGATGGTGAAATATAAATTTGTTTCATTAATGTTTTTAATTAGAACAGATTAATATCACTTGACAATGGCTGTGACAACACTGGATTGTACAAAGTTTCAACACTCAAGGCTTTCCAGAAAGAAAATTGCTATCTTGTGAGGTTCCAGATCTACAGGATTTGCTGGACTCAGCACTGACCTTTTCTTAGAGTGGGAGGGTGTTTCAAGGAGGAGGCTGTTGCCATGGCCATGTGGATTCTCATGTAATCCCCAGCATTCTAGGGACATAACAGAATGTCTTCAGGTAACGAACAGGTTACTGATGTCCATTGTCATTTTTGTCCATAAGTCAGAAAAACTCAAAAGTTGCTTGATTTGATAGCTATACCTCCACAGAATTGCATTGAATGACTGATAAAAAAAGAAAATAAATGTTAAAAGTGAAGAGCAAGAGAGGAACATGGACAGAATGCTGAGAGGAACACAACAAATCAGGCAGCATTTATGGAGGGGAATGAAGAGATGACATTTCAGGCTAAGTCCCTTCATCATGACTGGAAAGGAAGAGGGCAGAATCCAGGATAAGAAGGTGGTGAGCATAATGAATAAGGAGGAAGGGAGAGAAATCATCAGAGGTTGAAGAAACCAATGCTCATGCCATCAGGTTGGAGGCTATCCTGATAGAATATGAGGTGTTGATCCTTTAATGTGAGTTTGGCCTCATCATGGCAGTAGAGGAGGCCATTGACAGACACGTCAGAATGGGAATGGGAAGACAAATTGAAGCTGGAAGCCTCCAAGTGAGATTGACACTTGCAGTAGACGAGCAAACGTGCGTGATGAAGCCATGCCCAAATCCACATTTAGGAGGCCACACTGGGAGCACCAAGTACAGTAATTGACCCTGATAGACACTTAGGTGAAGTGTTGCCTCACCTGGAAGGACTTTTTGGGGCCCTGAATGGTGGTGAAGGAGGAGGTGTTGTGCAGAGATGTAGGTGTAGAGAGACTATTTCCGCCCTTCATTGGAATGAATGTATATACTGCACTTATGTAGGGATCTCAGTACTATTAACTGTGGTGTTAACTTTTCAGGCTAACAAAATGGCCTCTCTGTATTGTTATAATGAAATGGCTTCTCTGTAATGTTACTTAATGTTGAAATGGGTTTCTGCAGTTGGAATGTTTGGGTTATGACTGCAGGTAAGGGGGGAGACTAACCAATGGAGAATTGTTATGCTATCTTGTATGTGTGAGCTGAGCGGGAGTTTACTGTCTTTTTTGGGAGGCGAGCGAGGAGGATGTATGTGTGAGGAGTGGACAGCGGTTCCATGGCGGTAGATACTGGACGTCGGCAGTGCGGACAGTGGCTGAAATCTCAGGAGATGGTTGTGGATGGAACCGGAGGCGTGAGCTCCAACGTATTAAAATATTATGTGCACAAACTGATAAACATACTGATTTGGTGCCTTTAGGTTATCTGTTTCTACTAACCCATCACTTAGAAATAACTGTAAAGTTGTAATTATTTACTCGCCTTTGGTGTATTGCCCGATATTTGTGTTGTGAGCGTGTACTGGCGGGGCATACACAGAAGTATTGCACATTTGGTGGGGCAATGGTGATTCACCCTAGGTGAACGGGAGTAAATTGGGGGCACAGATGCTACACATGTATTTCAGACTTTTAAATATAATAATATTATGGGAGCTTGTTCATTTGCATGGGGTGCCCATAAGTTGGGAGAATATAATATCTGTCCTGTTGTTTCACTCAGGCTGATTGGCCCATAAGAGGCAACTAGCCTACAGAAATGAGAGAATCAGTCCCTGGCCCAAAAAACCCAGATGATATTTTGACAGCTTGTGCCTCTTTACTGGTGGACGTTAAGACACAGGAAACTTCAGATTGTGGGCGAAAGAGCCCAGACCTGTTCTGCACTGTTTTATGTTCTTTTTTAAACAAAACCACTAATCACAGGATTGTTTGTCCTTTATGACTCCAACATGAGAATTATATAGGAATACATTGTATCCATGAAATGCCCTGACTAAATTGTGCTGGTTATGTAAATTCTCATTACTGAGCTATAATTGTGTTTGATTTCTAAACTTTGATGAATAATGAAAGCCAGAAGTAATATAGGGAGTATAAATTGGCATGTAGTGGCTCATATGGCCAACATATCTTTGGATGCCAATTGATTTACTCAGTGTGTAGCTAGGTTCTTTCTTCAGCATCTACCTAAAAGGGAAGGCTGGGATTTGCTTGAGAAACCCAACACTACTTTGAGCTGTAAGCCTAGATGAAACTTTGGATTAAGTCAGATAGTAGCCTGTTCCTCTAATATAAATCCTTGTAGTGAACACAAGGTACTTAAGGATCCATGGAAGAATTTTTCAATAGAATCAATAGATTACCAATTGCCTCTCATACCTCACTGAGAATTGGGACATTCAGAGGAGGAGAGAAAATTAGTACAAAGATCAAAGTTCAAAATAAATCTATTTTCAAAGGACGTACTGGATTTGTCACCATATGCAGTACTAACTTGAGTTATATTTTCTTAAAGGTATCTACAGGAAAAATAGAATAGAATTTTACAAAAAAACGATACATAAACAGACAAAGATTAACAAACTCTGTGCCAAAGGCGGCAAACTGCAAATAAAAAATAAAACTGAGAACATGGGTTCTGAATAGTCCTTGAAGCCATAAATGAAGAAAGCTATGGTTTCTTGTGATTGTGAGGGATAAAAGGCACTGAAGGATTTAGGACCATTAGATAGTTAATTTAGAAGATGAAAGTGAAAATGAATGCTGTTCTATATTGAAAATCTGTAAATGTCTATAAGGAGACCGCCAGTTTAACAACTGTAAAATGGTGCTAATTGTGATCACTATTATACATGATTACCATAAAGTCCTTGTTACCATATGTGGTAATAGCAATGACATCTCACAGCTATCAACAGAATGCAAAAGATTAAGATACAAGGAAAATTAATTAGTTTCTGCACTGATAAAAACAGGAATTGCTACTTATCTTTAGTGGGTCAGGCAGTATCTGAGGGGTTTGGGGCACATCTTTGGCTGAGAATTGCTGGGGTCCTGTGGTGTTCAACTAAGGGTACCATCCACCCTGTCCTGTCCAATACTTTTCATAGAGTCCAATAGGGTAATATTAATGGTCTCAGGTTCTGTCTATTTCAGAATGAATTCTCTGCCTCAGACATGGTTATAGTTATTATTCTATAGATTTGTTGAGTTAGCCCAGAAGAAAATGAATCTCAGGATTGTATATAGTAACATACTATATATGTACTTTGATAATAATATTCACTTTGAACTTTGAACATTGACTCTAATCTGATTAACAGCCGGCTTACATAACTCCAAGACTTTTGGGTGGCGTGGTAGCTCAGGGCTTAGTGTAACGCTGTTACAACAGCAGAGACCCAGGTTCAATTTTGCTGCTGTCTGCAAGGACTGTGTTTGTTCTCTCGGTGACAGCGTGAGTTTCCACCGGGTGCGCTGATTTCCTCCCTCATTTCAATTTCACACGGGTTAGTTGGTCAATTGGTCAATGAGCTGCAATTAGAGGGAGCATAGACTCGTTGGGGCAGAAGGGCCAGTTACTGTGCTGTATCTCTAAAGAATTATCATATATTTAACATAGCATTGATAGGTTTTGCAAGAGTGTGATTTTTTTGTGCTATTTTGCATTTATTTGTCAACTGGCACGGCATTTTCTCTGTAGCTACAGCATTATGTACCGACAGTATGCATGGCATGATCTGTCAATGATGTGCAAACTGAAGATTTCAACTGTATCCCAGTACAATAATACAAAAGTTATTCCAAGAGATCTGATGAAGGGCCTCGGCCCGAAACAGTGACTGTTTACTCATTTCCATAGATACTGCCTGGCCTGCTGAACTCATCTGGTATTTTCAGTGTGTTGCTTTGGATTTCCAGCATCTTTAGATTTTCTCATGTTTGTGCTATTCTATGGTATGTCTGTCAGGAAATTAAATTGCAGTGTTGCAGAAAAAATAGGAGAGAGGGAATAAGACTGTTAGGAATTTTCCTCTGTGGGCTAGCATGGATGCATTAGGCTGAATAACACCTTTCTGTGTCAATAGAAGTTTAAGGTAGTTCAATGGAGAACTCAAGGAACTCAAGGTTCCTTGAGAGGCCCTTCTACAGGAGCACAATGACATTGTAAGATAAGAAGTGACAGGATGCACCCCATTCTGGTACAGAATTGTCAATGCCCCAAAATGGAAAAGCCTACTGAAAGCAGGGGCTACAGCCCAGTCCATCACAGGAAAAGCCTTCTCCACCACTAAGCATGTCTATGAGGAGTGTTGGCACAAGAAAGCATCATCATCCAACACCTCCAACATCCAGGCCATGCTCTCTTCTCACTGCTGCCATCAGGAAGGAGACATTGGAAACTTAAGTCCCAACCCATCAGATTCAGGAACGGTTATAACCCTTCAATCATCAGACTCCTTAACCAGCGTGGATAACTTCACTCACTTCACTGAATTGATTCCACAACCTATGGACTCACATTCAAGGACTCTACAACTATTGTTCTCAGTATTAGTTTATTTATGTACTTACTATTATTACTATTTGCCTTCTTGTATTTTTGTTTTGCCTTTCCATATTGGTTGTTTGTTAGTCTTTGCCGGTGCAGATTTTCATTGATTCTATTGTATTTCTTTGTTCTCCTGTGAATGCCTGCAAGAAAATGAATCTCAGGGTACTATATTGTGACATATACGTATTTTGATAATAAATTTACTTTAAAAGTTGAAATAGAAGCAGTAGGTCATTCAAATCCTTTTGTTGTTCTGTCATTTAAAACTTTTAATTTTATTAATTAAAATTAGTTCAATTAAACACTTTCCTGCATAATCCCATATCCCTCACTTCCTTCTAAAGAGCTCCCAGTTGTGTACATATCTGGTCACCCCATTAAAGGAAAGATATGGAGGATTTGGAAAGGGTGCAGAATATTTCCAGGGTTAGAAGACATGAGCTATAAAGAGAGGTTGGACAAACTTGAGCTGTTTTCTTTGGTTTGTCCTCTGGAGGGGAGAACATATAGAAGTTTATACAGTCTTGAAATATGTGGTTTTTTCACAGGGTAGAAATGTCAAATATTGGAGGACATGTATTGAAGTGCGGACGAGGAAAGTGTGGAGCTTTTTTTTCACACAAAGACTGGGCTGCCAGGGAGAATGATGGAAGCAGGTGTGAAAGAGACACTTAAGATGCTTTTAGATAGAAACAGGAATATGTAGGGGATGGAGAGATGTAAATAATGTGCAAGTAGTAGAGATTTAGTTTGACATGGCATTGTGTTTTCTGGGGCTATATCTGTCCCCCTTGTCCTTGAAGAAAGAACACTCAGTTACTCTGGGCACAATGGGAGATTACCAAGAACAGTGAGCCCCAGAGCATTCAAAACTGTTGAGGATAGTAGTACTTGTACTTTAATTTGAAACAGCAAATACAGTAGTTTATAAAGCTATGATTTATTGTATGGTGTATTGGTGAATAAACTTCTGTAAAAAAAAATGGTATTGTGTTTGGCACAGAGACTGTAGACCAAAGGCCTGTTGCACTGTTTTTTGTTCTATCTCGGTCAGTGACTGGTGATCCTTACCCCTGGGTGATTGATACCCTGTTACACATAACATGGAATATTTTTATTATTGTCTTGGAAGCAGTTAAAAGCTTCGGTTTACATGCTATCCACAAATCATGTCATACACAGGGTTACTGGATAGAAGATTCTGAAGGGTGACAGGAGGTTTCCTCATCTTTATCCTGGGTGTCCAAGCGGTAGTGCTGAACAGGAAGCAGTTATAGCCAGGGTAGCCTTACCAAGGTGTGATAGTGTGGAGTGGTTTTGAAGAAGGTTGTTGTGGTCTGTTGTGTCAAAAGTTATGGAGATGTCAAAGAGGATGAGAAGCAAACTCATACAAATGTATTGTTGCCAAACCCTTTAAGAATATTTCTTAACCTTAACAGGGTTATTCCATTTCCTAATGACACTACATTATTACCTTAATAATTTCCTCTTTCTGAATAATTATTTTAAATGAACAGATTTTTTTTCCTTCTTAAAATACATTGATTTCTTTTGTGCAGAATTTCTTTATGTTTCAACATTTCTACATAAAATACTTAAAGCATTCCACTTATAGCCCAATATAAATTGCTCATCTGAAGCCTACAAGTTAACATGAGTTGAAAAAGTTTGGTGAAGAAATTGACTTTATTGAGTGTAATAATCGTAATTCATAAAATAGAACTGTGTTGACAAGATTTTAGAAAATATATTAATCCTTACAATAGCATCTACATTATAAATTTAACAAGTTAGTAGGAGCAATGCAAAGTATGATTATAACACTTGTATATTTAAGGAGCATATTAAATACATTCAGAGACCACTTTATTTGGTATACCTGTACACCTGCTCATAAATGCAAATATTTAATCAGCCAACCATGTGGCAGCAACTCTATGAATAAAAGTATGTAGACATGGTCAAGAGGTTCAGTTGTTGTTCAGACCAGACATCAGAATGGGGAAAAAATGTGATCTAAGTGACCTTGAGCATAGTATGATTGTTGGTAAGATGGGATACTTCAAGTATCTGTGAAACTGCTGATCTCCTAGGTTTTTCGTGCTTAGCAGTCTCCAGAATTCAGAGAGAATGGCGTGAAAAGCAAAAAGAAAAATCCAGTGAGTGGCAGATCTGTGGGGAAAATTCCTTGTTAATGAGAAAGCTTAGAAAAAAATGTTTCAACAGTGGTGTGCAGAACAGCATATCTGAATACACAACACATCAAATCTTGAAGTGGATGGAACACAGCAGCTGAAAAGCAAAAATGCACCAAGTCACATGAGTGAATCTGCAGATGCTGGAAATAAATAAAAACACAAAATGCTGGCAGAACTCAGCAGGCCAGACAGCACCTATGGAAGGAGGTAGTGACAACGTTTCAGGCCGAAACCCTTCATCAGGAGTGAAGTAACATGGGATGGTGGAGAGGGGATAAGAAGTGGGGGGAGGGATGAAGTAGAGAGCTGGGAAGTGATAGACTGAAGGGAAATGGGCTAGGGGGATGGTGGAGAATTATGGGAAATAAAAGAGAAAGAAAGGTAGGGCTTGGGGGAGATTATAGTGAGGGGGGAAAAAGAGAGAGAAAGAGAACCAGACTAAAATAATAGATAGGGATGGGGGTAAGGGGAGGCAGGGGTATCAACAGAGGTCTGTGAGTTGGATGTTCATGCTGGCAGGTAGGAGGCTACCTAGGCGGAAGATAAGGTATTGCTCCATCGACCTGCGTGTGGCCTCACCTTGATGGTAGAGGAGGCCGTGGACAGACATGTCGGAGTGGGAGCGGTCTGTGGAATTGAAGTGTGTGGCCACAGGGAGATCCCGCCACTGCTGGAGGACTGAGCGCCGGTGTTCGGTGAAATGGTCTCCCAGTCTGCGGCAGGTCTCCCCAATGTATAAATGGCCACGTCGGAAGCACCGGATACAGTATATCACCCCAGTTGACTCGCAGGTGAAGTGTTGCCTCACCTGAAAGGACTGTCTGGGGCCTGGGATGGTCGTGAGGGAAGAAGTATGGGGGCAGGTGTAGCACTTCTTCCGTTTGCAGGGATAAGTGCCTGGAGGGAGGGCGGTGGGGAGGGATGGGGGGGATGAATGGACAAAGGAGGCACATAGGGAGTGATCCCTGTGGAAAGCCGAGAGTGGGGGGGGGGAGGGAAAGATGTGGCTGGTGGTGGGGTCACGTAGGAGGTGGCGGAAGTTACGGAGGATCATACGTTGGATCTGTAGGCTGGTAGGGTGATAGGTGAGGACCAGGGGGACTCTATCCCTGGTGGGCTGGTGGGGGGATGGGGTGAGGGCAGAGGTGCGTGAAATACGGGAGACGCGATGAAGGGCAGAGTAGATAGTGGACGAAGGGAAGCCCCTTTCTTTAAAAGGGGAAGACATCTCCTTTGTCCTAGAATGAAAGGCCTCATCCTGAGAGCAGATGTGGCAGAGGCAGAGGAATTGAGAGAAAGGGATAGCATTTTTCAAGTGACCACTTTATTGGGCATAGGAGGTCCTGATAAAGTTGTCACTAAGTGTACACAGACATAGTCAAGAGATTCAGTTGTTGTTCATATCAAGCACCAGAATGGGGAAGAAATATGATCTAACTGATTTTGACCATGGAATAATATTTGGTGCCAGATGGGGTGGTTGGAGTATCTCAGGAACTGCTGATCTTCCAGAATTTTCATGCATAACTCTCTAGAGACTGCTTTCCCACTCAGAAATAGGGAATAGAGCACTCTTGTGCTGATGGATTTGGACTGCAGCTATCCGCACCTTGAGGTAAGGTAACCCTTTCAGTAATGTCTAAAAAATTAATGTTTTGACATTTTGTTTTTGGTTTGGCCATTGCTGATAAGACCAACTTTTATTACCCGTCTGTGAAAGCCTCTCACTTGCTGCTGCCAGAGAAGAGGTCTGCGTGCGGTGGTTTCTCGCTCTCTCTCGCTTGCTGCTCCTGAGGGAAGGTCCTTGTGTGTGAGTGATCTCTCTTTCCCTCGATGCAGTCAGTAGTGGTGTCGGAGCAAGGCTTAATCAAAGCAGATTGTTGATTTGGACTCCTGTTCAGTTTTTATGATGTGTTGTAGTTCCAGTTCTAGTCCTGGTCACTCTTTTGGTTACTACTTTTGGGTGATTTTTGATTTCGGGGGCAGCCTGCAGATAATGAAAACTGAACTGAAATATGCTTTTTGATTTTGTGTTTTATATTCTGTGTTTTTGCTTGTTTGTTTTGTTGCTGTTAGCATAATTTATTTGTGCATGAGGGGGAAGGGGAATTTGGTGCTTGATATTTTTCTTTGGATGGGATAGTTCCATCCTTTTTCAATGTTCCTTGACTGTCTGTGGGGAAGACGAATCTCAGGGTTGTTTACTGCAGACATACTTTGATAATAAATGTACCTTGAAGAGAAGATAGCTTGGGTTGGCTATTTGTTGGTAGGGTTGTTCGCCAAGCCTGGTTGTTAGCTCATAAGCATTTCATTACCAGAGAAGGTGATTTCATTAGTGCGTTACTGAATGCTGTTTCTTCCACATACTCGTGTTTATATTGGTCCTGATATAAACACTGTTCTGATTGGTTGGCTGTTGTGCTGGCTGCTAGTCTCCACTGAGACCTGGCCAACTGGATAGCTGAGTGATCGCTGCTGGCCGGTATCCCTCATTTTTGGTCGTTGTGAGCCCCCCCAGTCCCAGTAGCATCCTCATGAAGCTTTTCTGCACCCTCTTCAACTTAATGACATCTTTCCTACAGCTGGGTGGCCAATACTCCAATACCCTGATGTTCTGCAAATACTGCTGTACTCCATGCGTGGTTTCTCAGTAACTTGTACAGTTGCAGCATGATGCTTTTGGATGACTAATCTGGTAACTTAACTAATGCACTGCTGACAAACAGTACTGAGCAAAATTCTTAGGCCCTCTAGATTTTTGTATAAATCTTGTTTCAGATGTTTTTTTTGTTTCTGCATTAGTGTGTCAGTAGAAGACAGCAAATTAAAGATTTCTAAAAACTTAAATGTTACAGAGATATGTTTGTATTTCACAAGAGAAAGTAACATATTAAGTAATAGATCACATTTCAAATAAAAACTTGATTATTTTGTTGGTACGTACAGTAGCCCAGTGCATGATTGAACAAAGATAGCAAACAGGTTGCCAATATCAATGATAGGATGAGTTACATTAAATAACTAATTAACTGAAGCAGAAATGGGTGTCGAAGGAATCAGACTAGGTGAACGACAACCAGACGAAAAGGTGAGGGTGTGGCAGATGTGACAGTTTAATCTTCAAATCATGAACTCTTACACCGTGGCAAGAGTGAGTGCAGCAACAAGACACAAGGTAGTCATCTTTGAGCATCAGCAAGCAGAAATACTGCGGCTGACAGGAGTTTCAAAATGTGCCGTTCAAGCTCTTCTGAAGAAGCTCCAAGAAATAGGCAAGGTTGAGGACCAGAAACACAGTGGTCGGCCACAGAAACTGAGTGCAGCGGCTGAAAGATACATCAGCCTGATGTCCCTTGTAAATCAAAGATGTTCAGCTCTGAACTCACAGAAATTACTGGAACTCAAGCTCACCCTTCTACAGTTTGGAGAAATTTTGTCAGAAGTGGTCTTGATGGATGAGTTGCTGCTGAAAAGCTATTCCTCTGATGTGGAAGCAAAGCCAAGAGATCTACCTACACACACAAAAACACAAAGACTGGGTTGCTGAACAATAGCAGCAAATATCAGGACTGATGAGTCAAAATTTGAAGTTTTTGGCTCAGACTGGAGGCAGTTTGTCCATTGAAGTGCTGGAGAGTGCTACAAGGATCAGTGCAGCCAACAGTGAAGTATGGAGGAGGTTCCCTGCAGGTTTGGGATTGCACTTCTGCAAATGGTGTCAGTGATCTGGTTAGATTTAATGGAATCCAATGCTGAGAAGTGCAAGTAGATTCTCATCCATCATGCAATACGGGAGACATCTGATCAGCTCCAACTTCATTCTTCAGCAGGACAATGATCCCAATCACATGGTCAAGGTCATAAAGAACTACCTGCAGCACAAAGAAGAACAAGGAGTTCTGCAACAGATGGTATGGTTTCCACAGTGCCCTGACCTCAACTTTATTAAGGCTCTTTGGAATTACCTGGAGAGACAGAAGCAAGCGAGACACTAAAAGTCTGCAGAAGAACTGTGGCAAGTTCTCCAAGACGTTTGGAATAACCTACCAGCTGATTTTCTTATAAAACTGCTTGACAGTGTACCAAAGGGAATTGATGCAAAGGGTGGCCACACAAAATATTGATTTCATTTACTTCTATACTGTTTAATGCTATTCATAGTTATTTTTATATTTTAAAACTTTTCATTTCATAATTTTTGAAAGCTTTACACATTTCTTACATGAGCCAAGGTTTTTGCACAGTACTGTATCTCCGTAAAACTCAGTGGCATAGCTGGACCACGAGAGAGTTACCAATGAGGGCAATTAAAATAAGAGGTGGAGAAAATGTTCCATTGGTCTAACATCACTGGGCTCTAGCTCTTCTGTTGTCAAAGCCCAGTATGACCTCACACAGTCTTCCAAGAGGGTGCTTGTCTCCCAAATCAGTGGCTGAGCTTGTAGAAATTCTATGTAGAAATTCCCTCAGTACCAGCAGCCAGTGCTTACACATAATGACCCTGTCAGTCAAATCCTCCCCTCCCAGGAACACCAACTGTCAATATGTGCAGGAACCACTGGATGCTTGAGATTTTTTTTCAACATTCACAGACTTACAGTAACACTTGAAAAATGTAAAAAAGTCAGAGTCACATCAAAAGGAAACAGGTTATTCAGGTCAGCTAGTTCAGGCTGGCTAAGATGCCCATCTGAGCTAGCCCCTGTTATACTTTGTAACTTCAAATCTAATCAAAAGAAAAACATGGGAACACAGGAATAAGCTTGTCTATAATATTACTGAAATGTTAAATGTACAACGTCCCATTTGCCAAAACTTAATCCAATATCTTCTAAACCATTTATATACATGTTACTGTCCAAATGTCTTTTAAAAATATTATTGTACCTGCTTCAACCACTTTCTGTGATAGCTCTGTTTACATATACACACCACTATCTGTATAAAGTAGACTCCCCTCAAGTTCCTATTAAGTCCCTTTTCACGTTCAACTTATGCCCTCTATTCCCCAACCCTGTGGAAAAGTCTGAGTGCATTCACCCATCTATGACAGTGATTTTATATACTTCCGAAAGATAACATCCATCGCTCCTAGCCCTTCACTTCAATCCCGTGAATTCTTGTAAATCTTTTGTGCAGTCTTCACAGTTTCCTAAAATATTTCCAATAGCAAAGTGACCAAAACTGTTCACATACTCCAAGCCTCCCCAATGACTTGTACAGCTGTATATTAACCTTTTAATTTTTATATACAGCGGTCTGACTGGTGAAGGCCAGCATCGAAGAATCCTTCTTTACCGCCCCATCTAGCTGTGACTCTACATTCAGTGAATGTACATTCCCTTTGTTCCACAACACTCCCCAGGCCCGTACCATTCCTTGTGAATGTCCTATCTTGATTTGACTTTGCAAAATGCAACACCTAGCACTTATCTGAATTAAACTCCATTTGCAATTCTTCAGACCAATTACCGAACTGATCAAAACCCTGCTGTAATTTTTGTTAACCTTCTTCATTGTCCGCTATACCACAATGTTTTCAACCTCTGCAATCTTACTTGCTCTGTTTATTTTCATTGAAATTGTGATACAGGTGACAAGCAATGTGTTCTGTTGCACATTTTTATATTAAATTAATTTAAACATTCAAATGATTTACAATAAATAGTCATGAAAATCACTCTCTTCAAGAGGTCAATTTCTTACTTGGATTTACTTGCACTGGGTCTAACCCAGCACAGGCTAGGAGCGGCTTTCAGGCTATGTTTCGGAAGGTATTGTGGAAATCACACCATATTGTTGGTCTCAATGAGGATGTCATTGCACTTTCACAGTGATAGCTGTAGCAGGCTTTGGATTGGAAATCCTGGAGTTCAAGGGTTCAAAGGTCCAAATGTTCAAATGTTCATTTTATTGTCAAAGTATGCATGTTCAACACAACTCTGACATTCATTTTCTCTAGATAGCCATGAAATGCAATTCCTGGATGATCTGCACCTTAACAGCTGAGGGGAGTGCAGAATGGGAGTATTCAATCTGGAAGAGCAAACTTTCCCAAATGCATCGGAGGGCAAAGGTCTGTTAGTGCCAACAACAGTTTTCACAGTTTGGAAAGCTCTGCTGCTTAGTCTCCATCTACTGAGACATGCAGTGAGCAGTGCAAGATCTCTGTGCTGTTTTTGCCACCTGGATTGTAGCATAAAGTATGGAGGTCAAGAGAGTCTGCCTGTACTCAGGATTGACACAGTTAGACCATTGGGAATGTTTCCAGGTAGTGAGAATGAACTTACTTAATGCGGCAATGGGTAGAAGCAGGTCATTGGGATCTAAACCATTCAATTCTTTTGGGACAATGAGGGAGCTGGTCTTGGGGTAAATGGTGGATCAAACACTTCTTATGACCAATCTGTTCCTATTTTAGTGAGCATTGCTTGACCATCCAGTGCAATATTTACCCCTAAGTACGTTTTTTTCTGGTATCAGCGCAAGTACTGTTTATGGCTGATTTTAGTGCTGGTTGAATCTACCAGTACAATTTCTCTGGAAGCATTCTGATTCAGATTAGTTTGTTGTCCTATACAACAGGATGCAATGAAATTGCTTTCTTACGTGAAGCAAGTGGTAATACCGGCAACAGTAAATATAAAAATAAATACAGAAACAAGTGCAGAACTGCAGAATGGTGCAAAGATCGTACTGCAGTCAGAAATGTTGCAAAAATAAATGTTAAAAGGCTAATAACAAAACAGAAAAGTAGGATTAAGAGTCCGAAAATGTGGCAGCACCACTGGGAAAAGACATTGATATTGGTTTAATGTTGTCACATGTACTGAGATGCAGTGAAAAGCTCGTCTTGCGTACCATTCATGCTGATCAAATCATTACTCAGTGCATTGAGGTAGAACAAGGCAAAACAATAACAATGCAGAATAAAGTGTAAAAGCTACAGAGAAAGTGCCATGCAGGTAAATAGCAAAGTACAAGGTCATTATGAAGAAAATTGTGAAAAGGATGATTTGTTCAGAAGTCTAGTAGTTGTGGGGAAGGTGTTGTTTTTTGAGTCTGGTACTCCAGGCTTTCAAACTCGTGTATGTTCTCCCAGAAGGTAGAAAAGAGAAAAGGGAATGGCTAGGGTGGTAGGCGTCTTTGATGATACTAATTGCCACCACTGAAAGTGGACTAGATGAAAGGAAGTGATGAGTGTTTGGTAATCTGGGCAGTGTTTACTATTCTCTGCAGGCTCGATCCAGAGCAGAGCAATTGTTATTCCAGGCTGAGATTGAACCTGTCAGGATACATTCCATTGCACATTGTTTGAAGTTTAGAATACCCTTGTGTTACAAGCACGATTTTCCTTGACACCTAGGAACGTAAATTCTCTGATATGCCTTCTTGACCACCACAGCAATGTGAAAGGACTGGGTGAGGATGGCAGGAAATTTGAAGCTGTCAACATTCACTACAGCAGCTCAATTGATGAAAACAGGATTGTGTTCACCTGCAACCCATCCCCCCATCCCCAGCCATTTCCTTCTTCCTTAGTCAACAACCAGCTTTTTCATCTTGTTGAGGTTAAGCCTAATTGGCTATTTTTATGATGCCATGACACAGGATCCATGATCTCTTTCCTGTAATCATCTCTTCATACATTTATCCTCCATCATCATCATCATTATGTGCTGTGCCATATAAAATTCAAGATGGCACAGCTATGTATAGCAGCAACTCTTTGCAGGCTGTAGAAAATTGTACCAGTTTTCCTCTTAATTATACTCCTTTTGAACTACTTTTACTGCACTCTGCAGGATGTAAACCTCCCCTCAACAACAGACTATGAAATTACAGCAATTACCTTCAATGTTCAACAGTTAAGTGTGGAGCAGTTAGGCACAGTGCCTTTAAGGGTGAAGGCTATGGCTGAAAACACAGCAGGAGAGGCAGAATTCTACTAGGCTGAAGCGTAAAGGGATGAGGCTCCTCTACCTACTATCCTGGTGGTGAATGTACAGTCACTGGAAAATAAGATTGATAATCTCAGGGCAAGGCTGCTGAATCAGAGGCAGATGAGGCCGATCTCAGTTGTTTGTGGCACTGAAGCTTGGTTAAATGTGGGTACACCAGATGCAGTGATATGACTGTAAGCTTTTACAACTTTCAGAATGGATCAAACCTCGAACACTGCTAAGGAAAAAGGTGGCAGTGTGTGCTTTTTAGTCAATTGCACAGGCATTGGAGGTATGCTAATTTCTTTTTTCCCCAGACTTGGCACAACTAACGATTAAATGTAGACCATTCTATTTGTCTCAGCAGTTCTCATCTGATTGCAGTTTACATACTACCAGCATACTATTATAAGCAAGCACTCACAAAACTGCATAATATTGTCTGTAAACAGGAAACTCATCCTGGTGCATTTCAAGACTGGATTTTGGCAAGTTGGATCATTTGGCTGAAGAGCAAGACTGCAGAGTTCAAGAAATCTAAGAAATGGTCTTGGGAGGCAGAGGAATGGTTATAGGATTGCCTTGAATCAATGTGGACTGGGCTGTGTTTAACAACTCATCTGAGGACCTGAATGACTATACCAGGGTCGTTACAGTCTTTATTAAAACATTTGTGGATGACTGTGTCCCACAAAATCATTCAGGGCTTTCCCCGATCAGAAGCACTGGATGAACAATGAAATCTGGAATCTACTGAGAGTAAGATCAGAGACATTCAAGTCTGGAGATCAAGAATGCTACAAGAGGTGCAGGTACGATCTCCAGAAAGCCATCTCCTGGGCATAGTGGAGATTCCAGCCTAGACTAGAATCAATAAGGGATGCTTGACATCTGTGGCAGGGTTTGAATGCCATAACCTCCTACAAAGTTAAATCGTGTGATAGTGGAGACAGCAGACCTTGGCTTCCAGATGAGCTCAATGCTTTCTATACTAGCTTTGATCACCAGAACATGGAGGAACCATCACGTACCCTCACGTTGCCCGGTGATCCTTTGGTCTCCGTAACTGAAAATGACTTGCAGTCTGCCTTCAAGAGAGAGAATCCAGTGAAAGCACCTGGTCTGGATGGAGTGCCTGGCTGAGTACTGAAGACCTGTGCTGACCAGCTGGCTGGTGTATTTTCAGATATCTTCAACCTCTCGCTCCAGCAGTGTATGATACCCATTTGCTTCAAGCGAGCTTCAATTGTATCAGTGCCCAAGAAGAGCATGGTAACCTGTCTAAATGATTATCACCCAGTGCTACTTACATCCACAGTGATTAATTGTTTTGAGAGGCTGATGTTGCAGCAAATCAGCTCAGGTCTGAGTGGTGACGTAGATCCACTCTAATTTGTCTACCAAGACAACAGGTCTATAGTAGATGCTATTTCACTGGCTCTTCACACAACCCTGGAACATCTGGACAGCAAAGATGCATACATCAAGATGCTCTTACTTGATTACAGATCAGCATTTAATACCATCATCCCCTTTAAGCTAATCAGTAAACTCCAAGGCTTGGACCTCAATACCTCCTTGTGAAATTGGATCCTGGATTTCCTCATTTGTAGATCCCAGTCAGTTCAGATTGGTAAAAACTTCTCCTCCATAAGCCATCAGCACAGGAGCACTGAAGGGATGTATACTTAGCCCCCAGCTCTACTCACTTTGTACCTATGAATATGTGGCTAAATACAGCTCCAACCCCATATTCAAGTTTGCTGATGGTATCACTATCGTGGGCTGTACCAAAGAGGGTGATGAAACAGCATACAGGAGGGAGATTGAAAAGTTGGCTGAGTGGTGTAATAACATCAACCTCTCACTCAATGTCAATTAGACCAAGGAACTGATAGTAGGCTTCAGAAGAAGGAAACCAGAAGTCAATGAGCCAGTAATTATCAGAGGAATAGAAGAGGAAAAGGTCAGTAACTTTAAATTTCTGTAAGTCACTATTTCAGAGAACCTATCCTGGTCCCATTATATAAATACAGTATAATTGCAGAGAGAGCATGACAGTGCCTCTACTTCTTCAGGAGTCTGCAGAAATTCAGCATGACATCAAAAACTTTGGCAAGCTTCTATAGATGTGTGCTGGTAAGTGTGCTGACTGATTGCATCACAGCCTGGTATAAGCACATCAAAGCCTTTGAATAGTAAATCATATAAAAGGTAGTGGATTTGGCCCAGCATATTTCGGTGTAAAATCCTCCCAACCATTGAGCACATCTACATGAAATGTTGCTGTAGAAAAGTAGCATCTATTATCTAAGATTCTCATCAACCAGACCATGCTCTTTTCTCAGATAAAAGGTACAAGTGCCTCAGGACTCACACCACCAGATTCAAGAACAGTTACTACCCATTAACCATCCCCTCTTGAACAAAATGGGATAACTACACTCATTTAAGGACTCTTTTATCTTGTTAGTTCATGCTTATTATTTATTGCTATATATTTATTAACTGCATTTGCAGTTTGTTTACAGTTTACAATTACTGATGTTTACAGTTTGCAGATCCTGTTTACGGTAACTGTTCTATAGATTTGGCTAAGTATGCCTGCAGCAGAGGGAAGAAACACCTTACACCTCCTTTGGCAGAGACTTATCTCCACCCCAGAACCCAGACATTTATCACTTGTGAGTCAACTGGGGTGATATACTGTAAAACTATCAACTCCGTCCTCTATCGCGTCTCCCGTATTTCACACACGTCTGCCCTGACTCCATCCCCCCGCCAGCCCACCAGGGATAGAGTCCCACTGGTCCTCACCTATCACCCTACCAGCCTACAGATCTAATGTATAATCCTCCGTAACTTTTGCCACCTCCTACGGGATCCCACCACCAGACACATCTTCCCCTCCCCGCCACACTTGGCTTTCCACAGGGATCGCTCCCTACGCGACTTCCTTGTCCATTCATCCCCACCATCCCTCCCCACCGACTTCCCTCCGGGCACTCATCCCTGCAAACGGAAGAAGTGCTACACCTGCCCCCACACTTCTTCCCTCACCACCATCCCAGGCCCCAGGCAGTCCTTTCAGGTGAGGCACCACTTCACCTGTGAGTCAACCGGGGTGATATACTGTATCCGGTGCTCCCGATGTGGCCATTTATACATTGGGGAGACCCGCCGCAGACTGGGAAACCGTTTCGCCGAACACCAGCGTTCAGTCCTCCAGCAGTGGCGGGATCTCCCTGTGGCCACACACTTCAATTCCACAGACCACTCCCACTCCGACATGTCTGTCCATAGCCTCCTCTACTGTCAAGTTGAGGCCACGCGCAGGTTGATGGAGCAATACCTTATCTCCCACCTGGGTAGCCTCCTTCCTGTAGTCATGAACATCCAACTCACTGACCTCCGTTGATACCCCTGCCCCCCACCCTTACCCCCATCCCTATCTATAATTTTAGTCTGGTTCTCTTTCTCTCACTTTTTTCTCCCCTCACTATAATCTCCCCCCAGCCTTACCTTTCTTTCTCTTTTGTTTCCCATAATTCTCTATCTTCCCCCTACCCCATTTCCCTTCAGTCTATCACTTCCCAGCTCTCTACTTCATCCCTCCCCCCAACTTCTTATCCCCTCTCGACCATCCCATGTTACTTCATTCCTGATGAAGGGTTTTGGCCTGAAACGTCGTCACTACCTCCTCCCTTAGATGCTGTCTGGCCTGCTGAGTTCTGCCAGCATTTTGTGTTTTTGTTTATTTCCAGCATCTGCAGATTCACTCGTGTTGCATTTATCTTTAAGTGCTTTATTTGCAACACTTTGCAAAGTAGTGAAAGAAAAACCAGGAGGAAGATGCAATTTTTTGTAAAAATGCTATCAAGAATTTTGTTCCAATTTGAGTAAACACAGCCCTTTAGCAAAACAGTGAACTTTGCCAATAAATACAACATGGGAAAGTCTAGACTTAACGATTGACAGGAAATCCATTGAATTATAACAACTTTGTAAATAATTGTCTTCAAAATGAAATGGCCTTTCAGAAGTGTAAAGACTTTCTAGAGGTACTGAAGGTAAGAATGTAAATTGAAAACTTAATGTACCCGAAGTTTTTAAGTCATTGTATTCTGTGGAAGAATTGAAAGATTAAGCACCAGACGAGATGAGGTTGCAAGGAAAAGCAGATGAAATTGGAGCAAAGAGCAAATAGCAAAGAGGGAGGATTTGTAAAGGGAATCAGCAGAATGTATGAGATGGACTTGTTGATCCTGGACTGTGACTTGTGCTCTCTCAGTGCAGGTGAAAGTAATGTTGGGTGGTTCCCTACCTCACCACCCAGACCACCATAATGGCCTTCTTACAGCTTGTGCTGTTGCAAACATAGCCAAAGAGTCAAACAACTAGGAAACAGGCCATCCAGTACATCACATTCCTGCTGACCATAAACCATCCACCTACACCAATCCTTCACAAATTCCATCTGAAGGTTAATGTGAGAATTGCCAAAAGCAATTTCACTTTGTGTATGAAATTCTATTCCCACACTAAGCTATTCTGTTGGATAACAGAGTATCCTTCTAAAACCATAAGATATAGGAGCAGAATTAGACCATTCGGCCTATTGAGCTTGCTCCACCATTCAATCATGGTTAATTTTTTTCAACCCTATTCTCCTGTCTCCATCCCTTACCCCTTCAACCCTTTGCCAATCATGACCTTATCAATCTCCGCCTTAAATAAACTCAATGACTTAGCCTCCATCATTCTCGGTGGCAATGAATTCCACAGATTCACAACCATTTGGCAGAAGGAATTCCTTGTCATCTTGCTTTTAAAGAGACATCCCTGTATTCTGAAGCTGTAGTCTTGGATACTACTTTGTGCTAATTTGAATTACCAGACATTTTGCTAACAACTAGGAGATGGGTACTATTTGGAATACAGAAACAGTTTCATTAAAGGTAAGATATGAATGTATTGGAAACAGTTCAGAGTAGTTTTAATTGTCTAATGTGT
The DNA here is from genome assembly GCF_030144855.1 of Hypanus sabinus. Lineage (NCBI taxonomy): Eukaryota > Metazoa > Chordata > Chondrichthyes > Myliobatiformes > Dasyatidae > Hypanus > Hypanus sabinus. The sequence goes on along the minus strand of NC_082726.1, from coordinate 25,169,583 downwards.
GGTAGTCTCATAAGAAACTGTTGGACAGGCTAGACTTGGATTCAATTGGGTTTCAAATAATTAAAGAAGACTTGACTGGAATAATCTGAAGGAAGTGACAAGGTGGTTTTGGAAATACTTCCCCTTGTTAGAGTTTGGATAAGAGGTCACTGTCTAAATTTAAGGGCATATTTTTAAGACATTTGAGGTAAATATTTTTTTCTCCTAGAGGTTCATAAACCATTGGAACTATAGTTTCAAATGGCAATGGAATTTTTCAGCTGGAGCCAGATGTAATAAATAAAAAAATTCCAGATGCTGGAAATCTGAAACAAAAACAAACCCGGAAAATGCCAGAAACACTCAGCAGGCCAGGCAGCACCTGTGGAGAGAGAAACAGAATTAACATCTCAAGTTCAAACCCTTAGAAGAGAGAGAAAAAAGGTAGTTTTAAATTTGGGAGTAGGTGGGCTGTCCTTTTCCACTTACATTCCTGATACAGCTCATGCTCTCTGCACATCTTGGCAGTTTCCATTTCACTGCTACTTTTACTTAAGGATTAATTAGTTGTATTTTAATGATAGCATTGATTGAACTGAGCTCTGTGCATATTGTTATTTTGGTATTGGTTTATTATTGTTACATGTACGAAGATACAGGTGAAAAGCTTGTCTTGCATACTGTTCATACAGATTAATCCGTGCATTGCACACACAGCATAGCTAGAATAAAGTAAAACAGTAATGATGCAGAATAAAGTGTAAAAGCTGCTAAAGAAAGTGCAATGCAAGTTAAATGATAAAGTGCAAGATCAAATTAAGGAAGATTGTGAGGCCAAGAGTCCATCTTATTCTACATGAGGTCCATTAACAATGGGATTGAAGTTCTCCTTGAGTCTGGTGGTATCTACTTTCAGGATTTTCTGCCTTCTACCCATTGGGAGAAAGGAGAAGAGAGAGTTCTGAAGTGTGTGGAGTCTTTGGTGATGCTGGCTGCTTTACTGAGTCAGTGAGTATATTTAGAGTCCATAGAAGGGAAGTTGTTTCCTGTGATATACTGAGCTAAGTCCACAGCTCTCAACAATTTCTTGTTGTGACTTGTATAACTGTTGTCATACTAAGTCATTATGCATCCAGACAGAATATTTTCTATGGTTCATTGATGAAAGATGGTAAGAGTCAATGAAGATTTGCTGAATTTATTAATCATCATGAGAAATTAGAGGTCTTGGTCATGACGTCAATGTGGTTGGACCAGGACAGGCTATCGGCGATGTTCACACCTGGGAACCTGAAGGTCTGGACCATCACACCAGAATACTATTGATGTAGACAGGAGAATGTGTACTGCCCCCTCCCTTTCTGAAGTCAATAATTAGCTCCTATTTTATATTATTTACTTTCTTCATCTTATTCACACAACTGCTTTTTGTAAATACTAATTAACTATAAAGCTCCTTGAGGTGTTCAGAAGATTTGATGGGACCAATTAATACTTCATTACCTCCTCTGGTCTCTTCACAGATAATAAATATTGGGTGTTTCCAATCTTTTCTGGTTTACTTCTGGGATGCATTCAAAGCTTGAACAATGCTGTTTAAAACAACCTAAGATAAACATTTCCAGGTAATCCTTCAGGGCAAGTACAGATAAATAAATGAAGTCCTAAATCATGTGTAAGACTTATTTATTTCCCCCTTACCAGAAACAATGATGGCATGATGTACAACAGGGCCAGACTTGAGTTTTAAGGGCTGTGTTTCCCAGAGTTAACATTTTACTCTGCAAATGGTAATTCTTTATCTTGTCATTGTACACATCAACTGAGTAGACGGACTACCTCATAAATGCTTTCATGGCTTTGGAAACATGCTTTTCTGCATTCTATATGGAGAATTAAATGACTTTGGTTTAATTTACTGCACTCTTAAAAACACAGATCAATATTAACAGCAAAATGAAGAGATGTGTTGCTGACATTTGCTGCATTTTGAGGCTGAACTTAACTCTAGTTCTTGTCTCATAAACATCTCCGTACTTAATTTCCCACTTCACTCCTGCTAAATCTCATCGTGTCCACCTTTTTGCTCTCTTCCTTCCAGCTCTCCTTCACGTTTTGGCCATCTATCCTGATATCTCATTCTGCAACCCAGTGCCATTGCTAGAAAGTGCCTATGTGAAGATTTCAGAGCTTCTTGCTGTAAAGAGTGTTGGTATAATCAAACCACAGTGTGAGGTCACTCATTCTATTTTGATGTTCCACCTCAAACCCATGCACCTTCTCTGAGTTGAACTGGTATTTGCTCCAATTTCTTCCTGAAGTGGGTCGTCTGCTTTGTTTTTCCCAAAGTAATTCATCACAAGACCTTCCACCTCTAGTTGCATCATCCAGCCTCATAAGCTTTATTGTTGGTCACCTAATCTACCCATCCTCATGACAGTCATCCTCTACTCTCATTAAAGCTGCTTCTTCATTACCTTTCCTGGAATATCGTTAACAAGCAATCAAATTGGGATTCTGCCTTTGGAATACCCCAATAATTAGATACACTATTCAAATAGATTTATATAGAGATAAGTATTTTAAAAGTTAAATCATCAACAAATAATTACCATAATATAATTCACCCACTGGGTTCATGACACTAATCAAATGAGTTGGCTAGTCAATCATGTGCCAGGTTCTCTGATGAGTCCAGTGCTGGAGCAGGGCCATTTGCAGTGACATTGGACCCCCAGGTCCTCTTTTTTACAGCTGGAACTTTGGACCACGAGTGATAGAAAGTCAGTAAAACCTCCCACATGTACAATGTACTGTGTATGTTAATCAAAATGACTTCTTTGTTTTGTTAAGAGTAGGAATGCTTCTTTGTATGATAAGTGCTTTCTCTCGCAGTTGTTTAGCTTTAGACGTGCTGATATCAGGATTGTATTCATTTGTTGACCAATGGGGAATGTTATTTTGTCTTGTGAGGCTGGGAGCTTGGGGGTTTTCGCAGTTTTTTTCTGGGGAGTCAGAAAGAAGATGCCTAGGAAGGTGGACGTGCGCTGCAGTGCTTGGTCGACCACCAGGGTGGTCCCAGGTGCAAGGACGTGGAGGTCAGAGGAAAGTGATAAGGGGTTGAATGGTTCGATGGTTGAGCTCCAACGATGTGCACTAAACTGACTGAACTTTGATAAGTTGGTGCCTTTACTTTATTTTCTTTTCCTTCATATATATTGTATTGCATAGTACTCTTTTAGTTTTAGTAAAATTTTTAAAGTGTATTCCATAACACTGTCTGGTGTGAGTTTGATATGGTGTGTGCACGTGCTGCATAAAATTGATTCTCACAGCATCTACGTGTAGGGAAGGTGGGGTTGCTGAGTGGCTGGATGTCCTTTTCCCCTAGACATATACCAGCTGGTTGGGTAAGTGTTGCATTTGTGGGGGCTCATCCGGGATCATCATACAAGGCCTGGAGTACAGTCTGCCGATACTTCTCCGGCATGACCAGTTGCCAACAGCGGGGTTGGTCCGGAGGCGCCGTGACCCGGTACAAGACTTGGTTCTTCAATTTTAACAGAGGCCACTCCTTCAATAACAGAGACATGGACAGGTGTTTCGCCTTATTAGCCAACTCCACATCCCCCTTCTCTACCGCTCTCCACACAGTGTCAGGACCCAGATCATTTTGCTGAGCAGCTGCCACTTCCCCCGGACTCAATTCTGGCAACTGTTTAACCTGCAGTGCGGTCAGGTCACTGTAAGCTAGGGGTATGGCGTCGTCAAAAACCCCGAAATGGTCCATGGCTTGCTTCAGCTTTCCTCTTCCCTTGGCCTTCACGGTGATAGCAAACTGACACATAGCCTTCACTCCAGGGACAGGGACACTCTCCCACTCCTCGTCCTTCTTCTGTTCCCCCGGCTCCCGATGTGACAAAGCATCTGAATCGACAGTCCTGCTTCCTGGGCGGTACTTCAGGCTGAAATCGTATACTCGATGCCCTGTAGCATCCAGTTTAGCTGAAGTCAGAATATAAGTGAGAGGATCATGGCTGAAGCTGGGGGTGTTCTCAGGAGCCAAGCCTACTCCGGACGGGGAGGTAGACTATGAGACCTGGATCGAGCATACGTCTTTGATATTAGAGAGCCAGATGCCAAATCTACTAGTTTACTGGGTGAAACTTGGGGATGGGAATGGGCCTGTCAAGGTACTCCATCAGAATCACCTGCTGCCCCTGGGCCAAGCGGTGCAAGTGGACAAGGAGCCAGAGTGGGAGGTTGTGCCTAGTACAAGGAATCTGTGAGGGTGCAGAGCGAAGGAAGAGGCCGCTGCTGAAGAGCCGGGATGGGTTCTGAACCCTGGAATGGATACCAATTCGGAAGATGACAACTCAGATGAGTGGCCCCTGTTCCCATTCACTGGCACTCCAGTACCAGAAGAGGAGGCTCCTGGCCCTTCCCATTTGGGCGAGAGGAGGGAAGGTGTCGATGGTCAGATGGAGAGGCAGCCAGTGTTGAGGGGAGAAAGGGAGGAACCCCGTGAGGGAGGGGGTGAGGGTCTGACAGGTAGACCTGGAGTGTCCGAGGCAGAGAGTTCACAGGTGAAGAGGGAGCACAGTGAGGGAGAGGATGAGGGTCCGACAGGAGTGTCCAGCATGGGGTCTGAGGCGGAAGGGTCGGCAGAAGGGGTACAGAGATCTTAGACAAGTAGGTGCCCCCCGGAGTGGTTGATGTATGTGGTGCCAGGAGAACTCAAGTGTGCTTTCTACTGCTCTGGATAGTTATGTTGCTGTTTTCTGCACCTGGGTTAGGTTTTGTGTGTTGCAAGAAGCATTGGGGAACTCTGGTAATGTAATGAGGGCATGACATTTGCTGGTGGGGAGAGAATGTACAATGTACTGTGTATGTTAATCAAAATGGCTTCTTTGTTTTGTTAAGAGTAGGAATGCTTCTTTGTATGATATGTGCTTTCTCTCGCAGTTGTTTAGCTTTAGACTTGCTGATATCGGGATTGTATTCATTTGTTGACCAATAGGGAATGTTATTTTGTCTTGTGAGGCTGGGAGCTTGGGGGTTTTCGCGGTTTTTTCAGGGGAGTCGGGAAGAAGACGCCAAGGAAGGTGGACGTGCGCTGCACTGCTCGGTCGACCACCAGGGTGGTCCCAGGTGAGAGGATGTGGAGGAAAGTGATGAGGGGTCGAATGGTTCGATGGTTGAGCTCCAATGATGTGCACTAAACTGACTGAACTTTGATAAGTTGGTGCCTTTTACTTTATTTTCTTTTCCTTCATATATATTGTATTGCATAGTACTCTTTTAGTTTTAGTAAAATTTTTAAAGTGTATTCTATAACTGTATCTGGTGTGAGTTTGATATTGTGTGTGTGTGCGCAGCATGGACTTGATTCTCACAGCACCTGCTTGTAGGGGAGGTGAGGTTGGTGTGTGGCTGGATCTCCTTTTCCCCTAGACATATACCAGCCTGTTGGGTAAGTGTTACACACAGAATCATTGGCTGTTGATCAGCTCGACCCTGACCACAGTTCCAGCTAGGGGTAGGACTGAGAAAGGCAAAGTGCATTTTGAAGATGCAAAAAAAATGACTGAGAGAGGAGGGGATTAAAGGGAATATTATGATAGGAAGACTAACTGACAGATGTGATGCCAAGTCGGAGTGAAAGACTATTATCATATAGTTGTAAAGCTCTTTCAAGTACTGTAACATATTTGATCTTACTTCTAATCATTGACAACAATGGCTCCCTTCATTTGGACCTTTGATCTGAAACACCATCACTTGCTATATTTTAGTTTAGATTTCCAGCATCTGCTGTTTTTTTTGTTCTTCTTTCTTTTTACATTTCTTTCTTTCCTCCTGCTTTTCTTTTTCCTTTTTCCTTTATTCCTTTTGTCATCCTTCATTCCCTCTTATTTCTTTTTCTCTTTTCAACCTTCTTTCCCTTTCCTTCCTAACACAGACCAGCTTGAAGCCAGCAGCTTTGTATGGGATGGGATCGACTCCTGTAACAGCATGACATGAGGCTTTGACTGGTTCATGCTTCAAGACAATCCATATACTCATTCTCATACAGCAAAGAATCAGACCGTCAACCCTCCAAGTCCTTGCCAACCACCATGCACCCATTTGCTCCTCTCCTCATCAACTCCTTCTAGATCTATAGTGAGTTGCTTCAAGTTCCTGGGAGTCAATATTTGAAAGGATCTATCCTTGGCCCAACACACTGATGCCAGCATCTCTACTTCATTAGAAGTTTAAGATTTGACAAGTCACCAAAGATTCTTGAACATTTCTATAGATGGAAGGTGGAGAGCATTCTGACTGGTTGTAGCACCACTCAGTATGGAGTCTCCAATACAGAGAATCACAAAATGCTACAGACTGTTGTAGATTCAGCCAGTTCCAAAATGGCACAACTCTGCTCACCACTGGGGACGTCTTCAATAGGTGGTGCCCCAGGAAGGCAGTATCCATCATCAAAGACCCTTAACATCTGGGACATACTGTACCTTCTTCTCATTACTACCTTCAGAGAGGAGGGGTAGGAGCCTGAAGACACGTTCAATTCTTTAAGGATAGCTTCTTCCTCTCCGCCATCAGGTTTCTGAATGGTCCATAATGCCACCTTGTTAATCAATCTTAGCAGTATTTATTAACTTTTGTAAATTGTTGCATTTTTCTCATGTCTTTCACTGTACTGCTGCTGCAAAACAACAACTTTCTTGACATATGTTAGTGATAATAAATCTGAGTCTGATTCTGATTCTATCACTTACTGAAACACTAGGATTAATTTACATTGGTAAATTAGCCTACCAGCTCACATACCTTAGAAACATGGGAGTTAACCAGGTCATCTGGAGGAATTCATACAGTCACGGGGAGGATGTGCAAATTCCACATAGACAGCACTGGAGGTCAGGGCTGAAGCCAAGTCACAGGAGCTGTGAGAAAGCAGCAGCTCTACTCATTACACAACCTTACAGATGAGGTAAAATACAGTCCCAAACAGCACTCCCAAAATGATGCATCAAGCTAGTGTTTCCTGCCTATAGAACAAGCTTTGGCATTGATTCATCAACACTGAAAGAGGCCTGCCTTAGGAAAATATTCTTGGTAATATTCATAACCTATCATAATCTCATTTAATGGATCAAGTGAAAGGGCAAAAACTATTCAGACAAATAATCCTCCCTGTATTTATTCAGCAATTAGCTTGTTGGTTCAAGAGCACTAAAATATAAAAGTAAAAATGTAATATTGAGACTTTATAAAGCACTGGTGAGGCCTCACTAGCTGTATTATGAGCAGCCTTAAGCCCCTTACCTAAGAAAGGATATGCTGAAACTGGAGAGGAAAATGTTTCTGGGATTGAAAGGCTTTTCATGTGAAAAGTATTTGATGGGTCTGGGACTGCATTCACTGCAATTCAGAAGAATGAGTGGTGACCTCATTGAAACCTATCGAATGTGAAAGGCCTTTTAAAGAGTTCATATGCAGCAGATGTTTCCTACAGTGGGAGACTCTAAGACCAGAGGACACAGCTTCAAAATAGAGGAGCATCCCTTTAGAATGAAGATGAGGAGGAGTTTCTTTAGCTAGAGAGTGAAGAATCTGTGGAATTCTTTGTCACAGGCAGCTTTGGAGGCCAAGTCTTTATGTACATTTAAGGAAGAAGTTGATAGATTCTTCATTGGTCAGGGCATGAAGGGATACGGGGAGAAGGCAGGAGATGGGGCTGAGAGGGAAATTGGATCAGCCATGATGAAATGGCAGAGCAGAATTAGGCTAAATGGCCTAATTCTAGTCCTATATCTGATGGTCTAATGGTCTTATGGTTTTCTTGTCATTTTTAAAATTTAGAGATACAGCACCTTCCAGGCCAACAAGCCCTTGCCGCCCAGTTATACCCTTGTGACCTATTAACCTTTTAACTCATACATCCTTGGAATTTGAGACAAAAGCTATGGACTCACTTTCAAGGACTCATCATCTCAGGTTCTCAATATTTGTTGCTTTTTTATTTATTTATGTACCTGTCCGTCTGTCTGTCTATCTATCTATCTATCTATGACTTTTTCCCTTTTTGAATTTGCACTGTTTGTCATCTTTTGCACTCTAGCTGAACACCCAAGTTGATGCAGTCTTTCACTGATCCTGCTATGGTATTATTCTATTATGGATTTATTGAATATGCCCAAAAATAGAATCTCAGGGTTGTATGTAGTACTTTGATAATAAATTTATATTGAACTTTGAACTTTGATATCAGAGCACCCACATGGTCACAGGGAGAATGTACAAACTCCTTACAGACAGTGATGGGAATTGAACCCAGGTCATTGGTAGTGTAATACTTTAGCGCTAACCACTACATTACCCTACTACCCATGCAGTGTTATGGTGATCCAGTGGAATTTGTTCTGCATATTTATTTTCTAGTGATCTCGGAGTAATCAGCAGATGTTTAAGTACTGAAGAAAACACACAAACATTGGGATGAATAGTAATTTCAAGGTAAGTTTACTGAGGCTTTAGATAATTAAAATGTCCACAGCCTTTAGGACTAGAAAATAATATTTCTCAATGTTCAGAGTCAATTTTTCCCATGCCTCAATTCTCAGCAATTATAGTAACAGGGCTTTGGCTTGTATGCACAGATTGAACATGCTGCTCTGTTTACCTGTGGCAATGGTGTTTATCTGCATTTGGAGATTTCTAGATGAGTAGAATAGAATTTTTATGTCAGCTTCAAAATGTATTTAATGAATTTTAAAATTTGTTTCCAGCATAGGTACTACCCACTACATCTACGCCAAATATTGCTGAATCTTTTCCACCTATACTTTGCTCATATCTCTCCATTCCTTTGATATTCGTGTCTACATCTTTACAGCATTTTGAATGCCAATATCTTACCTGTTTCCACCACTACCCATGGCAGCCTATTCCAGGCATCTCCCACCCTGTGTAAAAAAAAAAACTACCCATATATCTCCTTTAAGCTTTTCCCCCTTAACCTTAAATACACGCCAGGGTAGTATAGCACATTTCTACTCTAGGGAAAAGAAGATCCTGTCTCCTTAAAATGTGCTGGCCAAGTTGTTTTAGAGAGTGTGGTGGGGACATGGAGTGTACTGTCAGGGGTGGTGGTGAAGGCAGATAGCACAGGAGTGTTTTTAAAGACCCTTAGGTGAGCACATGAGCATTGGCTCTTAATGGTCAACATGTGGGAATGAAGAATTAGATTATTTAGGAATCATTGGTTAAATTAGTTCAACATATCATTGTGGGGCAAAGGACCTGTTCCTGTTCTGTATACTCAATGTTAGATGTTCTTTGTTCTGTGCTCAGTGGAAACTTTAATAGGTACACCTGTACACCTGCTCATTCATGCAAATATCTAATCAGCCAGTCATGTGGCAGCAACTCTATGCCTACAAGCCTGGAGATGTGGTCAAGAGGTTCAGTTGTTTTCACACCCAACAGCAGAATGGGGAAGAAATATGATCTAAGTGACTTTGGCTGTGGATGTTTGTTGTTGACAGATGGGATGGTTTTAGTATCTCTGAAATTGCTGATCTCCTGGGATTTTCACAGAAAATAGTCTCAAGAGTCTACAGAGAATTTTGCAAAAAAAAACAAACAAAAAAAAATCTAGTAAGCAGCAATTCTATTGGGTGAAAATGCCTTGTTAATGAGAAAGGTCAGGGGAGAATGGGTAGACTGGTTCAAGCTGAAAGGAACGTGACAATAACTCGAATAGCCACGCATTACAAGAATGATGTACAGAACAACATTTATAAACATACAACATGGTGAACCTTAAAGTGGATGGACTACAGCTGCAGAAGACCACAAGCATAACTCTGAACACTTCATTATGCACAGAAGGTATCTCATAAGGTAGCCACTGAGACTATTTTTTATGTTCTATGTTCCTCGTAAAGAAACATCATTGAAAGCCAAGAGCAAATATTTTCATTAACTTACTGCACATTTGTAAGGTTACAAACAAGGGAATTGATTGGGAATAGTAATGATATCAAGGAATTTGGGATTTCTGCCTTGCTGTAATATGAATACAACTGCAAGGGAGTAGAGTAAATTTACAAACATTAGCCATAGTTAGAGAAGAAAACCCATGCACCACAACAGCTAAATACCCATTGAGTAACAGGAATGAATCACTTAGTGGCCACCTTATTAGGTATAGGAGATACTTCCACATCTTTGTGGTGTTCTGCTGCTGCAACCCATCCGCTTAAGCTTTGACATGTTCTACTCCCAGAGATGCTCTTCTACACTGCCGTTGTAACATGTGGTTATTTGAGTTACTGTCACCTTCCTGCCAGCTTGTGCCAGTCTGGCCTCTCCCATTAACAAGGTGTTTTCCCCCACTGAACTGCCACAGCCTGAATGTTTTATCTTTGTTCTTTGCAACATTCTCTGCAAGCTCCTGAGACTGATGTGAATGAAAATTCAAGGACGATTTGCGGTTTCTGAGATACTCAAACTATCCATCTGGCACCAGCAATCATTTCACGGTCAAAGTCACTTAGATCACATTTCTTCCCCATTCTGATGTTTGGTCTGAGCAACAATTGAACCTCTTGACCATGTCTGTATGCTTTTATACATTGAGTGACTACCAAGTGATTGGTTGATTAGTTACTTGCGTTTACATGTGGGTATGTGGGATTACCTAATAAAGTGAACACCGAGTGTAAATCTGTACAGATAAGGCTGTTATAAAACAAACTTTTTTTTCATATCTTGCAGTAAGAGACCGGAAAACTTAGGAATTCCACATACATTTTTCAGCTCTGAGAACTCATTTGCATTTGTAGTTGGTCTTGAATGCACTCAAGGATGTGAGGAAAACAAAATAACTGAAAGATTTAGCATTAAGGTCTCCCCAGAATCCAGGACGCCTTCAAAAGGCGTTGCTTCCAAAAGACAGCATCCAGAGTTACAGACTGCCATCACCCAGGACGTGTCCTCTTCTCATTGCTACGATAAAGGAAGAAGTTCAGGAGCCTGAAGACACACTCCCAATGTTTCAGAAGCAGTTTACTCCCCTCCACCATCAGATTTCTGAATGGACAATGAACCCATAAACACTGATCAGTATTTTTCCCTCTCTTTTTGCACTACTTATTTAATTTATTTTTCTATACATATACTTATTGTAATGTATAGTTTTTATTATTATATGTTGTAATGTATTGCTGTCGCAAATTTTGTGACATACCCCAGTGTTATTAAAGCTGATTCCGATTCTTAAGGACAAGAGCAGTCTGCCTGAAGCAAGCACTCAAACAGCTGTGATTACTTTCTGCTTCATTACACTTGAGTACATTAAAGGTGAAATCTCACTATTGGAGCATCTAGTCTGGAACCTGATGACTAAAAGCAAATAACCTCAAGGGTTTTTTTTTGTAAATTGCTCTTTTTATTTGAAACCTGTGGAAATGGTGATGTTAATTGTGAAAGCCACCAGCTACATTTCCTTCAGACCCATTTGCAATCTGCTCCACAGAGGAGGAGATGAACTATTCCAGAATTTATCTTATACAGTGGCATGCAAAAGATTGGGCACCCCTGGTCAAAATTTCTGTTACTGTGAATAGCAAAGCGAGTAAAAGATGACCTGATTTCCAAAAGGCATAAAGTTAAAGATGACACATTTCTTTAATATTTTAAGCAAGATTACTCTTTTATTTCCATCTTTTACAGTTTCAAAATAACAAAAAAGGAAAAGGGCCCGGAGCAAAAGTTTGGACACCCTACATGGTCAGTACTTAGTAACACCCCCTTTGGCAAGTATCACAGCTTGTAAATGCTTTCTGTAGCCAGCTAAGTCTTTCAATTCTTGTTTGGGGGATTTTCACCCATTCTTCCTTGCAAAATGCTTCTAGTTCTGTTAGATTTTTGGGCTGTCTTGTATGTGCTGCTCTTCTGAGATCTAGCCACAAATTTTTGATTATGTTTAAGTCGGGGAACTGTGAGGACCATGGCAAAACCTTCAGCTTGCACCTCTTGAGATAGTCCATTTTGGATTTTGAGGTGTGTTTAGGATCATTATCCTATTGTAGAAGCCATCCTCTTTTCACCTTCAGCTTTTATTTTCACAGGCGGTGTGATGCTTGCTTCCAGAATTTGCTGGTATTTAATTGAATTCATTCTTCCCTCTACCAGTGAAATGTTCTCTGTGCCTCTAGCTGCAATGCAATCCTAAAGGAAGATCAATCCACTCCCATGCTTAACAGTTGGAGAGGTGTTCCTTTCATGAAATTCTGCACCCTTTTTTTCTCCAAACATACCTTTGCTCATTGTGGTCAAGGAGTTCTATTTTAACTTCATCAGTCCACAGGAATTGTTTCCAAAATGCATCAGGCTTGTTTAGATGTTCCTTTGCAAACGTCTGACGCTGAATTTTGTGGTGAGGACACAGGAAAGGTTTTCTTCTGATGACTCTTCCATGAAGGTCATATTTGTGCAGGTGTCGCTGCATAGTGGAACAATGCACCACCACTCCAGAGTCTGCTAAATCTTCAGGAAGGTCTTTTGCAGTCAAATGGGGGTTTTGATTTGCCTTTCTAGCAATTCTATGAGCAGTTCTCTCGGAAAGTTTTCTTGGTCTTCCAGACCTCAACTTGACCTCCACCGTTCCTGTTAACTGCCATTTGTTAATTACATTACGAACTGAGGAAACAGCTACCTGAAAACACTTTGCTATCTTCTTATCACCTTCTCCTGCTTTGTGGGCATCATTTATTTTAATTTTCAGAGTGCTAGGCCCCTATTTAGAGAAGTCTATGGCTGTTGATTGTTGGGACAAGGTTTGAGGAGTCAGCGTATCTCTAAAGCTTTGAAATTTGCATCACCTGGCCTTTCCTAATAATGACAGTGAACAAGCCATGGTCCTAACAAACTATTTAAGGTCTGAGACCATGGTAAAAGTTATCTGAGAGCTCAAATCTCTTTGGGTGCCCAAACTTTTGCATGGTGCACTTTTCCCTTTTTTCACTCTAAAATTGTACAAAACAAAAATAATACACTAATCTTGCTTACAATGTTGAAAAGTATGTTTCATCTTTAACTTTATGACTTTTGGAGATCAGTTCATCCTCTACTCACTTAACTATTACTATTGCACATAATTACACGTAACAGAAATTTTGACCGGGGTGCCCAAACTTTTGCATGCCACTATATATGATATTAAAAGTGCACAGCTGCAGAATAGAGGGACATACATTTACAACAGAGATGAGGAGGAATTTCTTTAGACAGAGGGTAGTGAATTTATGGAATTCATTGCCACAGATGGCTGCATAGACCAAGTTGTTGGGTATATTTAAAGCAGAGGTTGATAGGTTCTTGATTAGCAAGGGTTAAAGGTTACAAGAAGAAGGCGGTGAATGGGTTTGAGAGTGATAATAAATCAGCTATGGCAGAACAGAACAAATGGGATAAATAGTCTAATTCTTCTCCTATGTCCTTTGCTCTCAGGGTTTCCATCTATTCCCTGAATATGGTGAAAAATCCAGCATCTAAAGGGATTGCAAATTCCATTTGGGAATTCAGTGTATCCTTGAGCAAGCAAAATGGCTGTTTTTATATAAAAATTGTGAATTGGTTTATTACTGCCTGATGCATTGAAGTACAGAGAAAACCTGAACATTGTATCTATCCATACATTGCACGACAGTTGTAGGCAAAGTCCGGTAACACTCCGCTCCCCACCCCCCACCCCGCCACCACCATTGGCGAGTATCCCAAGCTGTTGAGTCCTGGAGTTAATGTTCCGTGCAGGTAGGATACACATGGGCTGGTGACTGCACACCACCCCACCTCCCATGTTGGCAAATCCCAGGATTGAGGCCTGTGCGAGTTCAGAGGTCAAGGACCTTAGTTCAAAGTCTCGTAATTGACGAGTACTGGGGTTGATACCCAGGCGTTGCTAATTTTGGAAGTTGAAGCTGCAGGTTGAGGTCCCGGGTTTAATGATTCTGGAGGTCAAGACCTGGGTTGTTATTTCCAGAGGTCAGAGGTCAGTGAGTCTGCTTGTCTGGCACAGGTAGTGGAGGTTGGAGGTCAGATGTCTGTGACTCTGAGAATCTGGGGGAAAGGGGTGGATGAGGCTCCTGAGCTTGGAGGCCTACCTGCAGGTGTGAGTGGGAAAAGGGTTTGTTTTGTTTCATTTTGTGTTATTGTTGTTGCTTGTGTTGTTCGGCTGAACATGGTGAAAATGATATTTTGGATTTTGGTGATGCGGCCTTCCCCCAGCACATTCTTATGTTGCGTTGGTTGTTTGCACAAATTAACCATTTCCCTGTATATTTTGAAAGAGTCAGAATCTGATCAATTTAAGACAGAAGTACATGGATGTAACAGAAGAGAAAAACAAACACATAATGAAGAAAATAATATTACAGTTAAAGAGAAAGTGCAGGACATGCAGGCAATAAGGTACAGGGGCCTTGACGGGAGATTGTGAAGTCAGGAGTCCATATTATTGTTCTTCAATCTTATAACACTGGCATCAGGCCGTCCTTAACCTGGTGATATGCACTTTCAAGCTTTTGTATTTTCTGCCTGGTGGGAGGGGTGAGAAGAGAGAATGGCTAGGGTGGGTGAGATCTTTGATTACGTTGGCTGCTTTACCACAGTAGATGGAGTCCATCAGTTCCACTTTCCTGTTCTGCCTGTCGTCGTGCACTTTATGAATGCTGGCTGTGCAACATTTCCTGCGTTACTTTGTTGATTTGGATTGGATTGGACTGATCTATTATAGTCAAATGCACCAAGATACAGAGAAGAGCTTTTGTTTGCATGCCACCCAGACAGGTCATGCCATACATAAGCACACTGAAGTAATGAAAAGAAAATAGTGCACATTTCCTGACTTAACTGTCTCATGTAATCATCCTGCCCTCAGGCTGATGCTTAGATTCTGAAAATAATCTGATCTCAGGTGGCTACGTCCTTTCAATTTATGAAGCTGCAAAAATGTTGACTTTCCTAGCAACACCAAAGAAGTATTGAACAATTCTCCCTGCCTGTGGTTACAGGTAAAGAACTAGCGGTCCCTAACTGTTTCATTACTAGGCAACTGCACTGATTCCACCACCTATGGACTCACTTTCAAGGACTCTATTTCTCAAGTTCTTAGTATTATTTATTTATTATTAATATTGTCATTATCTTTGTTGTATATGGACATTTTGTTTTCTTTTGCACATTAGTTGTTTGTCAGTCTTTGTGTGTAGTTTTCCATTGATTCCATTCCATTCATTCTATTGCTCCACTGTGAATGCCTGCAAGTAAGTGAGTCTCAGGGTGGGATATGGTGACATTTAGATATAGCACTTTGATAATAAATTTACTTTGAACTTTGATCTTTGAACATTGGAACTTTGAAGCTTGCAATGTACGTTCAAGGCAGCTAGACACAAAAGATGCTGGAGGAACTCAATGGGTCAGGGAGCATCTAAGGAGGAAAATGAATAGTTGAAGTTAGTTCCTTTAGCATTTTGTGCGTGTTGCTCAAGATATCCAGCATCTGCAACGTCTCTTGTGTCTCCATTATAAGGCAGATAACACTTCCTCCAGCATATCATTGTTGGTACAATTCTGTGCCCCTATAGGAACAGGATATAATAACATCTTTCAGCTGCTCTGATTTATCTTCCTGAGACAGTTTGATATAAAAGTTACATATTGGGAAATTTAGCAGCCTGGAAATCTGTATTTGTTCCATAGTGGAGCATCTCACTTGTGTCTCTCTGTACATGTGCTAGCAGAATTTTCAGAGTCCAAAGTTTATAGCATCATTTGTCAGCACTTCTGGCATTACATATCAGTATCGCTCCCTACCATACTACAGGATGGTTGTTAAGTTAAATTGTTGTATTTGACCCAAGGAACTCACAAAGACATTTATCATTCCTCTCCATGTGGCCACTACACAGAAGCAAGCAGGCAAAATCTTTACAGTGCAAGAAATATTTTCTAAGTATCAGTACCTGTACAGACAACAGTTGATGTGAGCTAAAATCTTTAAAAGGTTCAAGATTCAGGATTATTTATCACCATACTGCAATACACAAGTGTAAAGGAGAATGAAATGATTGTGACTACAGATCTTATGCAGCATAAAAAACTCAATAAGTATAAATATACATAAGATTAGCTTATATACAGTACATAAAGTGACACTAGGTGCAAGAGTATCAGAACATAAGGTGATTTTGACAGGAAATGATAACAAATGCTTCTTCAACAATATATGAATGAAGAATGTCACACTGGCTTTGGTAACACTTCCTTGATCTCCATACAGCGGTTGGGTCTTTATAAACCGCCCTGACCTCTGTAACACCACCTTATCTACAGACCTCTGCTCCATATCTCCATAATCCAGTTTAATTTCAATGACAGTGTTTTAGTTCTGTAACCTTGCCCTCCCCCACCAGTCTTCAACTGACTTGTATAATCCAAAGATTCACCTCAGCCAAAAGCATATCCAATGTACAGAGATAGAGAAAACCAAAGGTTCAGAACCCTCTGCCAAAAGAGGTCCTGTTTCATGTCTTTCGTAAATGGATAACTCTTGGGAAATAAAAATCATCTCAGCATAGAACAACAAACATGAAATGCTGGAAGAACTCAGCAGGTCAGGAAAGGTATAAACAGTTAATGTTCAAAGCTGAGAACCTTCCTTAGGATTGGAAAGGGAGGGAGAGGGAAACAGAATAAGAAGGTAGAGGAGGAGAGGAGCACAAGCTGGCAAGCATGTTCTTAGAACAGAGAATATGGAATGGTACAGCACAGGAACAGGCCCTTTGGCCAATGATATAGTACTGAACTATTAAACTAGTAATTGAACACTGTGCTAAGCTAATCCCTTTTTATGTTTTATTTGTTGAGACACAGTAGGTAAAAGGCCCGTCCGGTCCTTCAAGCCGTGCTGCCCAGCAATCCCCAATTTAACCCTAGCCTAATCACGGGACAATTTACAATGACCAATTAACCTACCAATTGGTAAGTCTTTGGAATGTGGGAGGAAATCAGAGCACCCGGAGGAAACCCAGGAGAGAACATAGAAACAGATTGTGGCTCTGCCTACCTATGTCCATCTCACTCTATTCTCTGAACATTCATGAGCCTATCTAAGACCTCTATCTTATATACTTTCATTACCACTTCTGGCAGGGCCTCCAGGCACCCAACAATCTGTCTAAAAAACTTGCTCTAGCCATCCCCTTTGCACTTACTCTCACCTAAAAGCATTCCTCTCGATATAGACTTTCTGACAACTCTTTATCTATGCCTTTCATAGTCTTATAAACTTTTATCAGGTCACTTCTTAGCTTTGGCAACTTCAAACAAAAACAACCATGTTTGTCCAACCTCTCCTGCCCGCTAATCCAAATTCTTCACCATACCTACCCTCAAAAATTTTCATGTTTCAAAAACCTTTACAGGTGAAACTGCAATTGAGCAGAGGGAAGCTTTTAAAGTGAAAACATCTGGGAGGAATTGATGGGTGTTTTAAGAAGGCAGAATCCATCACTAAGTACTCTCACCATCTGGGTCATGCCTTCTTCTCATTACTGCCATCTGGGCGGAGGTACAGGAGTCTGGAGGTATGTGCTATGATTCAGAAACAGTTTCTTCCTCTCTGTCATCAGATTTCTGAACAATTCATGAACACTTACACTACCTTTCTTTCATTTGCACTATTTATTTATTTTCATAATTTATAGTTATTTTAATGTCTTTGCATTGTATTACTGTCAGAAAGCAACACATTTCACATTATATAAGTCAGTAATAATAAATCTGTTTCTGACTTTGGGGAAAATAAAGTAGCGGAGTCAGATCGATGTACTACTGGACACTGACGGGCTGTATCTTGTATAATAGCTTCTCAAACACTTGAAATGTGTTTTGTTCAAAGAGATTACATGAGTGGTACAGATACTTTACATGTTGAATGGATTAATTGATCATGCTACATTACTACAATTATGGCACAATAGGATTGTACAGACTCGGGACAATGAACGTCAAAGAGGAATATACTGTACCTTTTCGTATTTCCATTATGTGCTTTATGAATAAAATTTATCTTTTTGGTACAAAGCTGGTTCAACTTTAACTTCTGAGCCTTCAATACAAAATCTGTGCTGGGATTCCAGAGAATGTGTCTCTCTTTTGGAGTTGGAGCCATTAGATGAGATGTGAGATTGACTGCCTCTCTGACTCTTTGGACAGATACAGTAAATTTCTCAATACTTTCTGAAGAGGACCTTGCAATTCTTTCCAAAGTTTTGGCCAACATTTGTCCCATAAGCCCATATCACCATAAACCAAATGAGTAGAATTAGGCCAGTAGCCCATCTGCTCTTCTCTGCCATTCCATCACAGCTGACTTATTTTCCTTCTCAATCTATTCTCTTGTATTCTCACTTATCCTTTCTAATCAAGAACCTATCGATCTCCATTTTAAGTATACCCAATGACCTGGCCTCTACAGTCATCTAAGGCAATGAACTCCACAGATTCACAACACATGGCCAAAGAAATCCCTCCTCAACACATTTCTAAAGGACATCCTTCTATTCTATGCTGTACTATCTGGTTCTAGACTCACCTACTATTGGAAACATCCTTTCCAAGTCCACTCTATCTTGGCCAAGTAATACGTGGGATCTTGCTTTCTGAGAATTGGGTGCTGCAATGCAACAGAAAATTAAACTGTGAAACATTTGCCTGGCAAAAAAGAAGTTCCTCATGAACTTCTCACTATCTGTACTTACAGTTTGATCACATTCATATAGCAATGATTTTAAGTTCAACTGCCACAATTAAAAGAATTAAACTGACTTTAAGTTGTCCTATTTTCAACTACACAACAAAAAGAATATGAACAAATCTTTTATCAAAAGTAACCCAATTTGACTGAATAAGTTATTCCCAGAAGAATATGGAATGAACAATTAAATGACTTCATTAACTGACAAAAATCATTTCAACAACTAATAGGCGATACCATCTATTTGATTGTTTTACAAATGAAATCTTTGATCTCTGTGCTTTCTGCTCCATTCTAAACATGGCGGTTTTGCTTTTATTCCATTCTTCTTGCTTGATCCAAATCTGTTTGATTCAGATTCGTGACAGGACCTTCAAGCACTGTCAAATCACTGAACTGTCACTCATTTCATAGTGCTTTCATTTTGGAAATAATTAGCTGTTTCTTTCTGTGAAATCCGCAGTGTAAAGTTCATTGACAGATTGTGCGGTTTGTGTCTGATGATCGGATTAGCCAGTAAAATTTTATGATTGATGTGACTTGATTCTATTTATATGCAGGCTTATTTTGTGTGGAAGAGAGAGTTCACCCTATCTAATTATCCTGGCAATCTGTGATGTGAGTTAAAATCCTCTTTTATGGGGCTATGTAATTATTATTACGCTGGATTTCTGGTATTCTCTACACACAGAGTGGATTGTAAGGTTGACATATTTTTGAAAGATCAAAAAATAGATAGGCCACAATCATATTGAATGGGAAAGCGGGCTTGAGGGGGTGCAGTGTTCTGTTCCTGATCCTATTATAGTCTTGCGTTCTTGCATTAGCTTCTTTGGTGAGTGTCGGACAAGTTGCCACAGGAGAAATGTTCCAATATCATAAGTACAAGAGATTCTGCAGATGCTGGAAATCTTGAGCAACACGCACAAAATATTGAAGGTATGCAACAGGTCAGGCAGCATCTATGGAGGGAATAAACGGTCGAGGTTTTGGGCCAAGACACTTCATCTGCACTGGAAAGGAAGGGGCAGAAGCCAGAATAAAAAGGTGGGGAGAGGGGATGGAGTACAAGCTGACAGGTGATGGGCCTGACCAGGTGAGGGGGAAAGGTGTGTTGGTGGGTGTGGGGAGAAGAAGTAAGAAGCTGGGAGGGGTAAAGGGTTGAAGAAGAAGGAATCTAATAGGAGGGGGACAATGGACCATGGAAGAAGAAGAAAGAGGATGGGAGCCAGAGGGGTGTGATGGGCAGGTGAGAAGAGATGGGGTGAAAGGGTGACCCAAAATGTGGAATGGAAAATGAGAGAAGGTGGCGGGGAGGGAGAAGTGATGTAGTATAATAGCTTGAAGTGTTTTGCAATGTAATCATTTTAAGAGAACAAAGGACAAGACTGAGAGGGCAATAAAGTTTTGAGAGAACAATAACAGTAGCAGCAAAGTAATAAGTAATCCTCTGACTATTCTGTATAGTTATGACCTATTGCTACTTCACAGGTAGCTTTAGTGCATTGAGCATAGTGATAAAATATAAAAATGTGCTTCAGCTTTAGCACATTCTACATTTTGGAAATGAGGGCAGGAGGTCACAATACAGTCAAGTGAACACATAAATGTGAGTGCATGTAAGTGTGATTGTGTGCATAGGTTTTGTGTGCCTCTGTTTCTGTGTGTGTGTGTGTGTGTGTGTGTGTGTATAGGTGTGCCATCTGTGCACATATGTGTGCTTGCACTTGTCCATGTTTATGCATCTGTATGTGGTTATTTTGTCATGAGTGCAGTTGTATTTGTTTTGGGTTTGTGTGTGTCTGTTTTCTTGTATGTTCTCATGTGCTTGTATGCTTGTCATGTGTGTTTGTGTGTATGCCGGATTTCTGTGTTTGCATACATGTATAGAAAAATTGCGCTTCTGTATGAAACAAATACAAGTTATTCATTATCACTTGCTTGCAAGGACTCACTGTGTGCAAATTGCTTGTCACTTTTTCCTACATTACAACAGTGACAGCACTTTAAACTCCTATATTGCTTGGAAGATGCCTTAGGGGAAGGTGAAAAGCACAAAAAGTCTTTGGAGAGGATAAAAAAACACATGAATCGATTGCTACCACTCATATTACAATATTAAAGAGGGGTTAGCAGAGAAAAGTACAAGCAAACACCCAAACACACACACCTAGACACACATAGATACACAGACACACTCAGAACAACATTCACTCATTGTTACAAAAAAAGCAAGTTTCTTTTTCAGATAGCTCAAGCTATTTCTTTATTTAGAAAGTGAAAGATTTACAGCAATTGGCTTAAGCATTTGTGATGGGAAAGATAATGAAATCTTTACACAAAGATGAAATTAGGAAAGTATAAAGAATTTGTAAATATGGTGAAGAGCAGACAGCCTAGTCAATTATTGTCAGATCTTCAGACACATACTTAAAAGAAATACATGACAGGCAGTGTATGTTTGGATTGTAGGAAGGCCTTTCATGCTTAGAGTGTGTTTTTGTTACCAAGAGACTTAACACCTGCTCTGCCTGCCTTTTATTATAAATTTAAGGAGTCATCATAACTCATACTGCTCTCTCATCCTGCTCTCACAAATCGCTCTTTGGTCTGCCCCTTTTGCTGTAACTTTAAGCTCCTCCAGCACTCAGCTCTTTAAGAAACCTACATGTGAATATAAGAGATATATTCAATCATCCAGTCAGAAAATTCAGGAGAAAACCCATATACAAAGTGTGCCAAAAACATGGAACCTCTTGTGATAGGGTGTATTTGAGGATAATACTAGATTGACACATCTGGGAGAATGCTAATAGGTTAGATGGTGAGAGGTAGAAAGAGGCTCATGTTGAACAAAACTCTGACATCAAACTATAAACTCCATTGAGCATCTTGGGTTATGCAGGAGAAAAATCCGTAACATTTGCCTCGTATGTAATATAATTCAATGGGAATAAGAACTTTCATGGAATTTTCCATGAAATAAGAATAAGAAGCAGGAGACCGAGGCAATCATATGGCCCCTCGAGCAGGATCTCTCATTCAATGACATTATAACTGATCTGATATTGGTTTCAGCTGTATTTTCTGCCTTGTTCTCCTTAATCAATAACTCGCCTCTCATTAAGAAAAACATTCTCTAAGTTTGTGATCATATGAAAATTTGAAAATATTGCATCTATCATATTCTCCCATAAAGTAAATCTCCAAAGAATTCACAATGTTTAGCAAAATGTGATCTTCGTTAGACTTCATGCTGTCTACTTTTCAGTCTGTTTACATTTTTTTTTGATATTTTCCCAGTTGCATCTTTGAGTAAAGTTTCATTAAGTTTATTTGAATTAAAAGCTTTCTGTTTCAGTTTTGTGGGTGGTATGGTAGCATAATGCTTAGTGTAAGGCTTTGTTGAGCCAGCGATCTGGATTTAATTCCTTCCACTGTCTGTAAGGCATTTGTATGTTCTCCCTGTGACTATGTGGTTTCCCTCCAGGTGATCTGGTTTCCTTCCACATTCCAAAGATGTATGGGTTAGGGTTAGTAAGTTGAGGGCACATTACATTGATGCCAGAAGCATGGCAATACTTGCAGGCTCTCCCCAGCATATAATCGGATTGTGTCAGTCATTGATAAAAGTGACACATTTCTCTGTATGTTTCGATGTTTTGATGCACATGGGGCAAAAAATGCCAATCTTTAAAAGTTTTTAATCTTCAATGATTGATGGCAGCCTGATGAATACTCTTGGTCTTGTGAAAGGAGAAATTCTTCCCATTGTCCTTTTTAATGAAAAAGATCTTAACCCTAAGCAGTGGTCCCACAAAGGAAGAGGTCATTCAGTATTTGTGCTGTGAAGCTCCCTCAGAATCCTATATACTTCAACACAACTACCTGTTCCTAAACTCTTAAGCTCCTTGAATCATTTCATGAGATTAACTTTGAGCTAGAATTGCAAGTTACAATAGGAAGCTATTTGAAAAACAGCAACTCAAAGGAACCTGTATGACACTAAAAACTATTTCATAAATAATATACCACTATGATTGTTAAATTACTGAAAATATCTAGTGCCTTAGAGCATGCATGAAGGAGCTACTGATAAAGAGATTGGGCATTGTAAATGCTGGAATAGAAGAGTCTCTTTTATGTTTATACCAGAACCGTTTTTTTCCGAATCAAATTGTTATTATGAAAATGAACCTTATCTTAATTCTTATGATTTAAACAAAGAATTATCATTGTGAATAACGCTTTCAGTGCCACTTAAGATTGTAAAAAGAGTTAAAGGCCAATAATATTCTAGAGTTAGTAAAGTAGTTAGTAACTGTCCAGTAGTTAGTAAGTGTCAAGAAGCTTTTGTTAGCAGCCTTTTCTTGTCTGTGTGTGTCTGTTGACAATGAGTCCTGGCTTGAAAAGAGAGGCTGTATAAAGGAGAGCGAGGCTTTCAAGTCCACATTCAGCCTGCACTGTCTCTGTTACCTTATCATCTTGATACTTGCCTTACTGCAACTTCCACAGTTTTCCCAGACTGTGATCACTGTTGGAGCATCTGCAGTGTTATATCTTTGTGCGCTGGATGTAAGAGTGCCTGATGTTCATAGACTGGCCTAGCCAGTCATGCTCTTGCTTCTAAATTGGAATCCTATGGCCTACAAAATTTTAAGCAGATGTTAAGTCATTAGCACATTGCTGTGCACAATTAGTAGCTAAGTCTATAAATTATTTAGATGGCTGAATTTTATGCTTTATTTTGTTTAGAAATACACCTCAGCAACAGGCTCTTCCAGGCCACACCACCCAGTTATACCCATTTGCCCAATTACTCTACTAGCCCATATGTCTCTGGAGTGTGAGAGGAAACTGAAACATGCTGACTGACCAGATTCTATGATTCTATTTACCTTTCAACACACCCTGGTGATTGCACCCCTATGATGCTGCTACCATTCTTTAAACAGTTCAAAGTTCAAAGTACAGTTCCAATTTGCTAAGTAAATTTGCTGGCGTAATCTCAGATAATTAGGATGCAGCCTACAGAGAAGAAGTTGTAACCCTGACACAGGGGTGTCAAGAAAACAACCTCTTCCTCAATGTTGCAAGAACAAAGGAGCTGGTCGTGGACTACATGAGACGGGCTAACCCCTATAGACATCAGTGGATCTGGGGTTGAGAGGGTGAACAGCTTTCAGTTCCTCAGCATAAACATCACCGAGGATCTCACATCGTCTGTACATACTGGCTGTGTAGTGAAAAGGGCACAACAGTGCCTCTTTCACCTCAGTCGGTTGAAGAAGTTTGGTATGGCCCCCAAAATCCTAGGAACTTTCTATAGGGGCATGATTGAGAGCATCCTGACTGGCTGCATCACTGCCTGGTATGGGAACTGTACTTCCCTCAATCGCAGGACTCTGCAGAGAGTGGTGCGGACAGTCCAGCACATTTGTAGGTGTGAACTTCCCACTATTCAGGACATTTACAAAGACAAAGAGTGAAAAAAGGGCCCAAAGGGTCATTGAAGACCTGACTCACCCCAACTACAAACTCTTCCAGCTGCTACCATCTGGAAAATGGTACCGCAGCATAAAAACCGGAAGCAACAGGCTCGAGGACAGCTTCTTCCACCAGGCCATCAGAATGCCTCATTCATCCTGACACAACTGTATTTCTATGCTATATTGACTGTCCTGTTGTACATAATATTTATTATAAATTCCTAAAATTACACATTTGAATAGAGACATAACATAAAGATTTTTACTCCTCATGTATTTGAAGGATGTAAGTAATAAAATCAATTCAATTCAAGTATGCTTACTGTACAGTTATAGCGTCATAGAAAAGTACAGCATAGAAACAGGCCCTTTGGCCCATCTTGTCCATGCCAAGAACCATTTAAAGTGCCAACTTCCAATGACCTGCACAGGGACCATAGCCCTCCATATCCCCACTATCCAATTACCTATCCAATCTTCTGTTAAACGTTGAACAAAAGCTTGCATGAACCACTTGTGTTGGCAGCTCATCCAGCACTCTCATATCCCTCTGACTGAAGAAGATTCCCCTGAAGTTCCCCTTAAACTTTTCACCTTTCACCCTTAACCAATGACCTCTGGTTGTAGTCCCACTCAATCTCAGTGTAAAAAGCCTGCTTGCATTTACCCTATCTATATCCTTCACAATTATTGGATACGCTCCATTCCAACAACAAGGACAATGACCTCTGGTTGTAGTCCTACCCAACCTCAGTGGAAAATGCAACTTGCATTTAATATATCTATAGCCCTCATAATTTTGTATATCTCTATCAAATCTCCTCTTAACCTTCTATGTTCTAAAGAATATAGTCCTAACCTATTCAGTCTTTCCTTATAACTCAGGTCCTCTAGCCCTGGCAACATCCTTGTAAATTTTCTCTGCACTATTTCAACCCTCTTTTCTTCTCTCCTGTAGATAGGTGACCAAAACTGCACAAAATGCTCCAGATTAGACCTCACCAACGTCTTATACAACTTCAACATAATATCCTATTATCTGCACTCAATAAATTGGGTTCTGAAGGTCAATGCAGCAAAAGCTTTGTTTATGACTCTATCTACCATTTTCAATGAATTATGAATCTGTATTCCCAGATCCATTTGTTTTACCTCACTCCTCACTGCCCCACCGTTCACAGTGAAAGACCTACACTGGTTGGTTCTACCAAAATGCAAAACCTTGCACTTGGCTGCATTAAGTTCCTTCTGCTATTTTTCAATCCATTTTTTCAGCTGATACAGAACCTTCTGCAAGCTATGTTAGCTTTCTTCACTGTTCACCACACCCTCAATCTTGGTGTCACCCACAAATTTGCTGATCTAGTAAATCACATTATCATCCAGATCATTGAGATAGATGACAAATAACAAAGGACCCAGCACTGATCCCTGTGGCACACCACTAGTCAGAGGCCGCTAATCAGAGAGACAACCGTCTCCAACCACTCTCTGGCTTTTCCCAGAATGCCAATGTTGAACCAATTTACTTCCTTATCGTGAATGCCGAACAACTTTCTTGACCTGCCTCTCATGAGACCCTTTCTCAAATGCCTTACTAAAGACCACAGACTTGCCTTCATTCACATGTCTGGTAACTTCCTTGAAAAACTCTATAAGATTGTTTAGCCATGAGTGAGCCATGACTCAGTTACTCAGTCCAAGTCTATCCAAATACTTATATAGCTGGTCCTTTAGAATACCTTCCAATAACTTTACCACAACTGAAGTCAGACTCACCAGCCTATAATTTCCTGGTTTCTGTTTAGAGTCTTATTTTAAACAGTAGAACAAAATTAGCTATCCTCCAGTCCTCTGGTACATCTCCTGTTGCTAAGGATACTTTAAATATCTCTGCTAGGGCCCCGGTCATTTCTGCATTTGCTTCCCCTAAGGTCTGAGGGAACACCTTTTCAAGTCCTGGGGATTTATCCACCCCAATTTGTCTCAAGGTAGCAAAAACCCCTCCTCTGTAATCTGTACAGGGTCCATGAAGTTGATGCCACTTTGCCTCACTTCTATAGACTCTGTATCCATCTCCTGGGTAAATACAGAAGCAAAGTTCTCCCCCACCTGTTTTGGCTCCACACATAGATTTCCATTCTGGTCTTCCAGAGGACCAATTTTGCCCCTAGCAATCCTTTTGCTGTTAGTGTACCTGTAGAATCCCTTAGGATTATCCTTCATCTTATCTGCTAGAGCAACTTCATGCCTTCTTTTAGCCTTCCTGATTAGTTTCTTAAGTGTTCTCTTGCATTTCTTGTTCTTTATAAGCAGCCTATATCTGCTATCATCTCTTTTGTGGAGATAGAGGGGGGAGTTAAGATGGCACTAAATGGCGACCCCATTGCTTGCATCTTTGGTAACAGCTCTATTTCCATCTTTAATATCTTTATTTTTCCCTTTCAGGATTCTTTGGAAGACCCCGACCTGGAGTTACACGCTGACTTTGGCTCTTTGAGGGAATGGAACCCGTTCTTGGGTTTTAGGACCGGCTGTTATTCGGCATGGCAAGGGGTAGGCCTAAGAGGCAGCCTAGTGTTTGGAAGCCTAAGATCTCCGGGTTGTGGAGACGGGCGGATTGAAGGTCAGTGTCACTGCAAGAGACTCGTGTGTCGTCATGGAGGCCAGAAAATCTTTTGCTGTGGGCCTGAGGACCTGAGATCTTTGCGATCATTGGGCACAGAGCTCGTAATAAGTGATGAAATGGACTTTTTAACGTTGTAAACCAGTGGGTTGTTGTTATGTCTCCTGCTTGCTGTGAAAATGGGGGACACCTCCCTCTCCCTTATTAGAGAGAGAGAGAACCTGTGGGTTACCGAATGCAGATGAATTGCGATACTCTTTGGGGTAACTGCAAGGTCTGTGTCTTTGCTATTGCTTAGCTCATGCTTGTGCTCAGTAGCGGGTGTGCTTTTTGTTTTGCGGGTGTGGGGAGGGGGGATTGTTGCTCGCTGTTGTTTATGTTTGGGGGGAAGCTGGGGGGTACTTTGGGGTTCTCACATTTAACTGTTGTTCATTCTTTGGGACACTTCTCTGTTTTCATGGATGTTTTATGAAGAATAAACATTTCAGGATGTACATTGCATACATTTCTCTGACATTAAATTGAGCCTTTAAATTGAACCTTTGAAACTTTTTCCTCTTAACCAGGGCCACAAATTCTCTTGAAAACCAAATTTCCTTACACTTGTTATCTTTACCATTTAATTTTACAAGACACACAAGCTTTGTACTTTTTTTGAAGGCCTCCCACTTTCCAAGTACACCTTTGCCAGATAATATCTGATACCATCAAAACTGGTCTTTCTCCAATTTAAAATATCAACCTGAGAACCAGACCTATCTCTATGCAAATTTACAGTACCTTAAACTAATGGCATTACAGTCAATGAATGCAAAGTGTTGCCCTACTCAAACTTCTGTCACCTGCTCTGTCTTATTCCCTAATAGCAGATCCCTCAACATTACCACTCTGACTCTGGCCACTCAGAATATGGTTGCTGTGACAATAGCCATTCTGCTTGCCCCTGCTTTCCTTTAATTTGCTCTTCTTAATCAATCTCAAATGCCGATTGGTTGCTGGTCAAAGCTCTATTATGTTGCCACAACCCGCTGTGCTCCTTTCTACTTGAGCAGTGGACCTGAGTGAAATCTCCTCCTCTCAAGCTTCTGATGTCCAGATTGGTTGCTGGTCAAAGCTTTATTAACCTTAAGATCACCTTCTTGCAGGCAGCCACTAAACAAAGAAACAGGATGGAACCTATTTAAAAAAACTCACACAACAAAGCCCAGCAAACATCCAATGTGCAAAAAAGGAACAAATCCTGTAAACAATAAAAAAGTAAACAAATAATGTGCAGAACATTAACCGCAGAGGCCTCGAAAGTGAGTCCACAGCCAAGGAGCTGGCTCAACACTAAGGGAAGTGAGGCAGTCCAGGCACCCAATGACTGCTGGGTGGCAACAGCCACAGAGCCAGTTTAGTGCTGAGGTGAGTGCCGATGGTTGCAGTTCACAGCTGCAGAGTCAATTCAGCACCGAAGCAAGTAAACCTCATGGAGTAATAAGCTGAAGACCAATTTGTCCTTCATCCACAGCATTGATACCATGATCAAATCATGCAAATAGTAAAAAACAATAAGTGGAAGTACATGGAACATAAATTGCAGGGGCCCCAGAAACAAGTTCATAGCTGTGAAGCCTATTCAGCACTTTGGCGAGTGAATCCTGTCCAGAAGCCCGATGGCTGCAGGGCAGCAACCTCCCCCAGATGTAGGATCGAAGACTTCTGCATCTCCTGCTTGATGGTAGTAGCAAGAAGAGAGGGAGACCAGTCAAATGCAGACTGACGGCACTGGACACCTGTTCTTATTCTGCTCTTGATGATTTTTAATCTTTCTCAATGCTTTAGTTGGTGTGGGGTTATGGAGCTGACCATCTTCTACCATCAGGCTTTGATGCAGAAACTATCCCTCGTGATGGCCGTCCTGGCTGTACCTGCACCCTTGAGAGTTTAGTTTGATGAATCATTCAGAAGTTCACAAAAGAGCCACATCGTATTGTTGGTTCAAAGTAACATCCTTAAAGGGGAAATTACAGGCTGCAGTCTGCAGTTCAGAAGAATTATATTTACTAGAGTATCTAACAGTTTTGCAAGCTATTTGCAAACTTCTTCGTTGGTCATTGACACCATCTTTGCAATTGCCATTCTTGATGGCCATAAGAACATAAGAAGTAGAAGCAGGGGTAGGCCATCTGGCTGATCGAGCCTGCCCTACCATTCAGTAGGATCATGGCTGATCTGTCTGTAAACTCAGCTCCATCTACCTGCCTTTTCCCCATAACCCCTAATTCCCCTACGATGTAAAAATCTATCTAACTGTACCTTAAATATACTTAGTGAAGAAGCCTCAACTGCTTCCCTGGGCAGATAATTCCACAGATTCACCACTCTCTGGGAAAAACAGTTTCTCCTCATCTCTGTCCATATCTTCTCCCCTGAATCTTGAGGAAATATCCCCTAGTTCTAGTCTCACCTACTTATAATCAGATCTTATAATCCTGTCTCGTTCACTATCGTCATCCTAATAATTTAGGATGTTAGGATAGATTCCTTTATTGGAAAATGCTTATGTGTGACTTTGGAGGTTGTTGCATGGGCAGCCATCACGTGGTCCATAACAAATCGGGGTCAGGTCCACTGGCATGGAATCCAAGATGACTAGGGATCCTTCACCGCTGAAGCCTTGCTCTGCCTTCACTACCATTTTATGTGTCATCCTCTTCTTCCAGCTCCACCACTGAGGACTTGATTGGATTGCTTTTTGACTTGAATGACCACCTTGGCATTACCAGGAGCTAAACTCCAGACGGCAACAGTCTTGGGATCTCAGGAACTCAAAAGCCTCTCCACCATGACAAGGTGATGATCCTCAAAGAAGATCTTTATTTGGGTACAGTCAGCTGGGATGAATCTGGCTGGAGCTCCACAGTTTGGGGCTCTCTTACTGCTACAAAGTTAAGCAGTTTCATTAGGTCAGAACATGAATGTGTGGCTATAAATATCCAGAGATTCTTCATATTCTCGTAATGGCATGACAGCCATTGATATTATCATTACAAGTTGGGAGAAGAAGGGTAAACCAATTGATTTTGACAGGGCCTTTCAATTTGGCAAATTTTCATCATGAGCATGCTGGCACTTAGAACAGCATGGACATCTGTCTTTTGAGCATTTATTAATTCTGTGTCATGGTTTACTGCAGTTTAATTATATAAACATTGGAGTTTACATCAATCCCTGTCCTTGCTTCTCACTGCAACCTACTACGTCGCTCTGCTCATACATCACTCGGTTGTGCCAACAACCAAAAGGAAAATGAAACACAAATCTGCAAACGGAGGATTCGGCAACACAGGAGATCTGGCTAAGCCATTTTCTATTGGTTGTCAAATCTACATCACCCGCCTCATTGAGACCTGTGGTGTCCTGTAAGCATTGCACTTTTTGGGGAGAATTTGTAGAGTTTTCACATTCTGGTTCACCCCAGTTGTAAGGTTGGGTGCAATTTTTAAGACAAGTCGTTGTGACACTTTCAGCAATGGATGAGGTCCCTTGGTAAGTACTACTTTGATGAGGGTAGTAACATCTGGATCATTATTTATGTTAATCAGCATCCCTGAAATAGGTACCTTATCTTTGAACAATACAAACAAAGTGCTGGAGGAACTCAGCAAGTTAGGCAGCATCTATGGTGGGATAAAAACAGCTGATGTTTCAAGCCAAGCTCCATCATCAGTCCTGAAATGTTGACTGTTAATTTCCCTCCATAGATGCTGCTTGATTTGTTTAGTTCCTCCAGCAGTTTGTTCACGCTTCTCAAGGTTTCTAACATCTGCAGAATATCTTATGTCTATCTGGACATTGGTGTTTAAAGGAACTTGCTCAGCAGAATTTCCCACACAGTGAATGCACTCCATGATTGATTCACTGACTGAAAGGCACTTAGTAACATTCTGAAACACTAATGTCAATGCAAGATTGAGGTGCCATAGTAAGTTTGTGGTTAGTGTAACACTATTACAGCTCGAGACATGGGAGTTTGGAGTTCAATTTTGACATAGTCGGTGTGTCCTCCCCATGTGTGATCCAGTTTCCTGCCACAGTCCAAAGACATACCAGCTAATAAGTTAATTGGACTTTGTAAATTGTCCTATGATTAGGCTAGATTAACTTGGGGATTGCTTGGTGCAGCAGCTTGAAGAGGGGGTAGGGTCTATTCCACGCTGTATCTCAATAAATAATTAAAGAAATATGTTGTTTCTTTGTCTGAATCTGCACAACATATGAAATTTTGCAAAAGAACTCAAAAGGTGCTAGAGGAACTCAAAAGGTCAGGCAGCATCAATGGAGGGAAATGGACAGTTGACATTTCAGGTTAAAACAGCGAGTTCCATCTGTACTGTTCTTGTTGCTTCAGATTCTAGCATCTGCAGTTTTAACTCTGAATTTTAAGCCATAAACATCTGATTTTGTCACCTTTACAATTTG
The DNA here is from genome assembly GCF_030144855.1 of Hypanus sabinus. Classification (NCBI taxonomy): domain Eukaryota; kingdom Metazoa; phylum Chordata; class Chondrichthyes; order Myliobatiformes; family Dasyatidae; genus Hypanus; species Hypanus sabinus. The sequence goes on along the minus strand of NC_082726.1, from coordinate 25,138,190 downwards.
AGACAACAGCAAAATGTTTAACTAGAGCTGTATACAGGCTGAAATATACGCTAAGAAATTTGTTGTTCTGCTGCAGCATTTTGGGCTGATACAGTGGTAGGATTCTTCTCCACTGGATGTCAGTTCATGTACCGTTGTAGGCTCAGTCTCCAGTTTGGCATTCCCAGTGGAGGAGTGATCAGAGTTGCTGCTTTTTGATGAATTCTTTTACATGTTCCCACAGGTTGAATCAATCAGGGTTTTCAGATCAATATTTACCCCTCATTTTGCATATTTAAATCTGGTTGTCTGGACATTTCTTATTGTGAGAGCTTGTTATGTAGATATTGGCTTTTAACTTTTTAACAATTTGTAGTAGTACTTTGTTGACCATCCAGCACTTTGGGAAAATCTGAAATGGATGTAAAAGATTCTACAAAGTACAAATGATTTATATTTCACTGTGGATTTGACATTGATTATAAGGCTTCCTAATCTGAAAGAGAGTTTCATCACCAAACTGCTGAAATGAAAGCTGAGTCAGAATCTGATTGAGCGTATCTTCAAAAATATTCCCCACATCAATTTGCAACCTTTATGTCCATGTACATGCTGACCTTTAGGTTGCACTTTATAAAGTTAGAAACTTTAATTTCTTCAGTGTTAACATTTCAGAGGATCTCTCCTGGGTCCCGGACATAAATGCCATTACAATGAAAGCATGGTAGTACCTCTTCTTTCTTTGAAGTTTGCCAAAATTCAGCATATCATCTAAAGCTTTGACAATCTTCTAGTGATGTGTGGTGAAGGGTATGTTGACTGGTATGGAAACACCTATGCCTTGAATGGAAAAGCCAACAACAACGAATGGATATAGCCCAGTTCATCACATGTAAAGCCATTCTCACCATTGAGCACATTTACATGGAACGACGTTGCAGGAAAGCAGCATCCATCATCAAGGACTCCTACCACCCAGGCCGTGCTCTCTTTTGGCTGCTGACCTCAGGAAGGAGTTACATGAGCCTTAAGACTCACACCACCAGGTCAGGAACAGTTATTACCCCTCAAGCATCAGGCTCTTGAACCAAAGGGGATAAATTCACTCACCTCATTACTGAATGTTCCCACAAAGGACTCACCTTCATATAATTTATATTTCGTTGTGAATTTGACATCGATTATAATGCTCCCTAATCTGAAAGATGAGTTTCATCATCAATTTCATGTTCTCAATATTTATTGGTTATTTATTTATTATTGTTGTTATTTTCTCTTTGTACTGTAGTTGCACAGTTTGTTCTCTTTTGAATATTGGTGTTTGTCCATCTTGTTGGGTGTGGTCTTTCATTGATTCTATTGTGGTTCTTTATTTTTACTGTGATTGACCACAAGAAAATCTATCTCAGGGCTGTGCTATATGGTGACATATTTTTATATATATGTATCTTGATAAAGTTTAATTTGAGCTTTGTACTTTTACCAGCACTTGGTCTGTAGCCTGCTATGCTTTAGTGATTCAAGTGCTCCCTCAGATACGTTTTAATTGTGCTAAGAGCCTTTCTTCACCTTTGAATTACTCCATCTGCCCTTTTGTCATTCAATCATTTTACCTTTCACCATTTGAAATGCACTCAGTGGCCACATTTTTATGTACACCTGCTCATTAATCCAAACATCTAATCAGCCAATCATGTGGCAACAACTCAATGTGTCAAAGCATGCAAATGCATCAAAAGCTTCAGCTGTTGTTCAGACCAAACATCACAATGGAAGACATGTTATCTAAAGACGTTGACTGTGGAATAGCTGTTGGTGCCAGCATCTCAGAAACTGCCAAACTCCTGGAATTTTCACACACAACAGACTCTAGAGTTCACAGATAATGGCATGAAAAACAAATATACCTCCACTGAGTGTTAATAAGAGATCCCAGGGGAGAATGACACTGGTTCAAACTGACAGAAAAGCAACTGTAACTCAGGTAACCACTCATTACAGCAGTGGTTTGCAGAAGAGCATGAACGTAGACTCAATGGCTGCTTTATTGGATATAGGAGGTTCCAAATACGACAGTATATTTCCTGTCTTCCTCCCCTTGTTCATGTTTTAAACTGTGTCATCTCTAATCTTGGCTACTGCTGATTACGGTCACAGTGAGTCTGTTACTCTCTTTGAAGATGTGCCTTGACCCATTGATTATTTCAGGAATTTTCTGCTGGTCTTTTCTCCTGTGACTGAAATTTTTCTGGTGCATCTAACAGAGTCATTTGTGTTATAAATATAAATGAAACCGTTGTAGCTATTTCACTTTGACAACCAAGAAATTTGATCTGTGGAGAATTCACAGAGGGAGGCTTCAAAGTTTGAAATTTATTTTACTTGTTATGCCACAGGAAGACTATTCAGCCCAAAGCTCTGTGCCAGCTTCCAGAACAGCAATCTCATGATTCTCATTCCCTCTTTCTTGATTTGCTGATCCCTTGCAACTTATTTTTTCTCAGACATCCTTAGAGTCATATGGCATGGAAACAGGCCCTTTGGCTCCATGCTAATCAAGTCTTCCATCTAAGCTAGTCCCATTTGTCTGGCTATGGCCCATTTTAGTCTAAATTCTTTCTTTCCATATATCTGTCCAAGTGCTTTTTAAATGTCATTAATGCTCCTTCCTCAAACACTTCCATTGACACCTTATTCCTTAGACTGACCACCCTCTGGGTGAAAAAGTTGCCCCTCAGGTTCCTACTAAATCTCGTCCCTCTCACTCAAAACCCAAGCCCTCTACTTCTTGATGTCCTGACCCTGGGATAAAAGACAACAAGAAATGTGCATTCACCTGATATATGCCTCTCACAATTTTATACAACTCTGTACGGTAATCCTCCAGTCTCTCATGCTTTGATGAATAAAGTGACCTTTTGCTCAAATTCTCTCCATAACACAGCTCTTCAAGTCCCATCAACCTTCTCATAAATCTCCTTTGCATTCTTTCCAAAGTACGGTGACCAAAACTGGAGGGAATATTCCAAATGAAGTCTCACAAATATCTTTTACAACCACAACATAACATCCAAACCTCTGCACTCACTTCCCCACCTGACTTTGAATCTCTCTGTCCTATCAAATCTCTTTTGACTGTATACCACTTACACTAAGGAGTAATTTACAGATGCCAATTAGTATACCAAGGGATGTGGGAAGAAACAGTGTTACGTATTCAGGCAACAATAAGTATATGAGTTAGGCAAGGGTTTATATAACAAATAACACATTTATTAAACACTGTAAATAAACCCCCCAAAAGTAAACAAACACTAACGTAACCGGAAATCAGCTGCTGGGCAGCAGCTTAAACAGTTCTTAAAGCGATGCAGCTCAAACAGTTCTTAAAGTGATGCAGCTCAAACAGTTCTTAAAGCGATGTTGCAAAAACAGTTCTTTAAAGTAGTATTGCCAAAAGTTCAGAAATGCTCACAGTCCATTTAAAAGGAGAGACTTTATAAGATGATTTAAATTCTCTTTCACATCATTTTGCTTCAATCCCCAACGTCGAACTTCCCATGAAGAATTTATGAAACGTAATGGCTTAAAGGCACTGACCTTTCCTTTATCACTGTCCTCAATTTTTCTGCTATCCCGCAGAGATTAACATAAGAACAGTCAACGAATTCCTTCCGAATAAGGATCAAACAAGGTCGAACCCGTTTCACCGTCGAAAATTGATTCTCCTCGATCTTTAACTCCCAAACTCCGATCTTCACTCTCCACTGATTCTCAACTAGCAGTATTGTAAAGAAACTGCTGGCAATGACCTTTTAAACTTTAGGCATTAGATAAAAACTTCATCCTTCAACTAAACTGCATCATCACATTAAATCACGCAGTGGCATGAAGTCAACATGGCAAATCCATCCACGAACTGCTCCTCCTCACAGGGTGGGGTCTTCCTTTTATACCCTGTAAAAAAAAACCTGTCACATGATCTCTACTGGCGGGAAAATGATGTCACTCCACCATCACAAGACCATTACCTCAAGTCCAGTATAGCTTCAACCCCAGTCACGTGACAAGGGTACCACTGTCATGTGTCACGAGTACGTAACAACAGGAACATCCAACAGCAAGCCACTTGGTCCCACGGAGAGTATGCACACTTGACAGAGACAGCACCCAATGGTGCTATCATCTGAAAAACCATGCCATTTCATTTTCTTTTGGCTGTTGAATATACCAACCCCTCACCAGTTTGAGAAATGCTTAGTTTTTATTTTGATTAGATTGATCTCTTTCTGACACTAGGTGGGGAAACAGTGTAAGTGTGAAACTATAGCAATGTGGGATGCAACAGATGACATTGGATATTTGGTTCTAGAGATGGGCAATTCCTTTCTTCACACCTGGGCTTGTTAGTTGATGATGATACTTAAATAATTAGCATATTATCTTGTTACCTTCAAGTTTATATCCAATTCCACAGAGAACGAGGTGAGAAATTCATTTAATCAAGGGGCTGAAAGCATTTATATTGCAAAAGACCCAGATAAGGCCCAAGTACTTGTCTGCTGAAGGCTGGAGGCTATGGCCTGGCCTGTGTATGTGTATGGGTGTGAGGGAGGAGTGAGACTTGCTTTTTCTGTTGTTATTTTGTTGCTTGACCATTCTGTGTGATTCGGCTGGGCATTGTGGACATGTTGTGTTGGCTCCAGAATGTGTCACAACACTTGTGGGCAGCTTCCAACACACCCTCAGTAAATGATATATTTCACTGTATGTTTTGATGTACATATGACAAACAAACTTGAATTTTGAATCTTTAAAGGATCTTCTTTATTTAGAGAGAACCTAAACACTTGTTTTGAAATGTAACGACATAACTGTTATGTTTATTCTTTAACAAAGTCGTACTTGAATGGTTGAGAACACTAGAGCTATTTTATTTACAGATTTACAGAATGGTTTCAGCTTGAGCACATTTTACTCAGAACCTTCTGGCCCTCTAAAAGTTTGTGTCTGTCCACTAACATCACTTCCGGTTCTGGGGGAGCCACCCGCATTGCACATTGAGAACTGAAGTTCTTTATTATGTACGCATGTAATAGAGAACTTCCCCCTTTAAAGAAAACAAGCACAATAGTATGTCCTCATAAACCTACAAAACACAACAATGCTTTCCAACAAAGATATTTATATTAATATCAATTGTAATGAGCAAATACAGCTCTTATTCACTCAATTACTTTCAATTTGCCTCTGTGGTGGTTTAATGATCCCTTTTGGCCTGCTATTTGTCTCCAGAAATGTATAGACTTAATTTTCTATGTTCAGTCTCTGCTCTTGTTCTTGCAGTGTGGCTATTATTCATTCCACATGCCTTATAAAGGTGCCCTGAAATACACCCAAACAATCAGTGAGTCTTTGCACAAATTCAAACTGATTCTATCTCAATTCACGGAGCTCCTTCTGTTGGCTGTGTATCATAGATAGCAACTCCTCCTGTTGGTTTGTGTTGAACTAGTACTTTTATTCTAACCTTGTGTCTCAAGTGGTCTCTTCATTTGTCAATTTTTTTTATTGATTTCCCAGTTAAGAAAAAATTGCAAATCAGAGAAGTTTTAACAAACACATGATACAAAAAACGTATAAACAATGAAAAAAGTGTATATTGTCAAAGTCAATTAAGTATAGTGTTGCGCTGTTGTATATATAATATAAACAAGAAACCACAACTCCTCTTGACAAATCATAAAAAAATTGGAAATTTTATTATATAAGAAGAAGAAAAAAAAAACGCTAACCTAAAACAACAAATAAAGAAAGATTGGGCAGTCCATTTGAGGATAAAATTAGAAGAAAAAAGAAGACAGAAAACATCCTTCCAGTCACCTCTTAACCTTCGCGGATAAGGAATAATTTTTCCTTTAAAAAATTTTAAAAACTAAACTAAATCTTATGAAAATATTGAATAAAGGGTCGCCAGACTTGTTCAAAATTAAAAGATGTGTCAAATGTCCGGCTTCTAATTTTCTCCAAACTTAAACAGGACATAATGGAGGAGAGCCAGTTAAAAACAGTAGGTGGATTAGAATCTTTCCAGTATAACAAGACAGCTCTCGTAGCCAGTAAAGTTGAAAAGGCTATCACATGTTGAGCGGAAGCAGAAACTCTACCTGCTTCCTTTGGAATAATCCCAAAAATTGCCGTAAATGAATTGGGTTGTAAACCCACACCTGTAACTTTTGATGATATTCCAAACACATCCCTCCAAAAATTATTTAAGGTTACACAGGACCAAAACATATGAGTTAGAGTAAACACAAAGTGCACTGCAAATGCTGTGGTCAAGTCAAGAAACAGACAGGATCTCCTGGTTGCCACACACTTCAACTCTCCTTCACATTCCCATTCGGATATGTCCATACATGGCCTCCTCTACTGCCATAATGAGGCCAAACTCGGGTTGGAGGAACAACATCGCATCTACTGTCTGGGTAGTCTCCAGCCCCTTGTTATGAACATTGAATTCTCCAACTTCCAGTAATTCCCTCCCTTTCCCTTCCCCCATCCCACCTTCACTCTGTCTCCTCTTCTAGCTGCCTATCACATCTCATGACTCTGCCTTCTTCTGCTACCCATATTGCTTTCCCCTTAGATTCCTTCTTCACCTCTCCTGCCTATCCCCACCCTGCTTCCCCTCCCCCACCCCTTGATCTTTCTTCTGATTGGTTTTCCACCCTCCCACCACCTTCTTTATAGGGCCCCTGCCCACTCCTTCTTTAGTCCTGATGAAGGGTCTCGACCCGAAACGTTGACTGCTCCTTTCAACGGATGCTGCCTGACCTGCTGAGTTCATCCAGCTTTTTTGTACGTCTTGAGTTAGAGTAGCCACCTCTGCGTTACAGCTGTCACATATCGGGCTTATATCAGAAAAAGAAATTGTGCTAATTTATCTTTTGACATATGGGCCCTGTGTACTATCTTAAATTGAATTAAGGAATGACATGCACAGATAGATGAACTATTAACTAGATAATAAATTTTACTCCATTGATCATCTGAAAGTGAATGTTGAAGTTCTATTTCCCAAGTGCGTTTAACCTTATCATTAGGTGATATGTGGGCATTCATTAACGGTTTATAAATAATAGCTATTAGTCATTTTTGAAATGGTTTGAGCTGAAAAATAGCATAAACCAAATTTGATAAGTAAGCCAAGGGATAATTCAGTAAAAAATCACATAAAAATACCTAACTTGTAAATATCTAAAAAGATGTGTACTATCTATATCATATTTATCCATTAACTGCAAAAAAGACATTAAACAATCTCTAAAAACACATCTGAAACAGTTTTTATTCCCTTAGTTTTCCATGTTAAAAAAGCCTTATCCAGAGTTGATGGTTTAAAGAAAAAATTAGAATAGATATTACTAGAGAGTAGAAAATTATTTAATTCAATAAATCTTCAAAACTGAAACCAGATTTTTAAAGTATGTTTAAGAATAGGATTGGGAGCTCGTCTACCTATTCTAGAGAATGAAAAAGGAAGGGAGCTCCGAATAAAGAAGCTAAAGAAAACCCCGTTACCGAATTCTCCTCCAAATGTAACCATGAAGGGCAATCCTGGTTATCTATACCATGAATCCAAAAGGTGATATAATGAATATTAATTGCCCAATAATAAAATCTAAAGTTTGGTTGCATCAATCCTCCATCTTTTTTTGATTTTTGCAATAAAGATTTATTCACTCTAGAGCTTTTATGATTCCAAATGTAAGACAAAATCATAGAACCTATTTTATCAAAAAAGTATTTTCTGAGCAAAAGAAGGAACTGCTTGAAATGTATATATTCAGTAAAATAACCATTTTTATAGCACTTATTCAACCAATCAATGACATCGACATAGGTGACCATTTAGAAAGCGCTTGTTGAGTATATTCAATTAGAGGGGCAAAATTATACTGATATAGGTCTTTAAAATTTTTAGTAATTTTAATTCCAAGGTAAGTGAAATAGTTTTTAGCAATATTAAAAGTTATTTGATCATAATAATCAGAATAATTATTAATAGGAAATAATTCACTTTTATGTAAGTTAAGTTTATATCCAGAGAAAATACTAAATTCCGTAAATATAGATAACATAAAAGGGATTGATTTCCTAGGGTCTGAAATGTAAACTAATAAATCATCACATCTAACGAAACCTTATGTAATTTATCCCCTCTCTTAATACCCAGCACAGAATTAGAATCCTTAAGAGCAATAGCAAGTGGTACTAAAGGCAAATTAAATAATAGAGGACTGAGAGGTCACCCTTGACGGGTTCCTCTATATAATCTAAAATAAGGAGACTTCTGATTATTAGTTATAACCACAGCCACCAGGGCTTGATAAATCAATTTAATCCAGGAAATAAATCCTGGACTGAAATTAATCCTCTTCAAAACCTGAAACAAATAAGGCCACTCCACCCTATCAAAGGCTTTCTCTGCATCCAGAGACACAATACATTCAGATTCTTTGACTGAGGGGGAATAAATGATATTTAGCAGTCTTTGAATATTAAAATGTGACTACCTATTTTTAACAAATCCTGTTTAATCATTTGAGGCAAAAGATTCTCAAGTCTATTAGCTAGAATCTTCGAGAGAATTTTAAAATCTACATTCAGTAAAGAGATAGGTCTATAGGATGCACATTCCAGTAGGTCTTTTCCTTTTTTAGGAATCAATGAAATTAATGCCTCATAAAAAAAGTTTTTGGAAGATTCCCAGAGGGTATAGAATCAGTGAAGGTTTGATGAAGATGTGGTATAACCATTTCATGAACAGTCTTGTAAAATTCCACCATATAACCATCAGGTTATATCAGGTTCCTTAATTGCATAGAGGATATAGCTTTAGTTATCTCCTCTTGTTTGATAGGTGCATCTAATATATCAGCATCTTGAGTCAGAATTTTGGGTATATTTAACTTTTGCAAAAATCTATTCATAATAATAGTATTATCAGAGAATTCAGATTCATAAAGGTTAGAATAGAAATCCATAAATATCTTATACATTTCATAAGGGTCTAAGGTTTCAGTTCTATCTGGTCTACGGATTTATAAAATCTGTCTTCTGACCATACCAGCCTTTAACTGAATCGCCAAAAGTTTACCAGACTTAACTCCATGTATATAAAATGAACTTTTAGATTTAAGAATTTGCTGTTTGATGGGAAAGGTCAAAAGCAAATCATATTGCAATTGAAGTTCGATCCTTTCTTTACATAGGTCTTCAGTAGGTTTAACTGAATACGCTCTATCTATCTCTCTAATTTTATTAGTAAGCACTGACAATTCCACTTTAGTTTTCTTTCTTAAAGCTGCTGTGTATGTAATTAACTGTCCCCTAAGAAAAGATTTCATTGTGTCCCATATTTCCGATTAGGAAAAGGGGAGATGCAATGAGACCTGGGTGTCATTGTACACCAGTCATTGAAGGTGGACATGCAGGTACAGCAGATGTTAAAAAAGGCAAATGGTATGTTGGCATTCATAGCAAAAGAATTTGAGTACAGGAGCAGGGAGGTTCTACTGCAGTTGTACAAGGCCTTGGTGAGACCGCACCTAGAATATTGTGTGCAGTTTTGGTCCCCTAATCTGAGGAAATACATTCTTGCCATAGAGGGAGTACAGAGAAGGTTCACCAGATTGATTCCTGGGATGGCAGGACTTTCATATGAAGAAAGACTGGATCGACTAGGCTTATACTTACTGGAATTTAGAAGATTGAGGGGGGGATCTTATTGAAACGTATAAAATCCTAAAGGGATTGGACAGGCTAGATGCAGGAATATTCTTCCAATGTTGGGGAAGTCCAGAACGAAGGGTCACAGGTTAAGGATAAAGGGGAAGCCTTTTAGGACCGAGATGAGGAAAAACTTCTTCACACAGAGAATGGTGAATCTGTGGAATTCTCTGCTACAGGAAACAGTTGAGGCTGGTTCTTTGGCTATATTTACGAGGAAGTTAGATATGGCCCTTGTGGCTAAAGAGATCGGGGGTATTGAGAGAAAGCAGGTACAGGGTTCTGAGTTGGATGATCAGCCATGATCATACTGAATGGTGGTGCAGGCTCAAAGAGCTGAATGGCCTACTCCTGCACCTATTTTCTATGTTCATATATAACTAGGTTTGACATTTCTTCAGTTGTATTAAATTCAGAAAATATATAAATTTGCTCCTTAATAAAACTAACAAAAGCTGGATCCTGTAACAATATGGGATTCAATCTCTACTGAGACATTTTCAAAAAGTTATCCGAAAACTTCAGGGTTAACTTCAAATTTGCATGATCCGACAATGCTATGATGTCATTTGCACACTCAACAACGGTGTAGCAAACATGTATATAAAAAAAGTAATCAATTCTAGAATACTTATGATGAACATGCGAGAAAAAAGAAAAATCTTTGTTGTTAGGGTGTTTATATCTCCAGATATCAACCAGGCCATATTCTAGTATAAAAGAATTAATACATGCCGCCGCTTTACTAGGAAGCGATGGATTGGTTGATGACCTGTCTATCGCCAGGTTCAGACAACAATTAAAGTCACCACCCATGATCAACTTATATTCATTCAAATTTGGTAGCTCAGAAAAAAGTTTCTTAAAAAAATCAGAATTATCTACTTCAGGTGCATATACACACACCAGAGCTACCTTTTGCTCGCACAAAAAACCAGTAACAATTAAATATCTTCCAATCGAATCAGTAGTAGTATTAAAATGTACAAAAGGGATTTTGGAGTTAATAAAATAGATACACCTTTAACTTTATTAGTTGACAATGAATGAATTAAAGGTCCTTTCCAAAATTTGTAAAACCTGTCCTCATCCTGTTTCCGTATATGATTTTCTTGCGCAAAAATAATAACTGCATTGTGTTTTTAATTTCTTAAAAATCTATTTACACTTAATAGGACGAATCACACCATTCAAATTCCAAGAGATTATATTAATTTTATAAACATCCATGTTTAAAATTTAATATTTTATAAAAGAACTATTACACAAGTGCTGAATGATACGAAAAACATGGATACGACAAGAAGGAGTGATGTATTTGTGAAAAAAAATCCATCAGAGAACTGCCCAATCAAGAAAAAGAACTATTCTAATATCCCCACCCCCCGCAAAGCCAGAAAGACAACAACCAATAAAATGGCCACATGCTAAGCTAATAACCCTTGACCCTATTCTCCATTTTGCAGCTATGTGTATTAAATTTAAAATATTAATCCCACCCAAAATAGCCATAATGAAAGGAACAAACAGATTTCAAATTTTACAATGTTATTTCTAACAGTAGTGAAAACATAATTGGTGACAGCCATCTTAAATTCATCTAATGTATATTAATCACATATTCAAAGAAAAATAAATCCAAGCAAATAATATTACAAAGTTCTTTCTCTCAATAAAGATAAAAAAAGAATATATATATAATAAACCTAAAACTATATTAGTATTGAGACAAACAAAAGAAGTAAAAAGAGTAATACACAACAGGTCTTATATGGACCTTTATAGTATAATACTGTAAGAATTCCCTACAATACAGCTATATGTATATGCTAATTATTAATGAGTAAAAACAAAAGTTTAATCAGCCACGTATCATACCAAAGACTTAAAAAGCATAGAATAAGCTTAACTCAGGAGATCTAAAGACATCTCATACATCAGAATTACCTATTCAGTAATCGGCTTAACTTTAAGATTTTTAATGTACTCCCATCCCTCCTGGGGTGAGTAGATTCTCAGTGACTGAGACCCTTCAGGAAAAATTATCAGCTGCGCTGGGTACCAAAGAGAGGGGTGTAAATTTAATTTATACATTTCACTCATGATTTCTTGGTATTTCCTTCTTTCGGAAATGATCTCAGGAGGATAATCTTCAACTATATGAATCTCTGTTGATTTAAAGATTATCTTTTGCTTTTTTCTGGCCTCTCGAAGTATGGCTTCTTTGGTTGTATAATAATACGAAGTACAATTGGTCGAGGATGTACTTCAGGTGAACACTGAGAACATGGGATTCTATGGACTCTATCGATTAAAGGGCTTGCTTTCAGGGTCTCATTAAAAAGTGAGTACAGCATTTCTGAGAAGAACTTTAACATATTGCCAGCTTCAGTATTTCCAGGCAATCCTAGTATACGCAAATTCCTCTGACACCCTCTAATATCTAAATCAACCATTTTTTTCTTTGTTTTAGATAGTTCTGAGGTAATTTCATTGATTTTCTTTTCCATTGAAGACATCTTCACTCCTTGTCCTTTAATGGTTTGCCTGAATTGATCAAGTTTGTTCTCAATTTGATTTGTAGTCTGCTTAAGCATCTGAAGTTGAAAGTCCAAATTCTTCAGAGATTCTTGAACACTAGAGATAGATTTTTCAAGCTTCCCATTGGTGTCCATCAGCTTATCAATTTTAGTGTTAAGCGATCTGAATTCCGACGTCATGTCTTGTATTGAAGAAAATATTCCTGCTAAAGTAACAGGTTCCTCCGCTTTCTTTATTTGTTCAGTTTGCTTCATTTCAGGAAAAGTCTTGCCGCTTCTCAGTTCAATATCAGATCGACTTACGGCCGTCGTAATTAAATTGTAAATCCTTCAGTAGAAGTAATAAATCATCAAACTTAAAAAGAATCTGTCAGTGGGATATGTAGTATAAAGAAAAGTGAAGCCACTGAGAAATGCGAAATGCGACTTACTCCTGTGGTGAACTACATATACCTGTCTGGACACGCCCCCCCCCCCCGCTGACTTCTCCTGTGGCTCCTCCCACGGACCCCAGTATAAAGACAATTGGAGGCACAGCCCCGGCCTCAGTCTCCAGGATGTAGTGTGGTGGTCACTTGCTGCTTGTTCTTTCTTCCTGCAAATAAAAGCCTATATCTCGCCTCACGTCTCCGAGAGTTATTGATGGTGCATCAACTCCATGCACTGCAAAATGGTAGATCTCTCGTGCGGTCTCTTTATCTTCTTTTTTACCTTTTCTCTTCAACATCAGAGAGGATTGTGGAGGTATTTTTGATTTCCAATCTCTAACTGGGAGTCAATGAAAGTCAGATTTTGGAAGGTGGTGTTCTTGTGTTTCTCCTGCATAATCTCTATGGATGCTGTTATGAGTTTCTCGAGTTACATCAGATAAGCATCTGAGCCCCTCAAAGATATCTGCCAACTCTTCCATGAGTGAAGTATAGTCAGTTTTGGTCTGTGAAGCCAGTTTTAAAAAAACATTTTTCCATAGGTTGAGCTTTTCACTTGTACTCAGACCTAATATTGACTGATTTCCTTTTCAACAATCAGTAGCTGTGCTTGAAGGTTTTTATACAGCCTCCTTTTACTGGAACATTCTCTCCAGTACAGCCTGCAATTTTTACTCCATTGGGTAAATCTTGCTCTTTACTTTGAGAGTCTTGTAATCATTCGCATATAATAGATTTACCTGGGCTCCGGTGTGAAGCTTGAATGAAATTATTGTCTCATTCACAGTCAGTAGAACAACACATTCTGTTTTACCAATGCCAGCAGTCTGTGGAAAATCTACAAAGACTTCCTCTATTTCCTCAGCAACTATGTGCACCCTTCTCTTGGTAGTCTTGTGGCACTTTGTGAAGTAATTCCTTTTCCCACAATTATTGCAGGACTTTTCATAAGTAGGACATCATTTTGGCATGTAACTACCTCCACGTTTGCTGCATTTACCATTTGAGCCTATCTCTTTGGTTTTCAATTGCTTTGTTAAACACCTTTTTCTCTGTCCCTCTGTTTTCACAGCAAGCACTGTTATTTCGGCCCTGTGTAGCCCTTTGGCTTGTGCTCATGTGGTCTTCACTGCACTACACATATTCACAGCCTTTTCTAATGTCAAGTAATATTAAAGAGGATACCAAAAGTTTCTTCAGGTAAATAAAGGGTAAAAGAGAGGGAAGAGTGGATATTGGACCGCTGGAAAACAATGCTGGCGAAGAAGTAATGGGGGGACGACAAAATAGCAGACAAAAACTGAATCTGTATATTGTATCACTCTTCACTGTGGAAGACACTAGCAGTATGGTGAAAGTTCCATCGGACGGGGGCATTAAGTGTGTGAAGTTGCCATAACTAGAGAAAGGGTTCTTGGCTAACTGAAAGGTCCAAAGTTGGATAAGCCACCTGGACCAGATGGTATACACCCTAGAGTTCTGAAAGAGGAGGCTGAAGAGATAGTGTAGGCATTAGTAATGATCTTTCAAGAATTACTAGATTGTGGAAAGTTTCTTGAAGACCGGAAAATTGCAGATGTTACTCCACTCTCCAAGTTGGAAGAAAAGTAGAAGAAAGGAAACTATAGGCCAGTTGGTCTGACCTCAGTAGTTTGGAATACGGTGAAGTCGATTATTAAGGATGAGGTCTCAGGGTTTTTGGAAGCTCTTGGAGGCTATGTAATCAATGAGTTGTGCTCTCTCTCTCTCCCCCTCTCCTTCTCTGTCGGTGGTGGGGAGGAGATTGTTGCTGGTTCTCTGAAAATAAAGTAGCGTAACAGACTTTTGACACCGTAACTCAGTGAGTTGTTTTGCTGTGTCTCCCCTCTCACTGTGAAAAGGGACACATCTTTTTACCTTTATTAGGGAGAGAAAGAGCCTGTGGCATATTGAATTGCTGAGTGAATGAGTAGCTTTTGTTGTTCTGCAGATCGTGGTCTTTATTGGGGTTTTGCAGCTGCATGCTTAGTGGGTGGTGGGTGCTTATACTTTTTCTGTGGTAGTGGGTGGGGGAGGGTAATTACTTTGCTGCTACTTATACATGAGAGGGGGAGTGAGGGACTTTGGAGTTCTGGCATTTTGACTGTCATTCCTTCTTTGGGGCTCTTTTCTGTTTTCATGGATGTCTGTGAAGAAAAAAATCAGGATTTATATTGTATATACTTCTCTTATAATAAAAGGAACTACTTATTAATAAAGGGAATAAAGGGAGCATTTTCTGCTTGGCTGTTGGTGACTAGTGGTGTTCCATAGGGTCTGTGTTGGGACTGATTCTTTTTACGTTGTATGTCAATGACTTGAATGATGGAATTGATGGGTTTGTTGTAAATTTTGAAGAAAATATGAAGATAAGTGTAGCTGCAGGTAGTTTTGAGGAAGTAGAGAGGCTATAGAAGCACATAGACAGATTAGGAGAATGGCAAAGAAATGGCAGATAGAATACATTCGGAAAGTGTATGGTCTTGCACTTTGGTAGAAGAAATGAAAAGTTTGAATATTTTGTACATGGAGTGAAAATGCAAAAAAAAAACAAGGTGCAAAGGGACTTAGGAATTGTTGTGCAGGATTTCCTAAAGGTTAATTTGCAGGTTATGTCTGTGGTGAGGAAGGTAAATGCAATGTTAGCATTCATTTCAAGAGGTCTAGAATATAAAAACAAGGATGTAACGTTAAGAATTTGTAAAGCACTAGCGAGGTCTCATTTGAAGCATTGTGAGCAGTTTTGTGGCCCTTATCATAGAGATGATGTGTTGAAACTGGAGAAGTTTCAAAGAAGCTTCATGAAAATGATTCTGGATTCTCTTGGTGGCGCTAGATGAAGTAGGTCACATGTTTGGCTCTGTTCTGGTCATTTTTCAATTTCCTTATCGCCCTTTTATTATATGTATATCAGGTGTCTTTAACATCTTTATATGTCTGAATTCTGAATCTTAATTGACGGAAATGACTTCCAGTACAAGAAAGGCATTCACCGAAGGCAAGGAAACCGGTAATAGAAACGGGAAGAAAGAAGATCAGCCTATACAGCCTCAACTTACTTTACAAGCTATTTCGAATTTATTGGATGAAAAACTTGACAAAAGATTTGCTGCATTGTACTGTCGAAGGAGAACAAAGATAAACTGAAAGCACTTGAAAAAGAGAACAAAAAATAACGACAGCAAATTTCCGAGCTTACCAAAGCTGGGAAACAGAGATTCCAGACTGAAATCTTCGGAAAAGAAATTAAATTTGACTACTCATACATTGGAGCAGCATAAAGCCGAGGTTATTGATTTGCAGTCATGGTCGCAGACAGAATTTGCGAATAATAGGACTCAGTGAAGACGTTGAGAGCAGGGACCTTACTGAATTTTTCTCTCAATTCTTAATGGAAGTCTTTGGCTTTGGAAGTTTTTACCTCTCCTCTGGTACTCAATCGCGTGCATAGGGCATTAAAGCCAAAACCATCAAAAGCATTAGAACCCCATCATGTAATTCTTTGATTTCACTATGTGAGTACTAAGGAGCACTTAATTTGAATTGTTCATCATAAAGGAATTATTGAACATCAAAATCTTAAGTTTCATTTGGTTGAAGATTATTGAGCTAATGCAAAAAAGATTGTATTTTAAAGTGGTGATGTTGGAATTATATCAAAGGAATCTTTGACTGGTTTTGCTGTACCTCGCTCGCTTAAGAGTTGTTTTACCCAATAAATCGTTTAAATGGTATAAATCAGTGGACGATGCAAAA
The DNA here is from genome assembly GCF_030144855.1 of Hypanus sabinus. Lineage (NCBI taxonomy): Eukaryota > Metazoa > Chordata > Chondrichthyes > Myliobatiformes > Dasyatidae > Hypanus > Hypanus sabinus. The sequence goes on along the minus strand of NC_082726.1, from coordinate 25,121,674 downwards.
CAATTTCTCGAAGAACATTGTTTGAGCTTGGATGTTTAATTAATTTACCATTCCTCTATGTTTGTATACACTGGGTTTATTAGTTAATAATCAGCTTATAGATTCAGACATTTTAAGTTTGTGCAGTTTTGCCCTTGGACTGATGTTTCTGGTACTTTGTTTTGGCTTAAGTCTGTTTTATATTAAAGTTCCCTTTCTTTTCCTTTATTATTTTACTTTTTCATTTTTAATTGTTCATTTTAGAAAATTATTAAGATTTTGACAGTGATTAAATATTATGAAGATTGTACTCTGTTTTATTTTTGAAGACCTTGTTTTTTAAAATGTTCTACAAAAGGTTGTTTTCTCATTTAGCTTGTGTTTGGCATTCCTTCGCAGTGTTTTGGCTGGGGGGGGGGTGTTTTTTTTCTTTAAAATGTGGAGACTTTCCATCAAGAGAGATGGGGGTTGGGTGGTTCTTGTATAGTTTTCTGGCTGCATATTGGCCAGGTTTTGTGGCTTTGGGGGAGAGGGGTTAGTTCAGTATTTTTCATTTGGGCTGCTTTGAAACTACAAAAATGTCAGTATTGTCATAACTTCCGGTTCCTCTTTAAACTTTTTTCCCTCTTCCTGGTTCATGAGTTTCCTATGCAACTTGGTTAACCCTTTACATACCATATGGTTTGTAATCTGCTGAATTGAAAAAAATGAATTAATAGTGAAATATGTACATTGGTTGATAAGATTACAGAGATTGATAAAAATATTCTATTGCTTCCAATTTGCTTTACAAAGAAAGAGTTGAACTTCAGATGCAACATAATTTGCTATTAACATCCCCAATTGAAAACCAATTACTTAAAAGTAAGAGTCATTTTTATATTTATGGTGATAAATCTGGTAAATTGTTGGCTAACCAATTGAAAGCTGCTTTGGTGAAACGTCAGATTAATAAAGTTTGTAGATGGAATGATATTTTGATGGTTAACCATGATGAAATTAATAAATATTTTCAAGAATTTTATACCAATTTATAACAATGAGAATATCCTGATGATCCTACCATAATGCATGCATTTTTAAGGAAACTAAATGTTCCGAAATTACCAGCTGATAAACATTTAGCGTTAGATGCACCCATTACTGAAGAGGAAATAAAGAAAGCAATTTTTTTGATGAACTCTGGTAAAGCACGTGACCTGGATGGGTCTACAGCTGAATTTAAAAAATCTTTTTCAGATTTACTTTTTCCCTGGTTATGTGGAAATTTTAAAGATGCTTTATTATTAGGTAAATTACCAGAATCCTTTTATGAAGCATCTATTTCTTTAATTTCTAAGAAAGATAATGATCCCACTGAGAGTGCATCATACAGACCTATATCTTTGTTGAATATGGATTCTAAAATCTTTTCCAAAATATTAACAATTAGATTGGAGAAGGTATTGCCTCAAATTATTTCTGAGGATCAGACAAGATTTATTAAAAATCATTACTAACATTTTAATGTTAGGAGGATAATGAACATTATATACACTATGTCATCTAATACTCCAGAATGTGTTATTTTGCTTGATGCCAAGAAGGCATTTAACAGACTTGAATGGGAATATTTATTTAATATAGTTGAGAAATTTAACTTTAGCTCAAAATTTATATATTGGATTCAATTGATATATCATACATCCTTGGCTGCTGTATTTACTAATAATCAGAAATCCTTTTTTTAGGCTTTTTTGAGGTACTAGACAGAGCTGCCCTTGAAGCCCTTTAGTATTTGAAATTGCCCTGGAGCCCTTGGCAATTACTATTCATGATTCGCCTAATATATTTGGAATTATTCATGGGAATTGAATGCATAAAGTACCACTATATGCAGATGACCTGTTACTATATATTTCTAACCCAGAGAAATCCATTCCTGCAGTAATAACACTACTTGCTCAGTTTAGTAGTTTTTCTAGTTATAAATTGAATCTTGATAAGAGTGTGCTTTTCCTATTAAATATGCAACTTCCAATTTATAGACAATCACCATTTAGATTGGTTACTGATAATTTTATTTATTTGGGGGTTAAAATTACTAAGAAGTATTAGGATCTATTTAAAGTTAATTTTTTACCTTTAACTGATCATGTTAAACAACTGTTAACTAAATGGTCCCCACAGTCCTTATCTTTGATTAGTAGAATTAATGCTATTAAGATGATTATTTTACCTACATTTCTGTATCTATTTCAGGCGGCATCAATTTTTATCCCTAAATCTTTTTTTTAATATATTATTTATTCAAAAATGTCTTCATATATATTGCAGTATAGAAATCCCAGATTAAGTAAGAAATACTTACAGAAATCAAAAAAGGAAGGCGATTTGGCTTTGCCGAATTTTAGATTTTATTATTGGGCAATTAATATTCAATATTTAATGTTTTGGACACAAGAGTTGGATGAAACTCAATGTCCACGATGGATGAACCTCGAGTGGGAGTCTGTATAGGGGTTTTCTCTGGCTTCTGTTTTAGGAGTTGTGCTTCTCTTGGCATTTATTAAATTGAATAAACAAATAATAAATCCAATAGTTAAACATACAATACGAATATGGTTTGAATTTCGTAAACTTTTTGGATTGAATAAATTTATTCTGTCAAGTCCTATTATATCTAATTTTTTTTCCAACTAACTAAAATTGATCAAGCTTTTGTTTTATGGAAAACAAAAGGAATAACATGTTTCCATGATTTATTTATGGATGATTGTTTTATGTCTTTTGAACAGTTGTCTAATAAATATAATTTGCCTAGATCACACTTTTTCAGATATTTACAGATTAGAAACTTCCTGAATGCTACTTTACCTACCGTTCCGATATCACATCAGATCAAAGGTACAGAATTTTTTTTTAGGTTTAAACCCCTATCAGAAGAGTTTAATAGCAATTATTTATAATCTGATCATTAAAATACGTCTAGGTATATCTGATAAAATTAAGAATGAGTGGGAAAGAGAACTTCAAATATCATTATCTTGAGAAAAATGGGAGAAAATTCTTCAATTAGTTCTTACTTCTTCGATGTGTGCCAGACATCCTTTTATACAATTTAAGGTGGTTCATAGGGCTCATATGTCCAAGGATAAGTTAGCTCATTTTTACTGTCATATAAATCCTGTTCATGATAGATGTAATTCTGAAGTAGCTTCCTTGACACATATGGTCTGTTCTTGTCCTCTTCCAGGAAAATATTGGAAAAATAACTTTGATATCATTTCAGTAGTTCTGGTGTTGATTTACAATCTCATCCTATTACTGTAATTTTTGGACTAACAGCGATAGACTCTAGTCATTTATCCTTATCAGCTTGTCATCTAATTGCATTTGTGACATTAATAGCCAGAAGATCCATTTTACTTAAATGGAAATACTCCAACCCCCCTACCACATTTCAATGGTTTTCCCAACAATAGCATGTCTAAACTTGGGAAAAATTACGAGTAGTACTATGGACTCTTTGGTTAAATTTGAAGAAACTTGGAGGCCATTTATTCAATATTTTCATATGATGTAAGTTGACCCTTTCTGAATCTTTTTTCAGTAATTTCTTCTTGTTTATGTATAGAGGAGTGGAGTTAACGACAAATTGTAATTTTAGTTGATGAAACATGGCAGCCCAATCTTTGTTTGTTTTTTTTAGTTCAGTTTTTCTTAGTTTAGGGTTTTATTCTCTCTTTTTATAAAATACCTTTTTCATGGTTAGTTACTAAGTGATTGGGAGTCTAAACTCCATTTGTTACTTGGAATATGTGTTTTTACACTTAACTGTTATTAATCCCGATCTCTATGTAGCATTATCAATATTGCTATCTTTATTAATTTGAAATTTAATAAAAAGATTGAAAAAGGAAGAAAGAAAATAATTTCAGGATTGAATAACTTGACATATGAAGAACGTTTGATGGCTTTGGGCCTGTATTTGCTGGAATTCAGAAGAATGAGGGGTTATCACATTGAAGCCTATTGAATTATGAAAGGCTTGATAAAATGGATGTGGAGAAGATATTTCCAATGGCAGAAGAGATATTTCCTATGCCCAGAGGACACAGCTTCAGAGGGTCATCTTTTTGGAACAGGGATGAGGATGAGATAGAAGTAATTTCACCAGAGAGTGATGTATCTATGGAATTCTTTGCCATAGACAGCTCTGTAGGCCAAGTCTTTATGTACAAACATATATTTAAGGCACAGTTTGATAGATTCTTGATTAGTCAGGGCATGAATGGATACAGGGAGAAGGCAAGAGATTGGGGCTGAGAGGAATATTGGATCAGGCATGATGAAATGACGAAGCAGATTCAATGGGCTAAATGGTCTAATTCTGCTCCTACATCTTATAGTCATAGTCTAAATCTTTTTCACAGAGCAAACTTTCTCTGGGAACATTATCTGGGATTCCACTTACTCCGTATGTGAAGCTCAGCTAAATATTGGTCAAAGCTAACACCTAGTTTCTCTTCACGGGGAATTACTTATATTGCAAATGTGACTTTTTCTTGGGACAAAATACTTCTCAAGTTTTGCCATCAGAGTGCACACTGTCAAAGCTGTCTCATCAATTTGAAAGCTGTTGTAGATATCCGAAGCATCTTCACAATAATGTATAAAAAGATAGACACTTTAAATTTTTCCTCCACCCTGCCGGCTCTGCTTTCTGCTAAATATCAATTGAATTGCTATTTGAAATGTTTCTAGCTATCAGGTAAATTGCCAATAAGCTGCATAGGTGCAGGACAAAAATCCGTTATAGAATTTTCAGACTGTAAGACTGCGCAGGCGTGTGACATCAGCCAGTAGAGTGGGAAAAGTTTAAAAAGAAGACCGCCATATCTAGCAGGCAGCATTCAGAGCAGGCAGCGGAATGAGAGGGCAATAGAGTGATAGGGCTTTGGCTCAATGGGCTTAGGCAGTAATGAGGCAGGGTAGGTTTACCTGTGTTAATTGCAGAAAGGAAGAATGTGTGTGAGGCTGGTGTTCTGTGCTCAGTGTCAGATGTGGGAAGTTCTGGAGTCTTCCAGCCTCCTAGACGGCCATACCTGCATCCCATGCGTCGAGCTGCAGCTCCTAAGGGACCGAGTTAGGGAACTGGAGTTGCAGCTCGATGACCTTTGTCTGGTCAGAGAGAGAGAGGAGATGATAGAAAGGAATTATAGGCAGGTGGTCACACTGGGGCCATGGGAGACAGATAATTGGGTCACAGTCTGGAAGGGGAAGGAGAAGAGTCAGGTACTAGAGAACACCCCTGTGGCTATCCTCCTGAACAATAAGTACTCCTGTTTGAGTACTGTTGGAGTAGACAGCCTTCCTGGGGGAAGCAACAGTGGCTGTGCCTCTGGCACAGAGTCCGGCCCTGTAGCTCAGAAGGGTAGGGAAAGGAAGCGAAAGGCAGTAGTGATAGGGGACTCTACATTTAGGGGGTCAGACAGGCAATTCTGTGGACTCAGGAAAGAAACTTGGATGGTAGTTTGGCTACCAGGTGCCAGGGTCTGGGATGTTACAGTTCACAGCCAAGATATCCTGCAGTGGAGGGAGAACAGCCAGAGGTCATGGTACATACTGGTACCAATGACATGGGTAGGAAAAGGGAAGAGGTCCTGAAAGCAGACTACAGGGAGTTAGGAACGAAGTTGAGAAGCAGGACTGCAAAGGTAGTCATCTGGGGATTACTGCCCGTGCCACATGACAGTGAGTATAGGAATAGGATGAGGTGGAGGATAAATGCGTGGCTGAGGGATTGGAGCAGGGGGCAGGGATTCAGATTTCTGGATCATTGGGACATCTTTTGGGCCAGGAGTGACCTATACAAAAAGGAGGGGTTGCACTTGAATCCCAGGGGGACCAATATCCTGGCGGGGATGTTTGCTAAGGCTACTGGGGAGAGTTTAAACTAGAATTGTTGTGGGGTGGGAATTGAATTGAAGAGACTGGGGAAGAAGCTGTTCGCTCACAAATAGAGAAAGTTTGGGTATGAAGGAGGATATGCAGGTGATAAAGAATGGACGTGCTCAGACTGATGGTTTGAGATGTGTCTATCTTAATGCAAGGAGTATTGTGAAAAAAGTGGAGGAGCTTAGAGCATGGATCAATACTTGAAGCTATGATGTGGTGGCCATTACAGAGACTTGGATGGCTCAGGGACAGGAATGGTTACTTCAAGGGCTGAGTTTTAGATGTTTCAGAAAGGACAGGGAAGGGGGCAAAAGATGTGGGGCATGGCACTGTTGATCAGAGATAGTGTCACGACTACAGAAAAGGTGGACACCATGGAGGGATTGTCTACATAGTCAATGTGGGTGGAGGTTAGGAATAGCAAGGGGTCAATAACTCTGCTGGGTGTTTTTTATAGGCCGCCCATTAGTAACAGGTATATCAAGGAGCAGATAGGGAAACAGATCCTGGAAAGGTGTAATAATAACAGAGTTGTCATGATGGGAGATTTATATTTCCCAAATATCGATTGGCTATCTCCCTAGAATAAGGGGCTTAGGTGAGGTGGAGTTTATTGGGTGTGGTCAGGAAGGTTTCTTGACACAATATGTAGATAAGCACAAGAGGAGAGGCTGAACTTTATCTTGTATTGGGAAATGAACCTGGTTAGGTGTCAGATCTCTCGGTGGGAGAGCATTTTGGAGATACTGATCATAATCCTATCTCCATTACAATATCATTGGAGAGAGATAGGAACAGACAAGTTAGAAAAGTGGTTAATTGGAGTAAGGGGAATTATGAGGCTATCAGACAGAAATTGGAAGCTTAAATTGGGAATGGATATTCTCAGTGAAAGGTATGGAAGAAATGTGGCAAATGTTCTGGGATATTTGTATGGAGTTCTGCATAGGTCTGTTCCAATGAGACTATATAGTTATGGTAGGGTACAGGAACCATGTTATATAAAGGCTGCAGTAAATCTAGTCAGGAATAAAAGAAAAGCTTACAAAATGTTCAGAGAGCTAGGTAATGTTAGAGATCTAGAAGATTATAAGGCTAACAGGAAGGAGCTTAAGAAGTAATTTAGGAGAGCCAGAAGGGGCAATGAGAAGGCCTTGGCAGGCAGGATTAAGGAAAACCCCAAGGTGTTCTACAAGTATGTGAAGAGCAAGAGGATAAGACGTGAAAGAATAGGACCTATCAAGTGTGATAGTGGGAAAGTGTGCATGGAACCACAGGAAACAGCAGAGGCACTTAATGTATACTTGACTTCTGTGTTCACTATGGAAAAGGATCTTGGTGATTGTAGTGATGACTTGCAGCAGACTGAAAAGATTGAGCATGTACAGTAGATATTAAAGGGGATGTGCTGGAGCTTTTGGAAAGCATCAAGTTGGATAAGTTGCCAGGACCGGATGAGATGTACTCCAGGCTACTGTGGGAGGTGAGAGAGGAGACTGCTGAGCCTCTGGCAATGATCTTTGCATCATCAACGAGGACAGGAGAGGTTCCGGAAGATTGGAGGGTTCAGGATGTTGTTCCTTTATTCAAGAAAGGGAGTAGAGATAGCCCGGGAAAGTTATAGACCAGTGAGTCTTACTTCACTGAAGTTGTTGGAGAAGATCCTGAGAGGCAGGATTTATGAACATTTGGTGAGGTATAATATAATTAGGAATAGTTAGCATGGCTTTGTCAAGGGCAGGTTGTGCCTTACGAGCCTGATTGGATTTTTTGAGGATGTGACTGAACACATTGATGAAGAAAGAGCAGTAGATGTAGTGTATATGGATTTCAGCATTTGATGGGGTACCCCATGCAAGGCTTATTGAGAAAGTAAAGAGGCATGGGATCCAAGGGGACATTGCTTTGTGGATCCAGAACTGGCTTACCCACAGAAGGCAAAGAGTGGGGGTTGTAGACAGGTCATATTCCACATGGAGTTTGGTCACCAGTAGAGTGCCTTGGGGATCTGTTCTGGGACCCCTTCTCTTTGTGATTTTTATAAATGATCTGGATGAAGAAGTGAAAGGATGGGTTAGTAAATTAGCAGAATACTCAAAGGTTGGGGGTGTTATGGATAGTACGGACGGCTGTCAGAAGCTACAGTGGGACATCAATAGGATGCAAAACTGGACTGAGAAGTGACAGATGGAGTTCAACCCTGATAAGTGTGAGGTGGTACATTTTGGTAGGTCAAATATGATGGCAGAATATAGTATTAATGGTAAGACTCTTGGCATTGTGGAGGATCAGAGGGATCTTGGGGTCCGAGTCCATAGGATGCTCAAAGCAGCTGCACAGGTTGACTGTGGTTAAGAAGGCATTCGATATATTTCCCTTCATCAATCATGGAATTGATTTTAGGAGCTGAGAGGTAATGTTGCAGCTGTACAAGACCCTGGTCAGACCCCACTTGGAGTACTGTGCTCAGCTCAGGTCGCCTCACTACAGGAAGGATGTGTAAGCCATTGAAATGGTGCAGAGGAGACTTACAAGGATGTTACTTGGATTGGGGAGCATGCCTTTTGAAGACAGGTTGAGTGAACTCGGCCTTTTCTCCTTGAAGCGACGGAGGATGAGAGGTGACCTGATAGAGATGTTTAAGATGTTGAGAGGCATTGATTGTGTGGATAGTCAGAGGCTTTTTCCCAGGGCTGAAATGGCTGCTACAAGAGGGTAAAGTTTTAAGGTGCTTTGGAATAGTTACAGAGGAGATGTCAGGGGTAAGTTTTTTACACAGAGAGTGGTGAGTGCGTGGAATGGGTTGCTGGCTACGATGGTAGAGATGGATACAATAGGGTCTTTTAATGGACTGTTGGATTGGTAAATGGAGCTTAGAGGAATAGAGGGCTGTGGGTAACCCTAGTAATTTCTAAGGTAGGGGCATGTTCAGCATTACTTTGTTGTCCAAAGGGCCTGTATTGTGCAGTAGGTTTTCTATGTTTTCTATGACTTCTCTCATCTGGTATTCTTTTGGTGAATCTGGCGAACTTTAAGACACGATGTGCTCTTTGGATGGCAGCTTTTCTCTGTCAGAACCAGAGTCTTTTTTTTCCAGTCGCTTGCAGTATACTCTGTATTTCGACCTCACGCTGACTTCTGACAACATGTTATGTTTATCCTTTAACAAAGATGAACTTTGTGTGAGTTTTCAAATACTAGAACTATTTTTTTACAGATTTACAGAATGGCTTCAGCTCAACCACATTTTACTTATGACCTTCTGGCCCACCAAGAATATGTGTTCGTTTCCCAATGTCGCTTCCTGTTATGGGTGAACTGCCCACACTGCACATTGGGAACTGAAGTTCCTTATTATGTACACACACAATAACACAATTACCATCAACTTGGCACTCACCACCAACATGTTGTGGATGCTACAGAACAGGAAATCATTGGACTAGAAACATGATTTCCCTTAAAAAGGTGAATAGCCTACAGTGAGTGACTCACCTTCTAACATCCTAGTGCCCTTCCATCATCTTCAAGGAATTATTCAGCAGCATTTGAGTCATGGAGTAATAGAATGTTACAGGCCCTGAGGCTCATCTAGTCCAGGCTATACTATTATTCTGCCTAGTCTCATTGCCCTGTATATACTTACTGTTGCATGAAGCGTAGGGAGCAGACCCAAGTGCAGTACACAGGCATGGAGTCCTGACACAGAGACAGACTTGGACTGGACACAAAGCCAGGATCTGGGCTGGACACAGGGCCTTGACTTGGACTGGGACACAGAGCCAGGACTTGGACTGGGACTCAGAGCCTGGACTTGGACTGGAACTCAGAGCCTGGACTTGGACTAGGACTCAGAGCCCGGACTTGGACTGGGACTCAGAGCCTTGACTTGGACTGGGACTCAGAGCCTTGACTTGAACTGGAACTCCGAGCCTGGACTTGGACTGGGACTCAGAGCCTTGACTTGGACTGGAACTCAGAGTCTGGACTTGGACTGGGACTCAGAGCCTTGACTTGGACATGAACTCAGAGCCTGGACTTGGACTGGGACTCGGAGCCTGGACTTGGACTGGAACTCAGAGTCTGGACTTGGACTGGGACTCAGAGCCTTGACTTGGACATGAACTCAGAGCCTGGACTTGGACTGGGACTCGGAGCCTGGACTTGGACTGGAACTCAGAGCCTGGACTTGGACTGGGACTCAGAGCCTGGACTTGGACTGGGACGCGGAGCCTGGCCTTGGACTGGGACTCGACAAAACAAAACAATGACAGACCACTCGCATCCTGGCTCAGAGTAGTGGCAAAACAGCCGGCAACACTCAGCTGGACACAAGAGGACAAAAACAAGCAATGACAGTCCATGTATATCTTGGCTTGGAAGTGTGTCCCTTATTCTTGGTGGCTCGAACGACAGTCCCTTATTCTTGGCCGCTCGGAAAGAGCATGGCTACACTGCTGAGGCGACGATCCAGCAGCGAGTAGATTTAAGCCAGAGTTTTTATCGTGCCGGTTTGAATGAGGATCAAGTGCCCTCATCAAGGAGCCCAGTAGAACATGGGGAAAAAGAAATAAACTGAAATATGTAGTCAATGGACCGGACCATGACACTTACCTGAATTTCTCTTTATTGTTGAATTTGAACCCACATTCACCACTTCTGTTAGCAGCTTGTTTCACACTCTCACCACCTTCTGAGTGAAGAGTTTTCCCTCGTGTTCCTCTTAAACAGTTCACCTTTCACCCTTAACCCTTGATCGCTAGTTCTAGTCCCACCCAATCTCAATGGAAAAAGTCAGCTTGCATTTACCCTTTCTATATCCCTCATATGCTCCATTCCAATAACCCACCAGGACCAATATCTACAGAGACTGCTGGATGGCATTCCTATCAAGTCGAGTTTATTGTCATGTGCAGAAGTATCACATGCTCGTAGGTATAGAGAATATGATTTATACTAAAATGATACAAGGCAGTGAGGAGAGAGAAAATAATAGTGCGTGAAAACAAGACCTTAGTGCAAGTTGAAAGACACAGTCCATGGTTGTGCAAGTGCTGTTCCATAGTATTCCATCGCTGAGATATGGTGAAGATTGTGTAAGTCGGTTCAAGAAACTGATGGTTGTAGCAAAGTAATTGTTCTTGAATCTGGTGGTGTGGGGCTTCTGTACCTCCTGCTTGACAGGAACAGTGAGAACAGGGCATTACCTAGATGGTGGGGATCCTTGATGAGATATGCCACTTTTCTTGAGACAGTACCTCCAGTAGATTCTATCAGTGGTGAGAAGGGTCATGACCAAGGTAGGCTGGGTTGTGCCTGCAACTCTCTGAGGCCTCTCATGTTTCTGGGCATTTGAATTGCTGTATTACAGTAAAACAGGATACTTTCAGCAGTCCATCTGTAGGTGTTTTTTTTTACAGTATAGCACCCATCAGTAATACTTGAACACTCAGTTTTGATGGTGATGCTGAATGCCATTCTCTCTGCAGTCCAGATGAACAGGGAATTGGCTGTGTTTCAAATCACTGAGTGTTAAAAAATTCTGCTATTGCATTAATATTGTCATTTTCCATCATTGCTTTTCTCCATAAGTGGATTTTGCCACCCATTGTGAGCGGATTAATGATTTTCTTTAAAGGGTGGGGACACGTGAATGTAACTGTATGATGGATATCACTGTGGGAATGACCTTTGAGAGTCTTGGGATAACTGCAATTTTTCTAAAGTAGCTCTCCTCAGACCATTTCCTTCTGTGTGTGTGATGTTTAGACCAGAAGACTATAAGAAATAGGAGCAGAACTAGGCCATTCAGCCCATCAAGTCTTCTCCACCATTTTATGATGGCCGATCCCACATCCCACTCAACCCTGTACACCTGCCTTCTCAGCATATCCTTTGATGCCCTGACCGATCAGGAAATGTTTAAATTCCACCTTAAATATACGCATGGACTTGGCCTCCACCGCATCCTGTAGCAGAGCATTCCATAGATTTGCTACTCTCTGGCTAAAAGTATTCCTTCTTACCTCTGTTCTAAAAGGTTGTCCCTCAATTTTGAAGCTGTGCCCTCTAGTTCTGGATACACTCACCACAGTAAACATTCACTCCACATCCACCAGCTCTTTTAACATACAGTAAGATGTAATGAGATACCCCAAATTCTTCAAAATTCCAGCAAGTACAGGCCCAAAGCTGCCAAATGCTCCTTATATATTAACCTCTTCATTCCCAAATTATCCTTGTGAACCTCCACTAGACTCTCTCCAATGACAACACATCCTTTCTGAGATACGAGGCACAAAACGGTTGACAATACTCCAAGTGCGGCCTGACTAGTGTCTTATAAAGGCTCAGCATTATCTCCTTGCCTTTATATTCTATTCCCCTTGAAATAAATGGCAACATTGCATTTGCCTTCTTTACTACAGACTCAATCTGTAAATTAACCTTTTGGGAGCCTTGCACGAGGACTCCTAATTCCCTCTGCACCTCTGATGTTTGAACCTTTTCCCCATTTAGATAATAGTCCACACCATTGTTCCTTTTACCAAAATCCATTATCATACATTTTCCAACACTGTATTCCATCTGCCACTTTTTTGCCCGTTTTTCTAATTTGTCTAAGTCCTGCTGCAATCGCATTGCTTCCTCAGTACTACCTACCCCTCCACCTGTCTTAGTTCATCTATCTTTGTAGATCACCTATCTGCAAACTTTGCCATAGAACCATCAGTTCCATTATTTAAATCACTGACAAACAATGAGAAAAGTCCCAATACTGACCCCTGAGGAACACCACTATACCCAGAAAAGTCCTCTTTTATTCCCATTCACTGCCTCCCGCCTGACAGCCGTTCCACTATCCTTGCCAGTATCTTTCTTGTGACAACATTGGATTTTATCTTGTTTGAACAGCCTCATGCAGGGCACCTTATCAAATGCCTTCTGAAAATTCAAGTAAATTACATCTATTGCCTCTCTTTTGTCCACCCTGCTTGTTACTTCCTCAAAGAAGTCTAAGAGATTCATCAGGCAAGATTTTCCTTTACAGAAAACATGCTGATTTTTACTTGTTTTATCATTAGTCTTGAAGTACCTCAAAACTTAATAATAGACTCCAACGCTTTCCCAGCCACTGAGGTTAGGCTAATTTGCCTATAATTTCCTTTCTTTTGTCTTCCTCCCTTCTTAATGAGTGGAGTGACATTTGCAGTTTTCCATTCCTATGGGACCATGACAGAATCAAGGAATTCTTGAAAGATCATGACCAATGCATCCATTATCTCTTCAGCAACCACTCTCAGGGCTCTGAGATGTGGTGCATCTGGTCCAGGTGATTTGTCCACCTTAAGACCTTTGAGTTTACCTAACACTTTTTCCTTTGTGATTACAATAGCACTCTCTCCTGCTCTCTGACACTCATGGACCTCTGGCACACTGCTAGTGTCTTCCACAGTGAAGACAGATGCTAAGTATGCATTAAGTTCATCTGTCATTTCTTTGTCTCCCATTACTACCTCACCAGCATAATTTTCTAGTGGTCCAATATGCCTCACCCCTATATCATTTACTAGTCTGCTTTCATATTTCATCTTTTCCCTTCTTATACCTATTTAGTTGTCATTTGTAGGATTTTAAAAACTTCTCAATCATCCAATGTCCCACTCTCTTTTGCTACCTTATATGCCCTTTCCTTGACTCTTATGCAGTCCTTAACTTCCCTTGTCATCCATGGTTGCCTACAGCTGCCATTTGAGAACTTCTTCTGTAGGATGTATCGATCCTGTGCCTTGTGAACTATTCCCAGAATCTTCAGCCATCTCTTTCTGCCATCATTCCCGCCAGTATCCTCCTCCAATCCACCTGGGTAAGATCCTCTCTCATGCCTCTGTAATTCCCTTTATTCCATTGCAATACTGATACATGTGACTTTTGCTTCTCCCTCTCAAATTCAATCATCTTATGACCACTGTCTCCTAAAGGTTCCTTTATATTAAACTCGCTAATAGGAACTGGGTTAGTACACAACACCCAGTCTAAGATAGCCTTTCCCGAACAGGCTCAAGCACAATCTGCTCTAAAAAGCTGTCTCATAGCATTCAACAAATTCCCTCTCTTGTGATCTGACACCTATCCAATTTTCCCAATCCCCTTGCATATCGAAACATCATTACAAGTGTGTCAATACCCTAATTATATACCTTTTCCAACTCGCTTTGCAATCTCAACACCACATCTTGCCTACTATTTGGAGGACTATATATGATTCCCGTAATGTTTTTCTCACCCTTGTAATTTCTTAAGTCCACCCACAAATATCCAACATTCTCCGACCCAATGTCACCTCTTTCTAAAGATGTAATTCCATCTCTTACCAACATAGCCATACCACCGCCTGTGCATCCTGTCTGTCCTTTTGATACAAGGTATATCCTTTGAGTATATCCTCCTAAATACGGCCTTCTTACAGCCACGACTCAGAGATGCCCACAACGTCATACCAACCAATCTCTGATTGTGTCATGAAGTTGTCCACCTTATTCCAAATGCTATGTGCATTTAAATACTGCCCCTTCATTCTTTGCCCTTTTGAATTTTGCCTCTGTGGTGCAATTTAACTCTTTTCTCTGTCTGCATTTCTGCCCAATCATTGCTCGTACTTCCTTACATTCATGTTACACCCATTATCTACTTGTTTAGTATGTGTTTTATGGTGAAATGTAAGGGCTGTATCCATTCTTCTTCTGTTCTAAGATTTTGAATAGCTCCATTCTCATAGTGACAAGATGGAGGTCGAAGGGGTCCCTTCACACCTCCTGTGTAATAGGCTACCAACCTTTGAGGGAACATCAGTCACTTTCAGTCTTTATATCAACTAAATGTACTTTTGACCTTTCAGCTGGCAATAGATATTGACGTCATCAGACAAGAGCAAGTGAGGAAAAGTATCAATGGATTAATACCCTCGAAGACTAAATTACAATTTGCCAGAAGGAAAGATAGATATGTTTATTTGGCACTTCAGAATTCCCCACAAGTGCTTCACAGTCACTGATGACTCAAAGCTTGGAATAGTAATTCCATTCTAATTATTGACAAATCTCTTGTCATCTTTGTATTGGTGAATCAGTCTATGCTCACAGAAGATTACGGAGCACACTTATGGAACTGGCTCCATCTTTCCCAGGATGTGCTCAGAATGATTAGGGCACTGGGTTAGCAACACCAATACCAGCCATTATAGTTATTAAACCCATGAATAATGCACACATATAACACATGTTTAATGTTCCCCTCAAATGATATCAATTAATTTTACTGAGAAGGCATTTAATTCACTATTTAACACTATATTGATCTCATTCTCTTTCACATACACATATACATAATTTCTCTCTCTCTAATTCTCTCCAACACACATATTCAACAAAAAGAAACACACATACAGTGTATGCACAAACAAGAGAAAATCTGCAGATGTTGGAAATCCAAGCAACGCACACAAAATGCTGGAGAAACTCAACAGGCCAGGCAGCATCTATGGAAAAAAGTACACCTGACGTTTTAGGCCAAAACCCTTCGGTAGGACTGGAGAAAAGTAAGTCATTTGTACTTTTTGCCATGGATGCTGCCTGACCTACTGAATATCTCCAGCATTTTATGTGTATTACAATACATGCACATTCTTTCTCTCTCATACACACAAACACTTGTAACAAATATGTATATACGCATATTTTCTCTCGTCCACTGCTTCACTCATGCACGGAACAAAAGCAAACACACACAAAACATTAATCTTTCTCTCTCTCTCATGCACGCGCGTGCACACACACACACACACACACACACACACACACACACACACACACACACACACACACACACACATTACATTTTACACCTACATTTCCCCCTCACTCCTCTTGTTCCTCTCATTACCTCTCCCTGTCTCCACCCACCTCAGAATAGAAGGGAAGAAATGAGAGGAGGCAATAATTACAATAATTACTGGGCTAAAAAAGAACGTTTGAAGATACCAAACACACACATAGTTCTTTTTATTGAATGTAATTTAACCATCCATAACCTGCAAACGTTCTGGGAGTTTGCGTATGTGGACTGGCATTTGGAGAGCAACTATATTGATCTGAATGAATGAGATGCAGGAAGGAAACACCTTTCAGAAGCACTGAATGAACCAGCGTAACAATAGACAATAGGTGCAGAAGTAGACCATTCAGCCCTTCAAGCCTGCCCTGCCATTCTGAGATCATGGCTGATCATTTACTATCAATAGCAGGTTCCTGCCTTGTCCCCATATCCCTTGATTCCCCTATCCATAAGATACCTATCTAGCTCCTTCTTGAAAGCATCCAGAGAATTGGCCTCCACTACCTTCCAAGGCAGTGCATTCC
This sequence comes from Hypanus sabinus, assembly GCF_030144855.1. NCBI lineage: Eukaryota > Metazoa > Chordata > Chondrichthyes > Myliobatiformes > Dasyatidae > Hypanus > Hypanus sabinus. The sequence goes on along the minus strand of NC_082726.1, from coordinate 25,105,337 downwards.
AGGCCCCCACAACTCTCTGGGAGAAGAAGTTTTTCCTTAACTCTGTCCTAAATGACCTACCCCTTATTCTCAAACCATGCCCTCTGGTACTGGACTCTCCCAGCATCTGGAAACATATTTCCTGCCTCTATCTTGTCCAATCCCTTAATAATCTTGTATGTTTCAATCAGATCCCCTCTCAATCTCCTTAATTCCAGCATGTACAAGCCCAGTCTCTCTAACCTCTCTGCGTAAGACAGTCCGGACATCCCAGGAATTAACCTTGTGAATCTACACTGCACCTCCTCTATAGCCAGGATGTCTTTCCTTAACCCTGTAGACCAAAACTGTACACAATACTCCAGGTGTGGTCCCACCAGGGCCCTGTACAAATGCAAAAGGATTTCCTTGCTGTTGTACTCAATTCCCTTTGTAATAAAGGCCAACATTCCACTAGCCTTCTTCACTGCCTGCTGCACTTGCTCATTCACCTTCCGTGACTGATGAACAAGTACTCCTAGATCTCTTTGTATTTCTCCCTTACCTAACTCTACACTGTTCAGATAATAATCTGCCTTCCTGTTCTTACTCCCAAAGTGGATAACCTTACACTTATTCACATTAAACATCATCTGCCAAGTATCTGCCCACTCACCCAGCCTATCCAAGTCACCCTGAATTCTCCAAACATCCTCATCACATGTCACACTGCCACCCAGCTTAGTATCATCAGCAAACTTGCTGATGTTATTCTCAATGCCTTCATCTAAATTGTTGATGTAAATTATAAACACCTGTGGTCCCAACACCGAGCCCTGTGGCACCCCACTGATCACCACCTGCCATTCTGAGAAACACCCATTCACCACTACCCTTTGCTTTCTATCTGCCAACCAGTTTTCTATCCATGTCAATGTCTTCCCCCCGATGCCCTGAGCTTTGATTTTACCCATCAATCTCCTATGTGGGACCTTATCAAATGCCTTCTGAAAATCGAGGTACACTACATCCACTGGATCTCCCTTGTCTAACTTCCTGGTTACATCCTCGAAAAACTCCCATAGATTAGTCAAGCATGATTTCCCCTTGGTAAATGACTGAAATAAAAGATCAATCAATGAGATGTAGCATTGGTCTTTAAGTATACATTCCATGTGAGTGACATTTACTAGAAATATTGCATTGTAATAGTTATCAATTACTCAGATTTCTTTTGATGTGCCATGCTATATAAATCATCATTTCAGTTATTCACAATACTATGTTAACCCTACTTGAAAAGAGATAACCCATTTGTTAATTATAAGCATGCAAAAACTTTCCATATCAGGAAGTAGACTTAATGCTTCTCTAAGTTATATCTTAAGAATGCAATTTTTAGATGATTGAATATCATGACCAGTACCAGCATTTATTATCCACCCCTGGCTGCCTTGAACTTGGAAGCAAAGTTATGGGAGCTTTAGCAACTAATTACTTGACTAGCAAGACCATTGGTTCAGAGATGTGAGTACACATCCCACTACAGTAGTTGGTGAATTTAAAGTGAAGAACTTAAAAATAATCAGGAAATTAAAAAGAAATCATATCAGGCATGGTGAACATGGAACATTGAACAGCACAGCACAGTATAGCACTAGAATAGACCCTTCAGCCGAACACATTAAATTAGTAATCAAATGACCAAACTATACTAATCCCTTCCGCCTACACAATGTCCATATCCTTCCATTTCACTCACATTCATTTGTTGCTAATGGTGTTGCCTCTAGCACCACCAAGGGCACCCACCCATCTCTGTGTAAAAATACTTGCCGCTCACATTTTCTTTGGACATTCTTCGTCTCACCTTAAATGCATGCCCTATGGTATTAGACATTCCAACCCTAGGAAAAAGATGCTCTCTGTCTACTCTATCTATGACTCTCATTATCTTATAAACCTCTATTAGATCTCTATTTAGCCTCTATCACATTAAAGAGTGTAACACAAGCCCTCTAGTCCAGGCTGCATCCTGGTAAACCTCTTCTGAACTTTCTCCAAAGTCTTGACATTCTTTCTATAATGGAGCGACTAGAATTGTAAGCAATACTCAGCATGCAGCCTAACTAGGGTTTTATAAAGCTGCAATATAACTTCCTGACATTGAAATCAATGTCTCAAATAATAATGGCAAGCATGCCATATGCGTTCTTAGCCACCTTATCAACTTGTGTAGCCATTTTCAGGGAGCTATGAACTTTGACCCCAAGATCTTTCTGCTCATCGACACCATTAATAGTCTTGCCCTTAACAGTGTACAGTCCCTGTGCATTTGACCTACCAAGGTGTAACACTTCAAATTTGCTTGAGTTCAACTCCATCTGCAGTATTATCCCTGGTTACGTTCTTGAATATTTGAACATTGTTAGCTATTCGGAATTATTGAATAGTCATAAAATCCCATCTGCTTCACTTACTTCCTTCAAGAATGGAAATATACCACATGACCCAAGTTGGACAATGTGTATCTCAAGGCTGATATCAACATAGTTTCTCATTTGGACACCACAGTAACTAAAGATCAGTGATAACGTTTCCGCCTTACTAACAATCTACACAGGCACACCTCAAGTGCGAGTGTTTAACCCACTGCTCTACTCTCTCTACAGCCATGACTACTCTGACTAAGCACAATTTAAATGCCATCTATAATTTTGCAGATGACACCGCTGTTGCTGTTAAATTCTCAGGTGGTGGCTAGGAGGTGCATAGAAGTGAAATAGATCAGTTGGCTGAGTCGTGTTGCAACTAACAACCTTGCATCAGAAAGGCTAAGGAATTGACTGTGGGAAAGACTGGAGAACATATGCCAGCCATATGGAGGAGTTAGCAATGAAAAGGATGAGCAGCTTCAAGCTCATTCGCGTCAACCCCTCGGAGGATCTATCCTGAGCTCAATACATTGATACAGTCATGAAGAAGGCTCACCAGCAGCTCTACTTTGTGAAGTTTGTAGTTTGAGGAGTTTTAGTACATCACCAAAAACTTCTGAAAATTTCTCTATAGATGTACAGTGGAGGGCATTCTGACTGAATGCATCAGAGCTTAGTACATAGTATACCAAATAAAGGATTGCAAGAGGCTTTTGAGGTTTGTAGACACACCAGTTCTATCACTGGCACAACCCTCCTCATCATTGAAGACATCTTCAATAAGTAATGTCTAAAGAAGGAGGTGAACATTATTAAGGATCTGACACTTGTCCTCCTTTCATTACTACAATGAATAAGTTAAAAGAGCCTGAAGACCTACACTCAATGTTTCAGAAACAGCTTCTTCCCCTCTGCTATTAAATTTATAAATGGGCCAAAAACCCATGGACACAGCTTCATTATTCCACTTATTGCATAACTTATTTAGTTTTGTAATGTATAGTCATTGTTATCCTTTGCACCACACTGCTGCTGCAAACAGCACATTTTCTGTCATATAAGACAGTGATAATAAGCCAGATATTGATTCTGATAACTTCCTCCTCAGTTCAGAGACAATTAATGACCTGTCTGAGTAATGTCACAGTGATGGTGAAGACAAAATGAAAAGGAGAGGAGGAGGGATAAGGCAGGGAACGTAGCTGATTGGTGGATCAAAGATGATGGGCATTTGGAGGCAGGTGGAGGAGGGGTAGCGGTGAAGCTTATAGTCAGAGACCAACAAGTATATGGCTCCCAACTCCACCTTTCCCTCTCCCCTACCAGTCTCCATCTGTCCTTCATCCTTTGCCCTTCTCAGCTCACCTATCACCCACTGCCCCAACTTACACTTCTCGAATATTATACTGACTAGCTTCTGCCTCCATTCTCAACCCAATGCATGGTCTTGACCTGAAACATCAAAAGTTCCCTTCCCCCTAAAGATTCAAGATTCAAAATTGTTAATGTCATGTCCAGTACACAGTTGTAAAGGAGAACAAAGTAACTGTCACTACAGCTCGACCAGCTGATCTCCCCCGACAAATTTCCCCAGCATCTGCAGTCACTTGCGTCCCCATTAAGGAAGAGCCAACCATAGAAGATTGAAAATATGATTGTTTCTCCTTCTAGCCAAGAAACTCTGATGTAGTGATTTAATTTAAGGTGGGATAAATATTGATACACTTTTTTCCTTTGCTTCTGAACATCTTGTTTCCTATTATCTCAGTCTGAGGATCAGGAATTTGGGTTTTAAAGATAGGATAAGGATCAGCTTTATTTGTCACACGTACATCAAAAAATCAAAGCATACAGTGATAAACACCATTTGCATCAAATCAATTCAGCAAGGATTGTGCTCGGCAGCCAGCAAGAGTTACTATGCTTCACAATGCCAACATAGCGTACCCACAAGTTACTAACTGTATATGTAAGGCTTTGGAATGTAAGACTATGGAACGAGAGCAGTCGTAAGAAATTCACACAGTCATGGGGAGTATGTATAAAGAGTCTGATGTGGGAGTGGGGGCTGTGATCAAACACTGATTTACAGCGTGTCACCCATTACTCGGTGATGTGGCTGAGTACACGTGCTAGCACAGTACAGAACATCCATGAACTTGACTGGTGGTTGAAGTGAGATTTAATAAGATCAGTGGTATGTTTATCTGAGTACTCCAGTTATCATTACTCTACGTCTTAATGGATGCCTCTATATCCTCAACCCACATACCCGCAAATTCCCATCAAGTTCAACAAACAGATCATCCCTACATTCAAACAATTTAAGTACAAGTTCTTGAGTTCACACCACTGACTCTGTTAACTGTTACTAATGTGCGGAACAAGAATGACAATGGAGTAATATCATTAAAGGGTTTTACTGAGACATGTTAGTGACGGTACACTCTAGACAACTTAAGGTGTGGGGGCTATGAACTGGACTCACCAGGACAAAACAAAGAGGAAAGTCAATAAGCACCTGTGGAGGTGGCTATGGATCCCTCCAAGATTTTCTTCAGAGGGGCTCTGCATAAGATCAGGCCAGCTACAGCTGCCATTGTTATTGGTAGTGGAGGAGTTCAAGGTGGAAAAGTGTAGAGTTGTGTTAACATAGAGCGGCTCGGATGACAAGCTAATAAACTAAGCAAGAGTAGCAATAAGATCGGGATGAAGGTGAGTCACCATCCCAGCCTTGGACTAGGCAATGAGTTCCCTGCAATTGAGAGACTTCATTGACAACCCATGCCTGGGATGGCAAGGCCTCAGTTCGGCTCACTTCCAGTGATGGGTAAGTGCAAGTGCAAGGGATAGGTGTGACATGGTCCAGGCAGAGGCATGGAACTATGAGGACGAAAGGCAGATATTGGAGGCAGTGTTGTTAAGGGCTGAGAGAGGACCCTAAATGCAAGCTTTGTGGTCAGTGGGGTTCACTGGAATACATATTGTCCTGATGCAAAACAGCTTTAACACCAGGACGGTACAGTTGGCACCATGACAAGGTCCTGCTGACACACAGGAGTGGAAGAGGTGTGTATAGAGACCAGCTTGCAGAGAGTAAAACAGAGCAGTCACTTTCATCAAGGAGAGGGGCTCACCAATCATATCAAAGAGGCCTAAATCCAATCTGCTGCAAACCGCCAAATCATGGGAATGATGGTCGATGTGGGAAGGAAGCTGCAATTCCTGGAGGTGGTGCAAACCACATTTTGAACAGACATTGTACTGTGGTCCACCAAGTGCATGAAAATCATCCTGGTGGAACTCACAGTGCCATGGGAGGAAGGATATGAGGAGGCTCATGAGAGGAAGCTCCTGAAGTAACAGTCATTAGTCCAGGAGTGCAAGGACAAAGAATGGCAGACATAGCTATTCCCCATGGAGATCAGTTGTAGAGGGTTCCCAGCAAGGTCGACATGGAGGTTTCTGTCTGCACTGGGCCTTGATGAAAAGAGCAAGTGCCAAGTAGCTCTCGGGACAGGGGAAGAAGCAGAAAGGGTCTCTTACTGGATATGGAGCAGGCAAAGGGAATTGAGCTGGAGTCAGGAGCAGATGAGCAGTGACCTGGCCAGCACTACAGAACCACCAAATGGAGAGTGTAGTGGTTAAGGGTCAAAAAAATCTATGAAAGTGGCCACCACCTGCCTCTGTTCCTGGCCAAAGGCTAAGGTTACCTCATCAGGTAACTGAAGAGAGCACCCTGGTGCACTGGACTTTGTCATCACACTTTCAGCACCATCGTAGCACACCCACAGTTCTCTAACCCTAACTGTATATTTGTTTGGACTGCAGGAGGAAGCTGTAGCATCTGGACAAATCCATGTGGTCATGGTGAGAATGTACAAACTCCTTACAGACAGCAGTGGGAATTGAACACCAATTGGTGATCGCTGGTGCTGTATGGCAATGAGCTAACTGCTACTCTACCATCCCACCTGGTAACCTAAAGGTTTGAATACTTGTTTCAATTATGTCTTGTCCAGTTATGCAAAATTGCTCTGCATTCCCATGTTAAGAATGAAGTTACCTCCTCACACTCTGTAATGCAACTGGGTCCCATTTTTCTCATAGAACACTTGTCTTGATGAGGATGATGAGTGGTGTGTCAGTTTTTTTCCCTGTGAGAACATCAATGAAATCATATCACTTGGATGACTTCCAGTCACAATGGAGAAATTACCTGTCACGTTTCCTACTTTAAGACAGTGAACAGTTTTCAAAAGTATGGTAATTCAAGTAGCAGCAAAATAATTTTGGGTAACAATCTTGAGAAATGAAAGTTGTAAGAATTACCCTTCTCACTTTAATAATTCACTAATATAAGGGTTTGCAAAAAGGAAGTTAATTTGACTATTTTAGTGATGTGGCAACATTATTGTGATTGCATTCACATCATCTCTTGTTATGTCTAATATGAGTGAAGGAATCAATAATTCTGTCTGCAGAGCTTGAGTTAAAAATACCTCCCTCCCAATTCAAACATATGAAGTAAAAGCCCAAGATATTTAGTAGCTTTGTGAGCTGCCCAAAAAACTTCACCCCATATCATCTGTACCATCTTGGCCAAACTTTGCCTCACTTCTTTAGATGCTAGAGATTATCATGACTGGTTGTATCATGGCTTGGTATGGAAACACCAATGTCCAAGAAATGTAAGATCCATTGACAGTGGGGGATACCTCCTGGTCCATCACAGGCAAAGTTCTCCCTACCATTAAGCACATTTCCAAGGGGAACTGCCCCAGGAGAGCAGCGTCCCTCATGATAATCAAGGTCATGCTCTCTTACTTTTATCATTGGGCAGGATGTACTGAAGCCTTAGGTCCTACACCAACAGGTTCAAGAACAGTTGTTACCTTACAACCATCAGGCCCCTGAACCATCATGCTTAACCTCATTCACCTGAATCTGAACTGCTTGCACAACCTACAAATTCACTTTGAGGACACCACAAGTTCATGTTCTCAGTATTATTTTTTAAATTTTAATTTGCACAATTTGTCTTCTTTTGCACAATGGTTGCTTGTCATTCTTTGGTTATGTATGGTTTTATGCACTTTTTCCAGCAGCTTTTCCATCTTATTTGCATTATTACTGTTTTAACTTATTCTAGCTCAATTTTATCTCTTAGCTGAGAGATACGTATTATTGAGGAATGAGAATGTGAGTTGGGATGAGATTTTGTCAACATAATTTGACACAAGGCTGAAATCATCTACCAATTGCATTCACAGTAGTTTACAAGAACATAAGAAATAGAAAAAAAAGCCATTCAGTCCCTCACACCTGCTCTGTCTTTTAATAAGTTTTTTTGGCCTGGTGGCAGCCTGTCCTTTGGTGTCTACCTGCTTGTGTGGGTGGGAGGGAGGGAGGGAGGGATGGGAAGGGGCTTGTCTTGCCTTTATTGTTTTGCTGTTGTTGTTGCTGTTACTGCTTGTGTTGTTCTGTGGAATATCGTGGGCATGCTATGTTACCACCGGAATGCATGAAGACACTTTCGGGCATGTGAGAAAACAGAATGCGAACCTAATCTACTCTTTTACCTCTGCACCATTTTGCTGCATTTATTCCATGTTACTTCATTCCCAGAACATCCTGAGATCTATCAGTCAAGAGTCCACTCAGCAACAAAACCTCATTGGCTTTCTCAGACGGATGCACAGAACCCTATGTTGTTATCAGTGTTCTGTTCAAAGATTGCCCCATTGTTAGTATCACAAAGAGTTGAAGTTAATTTGTACACTTTCTACAATGTGGTTGTACTTTCTGCATTACAACAAAGAGTACACGTATTGACCATGAGAAAGTTGAAAGCAGTGAGGAATGTTTCAAGAAATGTCATTAGTTGGTTCACATAAGAATCAGAGCAACGGGTCTTCATCTCAATTCAGAGAATTACCACAAAAGTGAACAGTTGGGCATGGCATTTGCGCTGCACATAGCTATAAGAAACTGCAGAGAGTTGTGGACACAGCTCAGTGCATCACTGAATTCAGCGTCCCATCTATAGAATCTGTCTATACTTCCTCAGTAAAGTAGCCAGCATAATCAAAGACCCCACCCACCCCAGACATTCTCTCTTTCCCCTCTCCCATCTATCAGAAGGTACATAAGCCTGAATGTATGTACCATCATGCTTTATGACAACTTTTATTTCTTTATCAGACTCCTGTATGATAAGATGGACTCTTGACCTCACAATTACTTCATTATGATCTTGCACTTTATTTACCTGCATCGCACTTTTTCCAGCAGCTTTCACACTTTACTTGCATTATTATTGTTTTAACTTATTCTCGCTCAATGCAATGTGCAATGACTAGACACATAAACAGTAATCATCATCAATCAAGGACCCCCATCATCCAAGGCATGCTCCCTTTGTGCTAAAACCATCAGGAAGGAGGTAAAGTAGCCTCAAAACCCACACCACTAGGTTCAGGAACAGTTCAACCATCTTCTCCTGAACCAACGTGGATAACTTCACTAACTTCAGCACTGAACTGATTCCGCAGCTGACGGACTCATTTTCAAGGACTCCACAACTCAAGTTCTCAATATTTATTTATGGGATGAATTGAGTGACACAATAAACAGGCATGAAACCATGTACCCTGATGCCTTCTCTATCACTTTGGGAGATTTTAACCAGGCCAGCTTGAAAAAGTCTCTAAATAATTATTATCAACATATCACTTGTGGAACCCGAAGAGCCAACACACTGGACCACTGTTACACCACCATCAAGAGCACATACTGTGCTATCCAACACCCACACTTTGGAAAGTCTAAGCATCTGCTGTACTCCTGCTCCCTGAGTAGAGTTAGAGATGGAAGACAGCAGCACCAGTAGTGAGGACCAAGGGAAGCTCATGAGTGCTTATAGAACTGCTCTGAGTCGGTGGACAGGTCTGCATTCAGGGATTCATTTTCAAGTCTGAATGAGTCCGCCTCTGACTTCATTAAAGTCAGCTAGCACTGAATTCATTAAAACCTGTGTGGATGTGTGTGTTCCTATGAAAACATATCTAACATACCTGAATCAAAAGCTGTGGATGAACCTTGAGGTTCATAGTCTGCTGAGGGCTAGATCTGTGATAGTCAAGACTGGTGACCCAGAACTATATAAGAAGACAAGGCATGACTTATGGATGGCTATCTCAAGTGCAATGGAACTACTCTGAATGACTTTGGAAATGAAATTGAATGCACGTTATCTCGGGCAGGGTTTGTGAGGCAGTGCTTCCTATAAAGCGAAGACTAACACCATGAATGGCAGTGATACTTCAAACTCAGATGAGCTTCACACCTTATGTATTCACTTTGAAAGGGGGAATAAAACTACATCTATGACAATCCCTGCAGCACTCCATGATCTTGTGATCTCTGTCTAAGAACCTGCACAAGGCGACAGGCCCCGATGCAGTAGCTGGTATGACTGGCGGGTGTGTTTAATGACATTTTCAATCTCTCAGTGCTACAATCAGAAGTTCCCACCTCGTTCAAAAGGTCAACAATCATACCAGAGCCTAATGAGATCAGGATGAGTTGGCTTAATGACTATCACCCAGCAGCACTCACATCTACGATAATGAAGTGCTTTGATAGGTTGGTTATGGCTAGAATCAACTCCTGTCTCAACAAAGACCTAGATCCACTGCAATTTGCCAATCTCTGCAATGGTTCTACAGTGGATGCGATTTCATTGGCTCTTCATGCAGCTTTGAATCTCCTGGACAATGCTGGTACATAGGCACATTAGGCTGTAGTTCATTGACTACAACTTAGTATTTAACACAATCATTCCTCCTATTCTGATCAGAAAGCTCCAAGACCTGGGCCTCTGTTCCTCCCTCTGGAACTGGATCCTCAATTTCCTCACTGAAAGACCACAGTCTGTGTGAATCAGAAATAACATTTCCACCTTGTTGACAATCAACACTGGTGCACCTGAGGGATGCATACGTAGCCCACTGCTCTACTGTCACTACGTACATGACTGTGTAGCTAGGCACAGCTTAAATGCCACCTATGACACAACTATTGTTGGCAGAACAGAAATACACACAAAATGCTGGAGGAACGCAGGCTAAGCAGCATTAATGGTAAAAAGTAAACAGTCAATGTTTCGGGCCTAGACCCTTCATCAGGACTGGCAAGGAAGAGGACAGAGTCAGAATAAAAAGTGTGGGGAGGGGAAAAAGTAGTACAAGATGGCAAGTGATAGGTGAAACCAGGAGAGAGGGAGGGATAAAGAAAAGAGCTAGCAAAATGATTGGAGATAGAGATAAAGGGGCAGAGAACGAGGGATCTAATAGGAAAGAACAGAAAACCATGGAAGAAAGGGAAGAGGGATGAGCTCTAGAAGGAAGTGATGGGCAGGTAAGAAGAGAAGGTATGCGAGGGAAACAAGAATGGGGAATGGTGAAGGAGAGGAGACTTCCAATTACAGGAAGTTCGAGAAATCGATGTCATGCCATCAGATTGGAGGCTACTGTGACAGAATATAAGCTGATGCTCCTCTAACCTGAGTGTGGCCCTCTCCTGAAAGTGGAGAAGGCCATGGACTGACATGCTGGAATGGGAGTGGGAAGTAGAATTGAAATGGAGGCCACTGGCAAATCCCGCTTTTGTGGCAGACTGAGTGAAGGCGCATGACAAAGCATTCTCCAGATCTATGTCGGTTCTTACTGAGGTACAGCAGACCACATCAGGAGCGCTGAATACAGTAGAAGACCACTACAGACTCGCAGGTGAAGTGTTGCCTCACCTGGAAGAAACATTTAGGGCCTCGAATTTCAGATGGTGACAAGAAAGCATGCAGGTGTGAGATATATCAGCTAGTTGAGTGGTGCCACAGCAACAAAGATGCACTCAACATCAGTCAGAACAATGAACCGATGGCAGAATTCAGAAAAGGTAAGAGAATGGAACACATACCAGTCCTTGTAGAGGGATCAGAATTGGAAAAAGTGAACAATTTCAAGTTCCTTGGTGTCAACATTTCTGAGGATCCATCCTGGGCCCAACATAATGATGCAGGTACAAAGGCACAACAGTGGCTATATTTCATTAGGAATTTGAAGAGATTTGGTATGTCACCAAAGTCACTTGCAAATTTCCACAAATAATGTACTATGGAGAGTATTCAAACTGGCTGTATCGTTGTCTGGTATGGTGGGGGTGGTGAGGCATTGCACAGCATTGAAATAACCTGCAGAAAGATGTGAACTCAGTCATCTCCATCATAGGCACTGCCCTCCATAGCATCCAAACCATCTTCAAGGACCGTTGCCTCAGAAAGGTGGCATCCAACATTAAGGACCCCATCACACAGGACATGCCCTCTTCTCATTGATGTCATCAGAAAGGAGCTACAGGAGCCCGAAGACACACACTCAATGATTCAGGAACAGCTTCTTCCCCTCTGCCATCAGATTTCTGAATGGACATTGAACCCATGAACACTGCATATATATAATGTATTGCAATGTATGCTGCAGCAAAAACAAGAAATTTCATAACACATGCCAATAATATTAAACCTGATTCTGATTATTTATTCATACCATTTTTATACTAAGAGATTTTCTGCTTTGTGCATTGTTTGTCTGTCTTTGTGTGCAGTGTTTCATTCATTCTATTATGGCTCTTTGTACATGCTATGAATGCCCGCAAGAAAACAAATCTCAGTGTAGTATTTGGTGACATAAACGGATTTTGCTAATGTGTTTACTTTGAACTTTGTATGTAAGACAAGCTTTTCACTGTATCTTGGTATTGTGCCAATAATAAACCATTATTAATATTGAGGGAGAATGGATGGCCTGGTGCCTTGTAGGTTCAGTGACTCGGTTCAATACTGGCCTCCAGTGCTGTTTGTGTGGCATTTGCATGTCCTCCCTGGGACAACGTGATTTTCCTCCGGGTGATCTGGTATCCTCCTTTACCCCAAAGACTTGCAGGTGGGTAGGGCAATTGTCTACTGTACACTGGCCCTAGTGTGTGGTTAAGCAGTAGAGTATGGGAAGGGGCTGGGTTTGGCAGGAATGTGGGGAAAATTATAAAGTGGGTGACTGAAGCTTGGTATGGACTCAGTGGGCTAAAGGACTTGTTTCCTTGCTGGCTATCTGCATAACTATTAAGCTGCTATATATCAACTGTCAGAGGTATGACGATCAGGTATTAAACTTGTGGTGGATCTGAATGACTCTGTGGCAGTATGACAGCACAGGGAACCATCTTGCATATAAACTAAAGGATGGATTCTCTGGGTGGACATCTCATTGAGCCATAAATAAGCTGGCAACTTTTCTGTAGCAAAATTATGATTATTGCTCAAAGATAGCATCAAGATGGATACAAAAGAGTTTGCAAATGCACAGCTGGAGGAACTTAGCAGGTTGGGCAGCTTTGGTGTAAGTAATTGGACAGTCTACATTTCAGGTCACACTCCTTTCTGAAGTGTTGACCTTGAAATGCTGCCTGATCTGCTGAGTTCATCCAGCCTTTTGCTTGTTGCTCCATTTCCCAGCATTTGCAGTCTCTTGTATCTCCAAGCTACTTAGGTTGATTGTCAAATGGGCGCGGTGCATCAGAAACTTTCTTTTCTGTTGTGAATGGTTAGCAGCTGAGCTTTTAAGGGGAGGAGAGGCAAGCTCAATTAAAATTAAACAGTTGCAAGTTGACTTGCTGTGTTCTGAAAAGCACAATATTTGAGTTTGTTGTGCAGAAAATATACATCAACTTATTGTTAATGGTCTTACAGTAAATATACCTTGCAGATGATTGAAGTCTGCAATAACATCAGAAGATTCAGGAATTACTCAGCAGGCCAGGCAGAACCTGTAGAGGGAGAAACTTGGTAAATATTTCAGCTTGTGGACTTCTTGTCAGTACTAGCAAAAGTGAGAGATGTGGGTTTTAAAATGCAGAGATGTGGGAAATCCAAAGAGAAGGCCTGAGTTGTTTAAAAAGCAAGAGAGATACCATCACAATGGCAAAGGGTGTTAAATTATAGAAACAGCAAATGGAAGAAGCATGATCATGGTTTAGATATTGAGATGCTTTCATTGGTGTGTGACTCCTGAACAAGAGGACAAATTCATAAGAAGCCAATAATTTAAAACAAAGGTACAGAAAACAGTTTTTCCACAGTTTAATTTCTAGAATTCTCTAACCCAGAGGGTTACAGAGGCTAGAACCTTAGGTGTGTTTAAGTTGGAAGTAGATACATTTTTGAAATTCTAGAGAATTGAGGATTAAAGTGAACTGGTACAGGAGAGGAGTTGAGGACAGCATTAAACAGCTATCGAGGATCAAGGATCAATTTTATTCACCATATCCATTTACACGTGCTAGGAATTTGCTGTAATGTGTTGGCGCAACGTGCTACAAAAAGTTCAACAATTTTCAGAATTAAGAATTATATAAAAAATAAACTTACAGGTTAAAGTAGGGATATGAAATAAAAAGTGCTTAAATATATAAATACCAGCATGCATTTACAATGTAAACAGCCTCAGAAAAATAGAGGGCTATGGGTAACTCTAGATAATTTCTGAAGTAAGTACATGTTCGGCACAGCATTGTGGACCGAAGGGTCTGTATTGTGCTGTAGGTTTTCTATGTTTCTATGTAAACAGCATTATAAAAGTGTGAAGTATTTACAGTGCAGCGATCAAGGTAATAGATAGACGGGAGTAGGGTGGCCTAATGAGAATGGTTGATCAGATTAACTGCCTGGGGGTGAAATTTTTAAGATGGTGTGAAGTTATTGTTCTAATAGCTCTTTTGTTAAGTAACCATGATCATATACCAAATAGTGGAAAAGGTTTGAGGGGTCTAATTGTCTACTCCTGTCCACATTATGTATTAAACTCAGTGTTGAATCTGGTTGTAGGGTACCTCGTCGAATTGAATATAAGTTCAAAGCTGAGGAACATAAGGGAAGACAACAAAAAACAGGAAGAGTTGAGTCATGGTTTTTTAAGGCTGGATTCCAATAAGAGGTTCAGGTAATTGGTAAGGTGACCTTGCTGTCCTTCACTCTCTACTCAGCCCTATAAATCAGCCATTAATACAACAGCATCAGAAAACAGAAGTTACTTCGACAGATTCAATTAATAGGATAGTCATAAAAAAGATGAATGTGCAGTGGTGCGTCATTTTACTTCAGTCATGTACATTGTTATGGCTTCAGGATTATCCCAGGGTGGTGCTTGGCTGTCAACTTCCGAAAAACGTTGGTTACATTTTCAAAATGCCAGTAACTTTGAAATCACTGCACTCTGAAAGCTAAGGGCAAAAACAAGAAAAAACAAATGGCTGAAGTGTGATTCCACAGACCACAGAATCATAAAAAGTTACAGCACAGGAAGAAGCCATTCAGCCACACAAGTCCATACTAGCCAAAGCAGGGCAGGTTAGGCTAATCTCACTTTGCAGCTCACTTCAACTAATAATTAGAATAACAGAACAGCACAGTACAGGTGCTTCAGCCCATGATGTCATGACAACCCTTTGGCCTACTTTAAGATTAATCGAACTCTTCTCCTCCATATTTTTCTCTCATCCATGTGCCTATTCAAGAGTCTCTGAAATGTCCTGACTTTTAAATGTTATAAGGATTCCTGCTCCTACTGCTCCTACCAGACAATAGGTTTCAGATCATCAATAAAAGTTAAATGAAACTTTTCCTTTCAATCCCCTTTAATCCCTTTAAACAATTTATTACCCTTTCTGATTTGCAGAGGTTGATAGATTCTTGATCAGTCAAGCATGAAGGGATATGGGGTGAAGGCAGGAGATTGAGGCAGAGAGGGAAATGGATTAGCCATGAAGAAATGGTGGAGCAGACTCAATTCCGCTCCTTTATTTTTTGGTCTTATGATTAAAAAATATATATTTTTGCTTATTCTCAGAATTCATTGCACCTCAAATAAGTTGCCCCTCTCTTTCTTTTCTTCTCCTAACTGAAGTGCTCAAGCATTGTGTTTGCTTACAACGTTCAGCCCATAATATTCAGGATGATCCTAAGGTTCCAATTCCTGCACTTAGTACTTAGGTAAATTGGTTTATTATTATCGCATGTACTGAAGTATAGTGAAGAGCTTTGTTTTGCATGCTATCCATACAGACCATTCCATCACATTTGTACATCGAAGGAGGACAAGGGAAAAGCAACAACAGAATGAAAATCAAGGGTTGATGTAACAGAAAAAATATAGTACAGGTGCAAAGCCATAGTGAAGTAGATTGTGAGGCTAAAAATCCATCTTATTATTCAAGGTTACTGCTCAATATTCTTCATACAGTACTGTTGAGCCTGGTGGTTGTGCTTTCAGACTTCTGTATGTTCTGCCCAATGAATAGGTGAGAAGAGAGGAAGCTAGGGGTGGGTGGGGTCTATGACTGTGTTAGCTAGTTTCTTGGAAATTATTTATGCCCTGTCTTCCCCTCCTCTCTCATCCATCTATCTACTCCTGGAGCAATTTACAGTGACCATTTAACCCACCAATCAGCACATCTGTGGGCTTGAGAGGAAGCCAGAGAATCTGGGGGAAGCCCACGTTATCAAATTTCACACAGACTACACTTAAGCAATGACTAATTAGTGTTGAATATTGTTCCGGTATGGTGCCTTCGCTCCCCTGTTCCACAGATACAAGGAATGCAGATGCCAGAACCTAGGATCTTGTGTGTTGCTCCCCTGTTCTAAAAGCTGATGGTGAGCCACCTTCTTTAAATGGCTTTAACTTCTGGTGAAGGTATTTCCACAATATATCACTCGCTCTCCGTGATGGTCACTCTTCTCTCCATGGCATTGAGGCTATAAAGACTGCGTGCTCCATGCCTACTAATACATGAACTGATAAGTGAGGCTTTGGGCCTAATCTGGGCTGCTTTGGGGTTCAGATCAGAGGACTCAATTTGGTTGGAATGTTGTTGCACGATTTTTGTTTTTTCCCCTTTCTCATGTGCATTGGTTCTTAGTCATTTTTTTATTGGGTTCCTTCAGTTTTCTTGCTTTGTGGCTACATGTAAGCAAACAAATCTCAAGGTTGTATAAATTATACATTCTTTGATAATAAAAGTATTTTGAATCTTGAATATTTCAGGGGAGGGTGACTCAGGAAGTAAATGCAGTGATGGTGAAGAACAGGCAATATATTTTCAGATCAGGAACTTGTGAGTTTTGGCTATGTGCCTACAATTACCTGAAAAATATGAGGCTTCGGAACTGGCATGGATACCCCACTGACCACTACTCTGATCTGATTCTACGAACTACAGGTTCACTTTCAAGGTCTCTTCACAATGCATGTTCTCAGTATTATTTTTATTTGCAGTTTGTCTTCTTTGGTTATTTTCTTTGTTTATGTACTGTATAGTTTTTCATAAAAATCTATTGTATTTATTTTTTACTGTAATTTCCCGCAAGAAAGTGAATCTTACTGGAGCTTAGAATATCGAGAGGGAATCTCATTGAATCCTATTGAATATTGAAAGCCTAGATGGAGTGGACATGGGTAAAACATTTTCTACAGTGGGGGAGTCCAGGACTGAGGGCACAGCCTCAGCATGTCCCTTTAGAACAGAGATGAGGAGGAATTTCTTTAGACAGTGAGTGGAATTAATTGCCACAGATGGTAGTGGAGGCCACATTATTGGGTATCTTTAAAGTGGAGATTGGTAAGTTCTTGATAAGGTCTTATGGTCTAGGTAGTATATGGTGATATATGTAATTTGAAAATAAATTTACTTCAAACTTACAACTTTGTTCAATCACCAGTGATTATCCCAACTCCACCCTTTAGATGAAAGATCATTATTTGATGAAGGAGATGACAGATAATGGACAACACCTCTTCTTTCCTCTATAGCATCTTAGAGCTAGTGTCACATGGCCAGAGTGCAGTCTCTTTGATCCTTCCATTTGCACAAATTCAATGTTAATCCAACATTATTCTCTTTACATTCCTATCCACTCCCCCTAGATTCTACCACTCCACTACATACTAGGCAAAACTTACAGTGACCAATTAATCTTCCAACCTGAACATCTTTGGGAGGACACTGTAACTCTTAGGGGATACCTACTCCGTCAGAGAGGGAACATGCAAATTTCACACAGCATCCATGATCCCATGATCATAATCAAAATAAGTTGCTGGAGAAATGAAGCAAGATTTCTAGCTATGCCTGTATTAAGATTAATTACCTTCACCTGAGAATGCAGACAGGTGATAAGTGTAAAATTGTATCTGAAAGATACTGCTGTTGATAGTTGAGGTCTCTCCCTTGACCACACTGGTTTGTCAGATCACATTATGCAAGCTAAAATTGTTAAGAATAATTAAACTTGGGCAGTGATATAGACAAACAACAAGTAACTCACAGAAGACTTTAAGTGATGCAGTAATCTTCAAGCCTTTCATTAATGTACTGCAGTAATGTATCTTACTTGGCTGAACAGAATCCAAATATCACATTAGGCTCCACTGGAAACTGACTTGTAACACAATATGCTTTTTGCCAGAAAAGTTGTCTATATCACATATATTAAGCATGAAACATTAACTGTCCTCTGAGATGACCACTAATGAATCAGGCTGAAGATAATTAATCCATCCATAAATATGTAACTATGAACAGAATGCTTTGGAAATCAATCCCTAACTCATTTGGAATCCATAATCTAATTACCCATTGTCCTTCAAAGGATCATTAACTTGATTTAGTTCACTTCTTTGGACAACCATTGAATATTCCAATAGACATCTGCTAGTTCCGTTTGCATTCAACATTTTAAAGTCCCAAAGTGACAACCTAATTAAACCTCCTCATTGGGTATTGATTCAACAGTCTTATGAACAAAAAAGAGCTTCTTTCAGGATGAACCTAGCCAATATTTCCTGATAGCACTTGTGCATAGT
This sequence comes from Hypanus sabinus, assembly GCF_030144855.1. Lineage (NCBI taxonomy): Eukaryota > Metazoa > Chordata > Chondrichthyes > Myliobatiformes > Dasyatidae > Hypanus > Hypanus sabinus. The sequence goes on along the minus strand of NC_082726.1, from coordinate 25,086,967 downwards.
CTTTGACCCTCAAAGAGGCCAGAATAAATACTTCTCCAAATGCAATTGAGACTGAGATTTAACAAAGTTATTCAGAAGTTTGGAATTTTGCAATAGGGGGATGACTTTTCAGTGACATGAAGGTCATTAACAACAGGACATGAATTCAAATTAGTTTGTTGCCATACACATTCAGTGGATTCTTTATTTGGTACAACTGTACACCCGTTCTTTAATACAGATATCTAATCAGCCAATCATGTGACAACAACTCAATGGATAAAAGTGTGCAGACAAGGTCAAGGGACATAGTCAATTATTGTTCAGACCAAATATTAGAATGGGGAAGAAATGTGACCTAAGTGATTTTGACATGGAATGATTGTTGGTGCCAGATGGATGGTTTGAGTATCTCAGAAACTTGCTGATCTCTCAGGATTTTCAATTGTCTCTAGAATTTACAGAGAATGGTTCAAAAAACGAGAAAAAAGATATAGTAAGCGATGGTTCTATGGGTAAAAATGCCTTTTAAATGAGAGACGCCAGAGGAGAATGGCCAGACTGAATGAAGAATGACAGGAAGGTGACAGCAGCTCAGGTCACATGTTACAACAGTGGTGTGCAGAAGAACATCTCTGAATGCACAACATGTCAAGCCTTGAAGTGAATGAGTTGCAGCAGCAGAAGACCACAAACATACCCTCAGTGGCCACTTTATTAAGTACAGGGGGTACCTAATATATTAACAACTGAGGGTAGTAGTGTAAAAAGAAACATCAAAGGCTCGAAAAAGAATAATTGAGAGAGAACGAGTTAAGGGTTCAAGAATATGGTAGCAACACGGGGAAGGAGAAGCAATTGATTGAGATATCTGTTAGCAGTGGGGACGAAGATGTTCTAGAGTCTGGTCATCCAATCTTTCAAGCTCCTGCATCTTCTCCTAGAAGGTAGGAGAGAGCAAAGGGAATTTTGAGGGTAGGAGGCCTCTTCAGCAATACTGCCAGCATTCTTGAAGATGGCTTAGATGGAAGAAGTGAGAAACCTGTGACAGACTGGGCTGATGGATTTAAGATGTGTGGATTAAAGAGGATTTTTAGAGGTGGGGGAGATGGGAAATAATTTCTTTCCACTCAGTAAGTTTTATTAATTTGACAGCAGATTATATGAAAGGATAGTGCAGAGTCCATTCAAGGTAGTGGGTTCCGTTTCAATGACAGTGCTGTACATGGATATACTGCCATATGGAGCAGAGATGCTACTGACTGAGGGAATGTTTTAAGGCAAATATTTATGGGCGGGTCTGTGGTTTAGCAAGTAGTGCAGCTGCCTCACTACCCTGGTGGCCCAGGCTGGACCTTGGCCTGTGGTGCTGCTGGATAAAGCTTGTACCTTCTCCCTGTGGCCATGTGGGTTCCCTACAAGTAAAAACCTTTGTCATTCCAGTTGCATTTCCTAGTTGGATCAGTAATATGATGCCAACTTCCTTTATGTGCCTAGCAACCACTGAGGGAAATCTTCCTAATCAATATGAGTCACTTAGACTAGGGAATGCTCTGCATCCCAATGCAATGGAAAGAAAGAGGTAAGTTTTGGATAAATTGGATGATGACAATAATAACCCTAATTTTCCTGAGACAGAAAGCTTTTAGATGTTTTCAAAACTTCCATAAACTTAAAAAGCAGAAACCCGCAAAAATTGTAAAGCTTTTGTGACTGTTGTAACTTTATAACTGTGGGTAGCATAATGATACAGCTACAACACAGTCTCAGGTTCAATCTTGACTTCAGATGTTGTCTATGTGGAGTTTGCATGTTCTTCCTGTGCCTGTGTGGATTGTTCAGGGGAGTAATGCTTGGCTATTTAGTCACTTTAATACATAGAATCTTGGGGTTGGGGTAGAAGGGGTTAAGAGAAACATAGAGATAACAGGCTACAAGGGGAATTAGTCAGGGATGGGGTTGCTCTGTAAGATGATAGCAACTCTAAAGGCTAAAATATCTTCCTTCTATGTTGCAAGTAAAATATGACCAGCTGTTCTAAAACCATAATTTGAAAACACATTTCACCACCTATAAACTCTTTAAGTAGTTCAAGTCAACAATCATTTGGATTTTTTTTAAAAAAGGAGTATTTCTAAACCAAAAAGCACACAAATGTTTCATTTGCAGCTGTTTTCCTTTTGCTCAAATTAATGATGAAGGGACCATTGATGGATGACATTCAGTACAGACTCAGCAAAGTTAGAACTATCTTCAGATCAATGAGTAACACAACATGGGGATCAACCAAGTACAACATCAATACCAAGGAAAAGCTGTGCAAGAGCTGTGTTCTGTCCACACTCTTCTACGGGTCAGAATGCTGGTGCATGACAGAGAACAATCTTGCCAAGCTGTTATCATTCTACACCATGAGCCTCTAGAAGATCCTCCGTATTTTCTGGCCAAGAAAGATCTCCAACCATGCTCTACTCCTTGAGCATCATCAAGAGGACATGGCCACAATCATCATGAGGAAACGTAGGAGGTGGATTGGGGATGTGATGAGAAAAGAGGAAGAGTCAATGTCCAGCTGGCATAGCTACAGAATACAAGGATGTCCCTTTCTGGACTTAAATGTACAGTATCTTCTTCGGCTGTCCATCGATTTTTGATGATGACTGAGGCCTGGGCAAGATTGTATGGAAGACCTGCAGTTGCCCATGCTGCAAGCCTCCCCTCTCGTGCCACCGATGTTGTCCATTAGGACCCATATAGCTTGGCACCGGTGTCGTCGCAGAGCAATGAATGGTTAAATGTCTTGTTCAAGGACACAACACGCTGCCTCAGCTAAGGCTCGAACTAGCAACCTTCAGATCACTAGACCGATGCCTTAACCACTTGTACACATGCCACACACACATACAGTATATGAACATGACATGAGGTGTGACAGTCTCCCTCCAAATATGGGGAAATGCGAAGGAAATGCACACTCCTTGAAGGCAAAGCTAGCACATTCAAGATGAAATAACACACCCTTTGTTAGTGGATGCAATGGATACAGTATCAATGGGTTTCACGAGAGTTTGGAGAGATAGGAACCTGTATTATATCCTCAGAAGATCAGTCAAACATTTAACCATCTCTAACTGCTTCATAAGAACCATCAGAATGAGTGGAGAAGGGCAGGTGTTTATGGATGATTGTGCAATATTCAGTTTTACTCCTCCAATAATGAAATGGTCCATGCCCACATGAAGTAAGATCTGAACGTTAGTCAGGCTCAGCAATGTAAAATCATTAACAAGAGGAAATCGGCAGATGCTGGAAATCCGAGCAACACACACAAAATGCTGGGGGATCTCAGCAGGCCAGGCAGTATCTATGGAAAAAAGGGCAGTTGATATTCTGGGCCCAAACTCTTCAGCAGGACTGGAGTGAAAAAGCTGAGGAGTAGATTTAAAAGGTGACGAGAGGACAGAGAGAAACACCAAGTGATAGGTGAAACCTAGAGGGGGAGGGATGAAGTAAAGAGCTGAGTAGCTGATTGGTGAAAGAGACAGAAGGCCATCAAGAAAGTAAAAGGGGGAGGAGCACCTGAGGGAGGCGATGGATGGGCAAGGACATAATGTGAGAGACCGAAAAGGGGAAGGGAAATGGTGAAGGGGTGGGTGGGTGAGTGGGGAGCATTACTAGAAATTTGTTTGTGCCATCAGGTTGGAGGGTACCCAAATGGAATATATGGAGTTGTTCCTCCAGCCTAAGTGTGGCCTCATCATGACAGGGGAGGCGGTCATGGATGGACATATCAGAATGAGAATGGAGTGTGGAATTAAAGTGGATGGCCACTGAGAGATCTGGCTTGTCTTGGTGGACAGAGCATAGACACTCAGTGAAGTGGTCTCCCAATCTATGTCAGGTCTCATCGATATACAAGAAGCCACACTGGGAGCACCAAACACAGGAAATGACGCCAACAGACTCGCAGGCCTCAACAGGAAGGACTGTTAGAGTCCTGAATGGTAGTGAGGGAGGAGGTTTAGGTGTAGTTGTAGCATTTGTTCTGCTTCCAAGGATACAAGCTAGGAGGGAGATCAGTGGGGAAGGATGAGTGGACAAGGGAGTCGAGTAGGGAGTGATCTCTGCAGAAAGCAGAAATTGGGGGGTGGAGGGAAAGATGAGCTTGGTGGTGGGGTCTTGTTGAAGGTGGCGGAAGTTCCAGAAAATTACCTGCTGGATGCTGAGACTGGTGAGGTGGAAGTTGAGGATAAGAGGAAACCTATCCCTCGTAGGGAGACGGGAGGATGGGGTAAAAGCAGACCTGTGTGAAATGGAAAAGTTGTGGTTGAGGGCAGCATTAATGGTGGAGGAAGGGAAGCCCCTTTCTTTGAAAAAGGAGGGCATCTCCTTCATTGCAGAATGAAAAGCCTCATCCTGAGAGCAGATGCAGCTGAGACAGAGAAATTGAATGGAGGGAATGGCGTTTTTACAAGTAGCAGGGTGGGACAAGGTATGGTCTGGGTAGCTGTGAGAGTCTGTGGGTTTGTAATAGATGTCGGTGGATAAGTTGTTTCAGGAGATACAGTGAAATCTAGAAAGGGAAGGGAAGTGTCAGAAATGGATCAGGTGAATTTGAGGGCAGGGTGGAAGTTGGAGGCAAAGTGGATGAAATTGGCGAGTTCAGCACAGGTGCAGGAAGCAGCACCAAGGCAGTTGTTGATGTAGCATAGGAAAAGTGTGGGATGGTCACCAGTATAGGCTAGGACCATAAACTGTTCCATGTAGCCAACAAACAGGCAGTCATTGCTGGACCCCAAAAATCATTGATAGGTTTTGCACTACACATGATTCTAATAACTCAATATTGAATCTGATAATCATTACCAAATCCCCACCTTTCAGCATCCTGGAAAGTCATTATTGATCAGTAATTTAACTTAACTTCAAATTCAGTGATCACCAGATCAAATTTAGTTGTTCTTTGGTAAGTGATTTCCTGACACATCCCAATAATTTTCTGTTGTTCACATAGCTCAAACTAGGATTGTGCTGCATTTTCCTTACTTGTCTCCATGAGTGCAGCTTCAAACCAAGCTGAACATGCCAAGGAACATCTAGGACAAATTCCATATCTACCTTCTGGAATATTCCATCGACCATCAGTGTGCAATGACAGCAGAGTTTAACATCCATAAAATTCACTTCATTACTTTACTAAGTCTTCTTGAACAGCACTCCTAACTAAATATAACAGCCACTGTGAACTAGAAAGATATAGATAGCAGGTGCACATGAGGACTGCAGATTCTTACGCAAAATACTATTCTAACCCAGAAATGCATTGCCTCCTCTTCATAGGCACCAGATCAAAGACCAAGAGCTGAATCCATTTTACAGATAGTAGTCATTTAATTAGATGGTTCCCCCACCCCCACGTCCCCAGTCTTTGCAATGGCGGTCAATCAATGCTGGTTTTGACAATACCTTCCACATCTCATGAATGAGTAAATAAAAGCTATTGTGACCTCATTAGCATTAAGACTACAAACATTTTCTTGTCCCCATTCTACATGATATATTAATTCTATTATAAATCTTAATATAACCTTTATACAGTTTCTATTTTTCTAGGTTGAAGGACATCATTAATATGTAACATCTCACCGTTTGAAGTGTTCATGACCCTTTTGCTACATAACTCTGTAAATTCTGATTTTGAGTTAATCCTTTAATCTTTCACAGTTGTTAAGCAACCATTCTACAGAGCTCTCTTCTGACTTCATTTTAATTCATCATTTGTTGCTTTTTATTTCCACTTCTGGATATGAATTCCCTTTTATGAGTCTACATTCAGTGGCCACTTTAGTAGGTATACCCGTACATCTGCTCGTTAATGCAAATACCTAATCAGCCAGTCATGTGTCAGCAACAGAATGCATAAAAGCATGTTGACGTGGTCAGGAGGTTCAGTTGTTCTTCAGACCAAACATCAGAATGGGGAAGAAATGTGATCTAAGTGACTTAGACCTTGGAATGGTTGTTGGTACCAGACAGGGTGGTTTGAGTATCTCAGAAACTGCTGATCTGGGATTTTCATGTATAACAGTCTCAAAAGTTTATGGAGAATGGTGTGAGAAACAAAAATGCATATCCATTGAGTGGCAGTACTGTGTGTGAAAATGCCTTGCTAATGAGTGAGATCATAGGAGAATAGCGAGGCTGGTTCAAGCTCTCAGGAAGGTGACTGTAAACCAAATAACCACGTGTGCAGTAATGGTGTGAAGAAGAGTAGCTCTCAATGTACAACTTGTCGTACCTTGAAGTGGATGGGTTACACCAGCAGAAAACTCAGTTCAGATATTTAAGACAAGGTTGGTAGATTATTGCATATTAGGGGAATGAAGGGTTATGGGGAAAAGGCAGTTAGTTGGAGTGAATCCATGGCCAGATCAGCCATGATCTTACTGAATGGCGGAGCAGGCTCGACAAGCCAGATAGCCTACTCCTGCTCCTATTTCTTATGTTCTTATGTAAAACAACAAACACATACCTACACGAGGAAATCTGCAGATGCTGGAAATTCAAGCAACATGCACAAAATGCTGGTGGAACACAGCAGGCCAGGCAGCATCTATAGGGAGAAGCGCTGTCGCTGTTTCAGGCCGAGACCCTTCGTCAGGACTAACTGAAAGGAAAGATAGTAAGAGGTTTGAAAGTAGGAGGGGGAGGGGAAAATGTGAAATGATAGGAGAAGACCGGACAGGGTGGGGTGAAGCTGAGCCAGAAAGATGATAGGCAAAAGGGATACAGAGCTAGAGAAGGGAAAAGATCATGGGATGGGATGCCTAGGGAGAAAGAAAGGGGGAGGGGAGCACCAGAGGGAGATGGAGAACAGGCAGAGTGATGGGCAGAGAGAGAAAGAAAAAAAGGGAGGGGGAGAAAAAAACTAAATATATCAGGGATGGGGTAAGAAGGGGAGGAGGGGCATTAACAGAAGTTAGAGAAGTCAATGTTCATGCTATCAGGTTGGAGGCTACCCAGCCAGTATATAAGGTGTTGTTCCTCCAACCTGAGTGTGGCTTCATCTTGACAGTAGAGGAGGCCATGGATAGACATATCAGAATAGGAATGGGATGTGGAATTAAAATGTGTGGCCTTGGGAGATCCTGCTTTTTCTGGCAGACCGAGCGTAGGTGTTCAGCGAAATGGTCTCCCAGTCTGCGTCGGGTCTCACCCATATATAAAAGGCCACACCGGGAGCACCAGACACAGTATACCACACCAGCCAACTCACAGGTGAAGTGTATATATATATGTACCTAATTGCCATTTTATTATGTAAGGAGGTACCTAATAGAATGGTCATTGAGTGTACCCTTGGCAAACCACTTGGTAGCAAGACTTTATTTTCTTTCTGCTTTCCAGCGGTATATTCTGATATGAATAATCTAATGACACCTGCAAACATATCGTGTCTAGCACCAGTAGGGATAAGAGCAGCATGTGGTTGGATCCTTAAGTCCCATCTAATCCTGATATGAAAATATATTGTTATTACTTAATTGTCCATGGGTCTGAGCCTTGGAACTCCTTCCCTAACAACTTTGAGGGAAAATACACCCCAAATGCTGCAGGAACTCAGCAGGTCAGGCAGCATATATGGAGGGAATAAAATGTTAACCTTCTGAATTGAGATTGTTTCATCAACAGTTCTCCCTCTTGTTGAAATGGTAACCTTTTATTCACACCGTTCCCCACCCCCATAGATGCTGCCTAATCTGTTGTGTTCCACCAGCATTTTGAGTGTGTTGCTTAAGATTTCCAGTATCAGTAGGATTTCTTGGGTCACTGAGGGACATCTTTCACTTAATATGTTGCAATATTCCTAGCAGGTGGCTAAACATCAAAAGCAATTAAGAAAGGACAATAACTGACTGTGATGTCCACATCTTATAAATAAGTAAGTGGATATATTTGCTTAGAATGCGTAATAGCTAATCATCTGCTTTAAACATTTACTTCTACAAAATTACTTTTGCAGCGTCTTTGGTTTCATGCCTCCTACTTTACAAGTATGAACTCGCATCATCATTCTCAGTCCTAGTTCTGTAATATGTTCAGTGCCCTGTAAAGGGATGATACTACTCCAGGATTTCACCCCTAGACTTCTTTCAGGGAAGGGATGTTATGATATGCCCCATGATCTATGTTCCCTCTAAGCTGTGCGCATCCTCTCCACATCCACTCTATTTAGACCTTTAAATATTTAATATGTTTCAATGAGATCTCCAGTCATTTTTCTAAAGTCCAGCAAGTACAGGCCCAGAGTCAACAAAAACTTTTCCTATTTTAACCCTTTCATTGCTGTATTCATTCTTATGAGCCCTCTTAAGTCGTCAACTTTTATTGTCATTTCGACCATAACTGCTGGTACAGTGCATAGCAAAAATGAGACAATGTTTTTCAGGACCATGGTGTAACATGACACAGTACAAAAAACAAGACTGAACTACGTAATTAAAAAAAACACAGAGAAAGCTACACTAGACTATAGACCTACACTGGACTGCATAAAGTGCACAAAAACAATGCAGGCATTACAATAAATAATAAACAGGACTGTAGGGCAAGGTGTCAGTCCAGGCTTTGAGTACTGGAGTCTGAAAGCTTGGGGGAAGAAATTTTTACATAGTCTGGTCGTGAGATCCCAAATGCTTTGGAGCCTTTTCCCAGAAGGCAGGAGGGAGAAGAGATTGCCTGAGGGGTGCATGGGGTCCTTCATAATGCTGTTTGCTTTGTGGATGCAGTGTGTAGTGTAAATCTCTGTGATGGCAGGAAGAGAGATCCGGATGATCTTCTCAGCTGAACTCACTATCCGCTGCAGGGTCTTGCGATCTGAGATGGTGCAATTTCCAAACCAGGCAGTAATGCTGTTGCTCAGGATGCTCTCAACACAACACCTGTAGAATGTGATGAGGATGGGGGTGGGGGGGTGAGAGATGGACTTTCCTCAGCCTTCGCAATAAGCAGAGATGCTGCTGGGCTTTCTTTGCTATGGAGCTGGTGTTGAGGGACCAGGTGAGATTCTCCGTCAGGTGAACACCAAGATATTTGGTGCTGTTTACAATCTCTACCGAGGAGCCGTCGATGTTCAGCAGGGAGTGGTTGCTCCGTGCCCTCCTGAAGTCAGCAACCATCTCTTTTGTTTTGTTCACATTAAGAGACAAGTTGTTGGCTCTGCACCAGTCCGTTGTCCGCTGCACCTCCTCTCTGTAAGCTGACTCGTCGTTCTTGCTGATGAGACCCACCATGGTTTGACTAGACTTTCTGCAATAACAGCACAGCTTTTCTTAGATAAGGGGCCCACAACTGCACATAATTCCTCAAGTGTGATCTGACCAATGCCATAAAAAATGCAGCATTACACGTACAAACAAGCTGGATGAAGTCAGCAGGTTGGGCAGCATCCGTTGAAAGGAGCAGTCAACGTTTCGGGCCGAGATCCTTCATCAGGACTAAAGAAGGAGGGGCCAGGAGCCCTATAAAGAAGGTGGGGGGAGGGTGCAATGTACCAGGTGAAAAACCAATCAGAGGAAAGATCAAGGGGTGGGGGAAGGGAAGCAGGGAGGGGATAGGTAGGAGAGGTGAAGAAGGAATGTAAGGGGAAAGCACTTTGGGTAGCAGAAGAAGACAGAATCATGAGAGAGGTGATAGGCAGCTAGAAGAGGAGGCAGAGTGAAGATGGGATGGGGGAAGGGAGAGGGAGGGAATTACCGGAAGTAATTTCTTTGTAAGTGCTTTTCCCTTACATTCCTTCTTCACCTCTCCTGCCTATCCCCTCCCCCACCTCTTGGTCTATCCTCTGATTGGTTTTTCACCTGGCACATTCCACCCTCCCCCTACATTCTTTATAGGGCCCCTGCCCCCTCCTTCTTTAGTGACGAAGGGTCTCGGCCCAAAACGTTGACTGCTCCTTTCAACGAATGCTGCCCAACCTGCTGAGTTCATCCAGCTTGTTTGGATGTGTTTATTTGACCACAGCATCTTCAGTGTACTTTGTGTTTATCATGCAGCATTACATCCTTGCTTTTAAATTCTAGTCCTGTCGAAATGAAGGCTGACATTGCATTTGCCTTCCTTATTATCGACTGAACCTGCAAATTAAACTTCAGGGAATCCTGCATGAAGACTCCCAAGTTCCTTTGAACCTCTGTTTTTTTGAATTTTCTCCTTGTTCAGAAAATAATCTCCATCTTTAATCTTTCTACTAAATTGTATGATCATGCATTTCTCTACACTATATTCCATCTTCCACTTCTTTGCCCATTCTCCCAATTTAAGTCTTTCTGCAGAATCCCTGCTTCCTCAATATTACCTGTCCCTCCACATATCTTCATATTGACCTCAAACTTGACACCAAAGTCATCAATTGCATCATTCAAATCATTCATATATAACATGAAAAGGAGTTTTTCCAACACCAACCCTTGCAATACACTAATAGTCACTGGCAGCCAATCAGAAAGGCCCCTTTATTCCCATTCTTGCTTCTGCCAGTCAACCAGTCTTCTATCCATGCTAATATATTTTCTGCAATACCATGGGCTCTTATCTTGATAAGCAGCTTCATGTGTGGCACCTGTCAAAATCCTTCTGATCATTCAAGTATATAATATCCATTGACTCTCCTTTGTCTATCCTGCTTGTTATTTCCTCAAAGGCTTCCAACTTCTCCCAACCACTGACGTCAGGCTAATAATTTCCTTCCTTCTGCCTCCCTCCCTTTCCATTATAAAGAGGAGAGTGACATTTGCTATTTTCCAATTCTCCGGAACCATTCCAGAATCTAATGATTCTTGAAAGATCATTGCTAATTCCTCTACAATCTCTTCAGCTGCCTCTTTCAGAACCCTGGTGTGTAGTCCACTTGGTCCAAGTTAATTACCTCTAGAGCTTTCAGCTTCCAAGCGCCTTTCTCCTTAGTAACAGCAACTACACTCACTTCTGCCCTCTGACACTAAGTTTCTGGCATACTGCTAGTGTTGTCCATAATAAACACTGATGAAAAATACTTATTAAATTAGCCCGCCATTTCTTTGGCCTTTTTTCCTACCTCACCAGCATCACTTTCCAGCAGTTTGATATCTGCGTTCATCTCTCTTTAAAATGTTGGTGTCCTTTTTTATATTATTGGTTAGCTTATCTTTGTATTTCATTTTTTCTCTCCTTATGGCTTCTTAGTTGCTTTCTGTTGATGTCTAGAAACTTCCCACTAATTTTTGCTATATTATATGCCCTCTCTTTTACTTTCATACTGTCTTTGACTTCCCTTGTCAGCTACAGTTGCATTATCCTCCCTTTAGAATACTTCTTTACCTTTGGGATGTATCTATCCTGCATCTTCTGAATTACTGCTGCATTGCCTGTTACAGCCACCCAGGGGATGAGGCACTGGAGGCAGTGTGGGAGAAAACAGAAGCATGGTGGGCATACTGGAATCCATGGTGGGTAGGGGTCTGGCCCCTTCAGGCCAGCTCTTCCATCACAGCTGCTCTCTAATGTTCAGTCCCTGAAAGGTAAACTGGATTGCCTTTGTCTGCAGCAGTCCCAGCCTGAGATGAGAGAACTGCTGCATGCTTGTTCTTGCAGAAACAAGTCTCCAGGACAATATCCCAAATCATCAGACCATTCCACTCAAGAACATGCTAATATTATTTTATGATTGTATATGCTATCAATAACTCTATGTGCTATGTGCTTTGTGTGACTGTATGTACTGTGTTTTGCACCATGGCCCTTAGCTGTATACATGTGTATGTTTGAACAACAATTATTCTTAAACTTGAACTTCAACTTGGAACACTGACGAATTGGGGATGTTGAGAACAAACCAGAAAAGTCATGATCATGTTAAATGACAGTGCAGGCTCAAAGTATATTTATCCTTCATGGTCTCATAATTTTTCTCTCAATATTATTCAACACACTGCTGAAGCAGGTCAACATCAATGTGCTTGAAATTGAGTGCTAGGATAATTATGTATTTCTGAAAAATTGATATATCTCTTATTAAAACTGTCTGCAAAAGATTAAAATCTTGAATTACATTACACATTTCATATCTAACATTTTCAAGTGTGGCTTTGTAGTAAATGCCTTGGGCTAATAGAAATGTGTGGGCTATATTCCTCTACTAAAATCTTATCACTCAAACATTTTACTTGGAAGAAAGTATTAATGAAAAATGGTAAAAAGTCTAAAGGTGAAAATTCAAGACTTTAAATTCAATGACTTCAATAACAAAACAAGACTTCAATGGCATCATTTTTAGAGTTTGTCATTTTGATTAAATATCATAATTAATACTGAAGAATGGAAAGTTGATCTTGAATATCTATAGGCTGACATTTATCAGAAAAGAAAGTTTGACCAATGGACACTCAGATTCTAAAACCTATATAAAATTGCAGTGTATTTCTGGTCAAAGCTATCACCAATATTTTAGAGGTGGAGTAGGGTGTACGACATGTAGCAAATGCTTTATCGTTGGCTGGAGCAAGTCAGTAAACAGAATCTAATTAAAGGGCAGTCAAGACCAAGTAACACCTGAACAACTTCTAGCTGAAAGGAAAAGAAAAAATCCTTCAGTCCACAATGTTGTGCCAGTCTTATTAAATCAATAATCAAATGCCCAACTAAGTCAATCTCTTCTGCCTGTAAATTGTCCATATCCTTCCATTCTATTTCCTACACACTGCTCTATCTATGCTTCTCTAGTAGTCTACAATATGACTATAATATTGGCTGATGCTATTTTTCCAGTTATTACTCTAATCAGAATCAGAATCAGTTTTAATATCACTAGCATATGTCATAAAATGTGTTGTTATATGTTGTTTCGTGGGAGCAGTACATTCCATATATAAACCATTTATTTATTTATTTATTCCATCCATCTCACAACATGAGGGAGTAAAAATCTTTATGTTGCATCACTGATGCAATGTACAAGCAATAAAGAAGGGAGATGTTGGAGGATATTTCCCAAACACTAAGATTTTATACATAATTGTTTTGGATACATGCATATATACAGTCAGATATGCAATCAGATCAATATATATTGATAAATCTGATGGCCTGATGAAAGAAGTGGGCCAGGAGTCTGTTGCTCCTGGCCTTAATAATGTGGTACCATTTGCCATATGGTTGAGCTGAAACAGTTTGTGGATGGGGTGGCTGGAGTCCCTGATGATCCCCCAGGCCCTTTTTATGCACATGCTGCTGTGAATGTCCCAAATAGAGGAAAATTCACATCCACAGATGCTCTGGGCTGTTCACACCACTCTCTGCAGTGCTTAGAGATTGAGGGCAGGACAGTTCTCATAGCAGGCACTGTCACATCCAGTTAGGATACCCTCAATGGTGCCCCTGTAGAAAGCCCCATGGATTTGGAGGCTCATGCCAAAACTTCTTCAGCCGCCTGAGGTGAAAAAGGTGCTGTTGTACTTTTTTCACAAGCAGCCTGTGTGTACATTCCAGATGAGATTCTCGATGGTGCGTATACCGAGGAACCTGAAACTACTCACCCGCTGAACTACAGTCACATTGATGTCAGTAGGGGCTAGTCTGTCTCTGTAATCCAGAATCTACGCCTTCATTTTTTTGACATTGAGGTTGTTCTCTTGGCATTGTGTCAGGGCATTGACTCCTCCTCTGTAAGGCCTACCAATGTCATGTCATCTGTGAGTTTCATCAGCAGATTGGAGCTGTGCATTGTAACACAGTTGGGGGTGTATAGAGAGGAGAGAAGGGGGCTCATGGCATATCCCTGGGGGACTCCTGTATTGCGGGGCAGAGGGGCAGAGGTGAGGAAGCCCATCCTTATCACCTACCAGCGATCCGACAGGAGGTCCAGGATCCAGCTACACAAGGCAGGGTGCAGGCCAAGGTCTCTGAGCTTCTTGTCAAGCGTTGGGGAAATTATAGTGTTGAATGCTGAAATGTAGTTGGAGAACAGCATTCTAACAGAAGCATCCCCTTGTGCAGGTGAGAGAGGATGGTGTGTAGTGCTGTAGCTATAGCATCGTCCGTTGAACGGTTGTGTCAGTAGGTGAATTGTAAGGGGTCCAGTGTGGGTGGTAGCATGCTGCAGATGTAGTCCTTGACCAGCCTCTCAAAGCATTTGCTTATGATTGAGGTGAATGTGACAGGGTGCCAGTTGTTCAGGCATGCTACCTTGCTTTTCCTTGGTACAGGGACAATGATGGATGCTTTGAAGCAGGAGGGCACTACACACGGGGAGAGGGAGAGATCAAAAATGTTTGTAAACACACCAGATAGCAGAGCCTCACACACTTTGAGAATGCGCCCTAGGATGCCGTCTGGCCCTGCTGCCTCGGAACGACCAAGATGTACGTTGCGTCAACCGCTCTCCTCGGAGATTCAGTGTTAACGAGCAGAAAAAAGGGATTTAGCTCATCCAGGAGAGAGGTAGCGATGTTGGCTGCACTACTTCATTTCCCTTTGAAGTCTAAAATGCTGTGTAGACCTTGCTATATGCTGCATGTGTCATTGGCACAGAGTTGTGTCTGGATTTTGTCCCTGTATTCATGTTTTGGTGTCTTGGTGGCTCTTCATACATTGTAGCGACATTTCTTGAGCTACTGACGGTTTCCAGAGGCAAAGGCTTTGAAGAAGCAGTAAAAGTAAAGAGCAAGCAAAAAAAAAGAAAAAAAAGTTAGTGGTGTACTTGGGTTCATTGCCATTCAGAAATCTGATGGTGGAGGGGAGGTAGCTGTTCCTAAATCAATGAGGGTATGGCTTCAGGTTCCTGTCTTCAATGCTGGGAGGTTAGTACCCATGGTAAAGCTAGCTGAGTTTGTAAATTTCCGCACCTTTTCCAAATTCTGTGCAGTGGCCCCTTGATAAGAGATGGTGATGCAACCGGTTAGAATGCTCTCCACAGTACATCTACAGAAATTTGTAAGAGTCTTTGGTGACATACCAAGTCTCCGCAAACTCCTAATGAAACATAGCTGCTACCCTGCCTTACTTGTAAATGCATCAATATGTTGGACCCAGCATCGATCTTCAGAGACCTTGGCATCAAGGAACTTGATGCTCCTTATTCTTTTATTTGCTAATCTTTTGATGAGGACTAATGTGTGTTCCCTCCACTTCCCCTTCTAGAAGTTCACAATCAGTTCCTTGGTCTTATTGATGTTGAATACAATTATTGTTTTGACACGATTCAGCCAGCTGATCTATCTCACTCCTGTGTGCCTCCTTGTCACCACTGAAATTCTGCCAACAATAGTTGTGTCACCGGCAAATTTATAGATGTAATTTCAGCTGTATCTAGCCAAGCAGTAATGGGTGTAGAGAGAATACAATGGTGGGCTAAGCACACAACCTTGAGGTACGCCAATGTTGATTGTCAGCAAGGAGGAGACATTATTTTCAGTCTGTACTGGCTGGAGTCTCCTAATGAGGAAGTTAACAATCCATTTGCAGAGGGACAGACAGAGGCCCAGGTTTCGGAGCTTGTAGATTAGTAATGAGGGTATGATGGTGTTGAGTGCTCAGCTGTGTGAATAAACAGCAGCCTGATATGGGTATTGATATTGTCCAGATATCCAAGACTAAGTAGACAGCCAGTGAGATCGCATTCACTGTAGACCCATTGAGGTGATAGGCAAATTGCAGTGGGTCCTGGCCCTTGCTTAAGCAGGAGTTAATTCCGGTCATGACTAGTTTTTGATTTGGGGATGTACAGCAAGTTCTCATAGGTGCACACTCAACCATACTGGTTTTAATGAAGTTAGTGACAGCTGTGGAGTACTCATTCAGAGTTGATGATGAATCCTGAATATAGTCTAGTCTACTGTTGCAAAGCAGTCCTGTAAGTGCTTCTATGCTTCCCTTGTCATGACCTTCTTGGGTCTCACTACTGGTGCTGCAGTCTTTAGAGAGTAGATCTACAGCTAGGTGATCAGACTTTCCAAAGTGTGGGTGTGGGATAGTATGGTAAGTGCTCTTGATGACAGTATAACAATGGTCCAGGGTGCACTACAAGTACCACAAGTGATTTGATGGTAATAAT
Source organism: Hypanus sabinus (assembly GCF_030144855.1). Taxonomy (NCBI): domain Eukaryota; kingdom Metazoa; phylum Chordata; class Chondrichthyes; order Myliobatiformes; family Dasyatidae; genus Hypanus; species Hypanus sabinus. The sequence continues at coordinate 25,070,901 of NC_082726.1, read as the reverse complement.
TATTCAGAGACTTTTTCAGCAGGCCTGGTAAAAATGCCCCATAATGATGGGGAGGGCATCAGGATGTGCTGTTTCTTGCCTGTTGACTACATCGCTCAGTTCATCTAGAGCCTGTTTGACACTGGCCTAAGGTGGGATGCACACCATAGCCAAGATGATGGCTGAAATATCCTGTGGCAGATAAAATGAACAACACTTGATCGCAAGGTGTTCCAAGTCAGGTGAACAGGACAGGGACAGAACAACTATGTTTGTGACTAAGGTCGCAGATTTTAAAGCATATATTCATGGACAGATTATTTCATACTCTGCTGGAGTTAGGAAATGAACTAATTCTAAAATATTAACATTGGTTGATAAAATCAAAGTAATTGATAAGATTTATTTAGTGACCCCCAGCAAAGAAATTTATAAAGAAAGAGTTGAACTTCAAATGGAGCATAGTTTGCTATGATCCTCTTCAATTGAAAATCAGCTAATTAAATCTAGAACCCAGTTTTATGTACATGGGGATAAGTCTGGCAAATTATTGGCTAATCAATTGAAAATTGCTTCGGTTAAACGACAAATGACTAGGATTCGTAAACGAGATGGCACTCTGAAGATTGACCATGAAGAGATAAATAAAGCCTTTCAAGATTTTTATAATTCTTTATAACAATCAGAATTTGTTGAGGATTCTTCCATAATAGATGAATTTTTAAGAAAATTGAATATCCCAAAATTAACAAGAGAGGATAGGGTATTCCTAGATGCACCTATTACGGAAACTTAAATAAAAAGGCTACTTTTTCAATGAATTCCGGTAAAGCTCCTGGATGGTTATACTGTATAATTTTTAAAATCCTTTTCTTCTATACTCTCTCCTTGGCTTTGTAAAATTTTTAAAGATGCGTTAACTATAGGTAAATTGCCACAATCTTTTTATGAAGCCTCTATTTCTTTAATTCTTAAGAAAGATAAAGACCCTACTGAATCTGCATCCTATTGGCCTATATCCTTGCTGAATATGGATTTTAAGATTTTTAGTAAAATTTTGACCACTAGATTAGAAAATATATTACCTTGAATTATTTCTGAAGATCAGACTGGATTTATTAAAAACCGCTACTCATCTTTTAACATTAGAAAATTAATTAATATTATTTATACTCCTTCACCCAAAATACTGGAATGTGTCATTTCCTTAGATGCTTAAAAAGCATTTGATAGAGTTGAATGGCCATATTTATTTAATACATTGCAGCATTTTAATTTTAGTTCGAAATTTATATCATGGATTAAATTAATATACTATAAACCCTTGGCTTCGGTTTTTACCAATAATCAAAGATCTCCTTTTTATCAGTTATTCCATGGTACAAGGCAAGGCTGTCCTTTAAATCCTTTACTATTTGACATTGTTTTAGAACCTTTAGCTATAGCCATTCGTGAATCACCTAATATTTTGGGTATTACTCGTGGGGAAGGGACGTATCAGTTATCATTATATGCTATACATATCCGACCCTGAGAGATCTATTCCTGCTATTTCGTCCTTGCTTGTTCAGTTTAGTAGCTTTTCTGGTTACAAATTGAATTTTAATAACAGCGAATTATTTCCATTAAATATGCAAGTTCCAATTTATAAACATTTACTATTTAAAGTTGTCACAGATTATTTTACTTATTTGGGTATTAAAATTACCAACAAACATAAAGATTTATTTAAAGTTAATTTTTTACCTTTAATTGACCAAATTAAGCAACTTGTTACCAGGTGGTCTCCATTATCTTTGTCATTGGTTGGTCGAATTAATGCTATTAAGATGATAGTATCACCCAAATTCTTATATTTATTTCAAGCATTACCAATTTTTATTCCTAAAACTTTTTTTGGTATTATTGACTCCAAAATATCTTCCTATCTGTGGCAGAATAAAAATCCTAGACTAAGCAAAAAATATTTACAGAAGCCTAAGAAGGAGGGTGGTTTGGCTTTGCCAAACCTGAGATTTTACTGTTGGGCAGGTAATATACGATAGTTAATATTTTGGACACAAGAATCGACTATAGCAGCTTGCCCACACTGGGTAGATTTGGAATGTAAATCTGTACAAGACTTTTCATTTTTTTCAATTTTAGGATTTTCACTTCCTTTTTCTTTATCTAAATAGAATAAACAAATAACTAATCCTATAGTTAAACAGACATTGTGAATATGGTTTCAATTTTGTAAAGTTTTTGACTTGAATAAGTTTATCTTATCAAGCCCTATAATATCTAACTTTCTTTTTCGGCCCTCTTTTATGGATCAAAATGTATAACATGATTTTGTGATCTATTTTTAGATAATAGTTTTATGTCCTTTGAACAGCTATCTAATAAATATAATTTACCTAAAACTCATTTTTTTAGATATTTGCAAGTTAGAAATTTCTTGAATGATAAGTTATAGTCTTTTCCGAAATTATGTCCATCGGACATTACGGAAAAAATTTTAGCTCTGAATCCTTGTCAGAAGGGTTTAGTAGCCACCATTTATAATATGATCATGAAAATACAGCCAGAAGTTTCAGAAAAAATTAAGAAGGAATGGGAAAAATAACTTCATTGTCTTATACCCACTGAGCAGTTGGAGAAAATTTTACAATTAGTCAATTCTTCTTCTACTTGTGCTAAACATGCCCAAATACAATTTAAGGTTGTATTATATATTTAAGTTGTATTATACTTAGAGCTCATATGTCTAAGGATAAACTTGCTCGATTTTATTCTTATGTTAATCCAACCTGTGACAGATGTTATTCTGAAGTTGATTCATTGACCCACATGTTTTGGTCTTGCCCTTGTTTGCAAAATTACTGGAAAGATATTTTCAGTATTATTTCAACAGTTCTGAATATCAATTTCCAACCGCATCCTATTACTGCAACTTTTGGTTTACCAATGGCAGATAATAGTCGTTTATCCCCCTCAGCTCGATGGATGATTGCATTTGTTACATTAATGGCTAGAAGATCTATTTTATTGAATTGGAAAGAAATTAATCCTCCAACTATACTTCAGAGGTTTTCTCAAACTATCTCTTGTTTGAGCTTAGAAAAAAATTAGAAGTGTTGTCTTTGATTCTTCAGTTAAATTTGAAGAAACCTGACCATTTATTCAACATTTTTATATGAATTAAACTGTCTTTTCCTGAACCTCACTTTTATTATCCTTAATTATTTGGATGGAGGTATAGAGTTATTGGCAGTACTGTATATATTTGACATAGTGGAATGGCCCATGTTGGTTAGTTTTTTTTTCTCTTTTTTTGGGGGGGTTTACTTCTTTTGTTCATAATTACTATGAGATTGGGAGGTTATTATATATGGATTATCATCTATTTGAATGTTTATTTAAACTATTAACTATGTACTCTCAAACTCTCTGTATTCATGTTTCATTTATGTTTGTTTAAAATGAATAAAAAGATTTAAAAAGAAAGAAAGAAAGAAAGAAAGAAAGAAAGAAAGAAAGAAAGAAAGAAAGAAAGAAAGAAAGAAAGAAAGAAAGAAAGAAAGATAGATAGATCACAGAAACTGCACTGGGATTATGACCAAATAATCTTCTTTATATTTTGTTCAAGGAGCAAGAATTATGCGGAACACCGTTCTAAAAATGGAGCATTGTGATATTTTATAATGCAAATCTTGGAGGCTGACATCTCCAACAGTACAGGGGTCTGTCAATACTGAAGTGGATTAGCAGGCTAAATTGTCTCTCAGGTTGTTAATGAATTATAAACCTCTATCTGGGAGAAACACAATTCACCCTAATGGGTATCTAGGGCCACAATGTAGACAAAGTATAAAGCTTGTAATACAAAGATCTGAACTATTGGCTTCAGATCCTATCACAACTGTTAATTAAACAATCTGGAATGCAAAGCTAGTACCAGCAATGTTGAGCAGTATGTTACAGTATTATTGTAAATTATCCATTGTTCACCAAACTCCTTTAGGGAACAGAATTTGCTGTCACTAACTGCGCATATTCTAGGCACCTTGCAATGTAAGTATCCTAACACCTTTGGCCAAGAACAGAGCTGTTGTGTCTGTTTAATGAAATATCAATTAAATAAAAGCATGCATGTGGATGTGTGGTTAACTGGTATATTCACTTTGCAGTGAAAGGGAATAACAGATCAATGCATATGTGTAAGTTATTAAGTTATCAGTGAATAAGTAGTGCTGAGGGAGGAGGGAGTCATTGTGCCAAAAGAAATAGATCCATATATTACACTTTCTCCTCCTTTAGATGAATGTAACAAGACATTCAAATCCCATTTTACAAACTATATTCTAATAAACATGCTTTCACAATAGCAGTTCATAACTACATTATACTAAAGATTCGGTCTTTTGGGTGGCATCCTGTTTCTTTCAGGATGGCACCTCTGGATCTGTGGAGCAGCATCAGGTTTGGCAGGTGTCTTGTCAAAGACAATTTTCTTTGCTGCAGGTGTCACATTGCTGTTGGTAACATGATCATCACTGAGATGCAAGTCTGGTAGATGTAATGTGTCTGTCTTGCTGGATGCAGTCGACTCAGGTGTGTTCTTCACTTCAGCAGCCAATATCTGGCCCACATGACATTTCCATGTTTGATCTCCAACACCCACTGTGAACATAAGTGGTACAGTTCTAGTAGCTATCCTACCGGATGTCCACTTGTCTTCTCAGCAATTATCTAACCAATTCATTGCTGGGTCTTTGAGGAGATGACTTGAAATGCTTGATGATATTTGTCTTTATGAATTGTCTGAACTCTTCTGACATACTGTATATTGTGGTCCATTGTCACTCACTAGAATTTGCTCTGGTAAGACATTTCTGAAGATAGTCTTCAGAGTGGAAACATTCTTTCTGAGATTGTTGACTCCATTGGTATGACCGCCAACCATTTTGAATGAGCATCCACTGCAATCAGAAACATGGAGTCCATGAATGTCCCAGCATAATCAATATGGATTCTTTGCCATGGTGAAAACAGCCGTTCCCATGGGTGTAGTGGTGCATGTGGGGGTGCATTTTGAACTTTTTGGTATCCCAAACAGCTTTTGGTCAAGTCTTCAATCTATCTATTCTTAGCCACCACATGTAGCTCCAGGTGAGACTCGTCATCTCGACTGTATCCAGGTGTTCTTCAGGCAGATATTCTGTCACTCTGATGCGCCGTTTAGACAGAACCAAAACATGAGAACCACACATCAATGTCCTTTGACATACTGACAGTTGGTCTCATCTTACTGAGAGTTCTGGAAACATAGAAAAACCATGACCTGGCCGTCCTTGCATGATGATGTTACAGATTTTTGACAATGTTGGGTCTTTGTATTTCAGAATTTGTTACCGGCAACTGGTCCACCAACGTTATATGTAACACACCTGCTGGGTCATAGTATGAAGATCTTTCTTCTTCAGTTGCCAATAGTGGAAGACATGACAAGCCATCAGCTTTGCTGGGTTTCTTGGTACCCTTGCACTCTATGTCATAAGAGTGGTCTGCAAGGAATAGAGCCCAACTTTGCAAACAGGTAGCAGACATCACTGGGATTCCCTTCCTGAGATTGAAATGGACACAAGGGGTTGGTGGTTTGTCTCCAGAGTAAACTTTTTTCCATAGAGGTAACAGTGGAACTTCTTTACTCCCCGCACGAGACTAAGGTGTTCTCGTTTGATATGTGCAAAGTTGGGTTCTGCGCTTGTCAGTGATTTTGAAGCAAAATTAATCAGGCATTCAGATCCATCTTTCAAAGTGTATGACAAAACAGCATCAGTACCAGAAAGACAGACAGACATACTTTATTGATCCTGAGGGAAAGTGGGTTTCGTTACAATTGCAGCAACCAAGAATAGTGTAGAAATATAGCAATATAAAATCATAAATAATTAAATAATAACAAGTAAATTATGGCAAGTGGAAATAAGTCCAGCACTAGTCTATTGGCTCAGGGTGTCTACACTCCAAGGGACGAGTTGTAATGTTTGATGGCAACAAGCAGGAATGACTTCCTATGACGCTCAGTGTTGCATCTCGGTGGAATGAGTCTCCGGCTGAATGTACTCCTGTGCCTAACCAGTACATTATGGAGTGGATGGGAGACATTGTCCAAGATGGCATGCAACTTGGATAGCATCCTCTTTTCAGACACCACCGTCAGAGAGTCCAATTCCACCCCCACAACATCACTGGCCTTACGAATGAGTTTGTTGATTCTGTTGGTGTCTGCTACCCTCAGCCTGCTGCCCCAGCACACAACAGCAAACATGATAGCACTGGCCACCACAGACTCGTAGAACATCCTCAGCATCATCCGGCAGAGGTTAAAGGACCTCAATCTCCTCAGAAAATAGAGACGGCTCTGACCCTTCTTGTAGACAGCCTCAGTGATCTTTGACCAGTCCAGTTTATTGTCAATTCGTATCCCCAGGTATTTGTAATCCTCCACCATGTCCACACTGACCCCTTGGATGGAAACAGGGGTCACCCGTGCCTTAGCCTTCCTCAGGTCCACCACCAGCTCCTTAGTCTTTTTCACATTAAGCTGCAGATGATTCTGTTCACACCATATGATAAAATTTCCCACCGTAGCCCTGTCTCAGCCTCATCTCCCTTGCTAATGCATCCAACTATGGCAGAGTCATCAGAAAACTTCTGAAGATGGCAAAACTCTGTGCAGTAGTTGAAGTCCGAGGTGTAGATGGTGAAGAGAAAGGGAGACAGCACAGTCTCCTGTGGATCCCTAGCGCTGCTGACCACTCTGTCTGACACACAGTGTTGCAAGTGCCCGTACTGTGGTCTGCCAGTCAGGTAATCAATAATCCATGACACCAGGGAAGCATCTACCTGCATCACTGTCAGCTTCTCACCTAGCAGAGCAGGGCGGATGGTGTTGAACGCACTGGAGAAGTCAAAAACATAACCCTTACAGTGCTCGCCGGCTTGTTCATGTGGGCGAAGACATGGTTCAGCAGGTAGATGATAGTATCCTTAACTCCTAGTCGGGGCTGATAGGTGAACTGGAGGGGGCCTAAGTGTGGCCTAACTATAGGCCGGAGCTGCTCTAGAACAAGTCTCTCCAGGGTCTTCATGATGTGGGAGGTCAATGCCACTAGTCTGTAGTCATAGGAGCCACTGGGGCACGACATCTTCGGTACAGGGATGAGACAGGACATCTTCCACAGCGCAGGAACCCTCTGGAGACTCAGGCTCAGGTTGAAGACATGGTGAAGTACTCCACGTAGCTGGGGGGCACAGGCTTTGAGCACCCTGGGGCTGACACCATCCGGGCCTGCAGCCTTGCTTGGGTGGCGACGTTTCAGCTGTCTTGTCACCTGTTCAGCTGTGAAGCCCACCGTATTGGTTTCTGGTGGGGGAGGGTGTCGTAATGAGAGCAGGGTGGGGGGCTGTGAGGAGGGGTAGGAGGGGAGAGTGGAGCATGTATAAAGGGATTGAATGCATATCAGTTTGATGGACAGAGATTAGTCATGATGAGTGAGCAGTTCATCTGATGCTATTAGTCTCTTTATTTCCTTAAATACTCTTTCACATCTTTCTGACCTTTCCCATGTAACAGTGCATTCAAATGGTGCACTGTAGCAACAATTGGGAGAAACCGGTGGTAGTAGTTCACAAGGCCCAAGTATAACCTGAGTTGTGACATATTTTTCAGTTTGGGTGCCTGTAGTACAGCTTCAATCTTCTCTAGTGACTTACGTAAGCCATGCTAGTCAATGACATGTCCACAATATGAGATTTCTTTCTCAAAAAACTCACATTTCTCTCTCTTTGCACACAGACCACACTCACTCAGCCTGGTAAGCACTTTACAGAAGTGCTCTTCGTCATTCTTGCTGGTCACAATGATGTCATTAAGGTAACATTATGTTCCTGGGATATTTTGGAGAACTCAGCCCATTGATCTTTGCCAAATTGCTGGAGCTGATGCAACACCAAAGATGAGACAATTATACTGGAACCGTCCCTTGTGAGTGTTGATTGTGAAGATCCTCCTGCTTGACTCCTCGATCTCCATTTGCAGACAGGCTTGTGACAAGGCAATGTTTGAAAACCTCTCCCTGCCTACCAAAAATGAAAATAACGTGGGAGGGGTTTTGCACAGTGTGTAGCACAAGGCTGATGCTAACTTTGAAGTTTACGCATTTGCAAACAGCTCTGGTCCTCAATTTCTTGATCACAGGGACAATGGCCATGGTCCAGTCACTTCACTCAACCTTAGAGAAAATGTCAGATGCCTCTAAGCTCTGAAGATCATCATCTACTTTTGGACGTAGCATCTCCTTTTTTGCTTTTATGGTATCTTGGTTTTACTGTTTCATTCAATTCAATTCTGGACATCATGCCTTTGAATTGACCAACACCCTTGTCAAACACCTCATTAGCATTAAGCAGTTGTGATTGTCTCTGGTTAGTGCTAGCATTTGAGTGCCAGTCCAGTTGGATTTTTCTCAACTATTCATGTTCGAAAAGTGCTGGCTCTCCACTTTTCAATACAAGCTCTGACTGCTGTGTTTGGCCTCCATACATCACCTTGTCTTTCAATTTGCCTTTGGGATTCACTTTTTCATCTGTGTATGTCTTTAGCATCACTGAGATATTCTCTAATAGTATCTTAGAAAACAGTCTGTTGTAGTTAGCCTCTGAAATGATAGACAAAGTTGAATCTGTATCCAGCTCCATTTTCAGTTTTATACCAGACACATCTATAGTGATCCATTTGCATTTCTAGGCATGTCAGCTCATGTTTGTTGGACTCTTGTGTTTTTCTGATTCTGTTTCAGATTCAGTCACTTGTTTTGTCTTGTGTTTGAAACTTATCACTCTGTTTTTTCTCTTTGGTTGTGTTTTGGTCTGACTTGCACACTCTCTCTACGTGGCCTTGCCTGTGACACTTTCTGCAAATTGTATTCTTTGAACTAACAGTCAATTGCATAATGGGAGGATTTTCTACTTTAATAACATTTTTGTGCTTTTTCACCATTCAGAGACATTTTGTGCATTTCACATTCTAAATTCTATTTTTTATAGTTTTGCCGCAACTTCTGCTGAAGTCTCTAACGATATTGCAATTGTTAATGCCTGTCTAAAATTAGCTCTTTTTCTGATGGTAGCCTCTTTTGAGTACTTTGACTATGTATTCCACATACAAGCCTGCTCCTTAATGCATCAGAAAGTCCATCTCCAATGTCACAGTACTGGGAAAGTTTGTGCAGCTCTGCAATGTATTCAGAAACGTTTTCATCATTTGAATGGTTCCTATTGTGAAATCTAAATCTTTCAGCTATTACTAGTGGTTTAGGGCTCAAGTGATTTTGTAAAATTGTAACAATTTCATTGAAAATCTTGTGTTTTGGCTTTTCAGGAGTTACTAGGTTGTGTAAGAGCCTGGTCATTTTAGCATCCATTAAGCTAAAATTGGAGGTTGTCCTCTCCTCATCCACGTTGTTCACATTATAGCTCTGTTTAACTCTCTCTATATATGATTCCCAATCCTCATTAGCACTATCAAATTCATCAACTTTCCCAACTAAGGCCATCGTCTCATTAATTATACTTTAACTTTGCCAGTTGTGCATCTCTCATTGTGTACCATGCACTATTACTCACGCATTCTTCTGTTTGCATCCATGACGGTCTTCTTTGTACTGTATAACTCTTTCCTCTCATTGTCTCTCTTGTTCCTCTGAATTCTGTCATTTCATAACTGCTGGTGCAGTTGGTGATATTTGTTGCCATTCGGGTTCGTTCTTGTCACCAATTTGTTGCATCTGTACAACTCAATATCAATTAAATAAAAGCACATAGGCAGATGTGAGGTTAACTGGTATATTCGCTTTCAGCAAGAAAGGACAACAGATGGGTAAGTTATCAGTCAATAGGTAGTGCTAAGGGGAGCCACTGCACTAAAAGTAATAGATACATACATTTCAGAAGGAGTCAGTAAAAAGGGGTGGGAACAGCCCAATCCATCATGGGTAAAACCACTCTACCATTGAGCACATCTACGGGGGGCACTGCCACACGAAATAACATCCATCTTCAAGGAAACCACCATCCAGGTGGTTCCACTACTACCAAAGGGTAGTAAGTACAGGAGCTGGAGGTCCCATATCACCAAGTTATTACCTTCAACGGCAGGATCCTGAACTGGTGTGATAACTTCACTCACCACAACTATCAACTAATTCCTTGACTCACTTTCAAGGACTCTACAGCTCATTTTTTTTATTTGTACCATTTGTCATGTTTTGCACATTGACTATTTGTCAGTGTTTGTTTATGCAGAGTTTTATATTAATTTTTTTGTATTTCTTTATTTTCCTGCAAATACCTGCAAGAATGTGTATCTCAAGGTAGTATCAAGTTCAAGTTTAACTTTCATTCAACGATACATGAATAACCATATAACCAGCCAAATAAAACACGTTACTCTGGGGCCAAGGTACAAAACAGAGTACCAACAGTCATCTAAGCACAAGGCACACATAACACACATAAGAGAGCAGTAAAATATAGTAACACAAAACGTATAATCCATTACCTGGAATCTATGAACGCTGCAGCAGTCTGCAGTCAAACACAATGCATCTTGCCTTCTTCTGAACGAACACTGGAGGGCAACTCCAGCTCCAGCATGTTCACAACACCACAACATCTATGACACTCTAGTGGAGTGTCCGGTCGGTGCATCTTTACTGAGCAGCTGCAAACAGGTGGCCATGCAACTTGAGACCTAATCCTTGTTACGACTGAGGCCACACAGCTACCCCACCATCTGTAATCGGCTTTCACCAAAAAACCAGTGTGGCAGACTTACAGCATTCCACATTAACAATGTCTAACAGGGTCTTGCCATCATAAGAAAAGTGATTAAGCTGTAAAACAGCTCATATCCTTCGCACACTCACTTCAATGCCTATCAGATGCAGGCAACAGTATAATCTGCACCATTCAGCTGCCTCAGGTTCTCTGCCAACAAGCAGCTTGCTAATGGGGTAGCTATGCAGTACTTTAAGTTCTTAATGTCTAGCAGGTCTTGCAATCATAAAAAAAAAATGTTTAAAAGGTAATACCACCTTTGGTTGGCCCCAAGGAAATTGCTGTATCTGAACGTGTCGCCATCTTACCAGAAGTATATTGTAACATATACGCAGTTGTATCATAAATTTCCTTTGACTTTTAATTTATCTTTGGACATATCACCATGTTATAATTTCTAAATTTGAATACATGGTTTAGACTAATAATTTGAATGGATGGCAATTCATTTTGCACTGTTCAATACTTAGAGATACACTCATAGAGTCTCAAATGAAAAATGGATCTAAAAGGGGAATGGATATTTGATGATCTAGGTTGAGATTCTTCATGTGGACTTGATGAAAGTTTAAGATGAAGATCTTGTCCTGAAACATCAATAGTCCATTTCCTTCCATAGATGCTGCCTGACCTGTTGAGCTCTTTCAGACACTCGGGAGTCACAGAGGCATACGTTTTTCCCATTTTCTCCCAAAGGCAAATGGAGTAATGGATAAATTTGCCACTTGAAGTTGGCCCCTAATGTGAGTTAGTTCATAGATGGGGGAGAGAGTAAATGGGATTAGTACAGCTTGCTACACAAGAAACTGCAGATGCTGGTGTCTGGAGTAACAGCCTGTTGAAGGAGCTCAATGGGTTAAGGAGCATCTTCAGAGTGTGGGGGGTGTGATTGAGGGGGGTGGAAAGAATTATAAGTTTTTAGGGCTGAGACCTTGCCACTAGGAAATGGCGCTTAATAGTCAGTTGACCAAATGTCTTGTTATATGACTATGATTTTGACATATTTATTGACAGAAATGGATAGATGAATGAGCATTTCATATCCACAAGGACCACTCTATGTTGGATTCAAAGGACTGAATTAAAGAAAGAGGTTGAGCAGCGCAGGACTTTATTCACTGAAGTATAAGAGGTCTGCAATTTGCTGATCACTAGATCAGTGGCATCCAGGTCTAGCAACCAAATAAATTACAAGGAGTCCAGGTAGAATCTCCAGAAAGCTATCTCACGTGTGAAGTGGCAATTCTGGACCAAACTTGAAACACTATAGGGTGCTCAACAGCTGCGGCAGGGCTTGAATGCTGTTATCACTTACAAAGTGAAAATAAGCAGCATAGATGACACTAGACTCCCACAGCCCAAGACCCTTCTATTTCAGTCCCTGAGGCCAGTGTGTCCTTCTAGAGGGTGAACTCGTGGAAAGCTAGCTCAGTTGTGGTACCTGGCCAAGTACTAAATACTTGTGCTGATCAACTGGCTGGAGTATTCATCGATATTTTTAACCTCTGACTTTGGCAATCTGAGGTACTAACCTGCTTTAGCATATTCCAATCATACTGGTGCCTAAGAAGAACAAGGTAACTTGCCTCAATGATTATTATTGACCATTGTGGACTTATATTCACTGTGATGAAGTGCTTTGAGAGGTTGGTGATGAAACATACCAACTCCTGCCTGAAAAGTGATTTGGATCCTTTCCAATTTGCCTACCGTGACAATAGGCCCACACCAGATGCCATTTAATTGGTTCTTCACAAAACTTTGGAATGGCTGGGCAGCGAAGATGTATACATCAAGACTTCATTGGCCACAGCTCAGCATTCAGTATTACCATCCTCTCAAAACTAATCAAGAAGCTTCAAGACCTTGGCCTCAATACCTTCTTATGCAAGTGGATCCTCAATTTCCTCACTTTCAAGACCCCAGTCAATTCAGAATGGGGAAAAAAATCTCCTCCACAGCTTCAAACAGCACACGTGCACCACTGGGCCATGTGCTTAGCCTCCTGCTCTACTCACTTTACACTTAGGGCTGTGTGGCTAGCCAAAACTCCAATCCCATATTCAAGTTTGCTGATGACACCATTGTTGTTGCCCAGATCAGCATATAAAAGGGAAATTGAAAATCTTGCTGAGTGGTGTCAGAACAGCAACCTCTCACTCAATGTCAGCAAGACAAAAAGCTGTTCATTGACTTCAGAAGGAGGAAACTGGAGATCCATGAGCTAGTCCTCTTTGAGGGATCACAGGTGGAAAGCATCAGCAACTTTAAATTCTTTGGTGTTATCATTTCAGAGAATCTGTATTATGTCCAACTCATAAGTGCCGTTATGAAGAAAGCACCACAGCGCCTCTACTTCCTCAGTAGTTTGCAAATATCTGGCATGGCACCTAAGTCTTTGACATGGAGAGTACATTGACTGGTTGCATCATGGAAACAGCAGTGCACTGGAGGGGAAAATCCTACAAAAAGTATTTGGGTACGGCCCTGTCTATCATGAGTAAAGCCCTCCCTACCAGTGTTGACGTATATATGTAGCACTGTCAAAGGAGAGCAGCATCCATCATCAGGAACCACCAAAATCCAGGCCATCCTGCCTTCTCGCTGTTGCCTTCTGGAAGAAGGTGCAGGAGCCTCAACACACACACTATACGGTTCAGGAGTAGTTATTTCCATCAAATATCAGGCTTTTGAACCAGAAGGGATAACTTCACTCAGCTTCACTTGCCCCATCACTGAACTGTTCCCACAACCTTTGGAGTCACTTTTAAGGACTCTTCATCTTACATTCTTAATATTTATTGCCTACTTATTCATTATTCTTTTATATCTGCATAGTTTGTTATTGTCTTTTACACATAAGTTGTTTTCCATCCTGTTGGGTGCAGTTTTCATTGATTTTTAGATTTTATCAACTATACCCACAAAAAAGTGATCCTTAGTGTTGTATATGGTGACATATATGCACTTTGTAAATAAATTTACTTTGACTTTGTCTTTATTCTACCTTAATGCACTGTGTAATGACTTGATCTGTTTGAACAGTAGGGTAGACAAGTTTTTCACTGTATCTTAGTACATAAGACAATAATGAACATATAGCAATACCAAGCATGTGACTAACCTAGGTGAGCATCTTGGCTGGCACAGACTAACTGAGCACAAGCAAAGTACATGCGATGTACGGAACAATTCTTCTACTCTACAATTCATGTTCTCAGTATTACCTATTTATTTATTTGTATTTGCACACTTTGTCTTCTTTTGCACGTTGGTTGTTTGTTAGTCATTGCTTGCTTGTGTTTGGTTTTTCATTGATTCTGGTGTATTTTTTTTTCTACTGCGAATGCCTGCAAGAAGATTAATCTCGGGTAGTATATAGTGACACATATGCGCACTTCAATAATAAATTTACCTTTGAACTTTGACAAGTGAAACCATGATGACTAAATGTCACCTTTCATTGGAATAAACCCTGTAAAGGAGCCTTCCCCATCACATCAATGACCAAGTACCAAACAAGGTGATGACCTGAAGTTAGGAGAGGACATGTCACTGTTTTAAGTAATAGGATAAAATCACACATTCAGAGGAAACTTATTATGACTTTTATTCCATATTTTATAGCAATTATTGAAATTCTACATGTACTCTCCAAATAAACTATTTTGTACTGAAGACTGAATGTATTAGGGAATGATCTAGTACAGGATGATATGAGGTGTTACTGGAATGTCAGAACACGAAATTAATTCAGTGCTGGCTGAAGACCACATAATCATTTGTACTTACATTGAAATAAAACACCTTTCCAAAAATGATAGTGTCACTCTCTTATGCTTGATTCACAGTTACCTATTCATCTTTCTGGCAACTGAACATTTTTTTAAAATTAACGTCAAAGATACAGAGTCAGCTAGAGGTCAGGTAAGGGTTGGGCTGTATGCAAGGAGGCAGTATAGGATAAGGGGCTCAAATTAACCATCTTTACCTGACAGTTCCAATGTCACCCTGCCTTACACTCTGGCTCTGTTGATTCTCTCAGTGTGGTCAGGTCGTGATCTAGTGTGAAAAGGTATATGATTCAACTGGTCCAAAACCTGGGTAGGAGAGTTACTGGACTCACTTGGTAAAAGGAGAATATTGGCAAAACAATTACACTCAGTGGCCAATTTATTATTTACCTCCTGTAACTAATAAAGTGACCACTGGGTGTATGATTGTGGTCTTCTGCTACAACAGCACATCCACTTCAAGGTTCAATGTGTTGTGTATTCAGAGATGCTCCTCTGCACACCATTGTTGTAATGAATGGTTATTTGAGTTACTATCGTCTTCCTGTCAGCTTTTACCGGTACGAAGATTCTCCTATGACCTCTTTCATTAACAAGTGTGACAAGATCTGAAGGATTATTCTAAAGTGGATTGTTGCTGTAAACAAGAGAGAG
The DNA here is from genome assembly GCF_030144855.1 of Hypanus sabinus. NCBI lineage: Eukaryota > Metazoa > Chordata > Chondrichthyes > Myliobatiformes > Dasyatidae > Hypanus > Hypanus sabinus. The sequence continues at coordinate 25,055,587 of NC_082726.1, read as the reverse complement.
AGGGAGCAAACAGCTTGTGTGCTAATTCAGCAGCAGGGAGAGAGAGTAAGTCTGTGAGTTGCCTTGGAAAATGAAAGGCAGAGCTATATGATGGACAGCTCGTGTTCAGCACTTGGAGATAAATGCAAAGTCAGTTGACTTTTTAGACAGTCACACAAGGCACACATGACTCCAGAGGCAAGGAGGGCACTGGTGAGCTTTGTGTACCCATGATAAGGGTGGGGTTTTGCTCACAGTGTGGACAAAGGAGTGACAAATGGAACACTCACAGTGTGTTTAGCCCTGGCCTGGGTTGATAGCGTTACTGCGGAAAATGGTCCCCTTTTTGTGGTCACAAATGTGTGACTGTAAGTTTTGGGAGCAAGGAGGACGACGTTCTTGGGAAGACAAAGCAACTCTCTATCTCTCTCTCCAACTCTACTCAAATCAAATTCCAGAACTGAACTGATTACTTACCATACCACTGTAAGGCTGTATCACCCAATCACCTGAGCTGGGGAAACTTGGGAGCCTTGTTTACTCACCTATATATGCATATACTTTGCTAATCTGTTTACCTTATCTTGTTTATATTACTTTATTCACGTAGTTACTAATAAAATAGAGTCTATAATGGAAGACTCAGACTCCAGGTGTGTCCATTTCTGCTGGTTATTTTTAACCCGTTACGGGGTACGTAACACTAGTCATTTTTGTCCACAGAACTGCTGCTCACTGGATTTTTTTCTGCTTTTCACACCTGTAATGTATTTAATATTTTTGTAATATCAGTAATATCATAAGTATATTGTTTGATAAAGCATTCTTTGTTATTTACATAATTGATTATGGGTTATATGTAGGAAGTACGTGAATGGCATATATCAGTATGCCACTACATCATATCTGAGCACCTCACAAAATGCAAAACTAAGCAGACGTGCTTTCCTGGCTCTTGTGTTTTACTTTTCACTAGCTTCTGGAGTTAGAAAAACATAATGGTGGTGATAAAGAAGCTCCTATGACTAACCTGAGATGACTACCTGACAAAATTAACAAGCAATATGTGTAGCCATAGGTTCATAAACAATGAGTGCTGATTGATAATAATAATAATATACCAAAAAAAGCAGAATTAGCTCGATAATTCATCAGGCAGAGGGACATAGTTGATTGCACTACAGATAACTGGATGATGTATACTGAATGAATTGAACTGTACTTTAAAGCAAATAGAATAGCCAATAAGAAATCAGGGTCAGTGTTGAAAAACATACAGTTCACATAGAAATGTGTTTGCTTTAACTAAACCACCAGAAATGAGATTTGAAAATAACGCAGGAACATTTGGTACAGAAGCCATTGCTGAATGCAGAATGCTTTAGGTTTCATAAGCAGAATCAAAAGGAAGGGCAGTCCATTTCAGAGTATATGGCTGACTTGAAGAGATTATCTGAGCATTGTCATTTCAGAGATTGGCTTAATGATGCACTGAGAGATCACTTAGCTTCTGAAAGCATTCAAAAATAGCTCTTAACTGAAGCACAACTCACATTTAAAAGAGCAGTTGAAATTGCTGTATCAATGGAAATGGCAGCCAGAGACGCAAGTGAGTTACAATCAGGAATGAAAGTGAGCATGAACAAAATTGCAACATCTAAACAGAAACATGCCTGGCCAAACAAATCATGTTGCTGTTGTGGTGGGGGAACACATACACCAGACCCCCACAATGCATGTTTAAAGGCGAAACTTGCAGAAAATCCAACAAAGTAGGACACGTGCAAAGAGCAGGTCGGGTAGACAAAAATAAATGATGACACATGGTAGAGAAAGATAAAAAGTCAAGTTGCACTTTCAAAAAGAGCAGTAATCTGCATACTGTTAATGAAAAATCAGATAATGATGAAAGTGATACAGGACTGGCTACCCTTGAGAGTTGCAATATGAAAACTAACACTAGATAAGCAGCATGACTTAGAGCAAAAGTGAACAGCAAATTAATTAAAATAGAAAGGAACATTGACTCGTCTGTTTCAGTCATTACACAAAGTGAGTCTGAACAGAGATCAGAAGTCTGAAAAGACTTAGCTCACTCAGGTTCATTGATTAAGTAGAAAAGGCAATGACTTGCTGCAGTTTGGTGCTTTGTGCTGTGCCCAACCAAATGTTGAGGATATCTCAGATCAAGTCCTCAGCATCCTTAAGTGGGACAGTGAATAGTCAGAGGCTGTGGTCCATGTACAATCCCTATAAAATTATTCAAACAGCACCCTCCCCAGAAGTTTTCCTGTTTTACCGTTTGACAACATTTAATCACAGTGGATCTAATCTGGCATTTTTGACACTAGTCAACAGAAAAAAGACTCTTTTGTGTCAAAATGAAAGAAATCTCTACAAAGTGATCTAAATGAATTACAAATATAAAACACTAAATAATTGATTGCGTATTTATTTACCCCCTTTAATATGGCACACCAAATCATCACTGGTGCAGCCAATTGGTTTTAGAAGTAATTAGTTAAATGGAGATGTGTATTTGGAGACCGGTGTGCAGTCAAGGTGTTTCAATTGAGTGTAGTAAAACTGCACCTGAATCTGGAAGGTCCAACTGCTGGTGAGTCAGTATCCTGGCAAAAGCTACACCATGAACACAAAAGAGCACTCCAAGCAGCTCCGCAGAAAAGTTATTGAAAAGCACAAGTCAGAAGATTGATATAAGAAAATTTCCAGGCCAATTTATATCCCTTGTGGCACAGTTAAGTCAATCATCAAGAAATAGAAAGAATATGGCACATCTGTAAATCAGCCTACAGCAGGCTGTCCTCAAAAACTGAGTGACTGTACAAGACGGGGTTTAGGGAGAGAGACCATCAGGAGACCTATGGCAACTCTGGAGGAGTTACAAGTTTCTGTGACTGAGATGGAAGAGACTGCACCTACGACAACTGTTGCCCATGTGCTTCTCCAGATGCAGCTTTATGGGAGAGTGGGAAAGAGAAAGTCACTGTTGAAAAAAACTCACATGAAATCTCCACTAGAATTTGCCAGATGGCACATGGGAGACTCTGAAGTTAGCTGGAAGAAAGTTCTGTCGTCTGATGAAAACAAAATTGAGCTTTTTGTCTATCAGACTAAACACTATATTAGCCATGAACCAAACACCGTACATCATCAAAATCATACCATCCATACCGTGAAGCACGGTGGTGGCTGCATCATGCTGTGAAAATGTTTCACTGCAGCATGCCCTGGAAGGCCTGTGAAGGTAGAGGGTAAGATGAATGCAGCAAAATTCAGGGAAATCCTGGAGGAAAACCTGATGCACTCTGCAAGATAACTGCGACTTGGTGGAAGATTTGTTTTGCAGCAAGACAATGATCCTAAGCATAAAGGCAAAGATAGGCAGGAATGTTTTAAAAACAACAAAGTTAATATCCTGGAGTGCCCAAGTCAGAGTCCAAATGTTAATCCAATTGAGCATTTTTGGCTGGACTTGAAAAGGGCTGTTCACTCATGATCCCCGTGCAATCTGATCAAGCTTGAGTAATTTTGTAAAGAAGAATTCGAGAAAAATTACAGTCTCCAGATGTGCAAAGCTGATAGAGACCTATTGCCAAAGGTGCAGCTACTAAGTACTGTTTTGAAGGGGGAAGTGTTTATGCAATTAATTATTTTGTGTTTTATATTTGTACTTAATTTATATCACTTTGTAGAGCTCTGTTTTCACTTTGCCACAAAATAATCTTTTTCTGTTGACTAGTGTCAATAATACCAAATTAAATCCACTGTGATTCAATGTTGTAAAACAATAGAACATGAAAAATTCCAAGGGGAGGTGAATACTTTTTATAGGTACTTATCGGTACTAATGACTTGGATAGAACGAGTGACAAGGTTCTGCAAAGTGAGTTCAGGCAGTTAGTCCCTAAGTTAAATGGCACGTCCTCCAGAGATGTGTCATTAGAATTGCTACCTGGACTATGTGCTAGTGAGGCCAGAAATAGGAAGTTTATACAGTTTAACAGATGGCTAAGTAGCTGGTGTAGGAGCGAATGCATCAGATTTTTGGATCATTGGGCTCTCTTCCAGGGAAGGTGAGACCTGTACAGAAGAAATCATTTGCATGTGAACTGGAAGAGGTCTAATATCCTAGCGAAAAGGTTTGCTTATGCTGCATTTGGTGGTTTAAACTAGATTTGCAGTGTAATGGAAACAAAAATGTCAAGACAGTTAGTTGAGAGGTTGTAGAGACAGATGTTGTTAAGACCTCAGACAAAGTAGTGAATCAAAAGGCTGAGCATGGTACAAAGGATGTCCTGAACTGCATATATTTCAATGCAAAAATTACCATAGGAAAGGCAGATGACCTGGGTGTATGATGTTGTAGCCATTAGTGAGACTTGGTTGCAGGAGAGGCAGGACTAGCAGCTCAATATTCCAGGGTTCTGTTATTTTAAGTGTGACAAGGCAGGAGGGATTAAATGAGGAGGGGTGGCATTACTAGTCAGGGAATGTATCATGGCAGTGCTCAGTCAGGACAGACTGTAGAACTCATCTAGTGAGCCATTATTGGTGGAACTGAGAAATAAGAAAGGCATGACCACATTAAAGGGACTATATTACAGACAATCTAAAAGTCCAAGGAATTTAGAGGAACAAATTTTTAAAGAGATCACATTCTACTGCAAGAAACATAAGGTTGTTACAGTAGGTGACTTTAACTTTCCACATATTGACTGGGACTCCCATATTGTAGAAAGACCAGATGGGATAGAGTTTGTCAAATGTGCTCACGGAAGTTTCCTTCATCAGTACCTAGAAGTTCCAATGAGAGACTGTGTAAACACTAATCTGCTATTAGGGTATGAGACAGGGCAGGTGACAGAAGTTAGTGTAGAGGAACACATTGCAACTAGTGATCACAGTGCCATAAGTTTTAAAGTGAATATCCAGAAAGATAGCTCTGGTCCGTGGGTTGAGATTCAAAATTGGGGAAGTCCAATGTTGATAGTATCAGAAAGGATCTGGCAAGTACAGATTTGGACAGGATATTTTCTGGCAAAGGTGTACTTGGTAACTGGGAGACCTTCAAAAGTGAAATTTTGAGGGTACAAAGCTTGTTTGTGCCTGTCAGAGTAAAAGGTAAAAGTAACAGGTGTTGGAAACTTTGGTTTTTAATAGATATTGAGGTGCAGGTTAAGAAAAAAATGAGGTGGATTTCAGGTATGGGCTGGTAGGATCAAATGAGGTGCTTATGGTGCATAAGAAATGTACAAGAACACTTAAGAAAGAAATAAGGAGAGCTAAAATATTCCCCAGGCTGCTCCACGAGGCAAGGGAAGAGATTGCTGACTAGGATCTGTATGTCCTCATTGTCCACAGGAATGGTACCGGAGGATTGGACGGAGGCAAATGTTGTCCCCTTGTTCAAAAAAGGTAGTAGGGGTAGTCCGGGTAATTATGGACCAATGAGCCTTACGTCTGTAGTGGAAAAGCTGTTGGAAAAGATTCTTAGAGATAGAATCTATGGGCATTCAGAGAATCATGGTCTGATCAGGGACAGTCAGCATGGCTTTGTGAAGGGCAGATCATGTCTAACAAGCCTTTGAGGAGGTGACCAGGCATATAGATGAGGGTAGTGCAGTGCATTTTAGTAAGGCATTTGACAAGGTACCACACGGTAGGCTTATTCAGAAAGTCAGAAGGCATGGGATCCAGGGAAGTTTGGCCAGGTGGATTCAGAACTGGCTTGCCTGCAGAAAGCAGAGGGTTGTGGTGGAGGAAGTACATTTGGATTGGAGGTTTTGACAAGTGGTGTCCCACAAGGATCGGTTCTGGGACCTCTATTTTTCGTGACTTTTATTAATGGCCTGGATGAGGGGGTAGAAGTGTGGGTTGGCAAGTTTGCAGACAACACAATAGTTGGTGGTGTTGTGGATAGTGTTGAGGATTGTCAAAGGTTGCAGGGAGACATTGTTAGGATGCAGAAGTGGGCTGAGAAGTGGCAGATGGAGTTCAACCTGGAGAAGTGTGAGGTGGTACACTTTGGAAGGACAAACTCCAAGGCAGAGTACAAAGTAAATGGCAGGATACTTGGGAGTGTGAAGGAGCAGAGGGATATGGGGTACATTTCCACAGATCCCTGAAAGGTGCCTCACAGGTAGATAGGGTAGTTAAGAAAGCTTATGGAGTGTTAGCTTTCATAAGTCGAGGGATAGAGTTTAAGAGTTGCGGGGTAATGATGCAGCTGTAAAAAACTCTGGTTAGTCCACACTTGGAGTACTGTGTCCAGTTCTGAGTTCTGGTCGCCTCACTATAGGAAGGATGTGGAAACATTGGAAAGGGTACAGAGGAGATTTACCAGGATGCTGCCTGGTTTAGAGAGTATGCATTATGATCAGAGATTGAGAGTATTACTCTCTGGAGAGAAAGAGGATGAGAGGAGACATGATAGAGGTATACAAGATATTAAGAAGAATAGATAGAGTGGACAGCCAGCGCTTCTTCCCCAGGGCACCACTGCTCAATACAAGAGGACATGGCTTTAAGGTAAGGGGTGAAAAGTTCAAGGGGGATATGAGGAAGATTTTTTACTCAGAGAGTGGTTGGTGTGTGGAATGCACTGCCTGAGTCAGTAGTGGAGGCAGATACACTAGTGAAATTTAAGAGACTACTAGACAGGTATATGGAGGAATTTAGGGTGGAGGGTTATATGGGAGGCAGGGGTTTATGGTCAGCACAACATTGAGGGCCAAATAGCCTGTACTGTGCTGTATTGTTCTTTGTTCTAAAAAAAGTCGTGAAGTTGCTTTAGCAGACAAGGTGAAGAAGAATCCTATGGATTTGTTAAGACCAAAGGATTGGAAGGTACAAAATTGTTCCTCTGGAAGGTCAGAATGGTAATCCATGCTTGGAGCCAAAGAGATAGGAGAGATCTTAGATATAATTTTTGCATCTGTATTTACTCAGGAGGTGGACACAGAGTCTTTAGAAGTGAGGCAAAATGACATCAACTTCATGGACCCTATACAAATTACAGAGGATTTGCTATCTTGAAGCAATTCAGGATAGATAACTCCATAGAGCCTAACAAGGTGTTCCCGCAAACCCTGCAGGAGGCAAGTACAGAAATTGTTGGGGCCCCAGCAGAGATATTTAAATTATCCTTAGGGACAGGTTAGGTACCAGAGGATTGGAAGATAGCCAATGTTCAAAGGTTCAAAGGTCCAATTTAATATCAGAGAAGTATATACAATATACATCCTGAAATGCTTTTTCTTCACCAAACATCCACGAAAACAGAGAAGTGCCCCGAAGAATGAACGACAGATAAACGTAAGAGCCCCAAATCCCCCCCAGCTCCCCTCCTCCCATGCGTAAGTGGCAGCGAGCAACAATTCCCCCTCACCCCACTGGCAAGCATCGATAACACCACCAAGCACTCAGTGCATTTCATCCAGCATGTGACATACCTCAGAGTCTCTCTCTCCCTAATAAGGGGATAAAAGGTGTCTCAAACAGCAGGTCCCATTTCCACAAAGAACCAAAGTCAGTGTGTAACTCCAGGTCAGGGTCTTCAAAAGAAACCTGAAAGGAAAAAAATGAAGATCGAAATACATCTGTTTCTGAAGATGCAAGTAAAGGAAAGTTTAGCGTCATCTTAACTTTGCTGTGCCTCCCATTTAAAAAAATGCTCTAAAACTGTTTAAGAAAGACTCTAAACCTAAACCAGGAAACTATAGGCTGTTGAGCCTGACATCAGTAGTGGTAAAATAATTGGAAGGTATTTTAAGCACAGGATATATAAGTATTTGGATAGGCGTGGACTGATTAAAGATGGCATGGCTTCATTCATGGTAGGTCATGTCTAACCAATTCCATTGAGGTTTTCAAAGAAGTTACCAGGGAAGTCGATGAAGGTAAGGCAGTGGATGTGGTCCACATGGACTTCAGCAAAGTATTTGAAAAGTCCTGCATGGGAGAAGCCAGAGAATGGTAGCAGATGGTCGCCTCTCTGACTGGAGGCCTGTGATTATTGGCATCCCACAGGAATTAGTGCTGAGTCCATTGTTGTTTATCATCTATAGTAATAATCTTGATGATATGTGGTTAACTGAATCAACAAATTTGCGGAAGTCACCAAGATTGGGGTTGCAGTGGACAGCAACAAAGACTATCATGGCTTGCAGCAGGATCTGGACCAGCTAGAAAACTGAGCTCAAAATGGCAGATGAAATCTAATGTACTTTGGTAGGACCTACCAGGGTAGGTCTCACACACTGAGAGGCTTGGGCACCGAGGAGTGCAGTAGAATAAAGGGATTTGGAAAGACAGGTCCATAATTATTGAAAGTGATTCCACAGGTAGATAGAGTCATAAAGAAAGCTTTTGGTATATTAGCCTTCATAAATCAATGCATTGAGTATAGGAGATGGGATGTTATGATGAAGTTGTAAAAGACACTGGTGAGGCCTAATTTGGAATATTGTGTGCTGTGTTGGCCATCTATCTACAGGAAAGATGTAAGCAAGGTTGAAAGAGTGTAGAGAAAATTTACAAGGATGTTGCCTGTTTTGGAGGACCTGAGTTGTACTGAAAGATTGACTAGGTTAGGACTTTATTCTTTGGAATGTAGGAGATTGAGAGGATCTTTGATAGAGGTATAGAAAATTACGAGGGATATCGATAGGGTAAATGCAAGCATGCTTTTTCTGCTGAGGTTGGGTAGGATTACAACTAGAGGTCATAGGTTAAGGGTGAAAGATGTAAAGTTTAATGGGAATATGAGTTGAAACTTCTTCACTCAGGGAGTCATGAGGGTATGGAATGAGCTGCCAGCACAAATGGTGCATGCAAGGTCAAATTCAACATTTAAGAGACACTTGGACAGGAGGGGTGTGGAGGGCTATGGTCCCAGCGCAGGTCGTTAGGAGTAGGCAGCTTATATGTTTTGATATGGGCTAGATGGACTAAAGGGCCTGTTTCCGTGTTGCACTTTTTCTATGACTCTTATGGCTCAGAGATACTAAACTGAATCCAACTAAGGACTTACACTGCAGCAAAAATAACTTCTGTGCGGTGGACATTCATAAAAGAAAAATACAACCACCAACTAATCAAATCAAATCAAATCAAGTTTAATTATCATTTAAACCATACACAAATATAGCTGATTGAGACAGTGTTCCACTGGGACCAAAGGGCAAAACATTCAAAATAGCAAGCAAATATCCAAAAATAGCGAGTAACATGATTCAAAATATCAAGCAAGAAAAATATTCACTCAAAAATAAGTAGTCCAGGACCCCTAGTGACAATGTCTAGTAATCAATGGTATAGTCTCCCAACAGTGTATAGATTGAAGCAATCCAGCCTGTCACTCCACCACTTGAACATGAGAGGTCAGCACTGACAGGTGGTAATGTGGGTCGACACACCAAAGTGAGATATCCAGGTGGCGATCAGTGCCCGGGCGCAAGATTCGGAGGTAGTGTCGGTGAGCGGGATCGCCTCTGGCCATCTTGTGAACCGGTCCACGATAGTCAGGGGGTGCCACGCTCCTCGCGATACTGGCAGGGGGCCCACAATATCCACATGAATGTGTTCGAAACGCCGGTGGGCGGGGTGGAACTGCTGCGGTGGGGCTTTGGTGTGCCGCTGCACCTTGGCCGTCTGGCAGTGCATACACGTTTTGGCCCATTCACTGACCTGCTTGCGGAGTCCATGCCAAATAAACCTGCTGGAAACCATCCGAACAACTGTCCGGATGGAGGGATGCGCCAAGTTATGAATGGAGTCGAAAACGTGCCGCCGCCAAAGTGCCGGGACAACGGGACGTGGCTGACCAGTGGTGACGTCACAGAGTAGGGTCCTCTCACCTGGGCCTAAGGGGAGGTCCTGGAGCTGCAAACCAGAGACTGCGGTTCTGTAACTCGGAATCTCCTCATCTGCCTGCTGTGCCTCTGCCAGTGCCTCAAAGTCTATTCCCTGGGAAAGGGCATGGAAGGTAGAGCGAGAGAGCGCATCCGCCATGACATTGTCCTTACCCGAGACGTGCCAGACATCCGTCATGTATTCAGAGATGTAGGACAGTTGGCATTGCTGGCGGGACGACCAGGGGTCGGATGTTTTCGTAAACGCAAAGGTAAGCGGTTTGTGGTCCGTGAACGCGGTGATGGGCCTACCTTCTAAGAAGTACCTGAAATGCCAGATTGCCAGGTAGAGCGCCAACAGTTCCCGGTCGAAAGCACTGTACTTGAGCTCGAGTGGCCGCAGGTGTTTGCTGAAAAACGCCAGGGGTTGCCAGCGACCTGCGATGAGTTGCTCCAGCATTCCACCGACTGCTGTGTTAGATGCGTCCACTGTGAGGGCGGTAGGGGCGTCCATTCTGGGATGTACTAGCATCACAGCGTTCGCCAAAGCTTCCTTAGTTTGAACGAAAGCGGCAGCGGTCTCCTCGTCCCAGGTAATGTCCTTGCCCGGACCGGACAGCAGGGCGAACAGGGCGTGCATGATCCGGGCAGCTGAAGGGAGGAAACGGTGGTAGAAATTGACCATACCTACGAATTCCTGAAGGCCTTTGATTGTGGTGGGTCGGGGAAAGAGGCGGACCGCATCTACCTTAGCGGGCAGAGGGGTTGCCCCGTCTTTAGTAATCCTGTGGCCCAGGAAGTCAATGGTATCGAGTCCGAACTGGCATTTGGCGGGGTTGATTGTAAGACCGTATTCACTCAGTCAGGCGCAGAATTGACGGAGGTGGGACAGATGCTCCTGATGACTGCTGCTGGCTATGTGGATGTCGTCCAAATAGATGAACACCAAGTCCAGGTCCGGTCCCACCGCGTCCATTAACCGCTGGAACGTCTGTGTGGCATTCTTCAGGCCGAACGGCATGCGGAGGAACTCAAAAAGGCCGAAAGGGGTGTTGAGAGCCGTTTTGGGGACGTCGTCAGGATGCATCGGGATTTGATGGTACCCTTGGACGAGGTCTACCTTGGAGAAGATCCGTGCACTGTGCAGGTTTGCTGCAAAGTCCTGAATGTGCGGTACAGGGCAGTGGTCCAGTGTGGTAGCCTCGTTCAGCCTGCGGTAGTCGCCGCATGGTCTCCAGCCTCCTGTCGCTTTGGGCACCATGTGCAGGGGGGAGGCCCATGGGCTGTCGGACCGCCGGATGATCCCCAATTCCTCCATCCTCTTGAACTCCTCCTTTGCCAGTCGGAGCTTGGTGGTAGAAGCACCAGTGTTCGTTGGGCCCCTCACCCCTGCCCCTGGGGTTGGCGGGCTCTGCGGCCGGGCCTGGACTGGTTTGCTGCTGGGAGCGTGGCTGGGTGATCTGTGCGATGGATGCCCCGCTCACCTTTTTGGCATTCCACAGCAAGTCCGCCCGGGCTGCCACCTTCCGGGGGTCACTGAAATCCGCGTCGGACAGCAGCAAGCGTATGTCCTCAGGCAGCTGCTCCAGGAATGCCTGCTCAAACATGAGGCAGGGTGTGTGTCCGTCGGCCAGAGACAACATCTCATTCATTAAAGCCGATGGAGGTCTGTCTCCCAAGCCATCCAGGTGCAGTAAATGGGCAGCCTGCTCGCGCCGTGAGAGTCCGAAGGTCCTGAGGAGCAGGGCTTTGAATTCCATGTACTTGCCGTCTGCCGGGGGCGACTGTACAAACTCCGCGACCTGGGCCGCTGTGTCCTGGTCGAGGGAGCTCACCATGTAGTAGTAGCGGGTGTCTTCTGAGGTGATCTGGCGACCGTGGAATTGGGCTTCAGCTTGCTGGAACCATAGGTTCGGTCGCTGTGTCCAGAAATCCGGCAGTTTCAATGAAACCGCATGAACAGAGGCGGCGTTGGTCATTTCTGGTCCAAAAATCGTTTGGACCGTCGGGGTCACCAATTGTAGCGGTGTGCTACATGCAGCGCTAAAATTACGACACGGAGTTGGTAACTGCAGTCGAAGAAAAACTTTATTCGAAATCCCCAGCCTCACTTTTAAGCCTCCCTCAACCTGCCCCCCGTGGCGCAGAGGCTCCAGAGCTCTGTGCTCGCAAACCCCCGTAGGCTATCTCCCTTAGCCGGAACGCTGGCTAATTGTGAGCCGGTTTGGATGTGCCAGGAAATGGGTCGCCACAGGGTCATAAAAAAACAAATTTTATAAAGAGAAAAGCACCTTTGGTTGACCCTTGAGAGGCTGCTGCTCTCACAAGCAGTGCCATCTTACTGGAAGTAACAACCCATACTGCGCTCGTATTGGTAAATACAGGGGCACCAGCATTGCTGGGTTGATTGGCTGAGAAATCTACAACTTGATTGGAAATCCTTCCACAATTTGCATACTACATCCCCTGCTACAGAATCAATTGAAAATGAAATAAGAAAGGTACTGTTTGACGCCACAGCAGTGTTCAAGTATGGCCATAGAAAACTCAAGCATATCTAGAGTAAAACGAATAAATGTTAAATGAATATGTCACACCAAAGTTTTACAATGCCTGTCTGATTCTTTCTATCATTCTTAATAAAGTAGCCCAAGAGGTAGATCACATGGAGGGTGAAAAAATTCTTTCAGAGATTGAAAGTAGCCCATGGACAAAACCATTGGTCCTTATATCAGAATCAGAATCAGGCTTAATATCACCAGCATTTGCTGTGAAATTTGTTAACTTTGTGTCAGCAGTACAATATAATATACGATAATATAAAAAGCTGTGAATTACAATAAATATGTATATGTATATCAATTAGTTAAATAAGTAGTGCAAAAACAGAAATAAAAATATAGTAAGGCAGTGTTCATGGTTTCAATGTCCATTCAAATATCAGATGGCAGAGGGGAAGAAGCTGTTCCTGAATTGCTGAGTGTGTGCCTTCAGGCTTTTATACTTCTTTCCTGATGGTAACAATGAGAAGCGGGCATGATCTGGGTGGTAGGGGTCCTTAATGTTGGATGCTGCCTTTTTGAAGTAACGCTTCTTGAACATGACTTGGATACTATGGAGGTTAATACCCATGATGGAGCTGACTAACTTTACAACTCTCTGCAGCTTACTTTGATCCTGTGCAGCAGCCCACCCCTCCGCCATCCTCCATACCAGATAGTGATGCATCCAGTCAGAATGTTCTCCACATTCCTTCTGCAGAAATTTTTGAGCTGTCAAGAAGGATTGGTTTGTCTGGATCTATGAGGATTTTAAGGTCATCATCAACTCAGTACTGAAAATAGATCTATACCCTCTGCCCAAGGTAGAGGATATCTTTGCATACCTTTCTATAGAGAAACATTTCAGTAATATGGACTTAACTGAGGGCTACCTACAGATGCAGATTGAAGAAAAGTCCAAAGTGCTTCTTAACATAAACACTCACAAAGAGCTTTATAGCTATAATGGGCTTATCTTTTGAGTAGCGTCTAGACCTGCACCCTGGCAGGAAGCTATGGACCAGTTGCTGCAGTGCTGCTCAGGCACTCAGTGTTACCAGGGTGACATTTTTGTTACCAATGAGGATGACAAGGAACATCTTGAAAAATCTTAAGTCATGTGCAAAAGATGAGAAGATTATGTGCTCAGCACATGACATAACAAGTGTGAATTCTTTAAACATCACTTACTGTGGTCACATTATTGATGCACAAGGATTACACAAATGAGCTGAGTGTTGCATGCTCCAAGGACAAAGGACATGTCACAGCTGAAGTCCTTTTAGGATTTGTCAATTACTATCACAGATTTCTGCCAAACCTGCCTACTGTGCACCACCCCTTGAACCCATTCCTACAGATTGGAAATAAATTACAATGGACAAAGCAGGTAAGTGGTTTTCTAATGGCAAATGAAATGCAACATCAGATGCAGAACTCAACCATTATGATCAACATTGTTCAGTGAAGCCTACCTGTGACACCTTACCTTATGGTCAGGTCTTTGGGTATATTTAAGGCAGAGATTGATAGATGACACAAAGTACACTGCAGATGCTCTGGTCAAATCAACACGTACAAACAAGCTGGATGAACTCAGAAGGTAGGGCAGCATTTGCTGAAATGAGCAGTCAACGTTTTGGGCCGAGGCCCTTTGTCAGGAGGGATTGCTAGGTTCTTGATTGGACATGCCATCAAAGGTTACTGGGAGAAGACTGGGAACTGGGGTTGAGGAGGAGATAGAAAAAAAGGATCAGCCATGATTGAATGGCGGAGCCGACCCGATGGGACCGATGGCCTAATTCAGCTCTTATAACTTATGGTCTTATGGTATAAGTGAAGTCATGTCACAAGTTATGAGTGATGGATGTCTATGTCCCATAGCCTTTGCATCACACTCCCTTACCAATGCAGAGAAAGTTACATAGAGATTGACAGACAAGCCTTGAGTTTGGTATGAGGTGTACAATGTTTCAATCAGTACGTCTATGGAAGACTCTTTGCCCTCATTACTTTCATCAAACACTAGTGTCCATTTTCAATCTGCAGAGGGGTGTTCCACTAATGGCAGCAGCAAAATTGCAGAGATGGGCTCCCTTTCTTGGAGGACACAATTACAAGATCAAATTGAAGAGGACAGCTAATGGAAATACTGATGGATTGTTCCATTTACCCTTGGGAAAGGAAATAACTGAAAAATTGACAAAAGAGGGCACTCTTCTTGACATCTTCTCCTTAGTGCAAATTGGATGTCTCCCTTTTACTGCAAACATGATCCAAATTGAACCTGGAAAAGACTTCATGTCTCAGGTCTACATAGCCATCCAAAATGGCTGGAATGTGCTGCAGGAATTCTAGGTCCCCATTTTTAACAGCTCCAGGATGAACTTTCCCTTGACAGGGATTACCTTGTGTGGGGATTGAGAGATTCTGAGAGCCAAAGTATTGAAGGAGCTAGATGTTGGTTACCTAAGTATGGTCAGAATGAAAACATTGGCTCAAAGCTTTGTCCTGGTGACCTGGGATGGATCAACAGATGAAACAGCTTGCCATGCACTATTTGGGATGCCAACACATCCAGAAGATGTCAGGAGCAGCATCTCTCCATCCTTATGAATGTTCTGCATTTCTTTGGCAGAGGATTATTTTAGATTTTGTTGGACCATTCATGGTCAGAAATTTCTTAATCATAGTGGGTGCAGCTACAAAGTGGCCAGAACTGTTCCCAGTAGCCTCCACCATAGCCTTACATACTGTTGATATGTTGAGAAGCCCCTTCTCATGGATAGGAGTTCCAGAACAATTAGTCAGTGATAATAGACCATGTTATGTTGCAGAATAGTTTCAGTCATTCCTGAAAATGAAGAAGACTTATTACATCTGCACCTTCTCACCCAACCACAAACATCTTGGCAAAAGATTTGTCCAGACTCTGAAGAACACACTGTGAGCAATGTCAGCAGAACACACTACACCAACACTAAATCAGAAGCTCACCAGTTTCCTCCCAGGACACACCACAACCAACAACTTACCCGCTGTGCTGTTCCTGTGCTTATGCATCCCTTGTCATCCCTTATGCTTATGCTTGGATCTCCTCAAACCCACTCTCAGATAGAGTATTTATGCAGGTCAGTTAGCTGAGACAAATTAAAGTTTCCTCAAACAAGGAGGTTCAATGTTTCAGAAAAGACATATTTTGACAAGAGTAAGAAATCCTCTAAAGCAATTAAATTAGATGCAACACAGAGTCATGTCATCTGCAGAAAATCTCTGATGACTCAGCAATAGTGAGGTGTATAAAGGGAGGACAGAAAGATGCATTCAGGGCCCTGGTAGAGGACTTTGTCGAAAGGTGCAAACTGAATCATCTGCAGCTCAATATCAGTAAGACAGAAGATGGTGATGGACTTTAGGAAGACTAAGCCTGCACTGCTCCCTGTCACTATTGATGGTGTGGATGTGGATGTGGTGAAGACCTGTAAGTATCTGGGGGTGCATATGGATGACAGACTTGAGTGAAGCACCAACATTGAGGCTGTGTACAAGAAGGGCCAGAGCTGCTTCAACTTCCCAAGGAGACTCGGGCCCTTTGGAGTATGCAGGCCTCTCCACATGTTCTACCATTCTGTTGTTGCCAGTACAATGTTGCCAGTACAATCTTCCATGCAGTGGTGTGCTGGAGCAATGGCATCAACACGGGTGATGCCAACAGACTCAAAAAAACTAATTAGAAAGGCTGGCTCTGTTATTGGAGCCAAACTGGACATACAGGGGACTGTGGTAGAATAAAGGATCCTCAGAAAATCCTGGCAATTCTGGACAATGTTTTTCACCCTCTGCATGCCATCTTGGCTGAATGGAGGAGCACTTATGGCAATAGACTAAGACAACTGCCCTGCTCCAAAGAGCAGAATATGAGGTCATTCTTACCCTTGGCCATTAGGCTCTATAATGAGTCAACCTGTAGTCAGGGTAGTGATGACCCCCTCCTGGTAGACTGTAGTTAACCACTGTTTACCAGAGCTCTATTAAAACTCTGTTTAGCTCTGCTAACCATACCCTGCTATCGCAGACACTGTGTGCAATACTGTGCAATACTACCATCACTTCTTATCTAGATGGTGTGAATGTGCACCCATTGCAGTATAATATTATGGTAATTCTTGCACTACCATCTCATCGGTGTAAGCTTAGAAATCTTGTCAGTCTAGTAATATGTGACTTGTAAATCTTGAGCATCTTATTTTTAAGGTAACTTATTTTATATTCTTTCTTACTTTTCTAATATTTGTATATCTGTGCATTTGTAATGCTACTGTGACACTGTAATTTCTTTTGGGATCAATAAAGTATCTATCTATCTATTTATATATGAGTACATATCTGTATATATTGATGACTCGATGGCAATATGTTACATATTTGAGTTAAGTTGCAGATCTTCCGGTTAAGATGGCGCTACCAAAATGTGTGACAGCTTCCTGGTAGTCAAAAAGTTAAGAAATCTGGCTAAAAACATAATCAAAAATAACTTTCCTGGTGTAAAGTATGGTAAATTATTTCTGCAAAGAGTGAAGGCGTGAGCCATGTGCAGGCAAGTTCAGGGGATGAATTATTGCAGATGGAGTTCTGATACCCATGCAGCTGGCCTGGGAGAGAAGTTGGACTACTCTATGTACCATAAGGAGAGTTTGGGGCCTGGGTAGAGGAAATTTGATTTTGATACTCGTACAAGTGGCCAGGGTGCAAGGTTGGATCGTTCTGGGCATCAAGCTGGTCTGAAGAGGTAGAGAGTGGCTTCAGGCTGGGCGGTGAAATCTGGGCCCGGAGTGAGTCACTGAGCTGCGTGTTCAAGGCCAGAACCTTTCGCAGCAGCGGTGCCTGAGTCCTAGTGCATGGTATAATGCGCTGTTTAGACAATTTAAACATCAGCCCAGATTGGAGGCGAGAGCCATTTTTCCTCACTCTCTGCGATCTTCAATCCTCTTTCCTGGGCACAGTTCCACAGTCAAAGTCACTTAGATCATATTTCTTTCCCATTCTGATGTTTAAACTAAACAAAAACTGGACTTCCTTATTATATCTGCATGATTTTAAGCATTGAGTTTCTACCTCATGATTGGTTGATCAGATATTTGCATTAATGAGCAGGTGCAAATGTGTACCTAATAAAGTGACCACAGTGTGTCGGTCCAAAGACATGGGGTGGTTTACCAGAACCATGAGCCATCAGCAGTAACATGAATTCAGTTGGTAAAATGGAATTCTGTATCTTTAGTCTAAATAAAATAAAGTATATTTTTTAAAAAGAAACAGAAACTGTTGCAAAATCACCCAGTTAGAGCATGATCAATTTTCCAGGGAATGTGCTGTGCGTGAAGGATACTTACATATAAATTGCATGCACAAAATCAATCTCAGTTTCTGATTCAGACCATCACTGTGAATATGCTCTCCTTCCTGACCCAGCTCTTAGTCTTAAATAGCCGACCTTTAAGTTTAACGCTGTCTATAAAATTTCTTCCAATAAAGGAGCCCATTCTACCCATTGAGTTCAGAGCATTCCAATCAGTTATTATTATCTGCACAAACCCATCAATACCCCATACCACTCAAGCCAGCCACCTGCACTGTGCAATTTACTTTACAGCCAAATAACCACAGGGACCCTGTGTGTAAAGAGGTTACATCTCAGGTCCCTTTTAAGTATCTCCCCTTGTATCTGTGCCCTTTGGTGCTGGACTCCCCAGCTCTAAGGAAAAGACAATGATCATCCATCTTACCGCTACCCTTCATCATTTTATGATGTGGAAGAAAATGCACGTACTGTTGGGCAACCTCACCTTTCCACAGAAAGAATATGCAAGTACTGAATGTCAGTGTCACACTCAAATCTACATGGTGTTTAAGGGGCTTGAGATTGACATATGAGTATGAAGGGAGTGAGGGATATTGGTGTCATTAGTCTCATTTGGCGCCGGGGGACAGTCCATAGCAAAGGGCCAGTTCCTATCCTGTGTTGTTCTATGTTCTAGATCACTGGAGGTTTGCAGCAGCAACAATGATTTGCTGCCAGGCTGTGTCAGGTTCAAAGCAATGGAAAAATCTCCTGGGGCACAGTACTTGCAGGTGTTGTCAGTCATTCTAGAGATGGAACAAAACCACAGTCTTGTTCTCTCACAGTGCAGCACAAACTGTTTAGTTCAGTATCTCAAACCAACTTGTGACAGAGCAAGTTTTGTTGACTCAAACATGAGGAAATCTGCAGATGCTTGAAGTCTTCTTGACTAGTTGTTGTAGGGAGGGAGCACACATTTGAGGTTGATGTTTCCTGCTACACAGCAGAACATTTTAAACTTGCTTACTGGTCTTAAGGATGGTGCAAAGCAGGGGAAAGATGGCATGGAAAAAAATATGTGCTCAAAGCCTACATAATGCTTTGAGACAAAGTTATCTAAAATGTCCTGTAAATGTGCATTGAGAAGGTTTTGTTTCCACCACCAGATGTTCTTAATGATTTGCATGATATTGTTTGCTTGAAGATTGGTCTTGTTTAAGTGGAGAATGCAGTACACTGTGGCATGCTTGAGATAGTTGCCGTGGCAACACACATCTGCCATTGCTTTGTTTGGTGTAGTGCAGATTTAAGGAGCTCTTTTTAAACTTAATTAAATTATTCTTGGTAATACAGTCTTGAGCGAGATGCCCTAATGTAAGTTGAATACTCAAATATCAAAACTTCAGGAACTAAAGCAGCGTTGTGGTTAGCATAGCACCATTACAGTGCTAGTGATCTGAATTCGATTTGCACATTCTCCCCATTACCCCATAAATTTCCTTTGGGAGCACCAGTTCCCCTCCACATTCCATAGATACACAGGTCTATATGTTAATTGGTCACATGGGTGTTACAGGACACATTGGGCTAAAAGGACCTGTTACTGTGATGTATTTTTAAATTAAAAAAAAATCAATAAACTCATGAGGGCTGGTTTCTTGCAGCCTCATTGTGGTGAAATTTGTCTTCCTAGGTGAAAGACTTCCCACCATGCTGTGAGCGCTTCCTTCCAAAATTGCTGACTGTTCTAGAGTTGCTGTAATTCAAATTAAAATCTTTCTCCTTTGATAAGCCTGTATTGTCAGAGTTTAGACAAAATGAGGGTTGATCACATTGAAATTTTACGAAAATTTTACTCATGAGTAAGATAGGGCAGATTTTTTTCTCTGTACAAAGAGTCCAGACCTACAAACCACAGTCTCAGATGAAAAAAAAGGAAAATTCTGATTAGGCCATGTTAAGAATACTTCTTTCAACTGCTTTCATCCCTGGTTGCCCTATTATAAGACATGACAAGCCTATAAGACCATAAGATATAGGAGCAGAATTAGGCTATTTGGCCCATTGAGTCTGCTCCACCATTCAATCATGGCTGATCCTTTATCCTTTCCTCAGCACCACTCTCTTCCCTTCATCCTAAAACATTTTATGGCACATTCAGTCAAGAACCTATCAAGCTCTGCCTTAAATACACCCAATGCCCTGGCCTCCACAGCTGCCGTGGTAACAAATTCCATATATTCACCAACCTCTGGCTGAAGAAATGTCCCCACATCTCTGTTATAAATAGAGGCTGTGCCCTCTTGTCCTAGACTCACCCACCATGAGAAATATCTTTTCCACATCTACTCTGTCTGGGCCTTTCAACATTCGGGTTTCAATGAGATCTCCACTCATCCTTCTAAGCTCCTGCGAGTACAGACCGAGAGCCATCAACATTCCTCATAACCCTTTCATTCCCAGAAGCATCTTTGTGAACCTTCTCTGAAACCTCTCCAATGCCAGCAGGTCTTTTCTTAGACACGGAGCCCAAATCTGTTCACAATACTGATGGTGAGGCCTCACCAGAGCCTTATAAAGCCTCAACATCACACCCCTGTTCTTCTATTATAAACGTCTTGAAATGAATGCTAATATTGCATTTGCCTTTCTCACCACCTACTCAACCTGCAAGTTAACCTTCAGGGTGTTCTGCACCAAGACTCCCAAGTCACCTTGCATCTCCGATTTTTGGATTTTCACCCCATTTAGAAAATAGTCTGCACACTTATTTCTATGAATAAAGTGCATGACCTTGCATTTTCCAACATTGCATTTCATTTGCTACTTTCTTGCCTTATAGGAAGGATCTAGAGTCTTTGGAGAGAATGTAGAAGAGATTTACCAGAATGCTTCTTGAATTAAAGAGCATAAGAAGAGATTGGACAAACTTGTATTGTTTTCTCTGGAAAGGCAGAGACTGAGGAGAGATCTGATAGAAGTTTGTGCTGCCAAGGTTGGCACAGGAGACATTTTGGATTGTGGTACGTAGGCTAATAAATGTGCAGAGAGTGGAGGGATCTGAATATTGTGTAGGCAGGATGGACTAGATTAATTAGGCATTTAATTGTTAGTTTAATTAGTTTGGCACAACACTGTGGGTTCAAAAGCCTGTTTCTCTGTTAAACTGTACTGTTCTTTTCCATGAAAGGGTTAGGTCATTTAAGACAGATTGGTAGAAGTACTTTCACATGGAGGATAGTGAATCTTTAAAATTCACCACACCAGGAATTTCAAAGTTTCAGACATTAAGTGCATCCAATGCAGATATCAATAGATTTCTGGACATGAAGTGAGAAAACTAAAAATATAGTTGATTTTTTAGCCATGATTCTAATCAATAGATGAAAAGGCTCAAAGAGTATGAAAGTCTGTTCTACTCCACATTCTCATTTTATGAGAACATCAAATCACATGAAGGTGGAATGAAACTAGATTCTTCACACTAACCTCTAAGTTGTGATGTAATAGCTGCTTCTATGTCACGAAAGAATAGAAGGATTTTTTGGCTCTATACCCATTAGACTTCTTGGGCTCCTAGTGCACAGGCAAACTTTGACATCATCACCCATCTTAACTGGGAGTGTAAGCAATGTCTAAATTAGATATAAACTCTAAAGGTGTTGCTCAGCAAGTTATTAATGTTCCCTCTAATTTATAATGACCAGTGTGTGCAAAAATCTTGTGCCGTGTAATTAATTCCCCATTGACAACAATGTGTGCGCACTGAATTTTGTACATAGAGGTATTCATTTTAAGATTGCAAAACGCTGTCAATAAGAATTTTGATATCCTCTGAGTTTCTGTATTGTTCATATATATTTCTCATAGCTGTGTGTTCTTGATCTCATGAGGTTTTGGTGTAGCAGTTTCTACTAATTTATAAAGCCATTCTGCTTTAAACGAACTAGCAATTCCTTTTATGTTTCACACCCTTTGCTTCCTTGGAATTTGATATAGCGAATCAATAATTTCTTCAATAAAAACAGTATAAATAAGCCAGTTAGAACTTAGAACATAGAAATTCTACAGCACATTACAGGCCTTTCGGCCCACAATGTTGTGCCGACCATGTAACTTACACTACAAACTGCCTAGAATTTCCCTACCGCATAGTCCCCTATTTCTCTAAGCTGCATATATCTATCTAAGAGTCTCTTAGAATACCCCATTGCATCCGCCTCTACCGCCTTTGCTGGCAGTGCATACCATGCACCCACCACTCTGTGTGAAAAACTTAGCTCTGAAATCCCCCTTGTACTTGCTTCCAAGCACATTAAAACTATGCCCCCTTGTCTTAGCCATTTCAACCCTGGGAAAAAGTCTCTGACTATCCACACGATCAATGCCTCTCATCACCTTATACACCTCTATCAGGTCACCTCTCATTTTCCGTTGCTCCAAGGAGAAACGGCCAAGTTCATTCAACCTATTCTCATAAGGCATGCTGTTCAATCCAGGCAGCACCCTCCCTCCTCCCTTTTAAATCTCCTCTGCACTTTCTCGATGGTATCTACATCTTTCCTGTAATGAGGTGACCAGAACTGAACACAGTACTCCAAGTGGAGTCCCTTCTGGCTCTCCTAATTCCATTTATGAACTTCTTCCTGGCAGTCTTGTAATTTTCTATAGCTCTAACAGTACCTAGTTCCTTCAACCTTTTGTAAGCTTTTCTTTTCTTCTTAACTGTAGATTTTCTACATCATTTGTATACCATGGTTCTTTTACCTAACCATCCTCTCCCTGCCTCAATGTAACATACCTACACAGAACACCATGTAAATGTTCCCTGAACATTTCCCACATTTCTGCCATGCATTTCCCTCGGAACATCTACTCCCAATTTATGTTCCCAAGTTCCTGTCTAATAGCATCATATTTCCCCCTTCTCCAATTAAATGTTTTCCCAAACTTTCTGCTCCTAACCCTCTCCAGTGCTATGGTAAAGAAGATAGGGTTGTGATCACTGCCTCCAAAATGCTCTCCTACCAAGAGATCAGACACCTGACCACGTTCATTTCCCAATACCAGATCAAGTACAACCTCTTCTCTTATCTGCATATTTTGTTAGGAAACCTTCCTGAGCACACATAACAAACTTCACTCCAGAGAGATGCCAATCAATATTTGGGAAATTAAAATCCCCCATCACGCCAACCCAGTTTTTATTACACCTTTCCAAAAGTTGTCTCCTTATCTGCTCTGCGATGTCTTTGTTACTATTAGGGAGGTCTATCAAAACACCCAGGAGAGTTATTGCCCCCTTCCTGTTTCTGACTTCCACCCACAATGACTCAGTAGACAATCCCTCCATGACTTCTTCCTTTTCTGCAGCCATGATACTATTTCTGATTAGCAGTACCACTCCCCCACCTCTTTTGCCTCCCTCCCTGTCCTTTTTGAAACAGTTTTAAAATCTGAAAACTGATCATTGCAAACTCCATGTTGTCAATGCTGTTTGCATCAGAAACTAGAAAAAGGGGGGCATCACAAGATGACGTAGGGTCAAGACATTGGGAATCCAGCTCCCTCATAAAAAGTAATGAAATAGGGTTTAAATGAAGAAGAGTTAACAAATATCTACTAGAAACTATTTGTAAGTAACTCAGGATTATCTTTTGATATGGCTCCTAAACTGAAACAGAAGAAAGCTACTACTATTTTGAAGACCACGCAAATCGGCGGGGAAAAAGGCCTAACTGTCTCAGTGAAGCCTTGGACTCAAGTTGGATCTCCTCCTGGCGAAGTGCATGGCACTTCTGATGATGCGGGACTGGAAGTTGCAGCAATATTGGCGGTCTCCAAGAAGAAACGGCAAGAACAACGCATGAGCGAAAGTATGCATAAACAGATATTAACAAAACTACAAATCCCAACTATGGTTGGAAGTGAATCGGAAGTGGAATCAGACTTTTTGGGAAATTCAGAGGAAGAAGAAGAGGAAAAGAAGGAAGAGGTTAAAGGAGACATAAAAGATATCCTGATATATATTATGAATGAATTAAAAGTTATAAGAAGGATGCAGAATAAACTCGATAATGTGGTGGAAAAACAAAAGAAGATGAATAATAAAGTTAAAGAGATGGAAGTAAAAGTGGAAGAAAACAATGAAAGAATAGAAAAGATAGAAGACAATAATCTTGCCTGGACAATAGAAAGAAAACAGATGTTGGAAAAAATAGATGCACTTGAAAACTCTAGTAGACAAAATAATATCAAAGTTGTTGGTCTTATGGAAGGTGCAGAGGGAGAAAATCCAATAAAATTCTTTCAAGAATGGATTCCGAAAATGTTAGAAATGAAAGAAGGAAGCCAAGTAATTGAAATTGAAAGAGCACACAGAGCTTTAAGACCAAAACCTCAACAAGATCAGAATCCAAGATCAATTTCGATAAAATGTTTAAGGTACAAGATAAAGAAATGATCTTGAAGGCAGCTACTCAAGGTGCTAAAAAGAGAAATGGGCCATTTATAATAGGAGGGAAAAGAGTTTTTTTTTATCCAGACATAAGTTACAATCTTCTGAAGAGGCATAAGGAATTTAATCCAGTGAAAAAATCTTTATGGGAAAAGGGCTTTAAATTTTTATTGAGCTATCCAGCAAAATTGATAATTTTCCTGGATAACAAAGAAAGAAGATTTTTCATTGACTACTGGAAAGCGGAGGAATTTGTACAAGAATTACCTGATGTCCATGAAGAAGTAAAGAATTATAGAAATGAAATGGACTAATGATGAAGACTGAAACAAGGTTGGACTTGATGGACATCTATATAAAAAAATAGTTGAGGAGTATTAATTGTGAGTAGAGACATTAATTATTTTTTTTTCTTCACTAATATATTTTCTTTTTTTTTTGCGGGGGAGCTGGAAGAGCTCCTGATTGATGGCTGCAAGTTTCACGTGTACAATCATGGTGAATGCCATGACCCGTAAAATGGGGGGGGGGTAATGTTGTGTTCTTTTTATTCGCAACTTTAGTGGGGGGTGTACTTTGTTTTTTTTTTCTTACATATTAGTTATCTTTCTTCTATTTTTCTTCTTTTTTGCCTGGATGGTTGGGGAGAAACTCATAGCAACATGGAGAATTTTAAAGAGTTCCCAAGGTATTATGAATGATTAATTTACTTAATTTTTTAAGTTTTAATGTTAATGGAATTAATGGACCTGTGAAAAGAAAAAGAGTTTTAACATATATTAAGAAAATGAAAGGAGATATATCTTTTTTACAAGAAACACATTTAAGAGAAACAGAACATTAGAAATTAAAGAGGGATTGGGTTGGAAATGCCATTGCAGCTTCATTTAATTCAAAATTGAGAGGAGTTGCAATTTCATTAATAAATCTTTACCAATTAAAATACAAAATGTAATAATTGATTCTGGGAGTGATATATGATTATACATTGTCAATTTTTTTCTGAATTATGGACTTTTATGAATATTTATGCACCAAATGAAAATGATGCAAAATTCATACAAGAAGTTTTTTTGAACTTGGCTGATGCACATGATAAAATATTAATAGGTAGAGATTTTAATTTTTGTTTAGTTCCAGTTTTGGATAAGTCAACTAAAATTGCTACAAAATCAAAACTAACTTTATCATTAATGAAAGATTTAAATCTGATTGATATATGGAGGAAAATTAATCCAAGAGAAAGAGATTATTCATTTTATTCAAATAGACATAAAACTTACTCAAGGATGGATTTTTTTTATTATCAAAAAATATTCAAGATAGAGTGAAAAGTGTGGAATATAAAGCAAGAATACTGTCATTCCCCCTTGATAATGAAATGATAATGATGGATAAGGAGGAATCGATTTATAGATGATTTCATTCAATTTTATTAAAACATTAAGATTTTTGTGATTTTATGAAAAAAACAGATTCAATTTTTTTTGATACAAATTTACATTCAGTTGAGGATAAAATTGTATTATGGGAAGCGATGAAAGCATATTTAAGAGGTCAGATTATAAGATATACATCTAAAATTAAGAAGGAATACATGGCAGAAATAGATCAATTGGAAAAAGATATCATAAAGTTAGAAAGAGAATCTCAAAGATATATTACAGAAGAAAAACAAAGACAACTTGTTAATAAAAAACTACAATATAATACACTCCAGACATATCGTACAGAAAAAGTAATTATGAGAACTAAACAGAAATATTACGAATTAGGTGAAAGATCACATAAAATTCTTGCTTGGCAGTTGAAAACAGAACAGGCTTCTAAAACAAGAAATGCAATTAGAACAAGTGTAAATAAGGTTACTTATAAACATTTAGAAAGTAATGAAACTTTAAAAAAATTTATACTGAACTATATCAATCAGAATCACAAAATAAGATTGCTGAGATAGATAAATTTTTATCACAAATAAACCTTCCAAAATTAAATTTGGAAGAACAGAAACAATTAGATAGGCCTTTTACATTAAAAGAGGTTGAAGAAACTTTAGGATCACTTCAGAGTAATAAATCCCCAGGAGAAGATGGTGTTCCTCCTGAGTTTTATAAAAAATTTAAAGATTTATTAATTCCTACTTTTATGGAATTAATATACCAAGTGGAAAGAATGCATGGACTCCCACAATCTTTTTTAACAGTGATCATAACCGTATTGCCAAAAAAAGATAGAGATCCTTTAAAACCAACATCATATAGACCTATTTCTTTGTTGAATACAGATTATAAAATAATAGCAAAAAATGTATCTAATAGAATATCTAAGTATTTACCAAAATTAATACATATAGATCAAACAGGTTTTATTAAAAACAGACAATCAATGGATAATATAACCCGGTTACTTAGTATAATTCATTTGGCACAAAAAAGAGAGGAAATGAGTGTGGCAGTTGCTTTGGATGCAGAAAAAGCATTTGATAGATTGGAATGGGATTTTTTATTTAAGGTATTGGAAAAATATGAGTTAGGAAAATCTTTTATACAATGGATTAAAACCTTAAATACTAATCCTCAAACTAAAGTAGTTACAAATGGTCAGATTTCAACACCATTTTGCTTAAAGAGGTCAACTAGACAAGGCTGCCCATTATCACCTGCTTTATTTGTATTGGCAATAGAACCATTAGCTGAATTAATTAGAACAGATTCAGACATTGGGGGCTTTGGAGTTAATCAAGAAGAATATAAGATTAATTTATTTGCTGATGATGTTTTGATTTATTTAACAAACACATTGCAATCTTTGCAAAGATTATCTTTTAGATTGGAAGAATATGGGAAAGTATCAGGGTATAAAGTAAATTGGGATAAAAGTGAAATTTTACCCCTTCCCAAAGGAAATTATAACCAATGTCGATTAGTAACTCAATTTTGATGGTCAATAAACGGGATAAAATATTTAGGTATTAGAGTTGATAATGATGTAAAAAATTTATATAAACAAAATTATTTGCCATTATTAAAAAAAATAAAAGAGGATCTTGATAAATGGATGATGTTACCAATAACATTAATAGGTAGAGTTAATGCTGTAAAAATGAATATATTTCTTAGCTTGCAATATTTATTTCAAACTTTACCAATACAATTACCCCAGAAGTTTTTTCAAGAACTGAATAAATATGTAAGGAAATTTCTTTGGAAAGGAGAGATGTCAAGAATATCCTTGGAAAAATTGACACGTAAATTTGATTTAGGAGGGTTACAACTACCAAATTTTAAGAATTATTATAAAGCAAATCAACTTAGAATTATTGCATCTTTTTTTGATGAAGAAAACCCGGCATGGATTAGAATAGAATTAGATAAGATAGGAGAAAATATACCAGAAGATTTTATATATAGATGGGAATCTAAATGGATATGGGAAAAAAATGAATCTCCTATATTAAGACACTTGATTGAGTTATGGAATAAGGTAAATATGGACGATGAGATAAAGAAATCTTTATTAGCAAAAAGAACTTTAATTCAAAATTGGCTTATTCCTTTTACAATGGATAATAAACCTTTACATAATTGGTTCCAAAAGGGGATTAAATATATAGGTGATTGTTTTGAAGGAGGTATATTGATGTCATTTGATCAATTAAAAAATAAATATAACATATAAAACAACACTCTTTTCTGTTATTTTCAATTAAAGGCTTATTTACGAGAAAAGCTGGGTCAAACAATGTTGATGCCAAAATCTAGTAAAATAGAAATATTAATTCGAAAAGGAAAAATTAAAAAATTTACATCTTGTATGTATAATTTGATTCAAAAACAGACAATTAAATCAGGAATTCATAAATCAAGACAAAAATGGGAATTTGATTTGAATGTTAAAATTGATGGAAAAAACTGGTCAAGATTATGTTCTGATAGTATGAGAAATACAATAAATGTTCGACTTAGATTAATACAATATAATTTTTTACATCAATTATATATAAAACCACAGAAAATAAATAGAATAAATTCAAATATGTCTGACCAATGTTTTCGATGTGTTATGAATGTACCACAGCTCTGAGGGGCTGAAGGGTGCGGGGTAGCCCCCTCCTTTGTTAGAATCACAAGAGCATTATTGGGTTGGGTCAGAGGACCCAGGAAATGAGAGAGAGACATGGCCATTGTCTCCTGGAGACAACGTTTGTGGATTGGGGACTATGCTACGTGCAAGCCCTCGGGCAAAGTGGGCTGGTTGAGAGAGAGATTGCATCACCCCAACCTGATTGACATCTACTACCCTGCAAGTTAAGATAAAAGGGGGGGCTGTAGGAACAGCCCCTCAGAAGCACCAGAAGAAACGCTAGCGATCCCGTAATAGCGGGAAGCCATTTGAAGGAAGCCACATGCGTTCGGTTCCCTTGCCTGGGGGCTGGTGGCTGGTACCACGGAAAACGACTTGGAACTAACAATGGGGAACCAACTCTCCCAACTCAATGGATTGGCCTCACAAAAGACCCAGGCAAGTTTAAAACCGTCTCTCTTAAACCCAAAGAGCTGCAGCTTGAAAGGACAGTGACTTTTATCTTACCATCGGACAATACAATATCCCCTAGACCAGGGGTCAGCAACCCGTGGCTCCGGAGCCACATGCGGCTCTTTCATCTCTGTGCTACGGCTCCCTGTGGCTTTGGAAAATAAATGATGAGTATTTAATTAAAATGTATTTTATGTTAGTTTGTTAGTTTTTGAAATGTAATTCTAAATTTGAAGATTATGGTGATCTTGTACAATCTAAATAAAACATTGTGGCGACCCATTTCCTGGCACATCAGAACCGGCTCACAATTAGCCAGCATTCTGGCTAAGGGAGATAGCCTCCGGGGGTTTGTGAGTACGTGTCTTTTGGAGCATCCATGCCCACAGGGGGGAGGGTTAAGGGAGGCTTAAAAGCAACGCTGTTTAGTTCGGATAAAGTTATCTTTGACTGCAGTTTGCCGACTCCATGTCGTTATTTTAGCGCTGCGTGTAGCACACCGCTACAATGTGTTTTTTTATCGCTATTAGTATGTCACCACTGCCAATGCCTGACACCCACCACTCCCCTAAGCATTGATCCATCCCTACTGAATACGACTGCATTGGCAGGTGTGAGTCAACCTGATCTTGAGATGGAACTGGCCGACATACCCGACAAAGACATATGGGTGTCCAAGTTTAGACGCTTGAGAGCAGATCTTGAAGATATTGCCCGTCAGAAGGCCGTTCTTGCTTAGATGCAGTGATAATTGAAAACCTCCCCAAACTGACAAACTTGTGTTCGATACATAGAATGCTATCCCCGACATTTATGTAAACATTAAAAAGTATGTGCTTGGAGTCCTGTCGATCTTTGGATCCACATATGTATGTGAGCAGGTGTTCTCCAACATGAACTTTATTAAAAACAAACATCGCGCACGCCTCACAGATGACAGCCTGCGATCCTGTGTAAAGATGAAGGTGATGTCATGATGTGCAGACGCTCTGCGCTGAGGTCCAGGAGCAGAAATCCCATTAACCAAGTATGATAAATATTTTAATTGCCTATTATTTTACGTATATTCATATTTTTTCATGGTTCAGTGAAATAGTCCTTTTATTTTTCAGGTTGACAGCTGGCTGACGTTATTTTTGGTTTGCTGCTGGCAGACAATTTAAGTTCGACGTTTTTCATAAATACAAGAAGGACTCAAATAGACGTTGAGTATTTTACTTAAAAGTAACCTTCAACCCAACGTCTTTTTTTCGGGGTTCAAAATGTTTTTGTTGCATGCAGAAATGTAATTTCATTTTCTCTGCGGGAGTTCATCGATTTCATAAATGCAACACATTATAGTTTGTTTATACATAGCATAAAGGCAAAAAAAAAACATTGTATGTAGTGTTATTTCATTTTAAATGTCAAACGGGTTTTGTGGCTCCCAGTGTTTTCTTTTCTGTGGGAAATGGGTCCATATGGCTCTTTCAGTGGTAAAGGTTGCGGACCCCTGCCCTAGACAAATGATAGAGCTATTGCTTATTGATGATTATTAATATACCAGCGGTTTTAGATTGAGTATTGACGACATATATTATCTGTATGTTTGCATTAATCTTCTTTTTGTGCCCTTTTTCAATAAATACTTTTAAAAATAGTACCATCAGACTTCAACGGACCTCTCTATCTTTGCCGGTAAGTGATCCAGTTACGGGAATTTCGTAACAGATGTAATCAAGAAATTGGTACTTTTTTACATTCTACTTGGTCTTGTTTTAAAATTCAACCATTTTGGATAAATCTAAGACTTTTATTGGAACAAATTACTGGAGTACAGCTCTCACATAGTCCAGTATTATTTTTATTAAGAGACATTGAAGGGACAATACCGAAACTTAAATTGAATAAGTATCAGAAAAAATTTATAAAAATTGCATTGGCAGTAGCCAAAAAAGTTATCGCAGTTACTTGAAAATCTGATTTATATTTAACTATGAATCGTTGGAATAATGAAATACATAGTTGTATTCCACTTGAAAAAATACATACAATCTAGGAAATGAATATGATATATTTTTGAAAAATTGGCTCCCATACCTACAAAAGATAGGATTATATGCATAGGTCCTTTGAAGATAAAATTATAAAGTGATTGGGGAACGTAAAAATAAATATTAAAATTATTTTGAACTCCATGGAGCATGTGGGGATCCTCCGATATCCAGGCAATCTTTCTCTTTTTTTTCCTTTCTTTAGATAAGGGTTAAGGGGGGGGGAGGGTTAAGGGGAGGGGGGGAGGGTTAATATTATTTTTCTCACTATTTATCATCACATTTATTCTTTGTAATTTTCTAAAATTTAATAAATAAATAAATATTTTACAAAAAGAAGAAACTAGAAGAGGAAATGTGATTATGTACAATTGTGAAATATACTTAATATACCAACAAAGTAGCGGGTGACAATCTTTTGTGTGCAGTTTAAATTCTCTTGTGCGCTATTAGTTACATACACACACATACACATTTTCGAGAGAACTTTGCAAGTCAGGCAGTATCCATGGGGTAAGAAACTGACATTACCTTTCACATTAAAGAAGCAGGAGAGAGAGAAAACATCTAGAATGAGAAAAACTGAAACAAATCACAAACTGGCTGACTGGAGACTCAGAAGTCTGGGGAATTTGGAATCCTGAGTTTTCGACCTGAAGCGTTGACTTGCCATTTCCCTCTGTAGAAGCTTCCTCACCCACTGATTTTATGTTTGGCGCTGTACTGCAGCTGCAAAAAAACATATTTCATGGCATATGTTAATAATAATAAACCAGGTCTTAATTCTCTAGTGTGCTGTGTGTAGCTACAGACCAGCTAAGGGCTTGTGTTCATTCTGCAGTTGCAACCCAGAGCTTCCTATTGTCTGCCATACTAATTCATTAACACTCTGACACTGAGTTCTGTCTGTGGCCTTGTGCACTGCTATAATGAGGTCTAATGCAAGCTTGAGGGACAACACTTCATTTTCTAGCTGGGCATGTTGCCACAGCCTTCTGTATTCAGTTTTCAAATCCCACAACTTTAGATAACACTATATCTCTGTCTGTATTAACATTGGCAAGTCCATCTGTCACATTGAATCAGTTCTTCTCTTTTCATTAGCATGGTCTGACCTGCCAGGAATATCTGCCAATTCCACATTTTGCAACTTTTATGTTTCTTTTTTTCAGGTTTGCTCTTTATTTCTAACTGCCCCCATTATCCCATATCTTGCAATTATTCCTGGAGCATCTGGACTGCAAAAACACCTCTGTTAGACTATTGCTAATAGATTGCAGCTTCATGTTCAATAAGAAAAATGACTAAGATGATCACTCACTGTTCAACATCATACTGACTTCATGCACCGACTGACTCCTCTCTGTAGCAGGCAGCAACACGGTCCACATCAAGTCCAGCTCCTTGAGCTCCCCCACCAATTAGCAACTTGCTGATTGGGTAAACCTGCAGTACTCGAAGTTCTTAATATCTGGTGGTGTCTTGCAATCATAATCAAGAGATTTACAAAATACAATAACACCTTTGTTTGGCCCCGTAGAGCCCACTGTATTCAAGCATACTGCCATCTTACCAGTCTTTCTCTTCTTCCCTGTACCATTGACAGAAAATACTAAAGCCAGAAAACATGTAACACCAGGTTCCAGGACAGCTTCTATCTTGTTGATTGAATAGTCCACTAGTATGGACTTTGGACCTCACAGTCTACCTCCCTAAGGCATTGCTCCTTATTGTCCACCTGCATTGCCCTTTCTCTGTAACTGTAATATTTTATTCTGCACTGTGTTATTATGTTCCTTGTAACCTGAGCCTGAGTCTCCAGAGGGTTCCTGTGCTGTGGAAGACAACCTGCCGCGTCCCTGTACCGAAGACACCGCACTCCCTGTACCGAAGACACCGCACTCCCTGTACCGAAGACACCGCACTCCCTGTACCGAAGACACCGCACTCCCTGTACCGAAGACACCGCACTCTAGTGGCTCCAATGACTACAGACCAGTGGCATTGACCTCCCACATCATGAAGACCCTGGGGAGACTTGTTCCAGAGCAGCTCCAGTCTATGGTTAGGCCATACTTAGACCCCCTCCAGTTCGCCTACCAGCCCCGACTAGGAGTTGAGGATGCCATCGTCTACCTGCTGAACCGTGTCTACGCCCACCTGAACAAGCTGGCGAGCACTCTGAGGGTCATGTTTTTTGACTTCTCCAGTGCATTCAACACCATCCGCCCTGCTCTGCTGGTTGAGAAGCTGACAGTGATGCAGGTGGATTCTTCCCTGGTGTCATGGATTATTGATTACCTGACTGGCAGACCACAGTACGTGCGCTTGCAACACTGTGCGTCAGACAGAGTGGTCAGCAGTACTGGGGCTCCACAGGGGACTGCCCTGTCTCCTTTTCTCTTCCTCATCTACACCTCGAACTTCAACTACTGCACAGAGTCTTGCCATCTTTAGAAGTTTTCTGATGACTCTTCCATAGTCGGATGCAACAGAGAGGAAGATGAGGCTGAGTGCAGGGCTATGGTGGGAAACCTTGTCACATGTTGTGAGCAGAATCATATGCAGCTTAATGTGAAAAAGACTAAGGAGCTGGTGGTGGACCTGAGGAGGGCTAAGGCACCGGTGACCTCTGTTTCCATCCAAGGGGTCAGTGTGGACATGGTGGAGGATTACAAATACCTGGGGATACAGATTGACAATAAACTGGACTGGTCAAAGAACACTGAGGCTGTCTACAAGAAGGGTCAGAGCCGTCTCTATTTCCTGAGCAGACTGAGGTCCTTTAACATCTGCTGGACGATGCTGAGGATGTTCTACGAGTCTGTAGTGGCCAGTGCTATCATGTTTGCTGTTGTGTTTGCAGAAGGGCAGCAGGCTGAGGGTAGCAGACACCAACAGAATCAACAAACTCATTCGTAAGGCCAGTGATGTTGTGGGGGTGGAATTGGACTCTCTGACGGTGGTGTCTGAAAAGAGGATGCTGTCCAAGTTGCATGCCATCTTGGACAATGTCTTCCATCTACTCCATAATGTACTGGTTAGGCACATTGTACATTCAGTCAGAGACTCATTCCACCGAGATGCAACACTGAGTGTCATTCCTGTCTGTGGCCATCAAACTTTACAATTCCTCCCTGGGAGTGTCAGACACCCTGAGCCAATAGACTGGTCCTGGACTTATTTCCACTTGGCATAATTAACTTACTATTATTTAATCATTTATGGCTTTGTATTGCTATATTTCTACACCATTCTTGGTTGGTGCGACTGTAACAAAACCCAATTACCCTCGGAATCAATAAAGTATGACTGTCTGTCTGTCTAACTCAATGCATTAATATGATAAAATGACTTGTTTGGATGCCATGCAAAACAAGGCAATGATAAACCAATATCCCAGTTTAATATCATCACTATAATCTTGTTACAGTTTACCTCCACAGCCAACTCTAGCCTCATCCTATCAGAAGCAATCCCTCTGTCCTATCCATCTCTCTCCATTTCTCCCTTGAAATTGGAACAAACCCTTTATCTGCTTTCCTCAGAACTGGCAAAGAATCTTTTACTTGAAACATTAACTCTTTTTCTCTTTCCATAGATGCTGCTGGACCTGCTGTGTATTTACAGGAAATCTTGCTCATCTGGCAGATCCCAAGAAACTGCAAGAATTTTTATTTTACTGTCATCTAAATGGGAGAGGATTGAATATTCAAAACAGTTTTGACTGAGAAATTTTCTAAAGCAGGATATTGGGGTGGGTGGAGTGTTATTTTGCCAATGGTCTCTTAGAGTCATACAGCATTGAAATTAACCCTTTGGCCCATCTCATCCATGCCAACAAAAATGTCTGTTGGAGCTAGCTTCATTTGCTTGCATTTGACCCATGGCCCTCCAAATTGTTTTATCCATGTACCTGTCCAATTGTGTTTTAAACATTGCAGTTATATCTATTATTACAGTTTCCTTCTCTGAGTGAAAAAACTGCCACTCAGGTTCTTTTTAAGTCTCCTGCCTTCCCCACCTTAAACCTCTGCCCTATAGTTTTAGACTCCCCTATCCTGGAAATAAGACTGTGACTAATCTCCCTATCTATGGCCTTCATGAATTTATAAACATCTATAAGGTCACCTTATTGTACAGAAGTTCCACTTCTGGTGGATCTAATACCTCCATTCCATCCACCAAAAGCAGAACCTTCCAGCAGCCAAATACTTTAATTCTGAACGTCATTCCCGGTCTGACATATTGGTCCATGGCCTCTTCTTGTACCACTATCAGGCCACCCTCAGATGGAGGAGCAAACCTTATATTCCATCTGGGTAGCCTCCAACCAGATGGCATAAATATAAGTTTCTCCTTCCAGTAAAAAAAATTCCTCCCCATCCACAATTCTTCTATTTCTCACTCTGGTCTCTTACCTCTTCTCACCTGCCTATCACCTCCCCCTGGGTCCCTTCCTCCTCTTTTTCTCGTGGTCCACACTCCTCTCATATCAGATTCCTTCTCCATCCCTTTATCTTTCCAACTGACCTGACTTCACCTATCACCTTCTAGCTATCCTCCTCCCCTCCCCCACCTTTTTATTCTGGCATCTTCCCCTTCCCTTTCCATAGAAATATTGACTGTTTATTCCTTTCCATAGATGCTACTAGGACTGCTGGGTTCCTCCAGCACTTGTGTGTACTGCTTTGGATTTCCAGTATCTGCAGAATATTTCATGTTCATTACATCACACTTCAGCCTCCTTTGCACCGGGGGAGAAAAGGTCCCAGCCTATCCATCTTCTCCTTATATAAGTCAAACCCTCCAGTATTTTTCTTCACCCTAGCAACATCTTTTACAGAGAAGGGCACCAAGTCTGCGCACAAAACTTCAAGTGTGTTCTTACCAACAACTTCTGCTGGTGGTGCACTGACATAAGTGCCGGACTCTGGAATGGAGATTCCCGGGTTCGAATCCAGTTGGGCTGTTCCTGAGTATGCTTTCCATCCGTGCCGGGTTGAGTGCAACTCAACCTCGTAAAATAAAGAAAATACTGTGAAAATGTCTGTCTGAGGAGTGGTGCAGCATACAGTCTTTCATTTCACGCCTTGTAGGGCATGAAAATGCCCGATGCTGGCCTTTCAGGCCTGAGTCGACGTCAACAACCTTAAGTCTCAACTCCTATACTCGGCATGCTGATTGATGAAGGCAATTGTGCCTGACAGCTTCTTCATTACTCCAGAACTGAGGATTTTAAAGTTTAAAGTTTGAATTAAAATTAGTATTAACTTACATATATGTCATTGTGTACAACCCTGAAATTCATCTTATTGTGGGCATACTCTATAAATCCAATAACCGTAATAGAATCAATGAAAGACCTCATCAACAATGCGGGCAACCAGTGTACAAATGACAACTGACTTGAAAATACAAAAGGAGAAAAAAGAAATAATAGTAATAATAATACTAACAACAAACAGATAAAAATATAATGGATTAGAAAGATAGATAAACAAGTGGTTCTGAATGTGGCAGTGTACTTCCTGAGGCTCTTCTACCTTCTTCCTAATGGCAGCAGTGAGAAGAAAGCATGACCTGGGTGGTTGGTGTCCCTGATGATGGATGCTGTTTTCCTATGACAAAACTCCATGTGGATGTGCTCAATGGTTGGGATGAATTTACCCATGATGGACTGGGCCTAATCCATTCTTTTTTGTAGAATTTTCCATTCAAGGGGATTGGTGTTTCCATACCAGGCTGTGATACAGCCAGTCAATATACTCCGCACCATATAGCTATATAAGTTTGCCAAAGTTGTAGATATGTCGAATCTTCGTAAATTCCTAAGGAAGTAGAAGTGATGCTGTGATTTTTCGTAATTGCTCTTACGTGCTGGGCCCAGTACAGGTCCTCTGAAATGTTAACACCGAAGAATTTAAAGTTATTGATCCTCTCTAAATCTGTTCTCCAATGAGGACTGGCTCATGGACATCTGGTTTCCTCTTCCTGAAGTCAATAATCAGCTCCTTAGTCTGGCTGACATTGAGTAAGATGTTGTTGTGGCACCTCTCAGCCAGATTTTCAATGTCCCTCTAGATGCTCATTCATTACCACGTTTGGTTCAGCCAAAGACAACGGTGCCATCCACAAACTTAAATATGGCATTGGAGCTGTGCTTAGCCACACAGTCATAAGTGTAAAGCAAGTAAAGCAGGGGCTTAGCATACAGCCTTGTGGTGCACCTGTGTTGATGGAGATTGTGGAGGAAATGTTGCTAATCAGAATTGACTGGAGTCTGTAAATGAAGAAACTGAGGATCTAATTGCTCAAGGAGGTATTGTGGCCAAGGTCTTGAAGCTTATTGATTAATTTTGAAGGGATGATAGTATTGAATGCTGAGCTGTAGTTGATAAAGAGCATCTCGATGGATGCATCTTTGCTGCTCAGATGTTCCAAGCTTGAGTGAAGAGCCAAAGAAATGAAATCTCTGTGTACCTGTTGTCATGGATCCAAGTTGCTTCTCAGGCAGGATTTGATATGTTCCATCATCAACCTGTCAAAAAACTTCATCACTGTGGGTACAAGTGCTACTGGATGGTAGTCATTGAGGCAGGTTACCACATTATTCAGCACTGGTAATATTGAAGCCGGCTAAACCAGACAGGTTCCTCAGACAGCCAAAGTGAGAGTTTAAAGATCTCAGAGAACACTCCAACCAATTGATCAGCATAGGATTTCATACTTGGCCAGGACTCTGTCTGGGACAAATGCTTTCTGTGGATTCACCTTCTTGAAAGATGCTCTCATGTTGGCCTCAGAGATTACAAGATTAATGGGGACTATGGAAGTTTGTGGTGGTTCCTCCATGTTTTGACAGTCAGTAAGCAAAGAAAGCATTGAGCTCATCTGGAAGCAAAGCCCTGCTCTCACCTGTGTCTCTTGACTTTACTTTATAAGACGTGATAACGTTCAAGCCCCTCTACAGTTAATGAGCATCCTTCATTAATTCAAATTTAGTTCAGAATTGCCACTATGACTGTGAAATGATCTGGAGATCACACTTGCAACTTTTATGTTTGCCAGACTTGAATGCTTCTGATCTGGCCCTCAGCAGATCGTGGGTCTCTTGGTTCATCCAGGGCTTCTGGTTGGTGAAGACTTTGAATGATTTTGTGGGGATTCCAGAAGAGAATTTTTTTGTATATCTCTGGAGCATATAGAGTCATAAGAACTGATTCTACAACCTGCAAACTCACTTTCAAGGCCACGTCACAATTCAAGAACTCAACATTATTTTTTATTATTTGCAAAGTTAGCTGTTAGCTTTCTTTTGCTCATTGGTAGTTTGTCAGTCTTTGTGCATAGTCTTTTTTTGTAAATTCTATTGTATTTCTTTTTATTTTCCTGTAAGTGCCTGCAAGAAAATGAATCTCAAGGTAGTATATGGTAACAAGTTTACTTTGATAAAAAGTTTACTTTTCTCAGCCATTGAGTCTGCACCATCCATCAATCACCCATTTGCAATAATCATACACTAATTCCATTTTACGTTCTCCACATTTCCCTGAATATCCTAGATTCTACCACTCACTGAGTCAGTAGGGATAATTCATAATGGCCTAGCAAGCCACACTTCATTTGGATACAGGATGTCATGGTAGGTTAACCGGCTACTAGAGCAACTAAAGGAAATCCATACATTTAGAGGAAGATGTGCAAACTCCATACTGGCAGCACTAGAGGTTAGGAATACACATTGATATAATATATATGCCAATGCAGCTTATGCACTGTGTTTTATGGTAGGTCTAGCTTTGATTCCAAAAGCTTTCAGTGTTAAATTTCTACACCTTTCTTAGAGTGCTGCCTCCATAATTAATATAACTTTCATTATTAAAAACAATTAATCAATTAATCTAGCAAGCGCTCTTACTTCTGCTTAGCACTATCTTTAGATACTTTAATTCTGTGTTCAAGGATTGGCAGTCCAGAGAATGAGTCTCTTTATTATAATTGGACAAATTTGGATTGTTTTCTCCAGAGATCATGGCAGAGGGGTATCCAGAGAGAAAAATGGAAGATTATGAGATACAGTCTTTTATTTCCTACAGTATAAATGTCAAATACTGGAGGCATAGCTTTAAGGTGATGAGGGAACGTTTAAAAGAGATGTGCAGGGCAGTTTTTATTGCACAGTGTGGTAGGTGTTTGGAACACGCTGCCAGAAGAAGTGGCATAAGAGGCATTTAGACAGACACACAAACAGACAGAGAATGAAGGGACATGGCCCATTTGCAGGCAGATGTGCACTTTAAATTGGCATAATGGTGAATAAAGATGTTTTGGACCAAAGGGCCTGTTCCTGTGCTGTACTATTCTGTTCTATTTCAATGTTCTCATGGTGATTTTCACATATTTTCAGTATTCTATGCATTAAATCATAGTGTGCTACATATCATGAAACACAAAATGTTTCTTCATAAAAAATATTATTTGAAAATGATTAGTACTAATAGTGTGATCATGCGAGTTGAGTATTTTGTTCTCCTGAGAAGCTGTCTATTAATGGGTACTCGGGCAGCTGGAGGGGGCCAATCTGAGATCCACATATTCTGGTGTAGTTCAGCAATTGTAAGTGGTGATAGTGGTTAGTGGTTGAGGTAATAATTTAGAACTCCAGACATAAAACTAGCCACAATAAAAACACAGAGCTGGGAGATAATTTGTGTACATTCATTTTTACTTTAAGAGAGGGATGCAATTAACATGTGGAGGCATGATCATGTATGCCATTCTTGTACTTTTACATATAATCCACTATGAATGATTTAAACAAATAAGAATGCTTACTCAAACAATATATTTTTGAATATAAACAACAATACAAATATTTTTCAAATATTACTGAAATATTAAATACATAACAATCCTCCCTGCTAAGCTATAAACTCCAATTCAATATACTGTAGCATACACTCCACACAGTATACAATATAATACAACTACTATATAGACATCCATAACATAGTAAATTTAAAATTGTCCCACTTAGGCTTAAAGATTTAATTGCTGTGGAGGATATCTTACTCATGTGGGGTAATGTCTTTCCTGAGTGTGGGGCCACTCTGCTTAGCAGGTGAGATTCATGGCTGTGAAACAATTATACGTTCTGAATCCTCTTCCATAGTTATTGTAGATGTTGACTCTGGGACTGCAGGAAGTAGTTCTGACAGTTCTGGCCACCTTTCTTCTCCATCAATTGACTCAGCTCTCCTCAAATGATTGATGTGTCATCTGTAGATGATATCAGATATAACCTCCACTGTGCAGAGGAGTGGCCCAGTTCTGTCCTTAATCTTTCTGTCCTTGATTAGCTCTGCAGTCCTTCACCAGGACTGCTTGTACACAAGAGAAACATCGAATCTCCTTGTCTGATTAATCCTCAATTTGTCTCAGCTGTTTGTCCTGCATACCCTGTCCGAGGTTTGGTTCAAGGAAGTCCAAGCATGAACACAAGGGATGGCCCAAGAGCAGCATAGATGGTGAATTGTTGATTGTGGAGTGTGCTGCTTTGTGATATTCAGGGATGAAATTGGCAAGCTTCTGGTTCAGTGTTAGTGGTAGGGTGTTCTGCTGACATTGCTTGCAGTATGTTTTTTTACACTCTGGACAAATCTTCCCACCAAGCAATTTTATCTGGATGGTATGGTGCAGATGTCTTATTTCATTCATTTCTGGGAATGACTGAAACTGTTCTGCTGTCCATTGTCAGTGAATAGGCGTTCTGGGACATCAGTCCTTGAGAAGAGGCTTCTCAGCACATCAACTGTGTGCAAGGCTGTACTGCAGATCACTGGGAACACTTCTGACCACAGTTGCTGCATCCACTGCTACCACAAAATTTGTGTCTGGCAAAATCCACATGAATCCTGTGCCTGGGCATTGCAGGCCATTCCCAGGGATGGAGAGATGCTGCACTTGTCATCTTCTTGACGTGTTGGCATCCCAAACAATGCATAGCAATCTGCTCAATCTGTTGATCTATACTAGGTCACCAGACTTAGCTTTGAGCTTACACTTTCATTTTGACTACATGTCGCATGTAGCTCCTTGAATGTATTAGCTCTCAGTTTTAAAGATACAACTGCTTTCAATCCACACATAAAGCAACCTGCATCAAGGGCAAGCTCATTCTGGCACTGACAAAAATGAGGGAATTCAGATTTTTGCTGCACATTCCAGCCATTTTGACTAACAAAATAGACCTGAGACTGTGTGGGATCTTTTCTGGTTTCTTTTTCGATCATCTCTGCTGTAACAGGCAGCCTTTCAATTTGTATTGGGGAGAATTCCTCAAGCTGAGTGTCATCCTCTTGAGTTTGATCTTGTAGTTATGACCTCAAGGAAACAGAACCCATCTCTGCATTGTGCTGCTGCTGATAGAGGATTGGAAATGGACACTACTGGTTGATGAGCAGTAATGAGAGTAAACTTTCTCCCATACTGGTTGAAACATTATTCACCCCAAAACAGATACAAAACCTCTCAGTCTCTCTGTAGTTTTTCTCTGCATCTAGAAGAGAATGTGATGAAAAGGCTATGGGATTTTCTCTTCTGTCACTCATAACATGTGACATGACTGCACCAATACCATAATGCAAGGCATCACGGGCAAGCTTCACTGGGTGTCGTGGATCATAATGTGTGAGTATAGTGTCCGATATCAGCATTTCTTTTACCTTTTTGAAAGCCGCTTCACACTGCTCTTGTCCATTGCTATTTCTTCCTGGTGTGTAGCAATGAGTTTTTATGGGGTGGAGCAGCCAGGTTTGGCAGGAACCTGTTATAATAAATGACAGATCTTAAGAAGGATCACAACTGTGACAGACTCTTTGGCCTTGGGGCATCCACAACTGCTTGAACTTCTCAGTACACTTATGTAATACTTGTGCATCAATGGTGTGACCACAGTCAGTGATACTTGGTTTAAAGAATTCATGCTTGTTGCATCGTGCTCTTTGTATGTGTCCTACTTTGTTGCATTTTCTGCAAGTTTCACCTTTAAACTTGTATTAGTATGGTATATGTGAGTGCCTGCCACAATGGTATCACAATTTGTTCAGCTAGGTACATTTCCGTTTAGACATTGCAATTTTGTTCATGTTCTTTTCATTCCTAACTGCAGCTCAATTGCATATCTGTCTGCTGTTTCCATAGAGATAGCGATTTCAACTGCTCTTTTAAATGTGACCTGTGCTTCAATAAAAAGCCATTTTTGATGCTTTCTTGTAAGATTCTACAAACTAAGTGATCTCACAGTGCATCATTA
The DNA here is from genome assembly GCF_030144855.1 of Hypanus sabinus. NCBI lineage: Eukaryota > Metazoa > Chordata > Chondrichthyes > Myliobatiformes > Dasyatidae > Hypanus > Hypanus sabinus. The sequence continues at coordinate 25,013,509 of NC_082726.1, read as the reverse complement.
AGCCCATCACTGAACTGACAATGCTCAGAAAATCTTTTCAATTCAGCCATATACTCTGAAATGGACTGCCCTTCCTTTTGATTCTGCTTATGAAACCTAAAACATTCTGCAATCAACAAAGTCTTAGGTTCTAATTGTTCCAACATTACTTACGCAATATCAGCAAAACTCATTTCAGCAGGAAACTGTATGCTTTTAAATCCAATGCACTCAGCAAAATTGGTACTTGCTTTTCTTTGGCTAGTTCATTTGCTTCAAAATACTGTTCAACTCACTCAGTATATAAGATTCAGTTATCTCTTTTGCAAGTGAACTCATCTACATTTCTTATGTAGCAGCCATTTCTGCTTTTGTTTAGTTATAATTATTATCACCCAATATATATGGTACTTTTGCCTTTTTTTAAAATTCAATCATCTTTCTTTTTGCAAGGAAAACGTGCTGTTCCAAAGGAAACAAACCATGGTGCATCTTTTTTTACTTGACTGCCTTGATGCACTATTTTTAAATTCAAACATCTCACTGCAGTTTTTGTTAACTTGAACATCTCACAGTGCTTCAACATGTAGGTAGCCATCCTGGATTCAATTAAAACTTCCCTCATTGCCACTACAAATGCCAATCCATCTTGGATTTATTTAAAACTTCCTCATTGTAACCACAAATATAAAAGTAATTGAGAAACAAGCATGCAGCTGAGAGATAACTCATGGATGTTAATTTTTACTTTAAGTGGTTGCATGATGACATTTGCCTTTCACATACTTTTACATATAACCCATACTGAATTATTTATATTAACACGAATGCCTGCTCAAATAATATATTTATAATATTGCTCAAATATTATAGAAATATTAAATACAAAATAGTTGGGTATTTTGATTGTTTATTCTCACCTTTTGTAGCAGCTGCTTGTTCTCAGCAACACAGTGGCTGTCACTCTCATGTAGCACAGCTCCCTCTTGAACAGATTTTCTCAGGGTGTATCAATGAAGTGCAGTGTCTTTCCAGCTTTCAGATGTAATGTTGAATGTTGAAAAGGATTAACCAAAGTACCACACACAAAATACTGGAGGGACTCATCAGACCAGGCAGCATCTGGGGAAAGTTGTGTAGTCGATGTTCCGGGCTGAAACCCTTCAGCAGGACTACTCTTTTCCTGGATGCTGCCTGGTCTGTTGAGTTCCTTCAGCATATTGCGTGTGTTGTTCATAAGATTTCTAACATCTGCAGATTTTCTCTTGTTTGTAACCAAAGTACCTCTTCCCCTTTTCCTGACTACAATGCAAGTGAAACCCCAGTTTCAGGGGAGTACATATGAGTGCTAATGTGCATTTGCTGAATGTATAGGAGTGGAGCTGACAGTTATTGCCCATCAGACCACTTTCAGTAGTTCAAAGTAAATCTATTATTATTATCATTGCAGTGTAATATACTAGCTTGAGATTCATTCCTTGCAGGCATTTACAGGAAAAAGGAAATGCAATAAAATATTATGAGAAAACCATACATAAATAAAGATTGTTAAGCAACTAATGAACAAAAGATGACAAATTCTACAAATAAAGATAATACTGAGAACATCAATTGTAAAGTGTCCTTCAACATAAGTCAGTAGTTCATAAATTCAGTTCAGAGTAGTGGTATATGAAGTTATACGTGCTGGTTCAAAAGCCTGATTGTTGTAGAGTAGAAATTGTTCCTGAACCTGGTAGAGAGGCATTTAAGACTTCTGTTTGTCTTGTCCAAAGTTAGCTGCAAGATAAGGAAATGGTCTGGATGGTGGGGAACTTCGATGATGGATCCTGCTTTCCCATGGCAGTGCTCTGACGTAAACGTATAAAATAGTGGAGGGGAGGAGGATTGCCTGTGATGGCCTATACTGTATCCACCATTTTCTGTGGCCTCTTCTGTTTCCAGACTTTGGTGCTTCCATCCCAGGCGCGATGCAACCATTTTGGATACTCCCCACTGCACATCTACTGTATATTACTTCAGATTATTAGGCTTGAAATGAATTCACTGCAGGTAGGCACTCCTCTTCTTCAACACAGTTGTAACACTCTGGATAGAAAATGCCTAATGCACTTAAAAGTATAGAGAATCACAGGAGGCTCTTAGATTGTAAAGCCAGGAAAGGGACACAACAGTGCTCACAGCAGGTTTCGTAATGAGGAGGGATGTTACTATTGAAATTTCAGTCTGTAGTCTCTTTGTTCTGAATCATATAAACACGCCTGCCATCAATTCACGGCTTGATATGGCAAAAGTTCTGTCCAAGACTGCGAGAAACTACAGGGAGTTGTGGACACAGCCCAGTACATCCTAAAACTAGCCTTTCCTGCATGGACTCTGTCTGCAATTCTCACTGCCTCAGTAAAGCAGTGAAGCGGGGCAGCACTGAGTTGCAGCAGTCTGCAAATTCACTTTACGCCGCCACCAATCATCGGTCGGATTTTGAATCCTGTTGCTCCTGCAAGGAGTTTGTACACTCTCCCTGTTTCCAATGTGGTTTCCTTCAGGTGCTCTGGTTTCCTCCCACATTCCAAAGATGCATGATTGTAAGCATGCTATGTTGTTGCCAGAAGTGTGGCAAAACTTGCAGACCGGCTCCAATACAGTCCACAGACTGTGTTGGGTTGCTGGTTGTCCCTCATTTTTGATGGTGACAGGAGACTTGTGTAGGAGAGTTTTAAAGTGGAAAAGCCATTGCACTGGGGCAGCTAACTTCACAATTCTGGGTCTAGTGGTAAGAACAAGTGTCACAAGCTGAGGTCTTCCTTGGTCGCACTGAATGAACATGTGTTGCACGGAGCGACTGGGGGTGAACCCAAGTACCGGATACAGGCATGGAGACTTAAGACGAAGACAAACTTGGACATGACTTGGACTGGACTGGAACACGAAGCCTTGACTGGACTGGAACTCCGAGCCCTGAACCTGGACTGAACTTGGACTCGGAGCCGGAACCTGGAACATGGAATCTGAAACTTTGAACACGGAGCCTGGAACTTGGAACACAGAGACGACCACACCAAATAAAGACAAACGATTCATATCTTGGCTCAGAGGAGCAGCAAACGGCCAGCAATCCTCAGCTAGATATGAAGAGACAGAATTCCCAACTCAGAGTAGCAGCAAACGACCAGACCTAGTCAGCTGGGAACGAGACAACTAAACCAACCAATGACTGACAATATGAATCTTGACACGAAGAAGCTCAGGAGACAGTCCCTTATTCTCAGCAGCTCGGAACTTGTGTAGCCACACTGCTGAGGTGGCGAACCAGCCGCGAATAGATGTAAGCCAGAGTTTATATGCTGCCGAAGTTATATGCTGCAGAGTTTATATGCGAATGAGGATCAGGTGCCCTAATCAAGGAGCTCAGTGGAACACAGGGAAAAGGAAATTAACTGAAATGAGTAGTTAACGAACCAGACCATGACACCAAGACATCTTCTGTGCCTTGTTCTGCTCTTCACTCTCTATGGAGTATTGGAGTACAGCCTTCCTGGCCTTTGGATCTCACTGTAGATCCACTGGAACTGAATTCGCATGCTAGAACAGCTACCCTCACCTGGTTTAACCCACCTGTTGCAGTGGCGTACTGGGAGGTGGTTGCTGTTGATTGCAGACAGCTACTTGGAGCCACAGGTGAGAGCTGAGTGTTTGGTGGGAACCGAAGGTGAGTACGCTGCCCAAGAATGGACACAACAAGCCCCTTTCTTGGCAACCCATGCACCCTGTTTCTCATTTCAATGCATGTACACTATGTACATGTGAAAAATATTAATGAAACGCTAACCTTCAGTCAATATAATCAAAGACCTCTCCCACCGAGGATATTCTCTCCTCTTTCCCATTCCATCAGGCAGAAGATGCAAAATAGTCTGTGTAGGCCCACTGACTCTGCCTGCCCCTATCCCACTGAACTCATGTCCTCATACCTCCAGTCCATTCTATCCTTCTTGGTTCAGTTCCTTATCATCTACATCCACAGCACTTCCCATGCTCTTGATCTCCTTGCTAACTTTCACTTCCCTGGCCCTAATTGCCTCATCTGCACCAGGGATGTCCAGTTCCTATACACTTCTATCCCTCATCAAGAAGCCTATCCCAGTGGCCAAGCATTCTAATTGCATTTCCTGTTCCCATTCTGACACGTTGGTCCCTGGCTTCCTCTTGTGCCACGGTGAAGCCACCCTCAGGGTGGAGGAGCAACAATTTATATTCTGTCTGGGTAGCCTCCAAACTGATAGAATGAATATCGATTTTCCCTTCAGGTAAAAAAAAAACAGCATCTGCCCCATCTTTCCAGTCTTAAGGAAGAGTCTTGGCTAAAATATTGACTGTTCATTTGCCTGTATAGTTGCTGCCTGACTCATTGAGTTCACCAGCATTTTGTCTGTGTTGATCCAGACCTCCAGAGTCTGCCATCTCTCTTGCACCACCATAAATCCAGTCTTGCCAGATTGTTACAGTTAATTCAAGAACACCTCCAATGCTTGACTGTGTTTTGTGTAAACTGGTTTTATCTAATGAAACATGAATATTCTGCTGAAGCCTTAAGACCAGAACACATAGTAGAATTAGGCCGGATGGCCCATCAAGTTGGCTCTGTCATTCCATCATGGCTGATTTAATATTCCTGTCAACCACATTCTCCTGCCTTACCCCGTTAACCTTTGTCGCCTTACTAATCAAGCTCCACTTTAAATATACCCAATGACTTGACCTCCACAGCCACCTGTGACAATGAATTCTACCGCTAAAGAAATACTGCCCCATCTTTGTTCTAAAGGGATGTCATTGTACTCTGAAGTTGTGCTCTCTGGTCCTAGGGTCCTCCATTATAGGAAACATTCTCACTACATCCATTCTATCTAGGCCTTTTAATATTTGATAGGTTTCAGTGAAAGTGAAATCCCCCTTCATTCATCTAAACTCCAGCAAGTACAGGCCCACAGCCAACAAACACTTCTGATACATTAACACTTTAATTCCCAGGATTATTCTCGTGAACCTCGTCAGGACCCTCTCCTGCGCCAGCACATTCTTTCTTAGATAAGGGTCCAAAACTGCTCACCATGCTCCAAGTGCAGACCCCTCCCCCGAGGGTATTTTTAATTGCTTTGTGCAACCCAGTGCCATGCTGCTCTGAAGATGAGAAGGGAGTGGATGAACTCTCATTGCTGTGTGTGAGCCCTGCTGGCAGCTACAGTTGAATGGGGTTTGGACTAAGAGAGGATTATATCCTGCTGTAAAACTTCCATCCACTTAATCGAGCTGTCAGAGTCAAACCTTGCAAGTTGGAAAAGTTCACCTCAGTAGAGTTTCTGCCCTGGAAACTAAATCCCAAAGCCTGATGTTTTTGATGATGCAGTGATGCACCATCAATAACTCACTCTGAGACGTGAAGGCGAGATATCGGCTTTTATTGACTGGAAGAAGGTACAAGCAGTGAGTGACCACCATACTATATCCTGGAGACTGAGAGGCCGGGCTCAGGCCTCAATCGCCTTTATACAGGGTTCTGTGGGAGGAGCCACAGGAACAGTCAGCAGGGGACGTGTCCAGACAGGTATATGTAGTTCACCACATGCAGTTCACTCTGTCTGTACTTATCCCTGCCTTTGTAAAGCAGCCAGAATAATTAAATAACCAGCCCACCATGGACATTCTTCCTTCTCCCCTCTCCTATTGGGCAGAAGATACAAAAACCTGAAAGCAATACCATCTGGATGAAAGACAACTGTTAAAAACTCTTAAAATGAAATTCTTGTGCAATAAGATGGACTCGGCCTCACAATCTACCTTGCCATGATCTTGCAGTTCATTGTTCCTCACAGGGAAACCACAGACTGTGTAGATCAGAAATATCATCTCCTCCTTGCTGTCAGTCAACAGTGTCGCACTTCAAGGATCCATGCTTAGCCCACTGCTTTCCTTACTATTTCTACACCCACAACTGTGTGGCTAGGCACAGCTCAAATACCATTTAAAAATTTGCTGATGATACAACCATTGGTCACAGAATTTCAGATGGTGACAAGGCCAGTAGATCAGTTGATTGAGTAGTGTCACAGCAACAACCTTGCACTCAGCATCAGTAAGACCAAAGAACTGATTGTGGAACTTATGAAGAAGAAGTCGAGGGAACCCACATTAGTCCTTATTCAGGGATCAGTAGTGGAAACAGTGTGCAGTTTCAAATTACTGGGTCTCAACATCTCTGAAAATTTTTCCTGAACCCAACATATTGATGCAATTAAAGTGAAGGCATGGCAAAGGATATAGTTCATCAGGAGTTTTTGGAGACTGGGTATGGTACCAAAGACACTCACAAGTTTCTACAGACATACCATGGAGAGCATACTAACTGGTTGCATCACTGTCTGGTATGAAGGAGATGCTGCACAGGAAATGTAAACGCTGCAGAAAGTTGTAAACTCAGCCAGATTCATCATGGGTACGAGTCTCCCCAGCAGCCAGGACCTGCTCTCTTCTCATTGCTACCATCAAAGAGGAGGTACAGCAACCTAAGGACACACACTCAACATTTCAGAAACAGCTTCTTCTCTTCTGCCATCAGATACTGAATAGACAATGAAGCTATGGGCACTACCTCAGTATTTGTCTTCCCCCTCTTTATATATATAAAATATTTCCATCCAATCTCTGACGGACTGTAGCCTTATACAATCTTCCTCACTATCCACATTACCCACAGACCTACTCTGCTGGGGGGCCTAAGCACTAATTTTAAGTGTTGACTTTACTGCTGCCAGAAAAAGAAGCCATGACAAATATCAGTGTTGATGAACCTGATTCTGTTTTGGGTCTCTGTTGTGGAGTAAGATTGGGAAGGGAGCACGGAGAAGGGAAGCACTGTTGAGCAAAGGGAAAGAAAGAGGGGAGGGAATGGGAAGCATCAGAGAGATATCCACCAACCAGGACATGCTTTCTTCGCATTGATGCCATCAGGAAGCAGATACAGAAGCCTCAGGCCACACACCATCAGGCTCATAATAGTTATCTACCATCAAGCTTTGAATGAAAGGGGATAACTTCATTCAACTTCACTTCATTATTAAAATGTTTCCATAGCCATTGGCTTCACTTTCATTTGCTCCCCATCTCATGTTCTTGATATTTTTTGCTTATATATGTATGTATGTATTTATTTATTCATTCATTCACCCATCCATGTATTTATTTATTTATTTATTTATTTATTTGTTTGTTTGTTTGTTTATTTATTATTTCTTTATTTTTGCATTTGCATAGTTTGTTGTCCTTTGCACACTGGTTGAATGCCCAAGTTAGTGCAGTGATTCTATTATGGTTATTATTCTATTATAGATTTATTGAGTATGCCTGCAAGACAATAAACCTCAAGGTTGTATGTGGTGATATATACGTACTTTGAAAATAAATTTGCTTTGAGCTTTGAACTTTGTACTTTGTCTGGTGTCTCCAGGCTGGGTGCATCTGCACCCACACCACAATTGGCCCTGACAGTCTTTCACTGCCACCTGTCCTACACCTCTTCCATTGTGCTCCACACTCAACATTCCCAATATCCTTTGCTCCCACCAGATTTACTGCATATACCACAAATTGGGAGTAAATAAAAAATCATAAAATATCTTAATAACCAACTACTATAAGCCAGGAATAAATCTATTTCAGCTGGTTGGTTCAGAATTATCTGGGGGGCACAGCATCAGAATGGAGGATATCCATTTAGAATAGAAGTGTGGAGGAATTTATTTGGCCAGAGGAAGTTGAAATACTTTATCTGCCCATTCAGCTCCTCTCTCAGTTGCATTCAGGGCCCCAAACAGGCCTTCTAGGTGAGGTGACTTTTCACCTGCAAATCTATTGGGGTCAGCTCGTTTATCCGGTGCTCCTGATGTGGCCTCCTCTACATTGGTGAGACCCGATGTAGATTGGGGAACTGCTTTGTAGAGCACCTTCACTTCATCTACAAAAAGCAGGATTTTCTGGTGGCCAACCATTTTAATTTCAGTCTCCATTCCCATTCCGACAAGTGGGTCGATGGCATCCTTTACTTCCACAATGTGCATCTTTCAGGTTGGAGGAGGGACACCTCAAATTCCGTCTGAGTAACCTCCAATTTAATGGCGTGAACATCATTTTCTCTATTCTCCAATAATTTCCCCCCTTCCTTACCCTCTTCTTCCATGCCCCAATCTGTCTTCCAGCTTACTTCTTTTCTTCTCTTCTCACCTGCTTGTCACCTTCTCATGCTGCCACTCTCCCTTCCCTTTCTCCCACAGTCCTATCAGATTCCTTCTTCTGCAGCCTCTTATCTTTTCTACTTATCACCTCCTTGCTTCTTACTTCATCGCACCCATCTGGCTTCACCTATCACCTTCTAGCTTGTACTCATTCCCCTTCCTCCACAGTGTTACTCTGGCTTCTTTCTTTCCTGTCTTGATGAAGGGTCTCGGCTTAAAGCATCACTGTTTATTTCTATAGATACTGCCAGACCAGCTGAGTTCCTCCAGCTCTTTGTGTGTGTTCCTCTTGATTTTCAGCTTCTGCAGAATCTCTTGTGTTTTTTATTTCCAAGGCAATTTTGGATCCAATTACCCTACTGCATATCAAAATCAATTTCCCGTACAAAAAGATGAGATGTCATTTCCATGAAGAGAATCTCTTCTTATTTTTTTTTACTTCTCTACCATTCTTAGCTATGTGGTGGGTCAACAGATAGTTTGAATCACCACTAATTAGTTAATGAAGCGTAAATAGAATTTTCACTTGCTTTCTATTGAACAGTGAGGTGGAAAATGCAAAACTGATTCTTACAGGCTAAGTATATTAATCAAATTTATTTGGATTTAAATGATTCACGGGAACAAAATGTTGAAGCTGTAGCACAGCATAACAGAGTTCTAAGAGCTCAATATTTTCTGTTCCTGTATTGAAATAACCATCTGTCACTATAATAGATAGTCTTGCACCATTCTCTATGTATCTGAAATATGCACATCAATGCTGTGTTAGAACTGCCATTCATATAAAGGTTCGTTTGTTGATGAAACTATTTATTTTAGGATTGCCCTTGACAGTCTTAGAAACTTTAATGAGTTTATAAGCCATACATAAGATGACAAAGTAATTGTTTGATACACCAATTCTAAGGAAATGTGTAACAATGGATTGTATTTTGACACAGCAGCTTCACACATCTGGTAGCATTCTGCAGATCATATACCTTCTTGAGAAAACTGCTCGGTTGTAATCCATAAATTAGCATTTTAAATGTATGCTCCAAAGCAACAAAAACTGCAGATATTGGAATGCAGAAAAAAAATCCTCTGGAACTGAACATTGCGAACACATCTGTGGAGAGAAGACAGCAGGATAACAATTCAGGTTCTGAAACTTTCTGCTGACAGGGCTGACTTACTCACATTCAAGGATTTGTCTTATTTGCTTCTCTTGATTCCCTGGTCCAATTCATTACAGGCCATCTTCTACATCATGGAACTCACAGTTCCGTGGGAGGATTCAGTGATTGAAGCATGTGAGTGCAAGACGTTACGTTGTGCAGATCTAGCAGCTAAAGCTCAGTGACGGGGCTGCAAAACCAATGTTTGTCCTGTGAAAGTGGGTGGTAGGGGATTTATAGCCACATCCACCATCAATCTGCTGAAGGAGCTAGGGATCCATGGCCTGCCTCGACTGCAAATCATCAGAGCCACATCAGAGGCAGCAGAAAGAATCTGTCACTGGCTTTGGATCAAGCACAAATACTTCTCCTGGCTTCCAAGACAGCATCAAGAGAGGAAGGTAGGAAGACACAATGAGATATTACAGTGGGGGGGGGGGGAGGGGGGACTTCAGGAATTCATTGTTAAACCCAAAGTTGGCTAATTGATGAAACATTGAGGAAGGAGGGTGCTCACTTGAAAACCTCTGCATGTCAGCCCTGCACCACTCCCAACATTAAGAAAGCCTCAAGTAAGTGCACACAACCCATTGGCACGAGGGATATTAACATCTTATCCTGTGGTTTTTGATTTTGGAAAAAGACTAGAGAGCATAGCCTTACAATACAAGGACATTCCTTTTGGTGAGGTCTTCTCAATCTGAGGTCCTCAGACCCCTTGCTTAATGGTATTAGTCCATGGCATAAAGAAGGTTAGGAACCCTGGATTTAGACAGAATCAAAAAGGAATTTCTTTAGCCAGAGGGTCATGAATCTATGAAAGTCATTATCACAAATGACTGAGGAGGCCAAATTATTGAGTATATTTAAAGCAGATGTGGATAGGTTCTTGATTGATAAGGGTGTCAAAGGTTATGGACAGAAGGTAGGAGAATGGATTCAGAGTCACGATTGAATGGCAGAACAGACTGAATGGGCTGATTGGTCTAGTTCAGCTCCGATGACTTTTAGTCTTATGCAAAGATAAATGCCAAGTTTTATCTTCCTATTATAAATACATATCACCATAGTGATAAAGAAGACCATATACTAGGAACTGAAGCTTATCAGAAATCGTGAATATAGCATTTATGGACAACTGTATACCATACACATTCTGGAGTACCATTAATGTTCATCATGTAAGAGGATCATTTCAAACTGAATTTATGAACATTTTTATTTCCTTTTTAATATTCCACTTCACAAATATTTAGTGGCCTTTCAATTGATCATTCCAGTGCATTGTAACCACTGACTTAATTTAACCTGCGCTTTACTGAACAAATACATTGACATTACTATATCAGTTGTAGTAACATAATTCTTTTGAATTCTGCAGCTGTATTGGAGATTGTCCTTTATACTTTCTTCAGTTTTGCAAACATTGAGATGGAGCAAGCATATTCGCCTGAATATATTTTATGTATGTCTTTTATAGACCTACTCAGCAAACAGAATTCAAGATTCTGAGGGAATGAAGAGCATTTGCATTTATATAGTCTCTTTCATGACCTTGGATTGTCCTGAAGTGCCTAACAGCTAACGAGGTGTTTTTGAAGCAAAGATTCTGTTGCAGCGAGGAGGGGGTAAACAAAGTTATCCTTCATACATAGTCATGAAATAAATGTTGTGGATGGTATTTAGAATCCACATTGACTTAGTCCTAGCTGAGATTAATATCTATAAATACATTTCTTCCTTTGTTAAGCAAAGCCACCCCTATGCCAAGTTTTAAATTGGGGCAGGGCTTGGGTTAACATAGCTTTACTGCAGGGAATGAACAGGGGAGTGGCTTCCACTATGCAACTGATATTCAGATATAAGAAATAGGAACAAGAGCTTTAGGCCACATGCTCCTTGAGGCTTCACTACTGTTCAATAAAAACATAACTGTTTCAAACTTCCCACCTTCCCTTTGAGGTCTGTATTTGATCATCAAAATCCTTTCCTTCTCAGCCTTGAATTAATTCAGTGACTCAGCTGCTACAGTCCTCTACAATAAAGAACACCAAAGATTTACAACTTCAGTGAAGATTGCTCCTCCTTGCCACTCTAAATGGGGAATGCCTTATTCTAAAACAGTCCCTCCTATTCCAGAACTCCCCTTAGAGGGGCAGCATCCACTCTGACGATATTCCAATTAGATCAGCTCCCATTTTTGAGTGTAGTCCTGCCTATTCACCCTTCAGCCCAGTAATCAACAAAATTAAGTTTCTCTGAGCTGTGTCCTATGCATACATTTAAATAATTCAAAGATCGTAGCTTGTGCTTGAGACATGGTATCACGACTCTCTTAAAAGCATGAAACAAGATTTTATGAGCTCAGGGCATTGTCTCTGTAATGTTAAATAGAGTCATTAAGTCCTTGAACTTTCTGTTTAATCTTGTCAAGTTAATTGTGACTGGAATGGGTGTTCTGCGTTCTGTAATTATTTAAAGCGTATTTCTGATATTAGTGCTCATCACAGGGTTCTTGTGTTTTGAGAAAGATTCATCTCACAGTGTAGCTCAGTCAAGCCACCGAAGTTCAATTGGAGTTCTGGTGAATAACCTTTTGTTTCTCTCTCAACATGGGAGCCTGTGCACACCATGGCACAAGAATTCTTTATTTTTTGTTCTCCATCTCCATGGATATAAAACAAATCTTGTCCTCATCAATGGAGCAGCTTCAAATAGCTCAGCATTTATTATCACCAGCAAACTCTCCTGGTCTCCTTACATTGATATGATGATCAAGAACTTTTGTCAACATACTTATTGTCTCAGGTTCTAAAAGCACTTGGCTTATACATGAGGAACTGCTGACTTCTACAGATGCACTGTGGAAAGTATCCTGGCTGGGTACAACTAGCCTGGTCTGGCAACTGCTCTGCTCTGAAGGGCAGAACTTGCAGAGAGTGAACACTGCCCAGTCCGCCACAGGCTCGTCACTTCCTTCCACCCCATCTGATGTCACTTGCATTGCCTCAGGAGGCCAGTGGTATCATCAAGCCCTGGCCATTCCTGCCCTGGCCATTCCATTCTTACACTTCTACCTTCTACAAGAAAATTCAGAAGCTTGAAATCCCAGATATACAAAGCTAAGAGCGACAGCTTCCTTACTGCTATCAGACTTCTGATCCAATCTCATCTCTCACATCCCTTTCCCAGTGCTATTGCCACATTTTGTTAATTAATTCTCTTATGTTATTGTCACTCCACCTTGCACTACCTCTGTTTGCACTCTCATACCTTGCACCATTCCTTTGTTTCGCTCTTGTCTCTGTCTGTGTTGTTGGGTTTATTATCACAGTCCATGCTGTTTACTCTTTGAATTTCATACAAGCAAGGAAATTTCATTTCTCCCTGGTGTACGTGACAATAAATTAATCTGAATCTGAATCTGGTGGGTTGAGGGGTCTGCTCTGCCTGTACCACTCCATGTGCTGGGTAGACCAAGCTGCTTTAATGGACTAACAATATGCACAAAATGCTGGTGGAACACAGCAGGTCAGGCAGCACCCGAAGGAAGAAGCACTGTCAACATTTCGGGCCGAGACCCTTTGTCAAACTGACCTATAGATGCTGCCTAACCCTAGCGATCCACCAGCATTTTGTGGGTGTTGCTTGAATTTCCAGCATCTGCAGATTTCCTCGTGTTTGCTTTAATGGCGTAACCATTTTTATTCAGGTGCTGTTGAATGCACAGAAGCCAATTGTTAATGAAATTGCACCGACTTTCTGGCCTTATGTTTCAAACTATTTGCATGAACACAACTGCAAAATCTTCCATAAGTCAGCGTAATAACTGGCAACAGATGGTGATAAAAATCCAACTGGTTCATGAATGTTTCACATAGAGAGGCATTAGTCGTCCCTACCCAGCCAAGCCTATATATATCTCAAGACAAGCAACACTACGAAATAGCTCAACAAGCCACTAGTGATGCATGACTTAGTGACAGCTATGGAGGCCAAGTCATTGTGTATATTTAAAGAAAAGGTTGATAGGCTCTTGATCAGTAAGTGTGTCAAAGATTACGGGGAAAAAGCAGGAGAACTGGGTTGAGAAGGGTAATAAATCAGCAATGATTGAATGGTTAGGCATTCTCAATTGGCCAAATGGCCTAATTCTGCTCCTGTGCCTTACGGAAAGATAATTTTTAAGTTTTACATTTCCATTATAAACACCTTCCATCATATCGATCAAGAAGGCCGCCTACTAAGAATGAAAGATTATTATATGCCTTAAATATAGCATTTATAGACAACTACATGTTCAACACATTTTAGTGTAATGACAGCTTTCCAAGAAAGAATCATTCAAAAAAAAAGGTAGATAGATAAATTTGGTATATTATGCATAGTAATTAATGGGTAGACTTCAAAGATTTGAAAATAATTTTGCTAACCCAACCAGGTGTGGGTATTAGTGGACCTGCTAAGGCTGCAGTGTTAATAATAAGAATGGTGTTGCGTAGCCCTTATAAATTCAACAATCTACAGTGATTGTCAGCTGGGAGACAAAAATTGAGGAAAGCTGTACATCCAGGCACACATGTAATATCTTATGCAAACACCTAGAAGAGTGTCACTGTCATGAAGTTACAAATTCATGCAATACTTTAGGTGATAAACATTATTTTAATGCTATCACACACAGTCCCCCACCTTTCCTTGACTGGAACTAGCAGCTGGAAAATACTTTCTGAGCCCCCATTTCCTATTTTGTTTTATACTCCTGGCTTCATTTTTGGTCTGGTTAATCCCTGGAATGTTGGAGATAGCAGAGGAGGAACAGGCAATTTAGTTATGCAATTAAACAAAGAAACTGGGCCCATTTTCCTTGGAGTGACAAAGGTTGCAAGGTCCTGAAGTGTATAAATGAAATACACAGGGGGAAACTGTCAATGGCTGGAAGGTGTAAGTAGGCTCAAGAACCAGGTGTAGAGAAGAAAAGCTCAAAGTTCAAAGTATAGTAAGTATATTATATGCAACCTTGAGATTCATCTCCTTACAGGCAGCCACAGAATTAAGAAACCCAATAGAACCCATTAAAATAGACCAGCAAACACCTTGAAATGTACCAAAAAAAAACAAATTGTGCACACAATAAATAATATTCAGAACTAAAGTTAATGAAAGTGAGTTCACAGCCATGAAGTTAATCACAGCCTCGACAATAGACAATAGACAATAGGTGCAGAAGTAGACCATTCGGCCCCTCGAGTCTGCACTGCCATTCTGAGATCATGGCTGATCATTCACTATCAATACCCAGTCCCTGCCTTGTCCCCATATCCCTTGATTCCCCTATCCATCAGATATCTATCCAGCTCCTTCTTGAAAGCATCCAGAGAATTGGCCTCCACCGTCTTCCGAGGCAGTGCATTCCACACCTCCACAACTCTCTGGGAGAAGAAGCTCTTCCTCAACTCTGTTTTAAATAACTGACCTCTTATTCTCAATCCATGCCCTCTGGTACTGGACTCTCCCAACATCTGGAACATATTTCCTGCCTCAATCCTATCAAATCCTTTAATTATCTTAAACGTTTCAATCAGATCCCCTCTCAATCTCCTCAATTCCAGTGTGTACAAGCCCAATCTCTCCAATCTCTCTGCGTAAGACAGCCCTGCCATCCCAGGAATCAACCTAGTGAATCTACGCTGCACTTCCTCAATTGCCAGAATGTCCTTCCTTAAACCTGGAGACCAAAACTGTACACAATATTCCAGGTGTGGTCTCACCAGGGCCCTGTACAAATGCAAAAGAACATCCTTGCTCTTGTATTCAATTCCCCTTGTAACAAAGGCCAACATTCCATTTGCCCTCTTCACTGCCTGTTGCACTTGTTCATTCACCTTCATTGACTGGTGAACTAGGACTCCTAGGTCTCTTTGCATTTCTCCCTTACCTAACTCGACACCGTTCAGACAATACTCTGCCCTCTTGTTCCAGCTTCCAAAGTGGATAACTTCACATTTATTCACATTGAATGACATCTGCCAAGTAACTGCCCACTCACTCAGCCTATCCAAGTCTCCCTGTATTCTCCTAACGTCCTCTTCGCATGTCACACTGCCACCCAGTTTAGTATCGTCAGCAAACTTGCTGATATAGTTTTCAATGCCCTCATCTAAATCATTGACATAAATCGTAAAGAGCTGTGGTCCCAATACAGAGCCCTGTGGTACCCCACTAGTCACCTCCAGCCAGTCTGAGAAACACCCATTCACTGCTACCCTTTGCTTTCTATCTGCCAACCAGTTTTCTATCCATGTTGAAACCCTGCCCCCAATGCCATGAGCTCTGATTTTACTCACCAATCTCCTATGTGGCACCTTATCGAATGCCTTCTGAAAATCTAGGTACACAACATCTACTGGCTTACCCTCGTCTAACATCCTTGTTACACCCTCAAAAAACTCCAACAGATTAGTCAAGCATGATTTGCCCTTGGTAAATCCATGCTGGCTCGGCCTAATCCTATTTCTGCCATCTAGATGTGCCACTATTTCGTCCTTAATAATGGACTCAAGCATCTTCCCCACGACTGACGTTAGGCTAACAGGGCGATAGTTCTCCGTTTTCTCCTTCAAGCCTCGAGCTTGTTATTTGCATGCCACATCCTCAGTTCAGTGCAGAGATGAGTAAACATTGCTGAACAGTGAGTTCAACATCAGCCCGTCCTTTACCTCCGGCCTCGACACCCTCGCCTTTTCAATCTGGCCTGGCACCTAAATTGACAGGCTGGGAAGCAGAAAAGTGATGGGTAAAAGAACCAAATGTGGTGCACCTGCTTCAGAGTTTTAAAGAATGAAGCAAAATAAGTTCATGAGGGGGTAGCTGCTGAGATGTTTCCACTAGTGGCAAAACTCAAAGGAGGGGGCATAGCTATAAAATTGGGCAGCAGTCATTTAAAACTATATGTAGGAACTTTGCACAGAGGGTGGTGAATCTCTGAAATTTTTGACCTCAGAGTGTTGTGGAGACTGGTTACTGGGGATACATAATGAGGATGGAAATACATTTTTGAGAAATCATTGAATTGGGGGTTTTGGGGAATTGGCAGAGAGAAGATGAGGCCTGTGGCAGAGCAACCATGATCATACGGTGTAGTGGGGTAGGTATGAGGGGCTGAATAACCTACTCCTACTCTAATTTTCTTATGTTCTTATGAAAAAAATGCACTGCAGAGGAGTTTTGGAGTTAAATTCAGTTGCCAAACATGGGCTGGATGAATTTCAAGTAAAGAATTACTAGAGCAATGGAGAGGGGGCAAGAGAGGAACTGAGGGGTTGCTATCCTGCTCCTTGCTAGAGCCGGTGTGAACAAAATGGGATAAGTACCTTCATTTTGCACTGTAATCACTTTGGGAATTAATCCATGGCAGTCGCTGATCACAAAAGATGTGCTGAGATAATTATTTTAGGTCAAATTCAATTACGCGATATACGAAAAAAATTACAATCCACAGAGGAATTTTTAGAGCAATCTGTTTTAGTTATGGTATTTGTGGGTTTATATTAGCCAAGCCACCAGGGAGAACCCTCCTGCTATATATTTTTATTCATTCAAGGCATGTGGACTTTGCAGGCTGAGCCAACATTTAATCCATCCCTAGTTGCCCTTGAGAAAGTGGTGGTTTTCTGCCTCCTTGAACCACTGCAGCTCCTGAGCTGTGGAGATACCCACAGACTGAGAGAAGACTAATGGCAACTTTGAATTATCCCTCATGTGATGGTTTGTAGAATCTGGCCGGAGTCAATAAGAAAAAATTATAGGAAAGATTAGCATTGGAAAAGGATTGCTCTGTGACTTGCCATAATCTCAGTGGGCCAAATGGCCTCTTTCTTTGTCAAAATGAAATATGAAACCTGGATCCTTTTAACAAATTACATAACTGAATAGCAAACTTTGGCAATCCAGCTGTCCCTCAGCATCTTACTATAACAATACTATCAATCTCACATTCAAATTGGATTTAAACCCTCAACAAGATGATCCTGAAGTGAGAATACTGCCATCTGTGTCACAGCTAAGGCCAAAACTAGAACAGTAGTTCCTGCTCAGTCAAAAAACTAGAATTATGTGATTTTATTAATATAGCAAGTATATTCCATTTCCCTAATGCATTCATGCTGTTAAGGCTGATGTTATGTCACTTACTGTATAGAGACAGAAAAATGAGGAATGAATCTGCCAAAAGGCTGCTATTCATTTTCTCCAAATGTGCACCATGTTTCCAGAAATCTGTGATCTAACGTTCTGCTGAAGTCCACACTGCAACTAATCTGCTAAAGAGAGTTTACTGGCAGATTGTTCCTCATGATCAAGGCTGTTCTCCTGGGCTTAGACATAGATTGAAGTTTCCGCTGTCGGGCACAGTGAAATAACTCTCTGACCCTGGTGTAGATTAGATTCAATTCCAGACTATAATCTGTCCTGACATCCCAGAGCTGTGCTTTGAGTTCACTAGAGTCATAGAGTCTTACAGCATGGATACAGGTCCTTTGGCCCAATCTGTCCATGCTAGTCACAGTACCCACCCAGCTTTGGAGCGGGTGACCCTAAGCTGGAAAGGATTTTGTCTTAGGTAACTATCAAACTGTGACAGAGTTTCAAATAGAAGTGGTGTCACGATAATGAAGGATAAAAACACACTGAAATTCTTAACCAAGTGAACGTGAATGTGCTACATTGATAAGCCCTCCTCTGGTACAAAGCTGAGGGGCCAGGTGCAAAGCGAATCCCGACCTTCAGATCAGAATATTAGTGCAGCATCTAGTGGAAGACGCACTGCTAGATTCCCTTCATTAATCTGGCTGTAGAGTGTTTCCTTCCTTACAGCAGTATATTGAATAAGTGCATCTTTAACAACGTTAGTGTACTATGTGCTATAACTTTTGATACATTGCTGTAACAAACAATGCCATGAGTTGAGAGACAATTCTTTGATAGCAGATGTTATGTTGAAAATTGTTAATTGCCTTTGCAAACTGCAACATTAAAGTGCTTGTAGAAACAGCAGATGAAATAATGTCAATAATTTCAATGTGAGTTCATTGTCTGTAAAGCAATTTCAGATGTGTTTAGTGCAAATGGCACTAAAGGAAAGTCATCCTTATTTTATTTTGGCAAAGGTGACAACCTGAAGGGAAACCAACCCTGCACTGAATTATGTTAGAATCTCTAAAATTATTATTGCTCACAAGCCTTTCATTTCTGAAATTCTCATTCCAGCTCCTTCTGCATTTCACATTCATCCTGAAGCTGCTGATATCAGTACTTGAGCTGCTGCAGTTAGCAGATTACAGGTATATCTGACCTATTTAGTTTTGCCCTTAGGTATTGATGAACCTTTTTGTTGATCAGTAAATAAATTACACCCACAAGGTCAGACACATTGTGAGGGGAAGAGAGACAGACACAAGAAGTGTGTTGGGGAATTAGCTATTGCCCTTTCAACCTTCTCAACTTGCGCAAGTTAACCTTTAGGGAATCCTGCATGAGGAGTCAGAAGTCCCTATGCATCTCTAATTTCTGCATTTGCTCCCCATTTAGGAAAATAGTCTATGCCTTCATTCCATCTGCCAATGGAATTACTCTTTAGTCTGTGTTTAATCCCATCATTCCTGATTCCTCACTGGGCACCATTCTTTGAAAAGCCCTGTCTGTTGCCCACTCTTCCTGCTTGAGACTATCTTCGTAGTAGGTCTTGCTTTTTGTTCAAACAATAAAAAAGAATTTTCATTTGCATATCACCGTTCTGAGCATTAGGATATTACATAAACTGGTACAACTTAGGAAAGATGATGCAACAAGCAATAAGCAGGGGGAAGTCAACCTGTCAGACAACATCTGTGGAGGGAAATGGATAGTCACTGTTTTGAGTCAAGACTGTTCATCTGGATCCGAAATGTCAACTGTCCATTTCTCCCCACAGACGCTGTCTGACCCATTGAGATCCTCCAATTTCCAGCATCTGCAGTCTGCCATGACTCTATTTCCATTTATGATCCCTGTCATAAAAAAACAGCTTGGCACCAAAGTCACATGGAGCTCCCTTTGACAGTAATGCAATAAAAAGCAGATGATTGGTTTAAGTGGCATTGAATGAGGACTAAATTTTGATCAAGGCAAGAGGTATACAGTAGCTATACTGTTGCCCTTAAGAACTGTGCCAGAAAATCTTCTATGTGCATCAAAGGAACAAGTGGTTCCCAGAATAATATTGCACCAAAAAGTATGCATCTCCAACAACACTGTTCTTGATCAATGCTGAACAATAATATCATCATCACCAGTATTATGTGCCATGTCATATGACATGAGCAATCATGGCCTATGATCATGGTTGTTCTTAGCAAATTTTTCTACAGGAATAGTTTGCCATTGCCTTCTTCTGAGCATTGTCTTTACAAGATGAGTGATCCCAGCCATTACCAATACTCTCCAGTGATTGTCTGCCTGGTGTCAGTGGTCGCATAACCAGGACTTGTGATATGCACCAGCTGCTCATACAACCATCTACCAACTGCTTCCACAGCTTCACATGACCTGATCGGGGGGCCTAAGCAAGTGCTACACCTTGCCCAAGGGTGATCTGCAGGCAAGTGGAGGGAAGGAGTCCCTTATACCTCCTTTGGTAGAGACATATCTCAAACCTGCCACCCCACTGTAATATCAGCCTTCAGAAAACAGAGCAGAAGCAAGTTTTCCTTGATCCAAGGGGCTGCTAAGAAAAGGAAGAAGATTTGGAAAAGTTTGCCATTTGTAATGCCACAAGAATCAAGTTCAGAACACGCAAAACCCCAGTGTAGATAAAGGGACAATGTTTCCTTTCTCAAGGGCCAGTCTCAAAATAAGCATTCAGGGCAGAAATGAGAAAAAGGTTGTTCACCCAGAGGGTGGTGGAACTTTGAAATTCTCTCTCCAAGAAAGATAGATATGGTCGGTTGCTTAGTATATTCACTCAGAGGCATCAGATGGGTATGGGGGAAGAGCAGTGAAATGATCATGGATGAATGATGAAGAGGGAAAAAGATTGAATAGGACAATCCCAGTTAACTTTTTCATTTCTATATTCCAGATATCAATGAATTCTAGATATTAAAGAAATTATGGTGATATGGGGTAAATGGAGTAAAGTTGCATATTGATAAAAGGTCAGCCATGATCTCATTGTTGAGAGGCTGAATAATACCATAAGGGATAGGAGCAGATTTAGGACAGTTGGCCCATCGACTCACCTCCCCCTTCCATTAAGGCTGATTGATTATCCCTCTCACCCCCATTCTCCTATTTGATCCCTGTAACTTTTGATATCCTGATTAATCAAGAACCTATCAATCCCCACTTTACATATACACAAGGATCTTGCCTCCACAGCTGACTGTGGCAGTGAAATCCACAGATTCATGACTGTCTGGCTAAAGAGATTCCTCCTCACTATTCTCTGCTTTCAATTGTGCCTTCTCATCCTCAATTCTCCCATGAAAGGGGCAGAGCAAAGTGATGATGGGGCTAAAAGGCAACCCCTTTGCTTACGTCTTCAAAAACAACTCTATTTCTCTCTTTGATATCTCTTCTTTTCCTTTTCAAGGTGCTTTTGAAGACCCTAACTGGAGTTACATCCTGACTTTGGTTCTTTGCATTAATGGGACCTGCTCTCAGGGCCTCATGACAGTCGCTTTTTGACACCCCAAGGACGTGGCCTGGAAGACTAGTGTGCCTCAGAGTACTGGATTTTTGTAGTCCTGGAGACAAGCAGATTCAAGGCCAGTGCACCTGATTGAGGCGTCAAGGCAGAACATGGAACATCGGGAGCTGCGGGTTAGCTGCCATGGGCTGTGTGTCCAGAGACCTGAGCCTTGGGGCCAACTCTGGGCACAGAGCTCAGAAAAAGTGACACAGCAGACTTTTAACGTCACAAATCAGTAAGCTGTTAGTTATGTCTCCTCTCTCGCTGTGAAAAGGGGACAGCTTTTTTTCCCTGTGGTATGTTGAGTTATCGGGTGAGTGAGCAGTTTTTGTGGCACTCCAAGTCTGTGACTTTATCGATGCTTTGCTGCTCGCTTGAGTGGAGGGCGCCGATGCTTTTTTGCTTGTTAGGAAGGAGGGGATTGGTCGCTGCCTTCCTGCTGCTTATGTGTGGGAGGGGGAATTGAGGGAGGCTTTAGGATTCTAACGTTCAACTGTCATTCATTCTTTGGGGCACTCCTCTATTTTCATGGATGTTTGCAAAGAAAAATAATTTCAGAATGTGTATTTTATACATTTCTCTGACATTAAATGTACTGATTGAAACTTATTGAAAGGAAACATCCTCCCATGTCCACTCTATCTAGGCCTTTCAATATTTGGCTGGTTTCAACGAGATCATTCCTCATTCTTCTGAACTCTAGTGAGTACAGACCCAAAGACTACTTCTGCATTCACCTCTTAAGTACGGCACATCCTATCCACACCAACAATTAGTTAATGAAATAGCATCTCCCTTTACTTCACTTTTTTTCTATAATGCTACCAGTAAACTCAACAGTCCAAGTTAACCAAGGTGAATTCAGGTGGCAATAAGAATTGAAAAAAAAAATTTCAAAACTCTAACATTGATACAGTCAAGGGCATAACAACTCAGATTTTCCATATTATTTATTAGTCATTGTTAATTTTTTTGTATTTTTAGTTTGTTTTCTTTTGCCTGTTATTTGCTTGTTCATCTTTGTGTGTAAATTTTCATTGACTCTCTTCAGTTTCTTTGTACCTACTGTGAATATCTGCAAGTAAATGAATCTCTGAGTAATATATGGTGACATACATGTACTTTCATAACAAATTTACTTTGAACTTTGACTTAAATTCCGTTTTGCAGCACACAAGAAGTTCAAAAGCACTGTGTATACCTGAGCAGTCAATTCAGAACTGCAGATCAATATTCATTCAGTGCATAGAATAGTGCAAATTGATTTGACTTGATGCACTATGGTATGAAATGTCAATAGTATTGTTAACCTTTGCTGGATGACATTGCAATCAATTCCATGTTTCTGTTTGCAACGCTGGGGCTCATTATATAATGACCATCAACGGCATTAAATTTTGATGGAGCCACTCAAAGCAGCAGGTATGAATGCAAGTCCACTGATATGAAGAACGTAAAATCAGTGAAGAATTTCTGCTGTTATTGACAGCCAGACCAGCTTATTTCCATGAGCAGGATGCTCACCTAGAATCAAAAAGCAGTGGGTCTTTAATCCTCAGTGACCTGGGCTACACATGCAGTACAATTGGAGTTATACGTTGCACTGCACTCTGAATGCAGTGGCAGTGCTAGTGAGGCTACTGCCTCACAACTCAAGTGATCTCCATTCCACTGAGTGTGAGTGCTGTTGGTTGGGTGTTTGCACTATGTCTGCGTGAGATTTCCCCAGGTGGTCTCATTTCATAGAGCAGAGAACATAAAGTACTACAGCACAGTGTAAATTGACTATTTCAGTAATATTTGAGTAATCTTGTAAATACAGTATATTGTTGATTAAGCATTCTTTGATTTTTTTTATATATAATTCATTATGGTTGTAAGTAAAAATACATGAATTGCATACAGGGCACCTCATGACACTACCAGGCGATATGTTGGCACCTCACTTAAAGTAAACACGAACTGCCACTTGCATTTTGGACTCCTTTGTTTTACTTTGAATTACTTTAAGTTTTGAAGCTACAAACATAATACACAGTACAGGCCCTTCAGTCCACGATGTTATGCCAACTTTTTAATCTGCTAAGATCAATTTTACCCTTCTTTCCTACATACCCCTCCATTTTTCTATCATCCAGGAGCTTATTCAAGAGTTACTTAATTACTCCAAATGTACCTACCTCTACCACTAAACTTGGCAGGGCATTCCACCACTGTCTGTGAAAAGAGCTCACCTCTGACATCATCCCTTTATTTTCTTCCAATCACCTTAACACTTTGCCCCTTAGTATTAGCCATTTCCTCCCAAAACCCCTTAAAATAGGTATTGATAGGTTGATTTGCCATTGTAAATTGCCCATAGAGTGTAGGTGGTTGCTAGAATCTAAAGTTGGAAGTTGAACGTTAATTTGCTGCTCATCAAAAGCCAAGTTCATTGTCACATGCATGAATATATATATATGCACAGGTACAAACTATACCCTGCAGCAACATCACAAGGACATAGCATCAGATGTGTAAAAATCACAAGAAAAATATGAAGTATACATAAATATATAAAATTTTTACAAGAAAGACCACAGTTAGATAGATAGAAATCTGCTGCTGTGCAAAGTGGACAAAGTGGTGACAGTGTTGACATTCTGAGGCAGTGATTAAGGCTGTGTAGGTTAATTAAAGAACTGAATAGCTGACGGGAAGTAACTGATCCTCGTGTTGTGGCCATGGGCTTCTATACTCCCTATCTGATTGTAGCTATAAGAGGATGGCCTAGATGGTAGATGTTGTGATCTTGAGGCAATGCCTCCTGTAGATACTACAAGTGGTGTGGAGGGATGTGCCAGCAATGTATTGAGTTGATTCCACTACTCTCTGCAGCTTCTTAGGTTCCTGTTCATGTGAGCTGCCATACCAGACCATGATACAATCTGGAGGTGGTTTGTCAGGTCAATGGGTGAATATATTACAGCAAAGTAATGAGTACTGTTGGGGGATGGGGAACAGCCTGCCTGGGGGAAGCGACAGTGGACTTGCCTCTGGCACAGAGTCTGGCCCTGTGGTTCAGAAGGGTAGGAAAAGGAAGAGGAAGGCAGTAGTGTTAGGGGACTCTATAGTTAGGGGGACAGACAGGTGATTCTGTGGAGACAGGAAAGAAACTCGGATGGTAGTTTGCCTCCCAGGTGTTGGGATCTGGGATGTTTCAGACCACGACCACAATATCCTGCAGTGGGAGGGAGAACAGCCAGACGCCGTGGTATATATTGGTACCAATGACATAGGTAGGAAAAGGAAAGAGGTCCTGATAACAGACTACAGGGAGTTAGGAAGGAAGTTGAGAAGCAGGACTGCAAAGGTAGTAATCTTGGGATTACTGCCTGTGTTATACGACAGTGAGAGAAGGAATAGAATGAGGTGGAGGATAAATGTGTGGCTGAGGGATTGGAGCAGGGGGCAGGGATTCAGATTCCTGGATTATTGGGACCTCTTCTGGGGCAGGTGTGACCTGTACAAAAAGGACTGGTTGCACTTGAATCCCAGTGATCAAAGGTTTGAGATGTGTCTATTTTAACGCAAGGACTATTGTGAACAAAGTGGATGAGCTTCTTGCATGGATCAGTACTTGGAGCTATGATGTGGTGGCCATTACGGAGACTTGTACGGCTCAGGGACAGGAATGGTTCCTTCAAGTGCTGGGTTTTCAATGTTTCAGAAAGGACAGGGAGGGAGGTAAAAGAGGTAGGGGCATAGCACTTTTGACCAGAAATAATGTCAGGGCAGCAGAAAAAGTGGACACCATGGAGGGATTGTCTACCGAGTCTCTGTGGGTGGAGGCTCAGAACAGGAAGGGGTCAATAACTTTACTGAGTGTTTTTTATAGGCCACCCAATAGTAACAGGGACATCAAGGAGTAGATAGGGAAACAGATCCTGGAAAGGTGTAATAATAACAGAGTTGTCATGATGGGAGATTTTATTTTCCTAAATATTGATTGGCATCTCCCTAGAGCAAGGTGTTTTGATGGGGTGGAGTTTCTTAGGTGTGTTCAGGAAGGTTTCTTGACACAATATGTAGATAAATCTACAAGAGGAGAGGTTGTACTTGATTTGGTATTGGGAAATTAACCTGGTCAGGTGTCAGATCTCTCAGTGGGAGAGCATTTTGGAGATAGTGATCATAATTCTATCTCCTTTACAATAGCATTAGAGAGAGATAGGAACAGACAAAAAAGCATTTAATTGGAGTAAGAGGAATTATGAGGCTATCAGGCAGGAAATTGGAAGCTTAAATTGGAAACAGATGTTCTCCGGGAAAAGTACAGAAGAAATGTGGCAAAGGTTCAGGGGATGTTTGTGTGGAGTTCTGCAGAGGTACGTTCCAATGAGACAAGGAAGTTATGGTAGGGTACAGGAACAGTGGTATACAAAGGCTGTAATAAATCTAGTCAAGATGAAAAGAAAAGCTTTCAGAAGGTTCAGAGAGCTAGGTAATTTTAGAGATCTAGAAGATGATAAGGCTAATAGGAAGGAGCTTAAGAAGAAAATTAGGAGAGCCAGAAGGGGCCATGAGAAGGCATTGGCAGGCAGGATTAAGGAAAACCCCAAGGCATTCTACAAGAATGTGAAGAGCAAGAGGATAAAATGTGAAAGAATAGGACCTATCAAGTGTGACAGTGGGAAAGTGTGTATGAAACTGGAGGAAATAGCAGAGGTATTTAATGAATACTTTACTTCAGTATTCATTTTAGAAAATGATCTTGGTGATTGTAGTGTTGACTTCCAGCAGACTGAAAAGATTGAGCATATAGATATTAAGAAAGAGGACGTGCTGGAGCTCTTGAGAAGCATCAAGTTGGGTAAGTCACCGGGACCGGATGAGATGTACCCCAGGCTACTGTGGGAGGTAGGGGAGGAGATTGCTGAGCCTCTGGCCATGATCTTTGCATCATCAAAGGGAGAGTTTCTGGAGGACTGGAGGGTTGTGGATGTTGTTGCTGTATTCAAGAAAGGGAGAAGAGATGCCCCAGGAAATTATAGACCGGAGAGTCTTAAATCAGTGTTTGGTAAGTTGATGGAGAAGATCCTGAGAGGTAGGATTTATGAACATTTGGAGAGGTATAAAATGATTAGCAATAATCAGCATGGCTTTGTCAAGGGCAGGTTGTGCCTTACGAGCCTGATTGAATTTTTTGAGGATGTGACTAAACACATTGATGAAGGAAGGGCAGTAGATGTAGTGTATATGGATTTCAGCAAAGCATTTGATAAGGTACCCCATGCATGTCTTAGGGAGAAAGTAAGGAGGCATGGGATCCAAGGCGATATTGCTTTGTGGATCCAGAACTGGCTTGCCCACAGAAGGCAAAGTGTGGTTGTAGATGGGTCATATTCTGCATGGAGGTTGGTCACCAGTGGAGTGCCTCAGGGATCTGTTCTGGGACTCTTACTCTTCGTGATTTTTATAAATGACCTGGATGAGGAAGTGGAGGGATGGGTTCGTAAGTTTGCTGATGACACAAAGATTGGAGGTGTTGTGGATAGTGTGGAGGGCTGTCAGAGGTTACAGAGGGACATTGATAGGATGCAAAACTGGGCTGAGAACTGGCAGATGGATTTCAACCCAGATAAGTGTGAAGTGGTTCATTTTGGTAGATCAACTATGATGGCAGAATATTGTATTAAGGGTAAGATGCTGCAGTGTTGAGGATCAGAGGGACCTTGGGGTCTGAGTCTATAGGATGCTCAAAGCAGCTGAATTTAGGAGTCAAGAGGTAATGTTGCAGCTATATAGGACCCTGGTCAGACCTTCCTTGGAGTATTGTGCTCAGTTCTGCTCACTTCTCTATGGGAAAGATGTGGAAGACATAGAAAGGGAGCAGAGGAGATTTACAGGGATGTTGCCTGGACTGGGGAGCATACCTTATGAGAATACATTGAGTGAGCTCAGCCTTTTCTCCTTGGAGTGATGAAGGATGAGAGGTGACCTGATAGAGGTGTATTAGATGATGAGAGGCATCGATCATGTGGATAGTCAGAGGCTTTTTCCCAGGGCTGGGATGGCTGCCACAAGAGGACATAGGTTTAAGGTGCTGGGGTGTAGGTACAGAGGAGATGTCAGGGGTATGTTTTTTATTCAGAGAGTGGTGAATGCATGGAATGGGCTGCCGGCACTGTGGTGGAGGCAGATGTGATAGAGTCTTTTAAGAGACTTTTGGATAGGTACATAGAGCTTAGAAAAATAGAGGGCTATAGGTAAGCCTAGTAATTTCTAAGGTAGGGACATGTTTGGCACAACTTTGTGGGCCAAAGCACCAGTATTGTGCTGCAGGTTTTCTATGTTTCTATGTTTCTAAAGATTAATGGGGAGCTGAAATGCCCTGTGAGTCAGTATAGACTAATGGGTCAAAAACTCTCAAGTAAATATGGAAATATGGAATTTTTATAAGTGAAGTATAATCTATACTGTGTTGTTGATAGGATACTGCACTGTCCTATACTTTGTCCTTGAATTATGTGATAATAGTTTACAAAATAATGCACCGACCTATTTAAGATTATTTAACTAGAAGCTCACACAGTGAGTTCTTATTTCAACTGCTAATTTCATCACTCTCCCTATTTTTTATTATTTCTGCAGGTGAAACATTTCAAAATCAAAGATAAAGTTGAGTTTACTGTGATATCCTTAATTACATGTTCAGCGAGTACAAGTATGATAAAAAGCTTACTTCCAGCAGCTCATTGGCATATAACACCAGATAGGTAACGTTCACAGAAAGAAAAACATAAACATACATATATAATATTTACAAGAAAGTATGCAACTAGAACAAGAATAAAAGAAAAACAGGTTTGCTGAAGTGCAAAGTGATGAAAGTGTTCATATTTTGAGCCATTTCTCAGATAATTGAAATATGTTTTTTTTTCTCCTTTGGACTTCATTCTCTGGAAAAGAACAGAATGAATGGAGATCTTATAGGATAAATACATGCAGACCCTTTCCCCCTGATGCTGGGCAAGACTAAAATTGGAGATCATATGTTTAGGGTGACAGATAAAATATTTAAAAGGAAGCTGAGGAGGAACTGCTCTCAGAAGTTGGTGCCATTGTGAAACAAGCTGCCAGTGGAGACGGTGGATGTCGGTTCAATATTATGGACATACAATCAATCTATGTATAAAAGCTAGTTTATGTATTGATATTTATTGCGTTTTTTTATTTTTGAGTCCTTTTTTGTGTTTTATTGTGCTACATTGGATATGCAGTAACAATTATTTTGTTCTCCTTTACACTTGTATACGAGAAATGACATTAACCTTGAATCTTAAATCAATTGTAACTTTTAAGAGAAGTTTGGCAGATGGATGGGAGGAGTAAGAGCTGGGTGCGGTTAAATGGGACTCGCAGATAAACAGGTTCAGCATGGACTGGATGGTTTGAAGCCTTAGAGTGTTTTAGGACTCTAAGGCTTCTAGGCAAACGTTCCTTATCTTCAGAAAGTCTTGTCAGCTCACCCACTATAATAAGGCCGTGAACAATACTGCTTAACTACACTTGCATCGGGTTATGTTTGTGACCGGGCTGAGCATCTCAGAACTTGCAAGTTAGAAATTGCTTTAATATATTTTAACAGCATTAAAACAATGTAGTGGGTCACCTTAACATTGTTTCTGAACGTCCTCTAAATATAACAATCTTTTATACTGAGGTTTGTAGACAGATGCTGACAGCTTTCCCTGTGTAATGCCACACTGTTCCAGCTTTAGCACCGCACTAAATCTTGCAGTTGTCAGCAATCTGTCTCACAGCTGCACAGTGAGCTATGTTCTTGCCTTACTCTAAATTTAAAGGCACACACCCTTTTGACAGCAGGAGGGTTGACCTGGACAGTGTGGAATTTGTAAATTTCCCCTGTCACTGGATGGGTTTCCTCTGAGTGCCCCGGTTTCCCACTAAATACAGAAAATTAATTTTTTCTTTGAGTGACTCATTCTTCCACTGCCCATCTGGTGTGGTGGAGTGAAGAAATCAGGGTGGAGTTGATGAGCATGAGAGCGTGTGTTGCAGGGAAATGAGTGGGGGAATGTCATTGGTATGGGAGCAGCCTAGAACTTGATGGGCTGAAAGGCCTCCTAGAAACTATGAAGGATCTATGTGTTTACAATGCCATCTTGTGTGGTATCTCAGTTGTCCCTCTGAGAGTAGAAGTGGATTGTTATACAGAGGTGAGAAATTGGGAAACAGGCTGATGCTGGTTGGAGTTATCCAGTGGCCAGAGAGCTGACAGTCAGTCTCTAACTCCAGTGAGATCAGCGTGACTCTGTAGGGAAGTCATCAGGTGGCCTCCATCTCTGTCTTTTTGGCATCTGTTGAATGGAAACATTGAGAGTTGAGTGATCAGATTATTACTGTGTGCTTGGAAACATGGTGCGCGACCTCTGGAGAGCAGATGCAAGAGACTCAGATACTGGAACCTGGATCTCAGCACAATCTGCTGGAGGAACTCAGGCAGGTCAAACTATACCTCTGGGGGAAGGAATTCTCAAGGTTTTTACCTGAAATCCTGCATCTGGACTGAGAATGGAGATGCGAGATTGTCATTATACAGAGGAAGGAGAGTGATGAGAAAGTATTCAAGGACATTAGTGAACTGAAGAAGGGTGTGAGATGAAAGACAGATAAGACCAGGTAGAGGAAGTGAGTGGGGATGGAGTAGAGAGATAGTGGAAGAGGAGTGATAGATGGAGGCAGACAAGAGAGAAAGAGAAAAGGGAAAGAATAATGAACAAGGTGGGGATAAGTGTGTGAAAATGAGAGACAAATGGTGAAGGGTGATAAGCAGGAACACAAAGTGTTTCCGTGCTAGATTTGGACAGGTACAGGAGGTGAGAATGGGAACCACTAGAGGAGAGGTGAATAGCAGATGATGCCAAATATGGATGGGTGGGGCACAGGGACACTTTGCATGAAGTAGATGAACGGAATCACTCAACATTTGGATTGCAAGATCTTCAATTTATCTTTACTGTATGAGGTCTGTTGAAGTCTTATAACAGCAGCAAAAAAGTTGTCCTTGAGACTGATGGTACATATCGTACTGAGCAAAAAGTCACAGGCACCCTAGATTTTTAGCATACATTTTACCTAAGATATTTATTTATTATCTTCTGCATTATTGTCAGTAGAAATGAGAAAATTTTAGCTTTCCTAATGTTCATCTTCCAAAATTAAATGTTACAGAGAAATTTCTGTATTTTGTAAATAAAGTAACATATAGAGTAATAAGCCACTTCTCAAATAAAAACTTGATTACTTTTTATTTATATAGCCCAGTGCATGATTAAGCAAACATAACAAACTGGATGCTAATGAACAATGGCATAATGAGTTTAATCAACTAAACTGACTAAGTGAAGAAGAGTCAAGTGTAGAAGGAATCAAACTGGGCAAAGGACAACCAAAGTAAAAGGTGAATCTGGGGCAGATATGACAGCTCAACCTTCAAATCATAAATTCTTGCACCACGGCAAGAGTGAGCGTAGTAACAAGACACAAGATGGTCATCCTGAATCAGCTTCTGGTTCAGTGTCTGTGTAGTCAGTACGTTCTGCTGACATTGCTTGCAGTGCATTCTTTAGACTCAGCCCAAACCTTTCCGCCAAGCTATTTGTAGCTGGGTAGTACGGTGCAGAAAAATATGCTTTATTACATTGATATATGGGAATGATTGAAACTGTTCTCCCACAAACTGTCATTCATTGTCACTGACTAAGTGTTCTGGAACACCAGTCCTTGAGATAACACTTCTCAATAGATCAACAGTGTTTAAGGCTATGGTGGAGGCTACTTGGAACACTTCTAGCCACTTTGAAGCTGCATTCACTACTACCAGGAGATTTGTGCTCATGAACAGTCAGGCAAAATCCACACGAATGCTCTGCCAGGGCAATGCAGGCCATTCTCAGAGATGGAGAGGCGCTGCTCTTTGCATCTTCTGGACATGTTGGCATCACATACAGTGGATGTCCAACTGCATGATCAGCTAATCTATCTCAGGCCACCAAGCAAAACCTCGAGCCAATGTTTCAGTTTTAAACACGCCTAGATGACCAGCATGTAACTCCTCCAATACTTTAATTTGCAGCTAGGATGATACATCAATTCTCATTTCCCATATAAGACA
Source organism: Hypanus sabinus (assembly GCF_030144855.1). Classification (NCBI taxonomy): domain Eukaryota; kingdom Metazoa; phylum Chordata; class Chondrichthyes; order Myliobatiformes; family Dasyatidae; genus Hypanus; species Hypanus sabinus. The sequence goes on along the minus strand of NC_082726.1, from coordinate 24,982,174 downwards.
ACAGCCATCAAAGGCAAGCTTATCTTAGTGCTGGTAAAAATGGGGAAGTGGTATTTTTGCAGCCATGTATACCTGAGACAGTGTGGATTCTTTTTCTGCTTTCCCTTCGGATCATTCATTTTTCATTCATATTAGGGAGAATATTCAGGAAGAGTGTCTTCTCAGTAAATTTTTCTGGTACCTCCTTTTCCAGGGATAAAGAAGACAATCCATCAGCATTTCTGTGATCAGTCACTCTTTTGTAATTGCATCCACCAAGAAACGGAGCACACCTCGGCACATGTGCTGCTGCTGTCAGTGGGACACCCTTCCTTGGATTGAAAATAGACACCAGTGGTTGATAACCAGTAACGAGGGTAAACCCTTTCCTATACAAATACTGGCTGAAACATTTTACACTGCAAACCAGACTCAAGGCCTCTCTGTCAATCTGCAGTGGTAAGGGAACTTCATGCAAAGGTTATAGTGCGTTCTCTTCCATCACTGCACTTATACCATAAGAAGAGGCATCACAGGCAAGGCTCACTGGACGATGTGGATCATGATGTGTGAGTACAGTGTCTGACGTCACCATTTCTTTTACTTTTTGAAAGGCATCTCACACTGCTTTGTACATTGCCATTTCTTCCCAATCTGTAGTAATGAGTTCAAGGTGTGGAGCAAAGTAGGCAAGTTTGGCAGGAACCTGTTACTGTAATTGACAAACACTAAAAAGTTTCACAATGTTCTCACTGACATCTTCAACATCTCCCTGAGCAGCACCACCATTCCAACGTGCTTCAAGGCCGCCACCATCGTCCCCGTGCCGAAGAAATCTTCAGTGTCCTGCCTAAATAACTACCGTCCCGTTGCACTTACATCCATCATCATGAAGTGTTTTGAGAGGCTCATCATGAGGCATATCAAGACCCTGCTGCCCCCCTCACTGGACCCCCTGCAGTTTGCGTACCGTCCCAACCGCTCAACAGATGACGCCATTGCCACCACCCTCTACCTGGCCCTAACCCACCTGGACAAAAAAGACACATACATTCGGATGCTGATCATAGACTTCAGTTCAACATTCAACACAATCATCCCTCAGAAACTGATTGGAAAGCTGAGCCTACTGGGCCTGAACACCTCCCTCTGCAACTGGATCCTAGACTTCCTGACTGGGAGACCTCAGTCAGTCCGGATCTGAGGCAGCATCTCCAACACCATCACAGTGAGCACGGGGACCCCCCCAGGGTTGAGTGCTCAGTCCACTGCTGTTCACTCTGCTGACCCACGACTGTGCTGCAACACACAGCTCGAACCATATCATCAAGTTCACCAATGACACGACCGTAGTGGGTCTCATCAGCAAGAACGACGAGTCAGCTTAGAGTGGACGTGCGGCGGCTAATGGACTGGTGCAGAGCCAACAACCTGTCTCTTAATGTGAACAAAACAAAAGAGATGGTTGTTGACTTTAGAAAAGCACAGAGCGACCACTCCCCACTGAACATCAACGGCTCCTCGGTAGAGATCGTAAAGAGCACCAAATTTCTTGGTGTTCACCTGATGGAGAATCTCACCTGGCCCCTCAACACCAGCTCCATAGCAAAGAAACCCCAGCAGCATCTCTACTTTCTGTGAAGGCTAAGGAAAGTCCATCTCCCACCCCCCCCCCCCCATCCTCATCACATTCTACAGGGGTTGTATTGAGAGCATCCTGAGCAGCTGCATCACTGCCTGATTCGGGAATTGCACCATCTCGGATCGCAAGACCCTGCAGCGGATAGTGAGTTCAGCTGAGAAGCTCATTGGGGTCTCACTTCCTGCCATCACGGACATTTACACTACACACCGGCATTCGCAAAGGAAACACCATTATGAAGGACCCCACGCACCGCTCATACAATCTCTTTTCCCTCCTGCCATCTGGGAAAAGACTCTCATGACCGGACTATGTAACAGCTTCTTCCCCCAAGCTATCAGACTCCTTCAATACTTGAAGCCTGGACTGACACCTTGCCCTACTGTCCTGTTTATTATTTATTGTAATGCCTGCACTGTTTTTGTGCACTTTATGCAGTCCTGGGCAGGTCTGTAGCCTAGTGTAGCTTTTTCTGTTTTTTTTTTACGTAGTTCAGTCTAGTTTTTGTACTGTGTCATGTAACACCATGGTCCTGAAAAACGTTGTCTCATTTTTACTATGTACTCTACCAGCAGTTATGGTCGAAATGATAATAAAAGTGACATGACTTGACTTGACAATTGTAACACATCCTTTGGCCTTGGGTTATATGCCACTGCTTGAATTTTCTCAGCACACTTGTGTAATGTTTGTGCGTCGGTCATGTGACCACAGTAAGTGAAGGTTTAAAAAATTCACATTTGATGCATAGTTCTTTGAGCCCATAATATTCTGATCTTTTTGACACTGTTTTCAGGTTTTGGAAATGTTCCTTGTCATCTTCACTGGTAACAATAATGTCATCCAGGTAACACTAAGTGCCTGGACAATCTTGCAGCACCTGGTCCATAGTTTTCTGCCAGAGTGCTAGTGCAAATGTTACTCCAAAAATAAGCCCATTAGATCAAAAAAGCCCTTTGTGAGTGTTTATGGTGAGAAACACTTTGGATTCTTCTTTCATCTCCAGCTGCAGTCAGGCCTCAGCAAAGTCCATTATGCAGAAACCTCCAGAGAGGTTTGCAAAAATATCCTCTATCCTGGGCAGAGGATATTCATCTGCTATCAGTACTGGGTTGTGGTAACCTTAAAGTCACCACATATTCTGACAGACCCATTTTTCTTGGCTACTGGGACCACTGGTGTTGCCCATGGTCTCCATTCAACCTTGGAGATAATTCTTTCATCCTCTATCCGATTTAGCTCACTGGGTACTTTATCATGGATGATATGTGGAACTGGATGGGCTTGGGTGCAGCATTTACACTTAACACTATTTTACCCTTGATTTTTTTTGTGTTTTACAATGCCCTCCTTGAATGCTGCTGTGGCATCATCCAGTATCTTCTGTAATTCACTTTCATGCAGCTTCATTGCAGGAGATGTGGCATGCAAATAGTGGATGGATCTCCAATCAAGTTGTTGATGTCTCAGGCAATCACACTCTTGCAAGGAGGTCTTGCTTTTACCACATACTAGCTCAATGTGACCTGTTGGTTGTTGTATTTCACTTTACCAACATCATTCCCACAGGAGTTATTTTTTCTCCAGTGTAAGTTTGTAGTTCAATATCTGCAGGCTGTAGTTTGGCATCTTTGAAATGCAGTTCAATTTTTTTTTTGTGGAATGACTAATTGCTGAACATAATCTAATTCCATTTTAAGTAATTTGCTATTCACTTCTGGCTTGAACTATATTGCATGTCTATTGTAAATTTTCACATTGTAAATCTCAAGGCTGTACAATCTTGAGTCACACTCATCACATCAGATTTTTTTAAATATCAGTGATACTGTCACAAGGGGACATGGAGACTGGACCCAAATGCAGGATGCAGGCACTGAAGTACTAGGGGCAGGGCAGGAACAACTAAAGGATAGAACAAGATGGGGAGACCGTTGCATGCAAAGATGCTCCTGGGGTTCAGAGAGTTCATGGCAAAGGCAGGACCCTGGCTAGGCTAAAGGATGGGTCTATGCAACAAGGAATGCTGGGAGGATAGCCCCCTGGGCAGGCCAGATTACTTCTGGGCAGAGCCCAGCCTCCCAGGCAGGAACACAAGGGCCTGGGCAGGATGCAGGGCACAACCTGTCAGAAGAGAGGGGTAGGAAAGGGTCAGAATCTACAAGAACAGACTTACAGAACTAGATGATTAACAGTGGGTACTCCAAGTCAAGGTCAAAACAGGATAGCCAGGTGAACAGTACAAACAAGGCAAACCAAGAGGAACAGGACAGCAACACTCCCAAACTAAACTCACTCCCAGAGCCCCTTATATACACCTACCAGCTGATAGGCATCAGGTGCACCTCCTTAAGCCAAGTGGATCCTATTTGGGCTTAAGGGTGAAAGGAGGGATGGCTACAAGACCTGGAATCTGGAGTACATGGACCGGATCAAGACCCGGAATTTGTGCTCCGGACTGGACCATAACAGGCACGCTGGTTAGTGCTCTTTTTGAAACTGCAATTTCAACTTTTACCTTTTTCTCTTCACTGTTCATTCCATTTATTTTTGTCGGTCCAACATGCTCTTTACATGTGTCTAACTTTGTTGCATTTTCTGCAAGTTTCACCATTAAATCTACATTTGTTTGGTGTATTCTAGCCCCTGCCACAACGGTAACAGGCTAGATTCTGTTTAGATGCTGCAAATCTATTCACGCTCACTTTCATTCCTGACTGCAACTCAATTGCTCCTCTGCGGTTTCAATTGAAACAGAGATTTCCTTTACTGTTTGAAATGTAAGCTGTTCTTCAGTTAGGAGCTCTTTTAGAATGGTTTCCAGTAAGATTCCACAAACTAAATGATCTCTTAGTGTATCATTAAACCCATTACCAAACTGACAATGCTCAGACAATCTCTTCAAATCACCCATGTACAATGAAATGGATTCCCCTTCCTTTTAATTCTATTTAGACAAAACCAAAAGCACTCAGTAATTAGCAATGGCTTTGGTTCTAAATGTTTCTGCATCACTTTGACAATATCACAAAGCTCATTTCTGCAGATTTGTTTGGAGCAGTCAAACTTTGAAACAAACTGTTTGCCTTTAAGCCCAATACACTCGGCAAAATTGGCACTCGCTTCTTACTGGCTATTTCATTTGCTTCAAAATACTGTTCCAAAAGCTCAGTATACATGAGCCAATTGTGTAATCAAAATCATAATTTTTTCCAATGTATCCAACCATTTCAGAGTTTTTAAGATAAATATTATCACCCAATGCTCACTTTTTATGAATCCTGAATTCTTCCATTTACAGCCTTTATTTTTAATTTGATGCCTTTACATATATTGAGCTGTTTCTTTTAATTATGGCTATTCCTCACAGTCTTATTTTTTATTTTGAACATCTTGCTCTGCTTTAACAGGTCAGTAGCTGTCTCAGGTTCATTTTATAAAATGCCTCATTGTCAAAACATTAAACTAATTCAAAGAAACACAAGGGAGTCTGAGAATGCGGGTCTAACTTCAAGCTTACTTTAAGTGAGGCATATATGTATCATGTGGTAGAGTGATAACACTTGCAATTAACATATTTTTACATGTAGCATGTAATTAATTATTTAAATAAAAAAGAATGCTTAATCGAACAGTACATATGCAAGATTACTCTGATATCTCTAAAATATTAAATACTCAACAGTTCCTTGCAGGTTTGGGCTGTGCTTCTGCAAATGGAGTTGGTGATTTGTTCAGAATTAATGGAATCCCCAGTGCTGAGAAATACAAAGAGAATTTCATCCATCATGCAGTATCATCAGGGAGGTATCTGATCAGTCCCAACTTCATTCTGCAGCAGGTCAATGACCCCAAGCACAAGGCCAAGGTCATAAAGAACTATTTTCTGCAATAAAAAAGAACAAGGAGTTCTACAACAGATGGTAAGCCCTCCAGAGTATCCTGATTTCAAAATCATCATGGCTTCATGGCTGACTGGGATCACCTACAGAGACAGAAGCAAACAATACAGCCAAAGTCTGTGAAAGAACTGTAGCAAGTTCTCCAAGATGCTTGGACCAACCTACCAGCCATTTTTTTTTCTTATAAAACTGCATAACAGTGTACCTAAGAGAAATGATGCAGTTTTAAAGGCAAATGGTGGTCTTCATCAAATTATTGATTTGATTTAGGTTTTTACTGTTTACTGCTCTTTATAGTAATCTTCTTCATATTTAGAGACTTTTAATTTTCAAAAGCATCTTGGCTTTGCAGTTTCTTTTACATGTGACTTGGACTTTAGCACTGTACTGTATTCACAATTTTATTTTTTTCTTCTGTCTGATGGGAGAGGAAAGAAGAAAGAATGATTAGGCATTTGAAGAGCCCTTGATTATGTTAGCTCTTTTCCCAATGCAGATCATATAAAGTCCTTTGTGGTAATATGGGTGCACAATTCTTTATCTATCATGATTTTCTTAATCTTTTATCTCCTGTTCTTCTCTGTTCAGTGTCTCATGTTCATGCCATAATGCCCTCTGGAGGAGAAAGTTGGTGGTCTCTTCTGATACAATTCAAGAATAAAGCAGTAGATTATTGCACTTGCAAGCTGCTACCAGAACACTTCTAAGTCAATACAGATGGTAAGAGGAGTATCGGCTTTTTAAACAATTTCAAAGAGGTTGTAATGATCTCAATGAACATAACAGGAAGATTTTATATAGCCCCTAATTAAGAGATAGTTTGTGGCTCAGTGCTTTGCACTGTCCATGAGGGGGAGGATAACCTGCTTCAGCCCATCGAGGCCCCTCACTCAAGAGGGAGACTGTTTTGCCTTTACACTGATACAAGATATTCTGCAGATGCTGGAAATCTTGAGCAAAACATACAAAATACTGGAGGAGCTCAGCAAGTCATGCAAAATCTATGGATGGATGTCAATGTCTCAGCCATCAATACTGCTTAACCTGATGAGTTCCTCCAGCATTTGTTGTGTTACCTGCTTTGTAGCTGGTCTCCTTCCTATTGCTTTTTGGGAGAAACTCCATGATCTATTCACTATCCTAACCATGGAGGCTTTATCTCTGTGGTAGCGGATGGAGTAACGTGTATGTGTGTGTTTGTGTTCTAATCAGTCTGTCCATAAAAGAAACTTCTCTGAGGAGCATCACCTTGACATGGTGGAGAAGCTTCTGAGTTTCTGTGATCCGGAGAGTAATGCTTAGATTCCAGTAGTTGGTAAGGTGAGGGGAGTTTCCAGACAAACAGCGATCCAACCAAGTTTTCAGTGGAACACTATGAAACTTGATGCTCTTCACTCTCTCCATGGTAGAGCCATTAATGTGCGATGGAGAGTGGTCAACCTTTGCCTTCCTGAAGACCACAATCACCGCTTTTGCCTTGTTCACATTTAAGATGTATCTTCACTCATTGAACTATTGAGTGGAGAGTGGATGAGAGAATTCAAGCCACCTCTTACCGGGTTCAGCACAATGACACACATGAGTAAATATGCATCTAACTGATGAAAATTTCCATGTACCTTTCCATAGGTGAAGTGTTTTTGCACTATATTGCTGATACAACACACCAAACATCATATAACATAGTGATAATAAGACTATCTTTGATTCTGAATGTACAGTTGTTTGAACCTTGTTAGATAACAACATCCTGCCCCTAGTATTACAAGCTTTGATTACGTAGAAAAATTCAACTTGGTTACATATCCAAGTTCAAAAACAGATGTCCATAAGACATAGGAGCAGAATTAGGCCATTCAGCCCATCTAGACCGCTCTGCTGTTCCATCATGGCTGATCCAGGATCCCACTCAACCCCATACACCTGCCCTCTCGCCAAATCCTTTGATGCACTGACTGATCAGGAAATGATCAACTTCCACCTTAAATATACACACGGACTTTGCCTCCAATGCTTAACTTCAGCATTATTTGTAACTTTATAGTTATGGGCTTCCCTGTCTAACTATCATAATGAGCATCCAAATTTGGGGAGCCCAATAAGTGATACCATAAAGGTCAAATCCAATTTGAGAGAAGGTAATTGGAATGCACATGAATAAATAGTGCGAGATAAAAGCAGCCTGCACTTCTCATACCCTCAGACCATCTAAAACTGTTTCAAGGCCAGTTAAGTACTTCTTAAGTGTAATCAATCCCATTACATGGGGAACTCAATTTTCACATAGCAAGGAGCTGCAAGCAACAAGTAAGCAATAATTTTTTTTTTCCGATTAGTTTGAAAGGGAAACCTTGTCTACTATATGAGGGCATTCACACAAATAAGCATTCAAGACCTCAATACATTGGTAATACAGTTTTCATTTACATCATTGACTCACATCCTGTGGACATCAAGGACAGGGCCACTATTTACTACTCAACCCTGAATCGCTGTTGGACCATTTTAGATTCTATCATAATATACTGGGCCTGGAGCTACACATGGTCTAGTCACAAGAACATATCTGTTAAAATTAGAGAATGATCACATGAAATACCAGGAAAATTTAATTGAATTGAATTGACTTTATTTCTTTCATCCTCCACACATATGAGGAGTAAAATGCTTTATGTTACATCTCCATCTAAATGTGCAATGTGCAATCATAATAATTTATAATAAATAGAACAGTCAATGTAACATAGAAATACACTCAAATCAGCATGAGTTAATCACTCTGATGGCCTGGTGGATGAAGCTGTTCCGGAGCCTGTTGGTCCTGGCTTTTATGCCCAAAACACATAAGATCCGGAAGACGATGGAAATCTTGAGCAACTACACAAAGTTGTGGAGGAGATCAGCAAATTAGGCAACATGATGGTGGGGAATAAATAGTCAATACTTCAGGTTGAGGCACTTCATCAGGACTGAAAAAGAGTGGGAAAGAAGTTGGAACAAGAAGATGGGGAGAATGGAAGAAGTACATGCTGGCAGCTGATAGGTTAGACAGGTGAGGAGGAAGGTGGATGGATGATGAAAGGGGAATTATTAAGAAGCTGGGAGGTGATTGGCTGAAGAGATCACCTGAAGAAGAAGGAATTTGAAAGGAGAGATTAGTGCACCATGGAAGAAAGGGAAGTAAGTGGGACACCAGAGAGAGGCAATATGGAATCCAGTCTGGTTTATCTTAAGCTATTAAGGTAAGAATACATATAAAACTAAAACATTGTTACAATAGTGAGGCAGGAAATGGTAGCCTAATTAGCTCAGTTGAACTAAATTTCTGGCAAACTGCAGTAAATTAATGGAACAGACCATACACACTATGTATCAGCATTAAAAACATCCATTTATTTTGAGTTTATATTTGAAAATATAACTGTCTCTACAAATTCTGTACAGTAACGTCTTCAAGCATGGTTAAAGGAACACAGACATTAAGGAAAAAATAAGTGAATTTTAAAAGAAGCTCTAAGTGGTTTGAAAATAGTGCCAGTCAATTCAATGGCATTTTTCACAGCAGAGAAGCATGTCTTCTATTATTTTAACTAAGCATACATTGCAGGAATAATTGAGATGTAACTTAAGAAAACGAAGAATTATGCTTGCATGTTGAATTCTGCTTCTGAATTCCAGTTCAATTCAGACTTTCTGATGTAAAGTTCAATGTGCTTATACTACTATAGTAAGATTGTATCGTAGTGATACAATATGTGTTTAATAGTCTGGAATGGATATAATTTAATTAATTATATTTCAAGCTGTCTTTTACAATGTTGTGATGTTCTAAAGTGTATTTACAGCTAATGTGTTACTTCTGAGATATATATTTATATATATAAATTAAATAAGTAGAGAAAAAATAGTGAGGTAGTGTTCATGGGTTCATTGTCCATTCTGGCCATTCTCTAACCCCACTCATTAACAAGACATTTTTGTCCACAACCTGCCATTCACTGGACTTTTCTTTTGTTTTTGCATCATTCTTGGTAAACCCTAGACTATTGTGCATGAAAATCCCAGGATATCAGCAGTTCATGAGATACACAAACCACCCCATCTGGCACCAACAATTAGTCCAATGGTCAGAGACACTTAAATCATATTTCTTCCCCATTCTGATGTTTGGTCTAGCAAAATCTGAACCTCTTCACTATGTCTGCATGGTTTTATACATTGAGTTGCTGCCACTTGATTGGCTGATTAGATATTTGCATTAATGAACAGGTGAACAGGTGTACCTAATAAAGTGGCCACTGAATGTTAGTCAAAAATAAAATCAGGAAATACCGGAAAATCTCAGCAGATCAGGGATTTTGGGAAGAAAAGGTTAACATTTTAGGTTGTAGTCTCTTCATCAGAATGGAAAAAGAGAGAAGTTATAAACACAAGAGAATTTTCAGAAACAGAAAATCCAGATGAAGAAAGACAGAATGCTGAAGGAACTCAGCAAGTCCAGCAGCATTCAGGGAGAGTAACAAACAGTCAACATTTTGGGCTGATTCCCTTCATTAGGCCTGGAAAGAAAGGGTGGGGGGGATGAACAGGAGTACTGACTGGAAAGTGATAGGTGAAACCAGGTGAAGGGAAGATATGTGCATGGGAGAAAAATTAGTATGAGTGGCAGAGAACATTGGGGAGGGACATGAGTGGCTGTAAGGAGAGGAATTTCAAAGTTGCATATAGTATACATACCTTGATCATAAATGTTCTTTGAACTTTGAATGGACAGTTGAGGTTACAATGAAATTTTGAAGGATGAAGCAAGATTCAAAGGCCTAGTGGGCCAGCCCTGTTCTTAATATAGTTGTTAAGTATTGAAATTTTTGATTGGTGCTTTGTCCCAGCAGTAATGTGAATGAGTTCAATCATCAGTAAAGACACACTCACTAAATTACCACTTCTATGAAATATGTGCATGTAAATGAGAGGCTGGATAAGGTGGGGGCTTTTTACATAGGAACTCAGAGGTTGAGAGGTACAGATCAAATCTTGAGGCTTATAGATAAAGTGGATATTCACAGTCTTTTTCCCAGAGTAGCGGCCTCTAAAACCTGAGGTCATTAATTTAAGAGAAAGAGGAAAAATTTAAGGGGAACTATGACTGTAATGAACTTTGTAATAGAGGAAGTGGTAGAGGCAGGTAAAATTACAACATTTAAAAGATTTTTGGACAGGCACGTGGGTAGGAAATGTTTAGAGGGATATGTAAGCAAATAGGACTACCACAGGTAGCCAGCTTGAGTTAGTATGGTTATGTAGGGCCAAAGGGCCTGTTTCTGTATTGGATGACTCTATGACTTACATGTATCTATATATGTCCATACTTGATCATTGACTATTCAAATGCAAGAATTTAAATAAAAAACAGTTTTAAAAAAAGCAGGTACTAGCATTGCTAATTATAAACATACAGAATATTGTAAAAGTCTCTTGTTCCTAAATGTATAACAGGGGAAAGAACCTTCTGCTCTTACGTAGTCTTTCTAATATGTTACTCCAGACCCACCAATTCAAGAGTCAAGATTGTTTAATGTCATTTCCAGTACCATTGTAAAGGAAAAGGAAATAATTGTTATTCTAGATTTGTTGCAACACAAAACCAATCATAATAAGATAAAAAACAATAAATATATATACATAAGATAGTTTATATACATAGATTGATTGTGTGTGTATAAAGTGACACTAGATATATGAGTGTCTGTACATAAGGTAATTCTAGCAAGATATGATAATGTACTGATGATGGTGGTGGTTGTGGCGTGGGTTAGTGGACGGAGGAGTTGAAAAGCCTTACTGCTTCAGGAAAGTAACTGCTTTTGAGTCTACAGTCCTGGCATGGATGTTACATAACCTTCTCCCTGATAGGAGTGGAACAGACAGACCATGACCAGGGAGAGGTGATCATTCATGATATTTCCGGCCAGTTTCCAGAACCTTTGTACGTATCTCCTTTATGTCAATGTAGTTGGCTCTTTACTGCCTCCCCAGTTCAGGGGTTATTATGGTTAGCATACAAATACTGGCATTGACTAAGTTGCCCACATCCAATTAATGTATAAACACACACACACACATACACACGCATATATATACCGTATGTGTAGATGCACACATACATACCAATACACCTCAGCACATGCATACTGCAGACTTGCATTCATCCTCTCACTACATGCTAACACACACAGAGTCATGGATATAACAGTGTGTAATTGCATAAGCCATCATATACTATATATGGAAAGCTGGCAGAAGGAACTTTTAGTCTAAATAAGTGTTGTGTTAATTGAGATTTTGTGATATTTATTAACAACATTTCAACATTCCATTTTTCTCAAGTATCACACATTTTGTGTGTACCCCCTGTTTTGCTCACTCTTTCTTTCACAGAGTTACACCAAGATTTTAGCAAATAGACAGCTCATCAATTGCACGCACAGAGATGCTGTGTCTTCCATCAGCCATGGTGATCTTGCTGCTATTGGGATCAGGCTCACTGTTACTGGATTCTACCAGCACATCGATAACAACCAGCTTGTTCCATCAAACCAAAACACTATTTGATGATTTCTAAATTTATATTTAGCATGAGTAGCCCACACCATCTCGTGACAACATTCCCTCATGCATGTGGAATGAGAAAAATAAATCAGGTATTGGTATTAAAGAACAAATCTGAGATTTATTTCTGTCTATTGAACAAAGTTTTATCTATAATTGTAGTACACTTAGCAGCTAATGGGGCCATAATACAGATCAATTTAGTATGTAGTGTATGTTCATTTACCAGTGCAATTGGGATACTTTGAAGTTGTTTTAACAAATTTCAAATACAAAATGAAAGACTATATCTCTGTATAAATTGCCAGTGGCTGAACATGCTTGCCTCAGGGAATATAGATGATACATTGTGAAAAACAAGAAATAAATCATTGAATATTGTATTTTGTACATTGTACAATATTGTATATTGTACATTGTACAGTATTTTGTACATTGTAAAGCCTATATATTGAGAAAAACAAGTGACAAATTGTATTTTCTTTTAATGGAGGAAAGTGATGCAAATGTTGTTACTGTTTAAAAATAAGGGGTTGCTTATTTAAGATAGAAATGTACTAAAATGCTGATGCTTTAGAATTCTCTTCCCCAAACAGGAGATAGGCAGAGAATTTGAATAATTTTAAGGAGAGGTTAGATGAGTTGTGATTTTATTAAATATTAAATCAAACTTGTGAGTTGAATGGTGTACTTGCACACTTCAGTTGTTCCTATATAATATACCTCTGCTTTGTTTCTTATATAGTGGAGGAAGTGACATCACAGCTGAGTCAGAACAATGTAGGCCCAAATTCCACTCCAGAAATTTGAATATAAATACTCAAGTGCAGTCTCACGAATGAGACATTGAAATTAAAACTCAATCCATTCTCTTAGGTAAACAACGCAATAACATCATTCATTAGAACAGCTGACTTTCTTTAACATTTAACAATTAATCAAAATCATAAATGAATAATTAAAGTCATCTTGTGAAGGTGGTGCAGGATGCTATTCAATTTAAAATGGCTGCCATGTTTTTAAATTTATACTCATAATTGCAAAAGAGTATTCCATGAATTAAAAATCTAGCAGGAATTGCCAATGACGCAATATAAATTTGACACGTACATTCAAAAAGTGGCCACTTTTTACTGAGCCACCTGTACATGTGCTTGTTACTGCAAAAATCTAACCAGCCAATCAATCAACAGCAACTCAATACATAAAAGCACACTGACATGGTCAAAAGGTCCAGTTGTTGAGAACACAGATCAGAATAGGGAAGAAATGTAATCTAAGAGACAATGAAGCATTGTCACAGATAAGCAGTATCCATCATCGAGAGTCCCCACTATCCAGGTCATGCTAACTTCTCGCTGCTGCCAACAAGAAGGTGGTACAGGAGCCTCAGGACCTGCTCCATCATGTTCAGGAACAGTTATTACCCCCTACCATCAGGCTCTTGAACAAGAAGGGAAACTCACACAAATTCACTTGCCCCATCATTGAAATGTTCCCACAACCTATGGACTCACTTTCAAGGACTCTTCATCTCAGTTCTCAATCTAGCTTATTTATGTATTTATTCATTTTCTTTTTGTATTTGTACAGTTATTTTGCCTTTGAACACTCGTTGAATGTCCAAGTTGGTGCAGTCTTTCATTCATTCTATTATGGTTATTATTCTATTATGGATTTATTGAATTTGCACACAAGAACATGAATCCCAAAAGCAAAATGAGGCCATTTGGCCCATCAAGTCTGCTCCATCATTCAATCATGGCGGATCCTTTTTCTTCTCCTCCTCAACCCCATTTTCCGGCCTTCTCCCCGTAACCTTTGATACCATGTCCAATCAAGAATCTATCAATCTCTACCTTAAATACATCCAACGATCTGGCCTCCACCGCTGCATGTGGCAACAATTTCCACAAATTCACCATTCTTTGCTAAAGAGATTTCTTTGCATCTTTATTTTGATTGGACACCTCTCTATCCTGAAGCTGTGCCCTCTTGTCCTAGACTCTCCCACCATGGGAAACATCCTTTCCACATCTACTCTGTCCAGGCCTTTCAACATGCAAAAGGTTTCAATGCAATACTCCCTCATCCTTCTAAATTTCAGCGAGTACAGACTCAGAGCCAAAAAACCTTCCTCGTATGATAACTCTTTCATTCCTGGAAACATTCTTGTGAACCTCCACTGGGCCCTCTCCAATGCCAGCATATCTCTTCTAAGATGAGGAGCCCAAAACTGTACACAATACTCTAGGTGAGGTCCCACTAGTGCCTTATAAAGCCTCAGGAACATATTCCTGCTCTTGTATTCTAGACCTTTTGAAATAAATGTTAACATTGCATTTGCCTTCCTCACTACTGACTCAACCTGCAAGTTAACCTTTAGGGTGTTCTGCACAAGGACTTCCAAGTCCTTTTGAATCTCAAATTTTTGGATTTTCTCCCCAGTTAGAAGATAGTCTGACAATTATTTCTACTACCATAGTGGATGACAATGCATTTACAACATTATATTTCATTTGCCACTGTCTTGCCCATTCTCCTAATCTGTCTAAGTCCTTCTGTATCCTACCTGTTTCCTCAAAACTACCTTCCCCTCCACCAATCTTCATATCATCTGCAAACTTGGCAACAAAGCCATCTATTCCATCATCTAAAACAAATCATTTATATACAGCATAGAAAACAGTGGTCCCAACATCGACCTCTGCATACACCACTGGCAGCCAACCGGACAAGGATCCGTTTATTCCCACTCACTGCCTTCTTCCAATCAGCCAATGCTCTAACCACCTTAGTAACTTTCCTGTAGTACCACTGGTTCTTAACTTGGTAAGCAGCCTCATTTGTGGCACCTTGTCAAAGGCCTTCTGAAAGTCCAAATATACTACATCCACTACACCCCCTTTATCCATCCTACTTGTAATTTCAAAGAATTCCAACAGGTTCATCAGGCAGGATTTTCCCTTAAGGAAACCACGCTGACTTTTTCCTATCTTGTCCTGTGTTACCAAGTATTCCATCACCTTGTCCTTAGAAATTGACTCTAACATCTTCCTAACCACTGAGTTCAGGCTAACTGGTCTATAACTTCCTTTCTGCTGCCTTCCTCCTTTCTTAAAGAGTGGAGTGCCACTTGCAATTTTGCAGTCCTCTGGCACAATGCTAGTGTCCAATAATTTTTGAAAGATCATTTCTAATTTTGCCACATTCTCTAATGCTACCTCTTTCAGAACCCTCGGGTGCTGTTCATCTGGTTTGGGTGACCTATGTACTTCTCGATCTTTCAGCTTTTTGAGCACCTTCTCCCTTGTAATAGTACCTGCACTCACTTTTCTTCCTTCACACACTACAGCATTTGGTACACTGCTAGTGTCCTCCACAGTGAAGACTGATGCAAAATGCTCATTTAGTTCAGCTGCCATCTCCTTGTACCATGTTATTATTTCTCCTGCTCCATTTTCTAGTGGTCCTATATCCACTCTCATCTCTCTTTTATTTTTTACATACTTGAGAAAGCTTTTAAAATCCACTTTGATGTTATTTGCTAGCTGGCTTTCATATTTCATTGTTTCCCTTCTAATGATTCTTTTAGTTGCTCTTTGAAGGTTTTTAAAAATTTCCCCATCCTCTATCTTCTCATTATTTTTTGCTTTGTTCTATGCTCTCTCTTTTGTTTTTACATTAGCTTTGATTTTCCCTTGTAAGCCACATTTGTACTATTTTGCTATTTGAGTATTTCTTCATTTTTGGAATATACATGTCCTGCACCTTCCTCAAATTTTCCCAGAAATGCACACCATTGCTACTCTGCTGACATCCCTGTCTCATACCACTGTAATTTCCTTTACTCCACTGAGATACTGCTACATCAGACTTTACTTTCTCCTTACCAATTTTCAAATTGAACTCAATTATATTGTGATCACTGGTTCTTAAGGGTTCTTTTAACTGAAGCTTCTTAATCGCCTCCGGTTTATTACATAACACCCATTCCAGTATAGCTGATTCCCAAGTAGGCTCAAAGACAAACTGCTCTAAAAAGTCATCTCTTAGGCATTCAACAAACTCACTCTCTTCAGATCCATTGCCAACCTAATTACCCCCATCAACCTGCGTGTTAAAATCTCCCATGACTACCATAACATTGCCCTTTTGACACACCTTTTCTATTTCCCGTTGTAAACTGTGGTGCACCTCCCAGACACTGTTAGGAGGCCTGTATATAATTGCCATCAGGGTCCTTTTACCCTTGCAGTTTCTTCACTCAACCACAAGGGTTCAGTATCTTTTGGTCCTATGTCACATCTTCCTATTGATTTGATGCCATTCTTTACCAGTAGAGCCACACCCCCTCTGCCTACCTTCCAGTCCCTCCGACACAACGTGTAACCTTCGACATACAGCTCCCAATTACAACTATCCTTCTGCCATGATTCAGTGATGGCCACAACTTCATAAATGGCAATCCTGTAATAGTGCAATAAGATCATCCACCTTATTTCATATACTTTACACATTCAGATATAACACCTTGAGTACCATATTCACTACCCTTTTTGATCTTGCATCCCTAATGTACTGATACTCACCCTGTTGGCTGTAACTATGTCTCATCACCTGCCTGCCCTTCCTGACAGTCTGACTGCGTGCTATCTTTACTTTTTTTCCATCCATCCTATCCTAAGTCCCTTCACTCCAGTTCCCACCCCCCTTCCAAATTAGTTTAAACCCTCCCCAACAGCTCTAACCAACCTGGCTATGAGACTATTTGTCCCCCTCAGGTTCAGCAGCAACTCATCATTTTTGAACAGATCTTCCCTCCCCAGAAGTGGTCCCAATGATCCAAGAATCTGAAGCCCTGGCCCCCCACACCAGCTTCTCAGCCACGCATTTATCTGCCAAATCATCCCATTTCTACCCTCACTGGCGCTTGACACAGGCAACAATCCAGAAATTACTACCCTGGAGGTCCCGCTTCTCAGCTTTCAACCTAGCTCTCTAAAATCTCTTTTCAGGACCTTTTTGCTTTTTCTTCCTATGTCATTGGTACCAATATGTACCAAGACATCTGGCTGCTCTCCCTCCCTCTCCATAATTTTGTGGATGGCAGTCCCCCAGGAGGTCATCCCCCACAAAAGTATCCAAAGCAGTATACTTACTTTTGAGAGGAATAGCCACAGGGGTGCTCTGCTCTAACTGCATATTCACATTTCCATTCCTCCTGACAGTCACCCAACTATTCGCCTCCTGCAACTTCGGGGCGACTACCTCCCTGTAACTCTGATCAATTATCTCCTCATGCTCCCATACAAGCTAAAGGTCATCCAGCTGCTGCTCCAGATCTCTAACATAGTCTTCAAGAAGCTGCAGCCGGATGCACTTCACGCAGACGCAGTTCCCGGAGCACACGACCGCCATTTACTATACCAGGTACAGTCATAGAAAAACAAAAAGAGAACATTAATAGAATCCTACCAGAGCCAACGCCTCCTCCAAGCTGAAGCCTCCTTTGAGGCAAAGCCTGACACTTCTACTCTTGCCACTGGCCTACCCCTGACAATGGGCTCTCTGCTTTTCCCTCTTGTACTTTTACTTAGTTTGTAGTTCTCTGCTCCTGCTGCTGATAGGGCCTCTGCAATGGCCAAGTGCCGACGAAGCACTCTTTTTAAGTAAGCTTCGCTGATCTGCGAAAAGCCTCTTCACAGTACTTTGCTCCTTCTGGTGAGAGGGCCTCTGTTGGGAAAACTCTGAATGATTTTGTGGGAACACACTTTTATGAAGTCTGTGACAACTGTGGTGTATTAGTTCGAATCTTCTGATGAGTTCTTCAACACAGCCTAGTCTACCAACTCAAAGCTACCCATAGTTGTTCCTCAGCCACCCTCATGCACCTCTTTGTTTTCCATATCTATGAAGCCTTTGTGCATGTAGAAGGAGGACGGTTAAGTGATCATATTTCCCAAAAAGTGGAATATACATGGAACCCTAGGTATTCCTATTTGTAGTGTAACAGTGGTTAAGTGTGTCAATACTCCTAGGGAAGCAGGTGATATATTGATGATAATTGGGCAATGTTTTCTCCAAATAAGCCTGATTGAAGTCCCCAAACTTTAAACTGAAAGGCATTGAGGGTAGGCTGATTCTTATTTGTTAATCACGGCATTTGACACATCAGATGCTTTTTAACATCTGCCTTTGTTGGGATTGTGAATTCTGGTTAAGATCACAGAAGAGAACTCTCAGTAAGTAGAATGGTTGGCACTCAATCATGAGATGTTCCAGGTCAAGGGAACAAGAGTATGACAAGACCACTGCATCCAAGCATTATGAAGAATTTACCATGAAACACGGATCCCCAACTTTTCCTTTCTCCGAATTAGCAATCCAGTCCATCTAGTCTATCAAGAAGCATTCAGGTCTTACCAATGCATCCTGCTTGCTCGGCGTGAGCCATGTCTCTGTGAAATAACTCATTCCTCATTTCCCTCCAACACAGCAATTTTGCCCTTTGTTCCTCAGTCTTGTCCTCTGTACATTTCCTAACTAGATGCGAAGAAGAAGGATTTTCATTCCTTGGTGCTTCAGTCTGGCTTGGAGTCCTCTCCTCCTTCATCTCTATTGACCGCAGCAATGTACCTTCATCCATTTAAGGGTGCCATACCTGCATGCTTGAGAGTTAAATCAGACAAGTTCTTCAGAAGATTCTGAAATCACAAGTTCATTAAGACAGTTCAAAAGTACATTGCTTAAAGTGAAATTACAGGCTGTGGATTGAAGTGAGAGTAATTCGGAAGAAGTATATTTAGAAGTTTCGTAAGTGGCTTGCAACACATCACTCTGATTCACCAGCACCATCTTGGCATTTAGAAACAGTTCAAAACATACAAGTAATTAAAAATGGATTTAGAAACATGTTCAATTTCTGTTAATTAATTATAAACATAATGAAATAGTGAAATGAATGAAAATAAACAAAAGACTTAGTTCAATTTGACTTTATTGAAGGTCAATAATCTCATTCAAATAAATGGGACCTCACTGGATACATCAGCAGGTGTAAAGTAGACTGGACAGTGTATCCAGCTACAAAAAGCACCTGGAGCCAGTGGTCCAGTAGAGCCCGTGAATCTAGGGATGGAGTGTGAGGTTAGGTAGACCTTCATGTGACCTCCAACACATTCCTTACTCCCTCACTGCAGTACACAAGTGTGGAGGAAACTAGAGTCAGCAAGACTCTGCCCAGTGAACCGTAATCCTCTATGAAGGGGCCTGTGTTGAAAATGAATGTAGAATAGGTGTTAATCTAGACACTGGAATGTGGAGCAATAGGCAACAGATGGGTGTAGATGGAGAGAATTCACACAGTATCTGGGGCTGATCTTCAGATCAAACTTCCTTTTTTATTACAAGCTGTCATCAACAGAGGAGTCACTCATCCTAGAACAAATCCTCTCCAAGTTTTCGTTAATCTTGTACAATTTGTTATTTACTTTCACCACACTGCCTCTATCCCACATGCACTGTGCATACACAAAGTGAGGTAGAGCTTTTGCAGTGTCAAGCTTCAATATGTATGTGTTATGTGAGCTGTGTGCGGTTCGGCTTTTACCTTATAGATGCAATGGTGATCTTCCATTGCAGAGTTTAATGAAGCCATTGCCAGGCTCGTAGTTAGGCATGAGTTTATGATAGTTCACTTTGGTGACTCGGGCCAGTTGAGACAGTTTTAGATTTTCACATCTCGATACCAACCCTATAGACCTGTAGAGCTCCACTATATTGTTACTGATGATGGTTCCATTGATAAGCCTTCCTTTATTCTTGAATAAACATAGAAATTCTTCTCTCAGTTCAAACAAACCCGGGTGTCTCATATTTAATTTATAACAATCTTTTGTGCTTACATTGTGTGGGAGGCTGCTTCCTGTTGTCATTAAACTTCCAATACAATCTCCTTGCATTATATATATGCAACGCACCAACAGGAATAGTGCAATAAAATGTAGTCACTAGACATCAACAAAATTATGGAAATTAGCCAATGCCATAAGTCCAATGTGGTAATTTAATTGTCAGATTTGGGTGCTTACAAATGATATGAGTGTCATTTTCCGGCTAATATTGTTTTACACCCATTGATTACTGTTATCATTGCTCCCTGTTATCTACTACTCTCACTGATCAAATTGTGTCAGCGTTATCTCTGTTTTCATTCATAGGATGCAGGTGTTCCTGGCAAAGTGTGCATTTATTACTTTTCCCTAATTGGACTTGAGAAGATGGTGTTGAACCTCTTTGTTTTTCCACTTTAGACACTGTGACATATATATTTTATGGAGAAAACAATTTTGGCCCCAGCCTCAAGCAATAGCAGTAATTCTTCCAAGGCAGTGTTCCGTGAAATTTGATGGAAAATGTTGCTGTGTGATTAGCTATGCAACTGTTGGCCTTATCTTCAAATAATCTACAGCCAGCAGGTTCTTGAATTGATCTGTATGACTCTAACTTCCTCAGCAACGGGATACCAGAGACCACTTCTTGAGCTACCCTGGACTTGTCTTTGATTGTCTCTTTGACTTTTGCTGGACACTTTCTTGTGAACAGTCTCTCCAGTCTCTTCCTTGTTTCCTCTTCACTGCGTTGAAGAATTTCTATATAAGTTATGTATAATTCATATTCTGTATGTTCTCTGCATCTACATGCCTGTGGGGTTACTGCATGCAAGTTTTTCTTTTCACAACAGATTCAGAACATGCAATAAGCTATTGATACTAAACCTGATTCTGATTCTGATTCTGATTCTGTGCCTGTGTACATGACAATGAACTTGACTTGGCTTGACTTGACAGTCATGGTCAAGGAGCTGAGAGGTGCTGATCATAAAGAAGATGTTTTAAATGGTCATTGTGATTAAGTCAGTTTTACTTATTTTCAGAATTTAGACAAAAGTCAAGAAAGTGATGGTGAACTTGTTGAACCAGTGCCATTCATTTTGTGAAAATTCTCCTACAATGTATTTAGAAGCAGGTTCCAGTATTTAGATCAACTTATAATGACTCACCAATAATGCACTTCCAAAACAAGATGGTGTGTGACCTGGAGAAGAGCCCCTGGGGTGGTGTTCTCATTTCATAGCTGCCCTCGTTCTTCTTGATAACAAAAATTACAGGTTTGTAAGGTACTATTCAAGTAGTGTTGGTGAGTAATTGCAGTAGATTTTGTAGATGACACCCAATGCATATTTAAGGCAGTGGATAGCAATTAGTGTTAAGCTTATTGAGTGTTTTACAGCTGCACTTATCTAGGCATTTGGACAGCATTTTTTTTGCATTTTTTTGTGGAAAAGAGAGCATGTCAGTAGGGTTAGTACATTGCGCTGGGTGTCTTCCAGTCTCCCAGAAGGCCACATCTGCACCAGGTGCATCGAGATGCAGCTCCTGAGAAACTGTGTTAGGGATCTGGAGCTGTGGGTCAATGACCCACAGCCTATTAGGGAGAGTGTACAGGAGATAGAGAGGAGCTACAGGGAGTTAGTCAGCTCAAGTCTGCACAAGTTAGATAAGAGAGTGATGGTCAGGGAAGCGAATGGAAGAGCTCAGATAGTAGAGAGCACCTCTGTGGCCATCCCCCTCGCTCATCGTTATCTCATTTTGGATGTGGTTGAGGGGGTGACCTGACAGAGAACGACCACGGCAATTGGGTCTCTGGCTCTGAGTCTGGTTCCGTGGAAGGGAAAGAGGAAGATGAGGAATGTGGTAGTCCTAGGGGATTCCATGGTGAGGGGAACAGACAGGAGGCTCTGTCAGTCTGATAGAGATACCCCTATGGTGTGTTGCCTCCCAGGTGCCAGGGTACAGGATGTCTCGGATTGGGTGCAGAGAATTCTGAAGGGAAAGGGTGAACAGCCAGAAGTCTTGGTACACGTTGGTACCAATAACATAAGTAGAAAAAGGGAGGAGATCCTGAAGAGAGACTTTATGGAGTAAGGTAGGAAGCTGAAAAGCAGGAGCTCTAGGGTATTAATCTCAGGATTGCTGCCTGTGCCACGTGCTAGCGAGTGCAAAAATAGCATGATCAGGCATATTAATGTGTGGCTGACAGACTGGTGTAGGGGGCAGGGATTCAGAGTCCTGGATCACTGGGGCCTTTTCTGGGGGAGGTAAGACCTATACAAAAAGGACGGGTTACACCTGAACCCAAATGGGTCCCATATCTTAGCGGGTACATTTAATAGAGCTGTTAAGGAGGGTTTAAATTAATTTGGCAGGGGGGATGGGAGCCATAGTGATAGGGTTGAGGAAGGGGAAAAAAAGGTAAATCAAAAATAGTGTGCAACAGAGATTATAGAAAGAATAGGCAGGGATGAGGCTTAATCATAGCCAGTGGCATAAGTTACAGGGCAATAGAGGCACGATGCAGATAGACAGACAGACATACTTTATTGATCCCGAGGGAAACTGGGTTTCATTACAGTTGCACCAAGAATAGTTTAGAAATATAGCAATATAAAACCATAAATAATTAAATAATAATAAGTAAATTATGTCAAGTTAAAACAGAAAGCCACAAATACTGGACTGAGTGTGTTGTATTTGAATGTTTGCAGCATAAGAAGTAAAATGGACAATCTTGAAATTTAGCTATAGATTGGCATATACGACGATGTGGCCATCTCTGAAACTTGGCTAAAGGATGGCTGACATTGGGAGCTGAACATCCAAGGATATATGGTATATCAGAAAGATAGGTTAGTAAGCAGAGGGGGTGGTGTGGTTCTATGTATAAGAAATAATAATACATCATTAGTAAGAGATGACATAGAATTGGAAGGTGTATAGTCTCTCTGGATTGAGATAACAAATTGCAAGGGTAAAAGGATCCTAATGGCAGTTGTATAGAGGCCTCCAAACAGCAGCTAAGATGTGAATTACAAATTACAGCAGGAGGTAGAAAAGGTATATCAGAAAGGCAATGTCATGATAATTGTGGGGATTTTAACATGAAAGTGGATTGCGAAAACTGGTTTAGTACTGGGCCTCAAGAGAGAGAATTTATATAATGACTAAGGGATGGTTATTTTGAATAGCTTTTTGTTGAGTCCACTAGGGAATCGGCTATGCTGGATTGGATGTTGTGCAATGATCCGGAGGTGATAAGAGAGCTTAAGGTTAAGGAACCCTTAGGGAACAGTGATCACAATATGATCGAGTTCACATTAAAATTTGAGAGGGAAAAAGTGCAATCCAATGTGTTGGTACTTCAGTGGAATAAAGGAAATTACCATGGCATGAGAGGGGAACTGGTCAAGGTTGACAGAAAGAGACACTAGCAGGAAGGACATCAGAGTAGCAATGGCTGGAGTTTCTGTGAAAAATGAGGGAAGAGCAAGACTGATATATTGCAAATAAGAAGAAATTTTCAAATAGAAGAAGGACACTACTGTGGCTGACAAGTGCAGTCAGAGCCAAAGTAAAAGCAAAAGAGAGGGCATACAAGGAAGCCGGAGCTAGTGGGAAGATGGAGGATTGGGAAGCTTTTAAAAACTTACAGAAGGAAACTAAGAAGGTCATTGGGAAGGAAAAAATGAATTATGAAAGGAAGCTGGTGATTAATATCAAAGAAGATACTAAAAACTTTTTAAAGTATATAAAGGGTAAAAGAGAGTTGAGGGTAGACATAGGACCAATACAAAATGACACTGAAGATATTGTAATGAGAGATACAGAGATGGAAGAGGAATTGAAAACATATTTTGCATCAGTCTTCACAGTGGAAGACATCTGCTATATACCGGACATTCAAGAGTGTCAGGGAAGTGAAGTTTGAAGTAGTGAAGTAGTGAAAATTACGACTGAAAAGGCATTCAGGAAGCTTACTGGTCAGAGGAAGGATAAATATCTCGGACCTGATGGAATGCACCCTTGGGTTCTGAAGGAAGTAGCTGGAAAGATTGCGGAGGCATTAACGATGACCTGTCAAGATCAATAGATTCTGGCATTGTATCGGATGACTGAAAAATTGCAAATGGACTCCGCTATGTAAGAAGGGTGGGAGGCAGCAGAAAGGAAACTGTAGGCCTGTTAGCCTGACTTCAGTGGTTGGGAAGCTGTTGGAATTGATAGTTAGGGATGAGATTACAGTGTATCTGGAGACACATGATAGGATAGGACAAAGCCAGCATGATTTCTTGAAAGGAAGATCCTACCTGACAAACCTACTGCAATTCTTTCAGGAAATTACAAGCAGGGTAGACAAAGGAGATGCAGTAGATGTGGTGTACTTGCATTTTCAGAAAGCCTTTGACAAGGTGCCACACATGAGGCTGCTTAGGAAGATAAGAGCCTATGGAATTACAGGGAAGTTACTAGTATATGTGAGGCATTGGCTGGTCAGGAGAAAACAGAAAGTGGGAATAAAGGGATCCTATTCTGGCTGGGTGCTGATTACCAGTGTAATTCCATAGGGGTCGGTGTTGGGACCGCTGCTTTTTACGATGTATATCAATGATTTGGACTACAGTATTAATGGCTTTGTGGCTAAATTTGTTGATTATATGAAGATAGGTGGTGGAGCGCATAGTGTCGAGGAAACAGAGAGCCTGCAGAGAGACCTAGATAGTTTTGGGGGATGGACAAAGAAGTGGCAAAAGAAATACAATTTTGGAGAGTGCATGGTTATGCACTCTGGTGGAAGAAATAAATAGGCAGACTTTTAATTAGATGGGGAGAGAACTCAAAATGCAGAGGTGCAAAGGGATTTGGGAGTCCTTATGCAAGATACCCTAAAGTTTAACCTACAGGTCGAGTTGGTTGTGAAGAAGACAAATGCAATATTGGCATTCATTTCCAGAGGTATATAGGAGCAGTGATGTGATGTGGAGGCCCTATTAGGCACTCGTGAGACCACACTTGGAGTATTTTGTGCAGTTTTGGGCACACAGAAGAATGTACTGATATTGGAGAGGGTTCAGAGAAAATTCATGAATATGATTCCAAGAATGAAAAGGTTACTGTATGGGGAATATCTGGCAGCTCTTGGGTTGTATTCCCTGGAGTTCAGGAGATTGAGGGGAGATCTCATAGTGTTATGTGACCACAGTTTTGCTTGCTGTGGGTGTCACTTTAAAACACCTGGATGAGGTGGGACTATGATGTCAGTATAACAAGCTGTGACAGACTGCTGGGACTTTTGGGGAGAGAAGGAGAGAGAGAGAGTGGAAGTTTTGGACTGCAAGCTGCTGGCAGGAGCTTGCTGCAACAATGAATAAAGTCTGATACTTTCCCATGCCCAAAAGACTGGGTTGATTAACAGCACACAGTGCACTTTGGATGTGTGACTGTCACTTCATATGATCCATAAGTGGATTTTGTTGGAGTATTCTGTGGCGACCACTTTTGTTACCCTTACCTTGTTTTGGGTATGTTATATGGTAGCCACTTGTGCTAGGGTATATTCCGTGACTGTCACCTTGTGATATTTCTACGTGGATTTTGGGACAAGACGGATAAGATTTTCAGCAGCTGTTACTTCGCTTTCCCAGTGTGGAACCTATGGAATTCTTTGTGATCACCTCCTCTCTCCATTTTAATGTGGATTTACTAGTCTGTCCCCTCACTTATTCTGTGGATTACTGGAATTTTCTCATTTGCCATCTTAAGACTAAGAACTTTTCCTAAGCTTGGCAGTTTGGGAGCCCCACACACACACATAACACTGTTAACTTCTGTTTATTTTGTTTAATTTTCTATATTTTTGAGTAGATACTAATAAATATAGAGGTTTTAACATTGAAACCTGACTCATTTCTGATCTATTGCTGCTGATATGTAAAAGAAATTGGGGGCTCGTCCGAGATTGGAACAAAATTGGGGTTTATTGATTGATCAATTATCGATTTTATTGATTACTTCCCTTTTGATTGACTTGTGTGTGGAAACCAGCAGCAATGGATATTAATAAGTTCTTGGCATCACCAATCTCTCAGGCATTACAGGAAGCCAGAATGAAAGAGTTGTTGGTCATTGCTATTAAGTTGAAACTTGTTATGGTAAAGCTGGCTATGAAAAAGGCAGAGATTCAGAGGAGAATAGTTGAGCTTTATATACCTATGGCTGTGTTTGAAGCAGAGGTGTTAGAAATGTTTCCTGAAAGTAAATCTGAAGACCATCAGTGCAAGATGGAACAACTAATGTTAGAGCTAGAGAAACTTAAACTAGAAGCTGCAGAAAAAAGAAAAACAAAGGCAGTTTGAAGCTATGGAAAAAGAAAGATAAAGGCAGCTTGAGACTGAGGAAAAAGAAAAACAAAGGCTGCTAGAAGTGGAGGAAAGAGAAAAACAAAGGTGGTTTGAAGCTATGGAAAAAGAAAGATAAAGGCAGCTTGAGACTGAGGAAAAAGAAAAACAAAGGCTGCTAGAAGTGGAGGAAAGAGAAAAACAAAGGTGGTTTGAGCTAGAGAAGCTAAAGTATGTGGATCAAACTTTTGGCTCTAGTGACATGTTTGTTGCCAGTCGGGAAGTTAGATTGGTTCCTCCATTTGATGAGGCCGAGGTTGATAAGTACTTTTAGGATTTTAAGAAACTTGCTCAGAGCCTACGGTGGCTAAGAGACTGCTGGCCTTTCGTGTTGCAGAGTGTAATTAAAGGTAAGACTCAGCAGGCTTATTCTGCCTTATCAGTTGAAGATGCAGCTGAATATGGGACAGTAAAACAGGCTGTGCTTAAAGCTTTTGAGTTGGTTCTAGAGGCCTATAGGCAAAGGTTTAGGAATTTGAGAAAATCTGTGAGCCAGACTCATATGGAATTTGCTTATGAAAAGTCTGTGTGTTTTGATTATTGGTGCACATCTCAAAATGTGAACGATGATCACGACAAATTGAAAGAGTTGATTTTAATTGAAGAGTTTAAAAGGTGCATCCATACTGATATAAAGACATATTTAGATGAGAAGGATGCTGCCACTTTGCAAGAAGCTGCTAAGTTAGCAGATGAGTTTGTTCTAACCCACAAGTCTAAGTTTGCCCCAGGTAAGACCTTCCAAAAGAATAGCATGAAAAGTCAGGGTAAACTAGATATTAAATCTGAGACTAGTGACAAAGGTAAGGAGGAAGGGAACCAATTAAAGGAGATGTATTCTGGTCCTACTTGTCACTATTACCAGAAACCTGGCAACGTTACGGCTAACTGTTTCCTCCTAAAGAAGAAGAAGGAAAAGGAGGCAGTTCCAGATGCTTGTGTTCAACACTTTGAAACATTTATAAACCCACAGGGTTCTGGACATTCTGATGAAGCTCTGTCCAGGGCTGAGATGTCTGACTTGGTCAGGAAAGAACTTATTCCTTTTATGTCAGAGGGGTTTGTTTCAGTGAATAAAGGGTTATCTCCGGTACCAGGGAAAATTCTTTGAGATAGTGGAGCTTCTCAGTCACTCTTGTTAGACAGTATTCTAGAGTTTAGTGATGAGACTGACACTGGTGAGGTAAATCTTATTCAAGGCATTGGGGACAACATTCTTTCTATACCTCTGTATAATGTAATTTTGAAAGAGTTAGCTTCAGGACCTGTTGAGATAGGACTATGGCCTAGTTTACTGGTGAAAGCTGTTTCTTTGCTTTTAGGGAATGGCCTAGCAGGTGGCAGAGTTGTCCCTGCAGTGCAGTTGACAGCTAAGCCAATCACTGATGACCCAAAGATGAATTCTAATGTTTATCCATCCTGCGCTGTAACTCAAGCTATGGCAAAGAAGTTTGCCAATGCAGATGGTCCTGTGCAGAATGGTTCCATGACCTATGATGGCCCAAATCAGGACACAGGTTTTTATGGCTTGTCAGTGACTTTCCTTCCTTCATTATTGGAACAGGATGCTTGAATTAGGTCTGACTATAAAGATTTGTCTCTGTTAAAGAAGGAGTTTATAGCAAAACAGACCAGAGACCCTGAGGTGGCAACCTTGAGAGAAAAAGCTCTCACAGGTGATGAGATTGAGAAAGTGCCAGTAGGGTATTATATCAAGGATGGAGTGTTAATGAGGAAGTGGAGACCACCTGATGTTCCTGCAAGTGAGGAATGGGCAATTGTTCACCAGGTTGTAGTTCCTGAAGTCTAGAGGAATGAGATTTTAACTTTGGCTCATAGTATGCTCTTGGGTGGCCATCTCGGTGTGAATAAAACTGTGGTTAAGATTTTTAAACAATTCTTCTGGCCTGGTTTTTAGGAAAGATTTTGTGACATTTTGTGGATTTGTCACACTTGTCACGTTGTGGTTGAACCCAATCAGGCCCCACTGCAGCCTATTCCTGTATCTGGTGAACCCTTTTCAAAAGTTGTTGTGGATTGTGTTGACCCATTGCCCAAGACTAAAGCTGGCCATCAGTATTTGCTAACCATCATGTGTACAGCATCTAGATTTCCAGAAGCAATATTTCTCAGGAATATAAAAGCTCCAACAGTGTTGAAAGCTCTCATAAAGTTTTTCACCCTATTTGGTTTGTCTAAAGAAAATCAGTCTGATCAAGGAAGTAATTTTATGTCAGGATTATTCCAGCAGGTAGTTTACAAACTGGGAGCCAAACCAATTACATCATCTGTGAACCATCCAGAATCCCAAGGGCCCTTAGAAAGATTCATTCTACCCTCAAAACCATGATTGTATTGAAAATGAGAAAGATTGGTATGAGGGAGTTCACTTGCTTTTATTTGCAATAAGGGAGTCTGTGCCGGAGTCCCTAGGCTTTAGCCCCTTTGAACTTATGTTGAGACACCAGGTCCGAGGTCCTTTGGCATTGTTAAGAGAGCAGTGGATTAACAATGACCTGTATATAAACTTGTTGAACTATGTTTTAAAATTAAAAGATAGATTGAAAAGTGCTTGCAACTTAGCAAGAGAAAATTTAAAATCAGCCCAGGAAAAAATGAAAACTTGTTATGATAAGGAAGACAGAATGAGGTCATTCAAGTTGGGAGATAAGGTACTTGTTTTGTTCCTTGTGCAAACAAACCCTTTTCAAGCTAAGTTTCATGGTTCCTATGAAATTATGTCTGAAGTCAATGATGTGGATTATGTAGTCAAAATACCAGATAGACAAAGGCTAATGCAACTTGGTCACATAAACATGCTTAAGCTGTATCATGAGAAACAGACAGCAGCTGTGACCATTGTTGTCAATAACAATGAATCTGAACTCTTTGGGAATTTACTAGATGATCCATCTGAGGTCTATTTTAAATCAAACATTATTTCAGCCAGATTGACAAATTGGAGTATTTTGGAAAACCTTGATGAGATATTGTCTCAGTTACAGCCACAGCAGTAGAAACATGATCATGAAATTTAGGGATTTGTTCCCTGATGTTCCAAAAAGAACAACAGTAGCCTCACACGATGTAGATGTCAGTATTGGCAAACCTATAAAACAGCATCCATATTGCATGAATATTGAAAAATGCAGACTTGCAGAACAAAAGATAGAGTATATGTTGGAAAATTGTATTATTAGGCATTCTACTTAAGGTTGGAGCTCACCTTATGTTATGGTACCTAAACCAGATGGTAGTATCACATTTTGCACTGATTACAGAAAGGTGAATGCTAGAACAAAAACAGATCCTTGTCCCATCCTTAGAGTGGATGATTCTGTAGACAAGGTAGGAAAGGCTAAGTTTCTTACAAAGATCGATCTGCTACAAGGGTATTGGTGTGTTCCATTAACGGATAGAGGTAGAGAAATTTCTGCATTTGTAACACCTTTTGGGTGGTATGAATACAGTGTTCTGCCATTTGGAATGAAAAATGATCCAGGAACATTCCAGAGAATGATTAATTCTGGAATTCAAGTGTTAGAACACACAGATGCCTATATTGATGATTTGGTCACAGGGAATCACACCTGGGAAACATATATCTCTGCAGTGGAAAAACTGTATGAAGGGCTCTCAAAAGCCAACCTTACAGTTAACTTAGCTAAGAGTGAATTTGTCCATGCCACCATGACCTATCTTGGTTACGTTGTAGTTCAGGACAGGTTGGCACCTGTTCACCTAAGTTCAGGCAATTTCTGAGGTTTCCATTCCAACCAGTAAAAAGGCTCTTAAAAGATTCCTGGGAATGTTCTAATATTATCACATGTTCTGTAAGAACTTTGCTGATGTTGCTCTCCCATTGACAAATCTCCAGAAGAAGGGTGAAAAGTTTGCTTAGACAGAGCCTTGCCAGGAGGCATTTGTTAAACTGAATGCCATCTTATGTCACCAACCTGTGCTCAGGTCACCTGACTTTGCAAAGCCATGTTCCATAGCAGTAGATGCCAGTGACAAAGCTGCAGGAGCAGTGTTCCTACAAAGGGCTGATTATGATGATATTGCGAGTCTTGTGGCTGACTTTCCAAAGAAATTTAATGTGCATAAAAGAAGTTATTCCACCATCGAGGAGGATTATTATCACCTATTTTAGCTTTGCAGCATTTTGATGTGTATGCTTGCACAGCTCAGAAACCACTTGTTGTGTATACAGATCATAATCATTGGTGTTTTTGAGTAAGCTGAAAAACAAAAATAGATGGTTGTTTAATTGGAGTTTGATTTTGCAGGAGTATGATCTCATGATAACTCACATTAAAGGCAAGGATAATATAATTGCCGATTGTCTTTCCAGATGTTAAGTTTGCAATGTACTTTTAATAGTGGAATGTGATTTACTATTTGTATATGCTTCTGAAATATGTTATATTAGTCTGTAGTACGCTATATTGTAACCGTAAATGCATTGTTTCACATATTGTAGTTTGTAGTTAAAATTTTGCTCAAAATTTTCCCTTTTTTGGGGGAGGTGTTATGTGACCACGGTTTCAT
Organism: Hypanus sabinus; assembly: GCF_030144855.1. Taxonomy (NCBI): domain Eukaryota; kingdom Metazoa; phylum Chordata; class Chondrichthyes; order Myliobatiformes; family Dasyatidae; genus Hypanus; species Hypanus sabinus. The sequence continues at coordinate 24,951,195 of NC_082726.1, read as the reverse complement.
TTAATGTGGGTGTCACTTTAAAATGCCTGGATGAGGCAGGACTATGACATCAGTGTAACAAGCTGCAACAGATTGCTGGAACTTTCAGGTAGACAAGGAGAGAGAGAGAGAGAGAGAGTGGAAGTTTTGGACTGCAAGCTGCTGACCGGAGCTTGCTGCAACAATAGATAAAGTCTGATACTTTCCCATGCCCAAAGGATTGAGATGATTAATGACACACAGTGCTTATTGGATGGGTGAATCTCACTTTGTGTGATCCATACGTGGATTTTGTTGGAGTATCCTGTGGTGACCACTTTTGTTAACCCTTTCCTGGTTTTGGGTATTTGTGTATTTGTATTTGTGATCTATTGCTGCTGGTACGTAACAATAGAAACATTCCGAACGTTAAAAGGCCTGAACAGATTAGATATGGCAAAGTTATTTCCCATGGTAGGGGATTCTAGGACAAGAGAGCATGACTTCAGGATTGAAGGACATCAATTTGGAACAGAGATGCAGAGTACTTACTTCAGTCACGGGTGGTAAATCTGTGGAATTTGTTGCCACAAGTGATGGTGAAGGCCAAGTCATTGGGTGTATTTAAGGCAGAGATAGATACTTTTTTGATTAGCCAGGGCATCAAATGGGTATGGGGTGAAGGCAGGGGAGTGGGGATGACTGGAAGAATTGGATCATCCGATGATTAAATGGCGGAGCAGATCCGATGGGCCAAATGGATTACTTCTGCTCCTATATCTTATGGTCTTATAGTACCTAGGCTCAGGTATATGGAGGAATTTAAGGTGGAGGGTTATATGGGGGGAGGGCAGGGTTTAAGGGTTGGCACAACTTTGTGGGCCGAATGGTCTGTACTGTGCTGTTTTGTTCTTTGTACTTTGTATTCCACCATGCTCTTGCTTTATACTTTACTGGTCGTAAAAAGAATCTGGTGAGTCACTTGATCTGGATACCCAATCCCAGAATCACACTTGCAACCACAGTATTTATGCAGCTGATACTATGGAAATTCTGTTTAATGTTCAATGTTTGCCCTGGGATATTGATAGTGAGTGACACAGTGATGGGAAAGACATTGTTAAGCATAAGTAATGGGGCTTTCTCTTCTTGGAGGTCTTCATTGTCTGGAACTTTTGTGGCAGATATGTCACTTGTCATTTATCAGCATGCAGAATGACTTCATAACCTAGCTGCAGGCTGGCATGGACTGAGTTATTTTTGAAGAGATGTGAATAGAATGAATACGGTGTGATCATGAAGTAACATCCCCATTTCGGACCTTATGACCAGCAGTTGAAGGTGGTTGGGCCTCTGGATAGTGCTTCCCCATCCCTGTGCAACTGTTATCAGAGTATAAATTCAAATACAGCTTAAGATTTTTTATTTTTATTATTAAAAACGTTGTCAATATTCAGTCCTTTCATTTTAATTGAAAATCAGATGCACACAAAGGAAAACTGCAATGTGCCTCAGACAGTTTAGAATATTAGCACTTTCACCATTCACCTTTGAATACAGTTGAAACTTATGACACAACAATCTTCCCTCTGAGCTCACATAAGGATCCTTGGTAAAATAGATATCATCTTTAGTTGGTGTATTTACAGAATGGAAAATTGTCCTTCAATCAACACAAATTAGTCATGGCGTCATACAATGCAGAAACTGGACATCCAGCTGACCATTTACACTAAACTTACTGGTCACTTTTCCTCTCCCAACTTTCCTATCAACTTCTTCCAGGTCCTTCCACCTCAAAAAAAGTGAAATGCATCATTAAGGACCCCCATGGCATACCTGCTTCTCCCTGTTACCATCAGGGTGGACATATGGGAGCCTTAAGATAAACACTCATCTCAACTTCTTAAGAACATTTTTCCCCTCTCCATTGTCAAATTTCAGAATGGTCCATCAACGCATCAACAGCATCTCATTATTTTTGCATTTGTTTTGTGTTATATATACACCTGGTTGTAATCTATAATGTATTTAATGTATTTTACTGTACTGCTATTGTCAGGAAATGTAGAAGGGGCTTCACCCAGATGCGGAGCAGTAGAGATGATTTAGTAGTAAGTGAACAATTTAATAATTAATTGCAAATTAACGGCATAGAAGGGGCAAAAACAAGGGAGAACAGATACTTAAAACAACAAGGCAACCAGGTAACTAAAGACTTGGAGCAACTAGGTGAAGCTGGCTATTTCAATAGATGAAGATCTGTGGATGAGAGCTGGGTTTGAACAGGTGGCAGGTGATCAGTTGGAAATGAATGGTAGGTGACTACTGTTAGCTGGGTGGAAACAGGGAGGTGCCTGCCTGCCTACTCAAGCCTGAGAAAACCCTGCTCCCGGACGTCCGATGGCCCAGGACGATCTGGATGGGTCTGGTGGAACTCTTCAATGTGCAATGGATCCAAGATGAAACAGGACTGCACTCAGAACCTCTCCTCTAGGCTGTACCCTTCCCAATCAATCAGATACTGCACACCCATCCACAACAATGTGAATCTATCAAACAGCAAACCATGCACACTGCACCACCTTCCACCATCCTAGGTTCCAGAGGTGCAGGCCCAAGTGGATTAAATGGTCCATAGACAATGGGCTTGAGACCTGGACACATGGAAGGTAAGTGTGATCGTGCAGGATGGTGGCAGCTGGATATGGCTAGTGACTGGACTGATGTGATGGGTTAGCTTGAAGGGACTGATGAACCAGGTTAGGAACTTAGGGGAGTCAGTGCGAAGGAGCAGATGGGCTGAGGGTCAATCTCCATTTCAGCAGGGTGCAACTGGTGTGATAGTGTGTCCACTTGGAATCAGTTCAGTAGGAGATGGGGAAGTTGAACTGCAGTTGAGATGGGGAAGAGGGCTCAACAAGCCAGATATGGGGTGAGCTGGCTGGTCTACTGAGTGGATATGAAGTTCTGGTGGTCAGTCCAGATCAGGAAGGGTTTGGTGCTCTGCAACAACCTATGCCTCTATTCCTCCAAGGCCTATTTAATGGTGAGTAACTCCCTGTCTCCTACTTCATAACAGCACTATGTAGAGTTGAATTTATGGGAGAAGGCACGAAGTGTGCCTTACTGTCTGATCCTTACTGGGGGAGGATGGCCCTAGTGTCCATGTCAGATGCTTCCACTTCTAACACAAAGATCAGAGGGGTTTGGCTGGCAAAAGTAGGAGCAATGGTGAGCACCTCAAAAGTGTGGTCTATGGCAGCAGACCAGTTTATCCGTGAGGTAGGTGATTTGCTGAGGAAGATGAGTGGAGCAGCGATTTGGCTGTAGTTCCTGATTAAATGGTGGTATAAGTTGGAGAAAACCAAAAGGCGCTGTAATTATTTGAGAAAGCACAGCCAGGACCATTCAAATAGGGTGTGCATTTCCTCTGTGTCCATGGTAATGCCTTGGGGTGAAAGGACATTACCCAGGAAGGAAATAACTGGAGTACGGAGCTGGCTTTTCTTTAACTTACAGTACTGTTGGTTTTCAAGAAGACACTGAAGGATTGAACAGACATAGCAGAAATGGTCTTTGGGGTCTTTGGAGAAGATGAGGATATTGTTGAGGTGCACAAGCACATACATATCTCAGAATCTGTCAATGGCCATTGCAGGTCCAAAGGAACGTCCATCAATAGCTGTAAAGCAGAAGGTCTGAGAGATAGGCTCAGTAGGAATTCCAAGCTGCACACACAGAATCCAGTCCAGAAAGTTGTCTGCTGTGCCGGAATCCACCAGAGCCTCCTGTGTGTATAGAATGGTAAGTGTGTGAAGGAGGACAGAGGAGATGAGCTGGGCTATGGTGCTGGGAGAAGCTTACTAGATAGAAGGCTCCTTGTCTCTACCTGGTCTCTATAATACAGTAATGGTTGCAGTTCGGAGTGCAAGACACACTGGGACAGTACGTTGCAGCATCAGGTTAGGGTTCCATGGAGGCATTCAGGCACCAGAACCTGAGGCTCTGACAGAGGAGGTTGACCGGCACAGGGTTGCTGGAATGAGGTAGGCAGTTGGTTGAGAGTGGTGAGCAGATAGACAATGATTTCCTTCTGTGTCTGGGTCATAGCACATACCGGCAGATGACTTCCTTTAGGAGTGCAAACTTTGCTGGGTCAATCGCTGGTTCACCTCTCCTGTCATGAAATGTAGAGGAGGTTTGACCCAAATGCAGAGCAGCAGAAACAATTCAGCAGTGAGTAACTCCTGATAGCTGGGTGGAGACTGTAACGTGCTGGGTTGTGCAGTGCTGACAGTCACTGCAAAACAACAAATTTTATGATGTATGTCAGTGATAACAAAGCTGATTCTAATTCACATATGTACACTTGAAGGGCAACTTACAGCAGCTAATTAACCTACTGACTGGCATATCTTTGGGATATGGGAAGAAACTAGAGCACCCACACATTCAAAGCGACTACAAGCACATCTGAGGAGGCACTTAGTCCCAAGAGTTCTCACTATCAGATTGCAGGAAAGATATGGAGGGGACACAAAGGAGATTTCCAAGAAAATTGCAGCCATGAGGAAAGATTATATCTAATCCGGCCCCATTTGGTATAGAGATGTCATAGTCATACAACAGTCTCAGGCCCTTCTGCCTATCAGATCCATGCCAACCCATCTAGACCAATCCCATTTGCTCACCTTATGACCATTTCCTTCTATTTAACTCCTCTGACAGCATGTTCCAGATATCAACCAAACTGTGTATTAAGAAGATTACCTTCAGATCTCCTTTAAAACTCCTACCTCTCACTTTAAACCTTTGCCCTTTTGATATGGCTACCATGGAGAAGTATTTCAGTGATCTTCTGGGATCCTGTGCCATTCTGGTTGCTTCATTACCGAAAGGATGTGGAAGCCTGGGAAAGGGTGCAGAAGAAATTCATCAGGAGGCCATTTGAATCAAATATACTAGGAGGAGAGGCTGGACAAACATAGGTTGTTTCTCTTGATTAATAGAGGCTGGGGTTAGACCTGATAGAAGTATGAGAGATACAGACAAAGTTGACAATCAGAATCTTTTTTTCCCCAGGGGAGAAATAACATATACCAAAAGAAATGCATTTAAGGTGAAAGGGAAAAGTTTAAATGAGATGTGCAGGGAGAATATTTTACACAGAAAATGGGTGCCTGGAACAGTCTGACAACTGTTCTGGTCAAAGCAAGTTTAAGAGGCTTTTAGGTAGACACATGAAGGGAATCGAAGGGCATAGATCATGTGCAGGCAGAAGAGATTTAGTTTAATTTAGAATCAAGCTATAGACATCATGGGCTGATAGGCCTATCCCCAGGCTGTTCTGTCCATGTTCTATTTTCAAAACCTCCCATAATCTTACATAATTCTATTAGCTCATCCTTTAGCTGCAGAGGGACATGATTAAAGTGTACAGCATGTAATTATATTAGACTTAGATAGAGTAAGTAGGATGAGTCTATTCAATAGAGGGTTCAAACTGCAGCAGCCATAGGTTAAGGATAATTGGTAGGAGGGTTAGAAGGGAGCTAGGAAAGATGTTTTATTCCCAGGGGTCTGGTAAGGGTGGCACTAATTGCTTGAAAAGGTGACAGAGGCAGGAAACCGCTTTCAGAATTGGGAAAGACAAAACTAATGCTAGCATTGAGTTGCAGAAAGTTTTGGGGATGGGGGAGATGGGTGATATCACTTATTCAGAAAGTGCTTCTTCCCTTTTTACAGATGCTGACTAACCTGTTATGTGTTTTCTAGAACTTGTTTCAGATTAACAACATCTGCCGTTTTAAAAAAACAATTAACATGTGTTCAGAGGGTACATGGATATGCATGAGCCATCTCCTCTAGGGCTGCAGAGTCAACCTGAAGCATTGACTATCCATTTCTCTCCACAGATGGTTCCTGACCCACTGAGTTGTTCCAGCAGCTTGTTTGCTTATACCAGATTCCAGCATCTGCACAATTATGCATAAGGTGAGTTTAACCTGTGTAGATCTTTTCAATCAGTACAGACACCATCCAATTAAAAGTTTTCCTCTGGAATATAACCTTTCTATAAACCAATGTTCTTAACAAGAATGGAAGGTGACAACATTCATGTTTACCATTTGTCTTCACTGAGTATTGAAACAGTAATCAAATACAATCTAGCTGCAGCTTCTTTCAGACTATGTTACAGAAATGGAGCTGGAAGTGGATCATCCAGGAGGCTGAGGGGTTGATTGATTGGACATACAGGGAGGTAGTTACACCCAAGGTGTAGAGCACAGGTAACTGAGTGACTACCAGAAGGGGGAAAAGGGATAGGCAGCCAATGCAGAGTACCCCCGTGGCTATTCCCCCTCAACAAAAGATACACTACTTTGGTTACAGTTAGAGGGATGACCTAGCAGTAGAAAGTCACAGCAGTCAGATCTCTGGCACTAAGTCTGGCAGTGTGGTTCTGAGGGGGAGGGGGAAAAGAGGAGTGTACTAGGGATAAGAGATTTCATAGTTGGAGGAGCAGTCAGGAAACTCTGTGTAAATGGAAGAGACATCCAGGTTATATGTTGCCTTCCAGGTGCCAGGATCATGGATGTCTTTGATCGATTTCACAATATTCTAAAGGGGGAAGACGAGCAGCCTGAAGTCAAGGTACATATTAGTACTAATGACATAGGTATGAAAAGGGAGGAGGTACTGAAGAGAGAATATATGGAGTTAAGTAGAATGCTGAAAAGCAGGCCCTTCAGGGTAGTAATCTGTAGATTGTTACCTGTGATATATGCTAGCGAGGGTAAGAATAGGATGATTTAGCGGATAGATGTGTGGCTGAAGAATTGATGCAGGGGGCAAGGTTTCAGAATTCTGGATCATTGAGATCTCTTCTGGGTTAAGTATAATCTTTACAAATAGGACGAGTTACACCTGAGCTTAAGGGAGACTGGTATCCTTGCGGGCAGGTATGCCAGAGTTGTTAGCGAGAATTTAAACTAATTTGGCAGGGGAATGGGAACTGAAAGTATAGGACAGAAGGGAAGGCAGCTGGGAGACAAGCAGATACAGTGTGTAATGAGAGTGTGACGAACAGGGCAAAAATGCATTTTGAGTTGAAGTGTAACATGGAAGTGTGAAATTGAAAAGGATGATGAATGCAGTACTGAAGGTGTTATATTTGAATGCATTAGCATATGGAATAAGGTAGATAATGTTGTAGTGCAGTTAGAAATTGTCAGGTAGGACATTCAGGGTATCACTGAGTCACAGCTGAAAGAATATCCTAGTTGGAAGCCTCACATTCATTGTATTGATAGGACAGGGAGGTAGGCAGAGTGGGTGGTTATGTTGGCAAAAAAAAATGAAAATAAAGTCCTTAGAAAGAGGTGGCATGGGATCAGAAGATGTAGAAACCCTTTGGGTAGAGTTAAGAAACTGCATGGGTAAAATTACCCTGATGGAATTTATATACAGGCTACCAAAGAGAAGCCAGGTTATGAGGTACAAATTACAGCTGGAAGTAGGAAAGACATGTTAAAAGGCAGCAATGGGCATTTCAATATGCAGGTGGTTTGGGACAATCTGGTTAGTGCTGGATCCCAAGAGATGGAATTTGTAGAATGCCTACAAAATGCCTTTTTAGAGTAGCTTGTGGTTAAGCCCACTTGGGGATAAGCTATTCTGGATTGGGTATTGTGTAATGAAATAGATTTGATTAGGAAGTTTAAGGTAAAGGAACCCTTAGGAGATGGTGATTATAATATGATAGTATTCACTCTGCCATTTGAGAGGGGAAGTCAGATCCAGCAGTATTACAGTGAAGTGAAGGGAATTACAGAGGCATATGAGAGGAGCAATCTTAATTAGAAGGGAACACTAGCAGGGATGATGGCATAATAGCAATGGCAGGAATTTCTGAAAGCTATTCAGAAGCGGTAGGATAGATAAATTCCAAAGAAGAAGAAGTATTTTACAGGTAATATAATGCAACCATAGACTGACAAGGGAAGTCAAAGACAGCATAAAGGCAAAAGAGAGGGCATGTGATATTGCAAAAATTAGTGGGAAGTTAGAGGATTGGAAAGCTTTAAAAAACCAACAAATGACAAGTAAAAAGCAATAAGGAGTGAAGAGATGAAATATGAAGATACAATGGCCAATTACATAAAAGTGGATATCAAAAGTTTTTTTTTCCAAATATACTGTACAAAAAGATAAATAAAGCTGAGAGTAGACATTGAACTGCTGAGATATGATGCTAGAGAGGTAATAATGGGGGACAAAGAAATGGTGGATGAACTTAAGTATTTTGCATCAGTTTTCACAGTGGAAAACATGAACAGTATGCTAGAAATTTGAGAGTGTCAGGGGGCAGAAGTGAGTGAAGTTGATACTACTAAGGAGATGATGTCTGAGACGCTGAAAGGTTTGAAGATATGCTGTTTGGATCAGATGGACTACAACTCAAGATTCTGAAAGAGATAGCTGAAGAGATTATAGAGGCATTACTAATGATCTTTCAAGAATTAATAGATTCTGGAATGGTTCAGAAGTACTGGAAAATTGCAACTGTCACTCCAATCTTCAAGAAGGGAGGAAGGCAAAAGAATGGAAATTATTGGCCAGTTAGTCTGTCTTCTGTGATTGAAAGATTTTAGAGTTGATTGTCAAGGGTGGGGTTTCAGGGTACTTAGAGGCATGTGATAGAGTAGGCCAATATCAGCATGGTTTCCTGAAGGGAAAAGTTAACGTGAAAAGTTAAAGTTAAAAGTTAAATCTGTTAGTATTCTCTGAGGAATCAGCAGGCATGATAGACAATGGGGAATTGGTTGATTTTGTGTGCTTGGATTTCCAGAAGGCCTTTGACAAGGTGAGGCTGCTAAACAGGATAAGAGCCCATGGCATTAAGGGAAGCATTGCAAACTAATATTGATAGAGCATTGGTTGACAGGAGGCAAAGAGTGGGAATAAAGGGAGTCTTTTCTGATTGACTGCTAGTGACTACTGGTGTTCTGCAGAGGTCTGTGTTGGGACTGCTTCCTTTTTATGTTGTATGTCAATGATGAGGATGACAGAATTGATGGCTTTGTGGCCAAATTTGTGGATGATATAAACATAGTTGGGGGTGGGGGGGCAAGTAGCATTGAGGAAGCAGGGTAGATGCAGAAGCAAGTGTACAGATTAGGAGGATGAGCAAAGAAGTGGTAAATGGAATACAGTGTCAAAAGTGTATGGTCATGCACTTTGGTTGAAGGAATAAAAGCATTGACCATATTCTAAACCAAGAGAAAATTCAAAAAACTCAAGGTGCAAAGGGATTTGGGAGTCATTGTGCAGGATTCCCTAAAGGCTAACTTGCATGTTGAGCAAGTGGTAAGGAAGACAAAAGCAATGTTAACACTCATTCTGAGAGATCTAGAATATAAATGAAAGGATGTAATGTTAGGGCATAGACAGCATAGATGTAGAGAGGATTTTTCCTATAGTGAGTGATTCCAGGTCCAAAGGGCACAGCCTCAAAATAGAGCGACATCCATTTAGAACAGATGTGGAGGAATTTCTTTATCCATAGTTTATTGAATCTGTAGAATTTATTGCCACTGATGGCTGTGGGGTCCGGGTTATTGCGTATATTTAATGTGGATGTTGATAGGTTCTTGATTAGTCAGGGTGTCAAAGATGGTTACAGGGTGAAGGCAGGAGAATGGAGTTGAGAGGGATAATTAAGCCATGATGGAATGGCAATGCAGCTCGATGGGTTGAATGGCCTAATCCTGCTCCTATGTCTTAGGGTCTTATGGTTACAAGGATTTCTGTTTAACTTTCAGTCTTCCTGTAGTGTTTAACACCATAATACTTTGAGCTACACTGCAGTCTGTAAAGCTCAAGGTTGTTGGAATGGTAATTTTATTAGATAAAGAGTAATCATGAGTCTTGTCATGGTCCCGACCATTAATTTGCCATTTCCTCCTAATTCCCTTTGATTGTGCCACGGTTCTGACTGTTAATTCCCCATTTTCTCCTAATTTCCTTTGATGACGGTGCCTGGTTTTCATCAAGACCTACAGCATAAGAACCCCGGCTTTGCAATCATGAGTTGCCAGCTCGTTGGTTTTGCCTGTGTAATTAACATTTCTCGGCCGCTTAGGACTGTGTGCTTTAAGTTTTGCTTTAGTACTGAGAATTACCTGTGAAACTCAGTCTCTTTGTGTTAAGGTAAGTTTTCTAAGTTCTACTCCAGTTCCGAGGTTCACTTGTGAAACTCAGTCTCTCCGTGTTAAGATAAGTCTTTTAAGTTTTACTTCAGCACAGAGGTTTACCTGTGTAACTCCGTCGCTCCGTGCTAAGGAAAGTTTTGTCTGCTGCTTCCCTTTCTACACTTCGTGTCAAGATCTGTTCTGCCTGCCTCCTGCCTACCTGCACTCTCTCCTGTTTGCTGTTCCATGCTCACACACGCATCTACATCCTGACACAACCTCCTGTGTCCTGTGCTTGGGGTCACCTTGTTCATTGCAACAGTCTTGGACTAATGGTTTAGAAGTTGAGTTCAAATTCCATCCTGATAGGTGAGTGCTTTACTTTGCAACTATAAACTAAAAGATTCGAATTTTTAAAGTCACAAAGTGATGAGATTGTTGAAGAATCTTTTCTTTTAGAACATATCATTTTTTGTTTTTTCCATCTGGACTATAGTGACTCTTCCCAAGTGTGGTCATCCATTTTGTGCTTCTGTTAAACGAAGAAGGTATGAGCAGTTACTGCCAACTTGACAGCCTTGTCCCCTCATTAGATTAAAAAATTCTGACCCTTAGATGGAGACTGTCCTCTGCAGAGAGAAATCAACCAATGAATATAAATAGGTTATTATCAATGAGAGTAAAAAAAAAACTGATGGAAGAACTCAATGTTTCAGGCAATATCTGTGGAAGTAGATAGATAGTCAATGTTACAGATTGAGACCCTGCATCCTTCTAGAAATATTCACCAGATTAGTCAGCAACTGTGATAGGAGAAGCAGAGGTAATATTTCAGGTGAGTGATCATCAGAACTGAGAAAGTATTTTAAAGTACTTTTAAGCAGATGATTGTGATGGAGTCATGGTAGGTCAAATGTGTTAATGTGCGGCATTTTAGGTGGCAGAGTGGTGTAGCAATTAGCACAATGCTTCACAGCAGCTCGCATTAAGATTGGGGCTTGATTCTCTCTGCTGTTTGTAAGAAGTTTGAACGCTCTGCTCATAACCGCAAAGCGCTCCAGTTTGTTCCCACATTCCAAAGATGCACGTTTAGTTTTAGTGAATTGTGGGCAAGTTATGTTTACACAGGATGTGTGGCAGCACTTGTGGGCAGCCCAGCACAACCCTTGTTGGTTTGATTTGACTCAATCAATGCAATTCGCTATATATTTCAATATACAGTATGTGGTAAAAAAGCTAATCTTTGACGTGGACAGTTATTGAAGGTTACTTTTCTTTCACTGTGCAATGTGTTGCTAATAACAGGGCTCTGGGACATGTCCAGCAGGTGAGGCAGTACTAATAGAGAAAGAAGAACTATCTCAGTTTTCTTTCCTTTAGTTCAGTCTGACCCACCGACTGTTTTCAGCATTCTGTTTTTTATCTCACATTTTTAGCTTCTGCAGTTTCATTTTCTTTACAGTACTTCTATTTTTCCTCTTCTGCTCAACAATCTGTTATGTGCCTCTCTAAGGGCAGCAACTGCATCAATAATGGGCTAATGCACATCAAAACAACACTTCCTTGTAAAATCTACAGTACATGCAATAGTTCTGTTGCTCTTTACATTATGCCATCTGAGCAATAAAGCATTTTACTAAACTGTCCAGATTAGTGAATCGTGCAAAATGATAAACCACAAATCACCCAGATCTCTGCCTTGTAACATGGCTTTATGATCCATGGCAGTAAGGCTTTTGCAATACCTTATTAATATTTGGTGACTGAAAAAGTAGTTGCTCTAGTTTAAATAAATCATGGTGATATGTTTTTTTATAATATTTTAAATATGCACTTTAAATCCAACCTATTAGGATGTTGCTGCACAAAGAGACAAGAATGTTAGAATGTTGCTGTTCCTGACCAGACTCATTCATTGAAGCTTATGCTTCAGTGATGGGAATGTTGCCTCAGGAAAAATATTGAACAAGAGAGTGCAAGAATGCTTTTGTGATCGTTCTCTGAAAATATAAGAACATTTTTTAAGTATATTAGCTCTTGAGTTATGTACAGCCTTGCAGTCAATCAAAGACTGGCTCTTTCCAAGATCATTGACGATGTCTTCTCTCATGTTTTGACATAGCAAGAGAATGGGGATCCTTCATCTGCTTGACCTTTTTCTGTTTTGAGTCAAACTCTTTACCCTAACATTGATTTAGCTCATCTCTCTAAATCAGGCAAATGGTCAATCACAGTGGAAACTTTAAGTTCCAGCCCACAAGGGTAAACAAATCAAAATGTTGACATGTCATTGTAGCTTTATAACCCATTCTCAGAACTCAACAAATTGTTTCCTCTGGATTACTCCTCTTGTATCTTAGCTGGACATAACTGGGCAATTGTGTCCACTCACATCCATATAGTCTTCCATGGAAATTCCTGGATACATATTTTGGAATACTTCACCACTGAATTTTCTTGCTCTTGACATTTCTATTGTTTTGTTCAAAGAGTAAACTTTTTTTCTAAACTTTAAGCATGTTCTAAAATTATGGGATGTATCTGCTGAAGCCAATACTTATTACCTATCTCAAATTGGCCCTGAACAGAAAGAGTTCTTGAGTCATTTCAAAAAGAATCTAGGACAGGGGTTCCCAACCTGGGGTCCCAACCTGGCGTCCATGGAGCCCTTTGTTAATAATAAAGCTCTATGGCATAAAAAAGGTTGGGAACCCCTGATCTAAGATCAAATGAAGACCCACTGGGAAAGATCGATGAATAGTTTGTTTAATGAAAATTACTAAATCTGATAGGTTTCCTTAGTAACCCCACTGGCTTCCAGTGTTTTAGGTGACAAATCAAATATCTTCAAACTCCTAATGAGTCTTGCCTTCTTAATAACTGCATCAATATGTTGGGACCAGGTTAGGTCCTCAGAGATCTGGACACCCAAGGACTTGAAATGGCTTACTCTCTCCACATCTCATCCCTCTATGAGGAAAGGTTCGTGTTCCATCATTTTACACTTCCTGAAGTCCACAGTCAGCTCTTCCTTTTACTGTTATTGAGTGCAAGGTTGTTGCTATGACACCACTCAACTATAGCTGGTATATTTTGCTCCTGTACACTCTATCATCTCCACCTGAGATTCAACAATGGTTGTATCATCAGCAAATTTATAGATGGTATTTGAGCTCTACCTAGCCAGATTCATAGATATTGAGAGAGTAGAGCAGTGGGCTAAGCACACACCCCTGAGGTGTACCTGTGTTGATAGTTAGCTAGTAGGAGATATTATCACCAATCTGTCCAGGTTGAGGTCTTCCAGGTAGGAAGCTGAGGTCAATTGCAGAGACCCATGTTCTATAGCTTATCAATCAGGACTGAGGAAATGTTGGTGTTAAATATTGAGCAAGAGTCAACAAACCTGGTGATTAATCTGTCCGAAGGCTGAGCCAATTATTTCAAGGTAGCTCTATTACAAATTAACCTAAGATTTTTCATACTTAGAGCAGGGTGGTACTATGAATCCTTGTTCACAAGTTAAGCTTCCATGGAGGAATGAGACTACTTGACCCTTGTACATTGAGTTATTTACCATTGCTGCAGGTTCCTTTGAGGACTCAGTAGTTTGGAAAACCTTCGTCAAATACTGGACTTCAAACAATGACATCCTTCTAATTAATGATGGTGATTTTTGCCAACAGCAAAGAAGTTGTAGGTGATGAAAACTCGAACTAAAATCAGACGAATGTAGGAGATGTTCAACAGATGTTCTCCAGCATCAGTGGAGAGAAAACAAATAAGTTAAAATTTTGAATTGATAAATCATGTTAAAGCTTTAACCTCCAACATCAGTTGAATTTTATTTTCATGAAACTATCTGTGTTTTCCTCCCCCGAGAAATGCTGCCTGAGCTGATGATTCATAACATTGAGAAATTCCTCTATATTTTACAAAACTATTTGATGAAAAATGCTTCAAAGTTCTAAATAAATTTATTATCACAGTACATATATGTCATAATATACCCTGAAAATCATTTTCTTGTGGGCATACACTGTAGAACAAAGAAATACAATAGAATCTAAAACTAAACACAAAGTTTGACAACCAACCAATGTGCACAAGAAGACAAATTGTGGAAATACAAAAAAAATTATAAGAAGTAAATATATAATATTGAGAACGTGAGTTGTAGAATCCTTGAAAGTGAGTCTATGTTTGCATTTGCTGTAACTCTGTAAGGTATTGTAGGACATCAAGAGCCAAATCATACCTCAAAATAATTAAATCCTCAGGACTGTCGTTTGCCCTTTATTATTTATAAAATTTCAACCCTAGAAAGTATGCTTGATATAGACATCATCTCTGATACCACATAAGAATCAAATCTTGTTAGACTTTCATAAGTGGTTTGGTGATTACATCATTATGCCACTGTTCCAGAGATCTGGACTAAAGACAGAGAGGAAGTCTAGCACTCCTTGAGAAAAAAGTTAAGTAAAAAAAAGAAATTATTCAAAATACTCAGAGGTCAGGCAGTATCTGTGGAATGAGATACAGAGTTTATATTTAATGCTGGTAAAATTTGTGTAATTGTTGAAACATAAAGTTTCAGCAGAAGTTATCATTTTACACTTAATGGCCACTTATTAGGTGCACCTCTATTAATCAGCCAATTTTGTGGCAGCAATTCAGTACATAAAAGCACGCAGACATGGTTAAGAGATTCAGTTGTTCAGACTAAATATCAGAATGGGGAAAAATTTGATTAATATTACTTCTGTTTTTGTACTATTTTTAAAATCTATTTAATATACAACATACACTTACTGTACTTGACTCACTTATTTTCATCCTGTATTATCATGTATTGCATTGTACTTCTGCTGCTAAGTTAACAGGTTTCACGATATATAATAAACCTGATCCTGATTCTGAATGTCCAATAGCAAAGCACCTGATATCTCTTGAAGTAATAGCAAGAAGAAACTCAGGACTACAAGTTATATGTTCTTTAAATTCTGTCCTAAAGAAGCAATGGATAAAAAACACAAGTCCTGTTTAAAATAACTATGCATTACAACACCTGATCTATCCATAGCACCTTAATTACTATAAAGTGGGCAAGACCAGCTTTATTGATTACACTGGACAACATTTTTTTTCAAAAGTGTTGCTTCCTCAGGATTTTTTTTTCTATTTATGATAGACTGCTTGAATCTGAACAGAAATATATTTTGGACTTCTTGTATCATATAAGAATTTGGAGAAACAAAAAAATTAACTTTTATTCAATATAATGCGATTAATTGTGTAAGGGTGCTGATGATTTGCAATAGTTTAACTAAGCTAAAAATGTTTTGTTTATGATTTTCAATTGTACTCAGTGTCTGAGGCTTCTTACTTGTGTCCAACAATAATCAGCTAGCATTGATGGATTCCAGTTGTTTTGATACCATTTCTCCATGACCATATGACCTTTCACCATCCTCGTCACTGAAAGCACCAAAATTTGCAGGGAAGTCTAAATGGGTATGTAGAAAAGTTTTTAGTGACAATTAAATTTTCAACAACATCTTTGAATGCTTTCCATGCAATTTTCTCCAGTCCCACTAGAAGTTCTTTGAAATGCCTGTCACTGATGACCTGTTTGATTTGCAGACCAAAAAAAAATGCCTTCTTTACTGTTGGGATCAATTATTTTGACCTGAATTATGAATTGAAATTTATAAAAAAACACCAATTTCAAATAAATGCTGCATAACAGGACAATTTCATGGTGATTTTCATGATCAGCAGCCCAAAATCCATAAGATACACCCAAAAGTATTCAGGAAGCAATTTTTTTGTTGTCTAAAGTTTCCTGTAAATAATCCTTGCCAGGGCTTTCCAGAGGGCAATTAAGAGCTGACCTCACTGTATGTGCCTGAAGTCATGCATAATCTACCCAGGTATGGATGGTAGATTTGATTCTTTGAAGAACATTAGGGCAGCAGATGGTGCTGATGTTCATTTTTCAAAAATTCTAATTAACTGAATTTAAATTTCACAGCTTCAGTTGTAGGGTTGGGACCCTTGTCTCTAAAACATTGTTCATGTAAAAACTAGCCTAGCAACTCAGACATTATGCTACCCACATCATCTGCAAAGCAAAAACTACACATAAACCACTACACGGAGACAGATTCATGAACAGCATTTTTTTTTGAAAGGAGGTAGTGAAAATGATGCTTATGCCCACAGGCACAATAACCAATGTCAAATCTATTTTCTTCTTTGAAACATCGACTTCTTGATATCACAACCTGCTCAACAGCATTCATCTCTAAGTTAACTTAACCGTTAGTTATTAAAGATGAATAGTTTCACAATTATATTGTATAACTAGGGAAAGGTATATTATGGTGGCATAATGTTAACCTTACTAAACTGCTATCCAGAGATCAGGACTGTCCATTTAAAGATTTTAATGTGAATCTCACAAAAACAGCTGGGGAATTTAAATTCCCTAAATTAATTCCAAAAAAATACTGGGCACAATGCATATTGTTGGACGTGAAACATCAAGGTTGTCATAAAAGCCTCTTTAGTTTGGTTTTAGTGACACAGTGGTAGAGGAGGATGAATTGCTGCTTTCCAGATCTATCAATCCAGATTAGATTCTAATCTTTGCTACTGTAGTTTCCTTTAACTCCACCTGTTTTCTCTGTGAACGCATTTCCTCTAGTTTGCACCCACATCACAATTATGTGTTTATTGGTTGCTTAATTGCCCCTAGCATGAAAGTGGGTAGTAGAATCTGGGGGCAGTTAAGAGGAGTAAATTACAGGAGAAATGATTGGTTTGTTATTGTCCCATACCAAGATACAATGAAATGCTTTTGTTTGCATGGCTTCCAGACAGATCCTTTCACTATTAGATTAGATTCAACTTTATTGTCATTGTGCCGAGTACAGATAAAAAGCCAATGAAATGCAATTAGCATCTAACCAGAAATGCAAAGAATAGTGTTATTTACAAAATAACTACAAATAAAAAGTAGGTGCTACAGCACACAAATATAAAAGTACTAAGACAATACAATAGGGGTGTAATACTGCTTAGTGCTGTGATGTGAGGTTCAGCGGGGTCACAGCCTCAGGGAAGAAGCTCTTCCTGTGCTTGCTGGTGCAGGAGCGGAGGCTCCTGTAGCACCTACCAGATGCGAGGAGAGTAGAAAGTCCATGGTTAGGGTGAGATGCATCCTTGATAATGCTTTTTGCTCTGCCCAGGCAGCGTTTATGGTAGATGTTCTCAATGGTCTTCAGTTTTCACCACACGCTGGGCAGTTTTCACCACACGCTGGAGTGCTTTGTGGTCTGATATGGGACAATTGCCATACCACACTGAGATGCAGTTGGTGAGACAGAGTTGAGCTTTCTTGATTCTCCTCAGGAAATAAATGTCCCGTTGCGCTTTTTTGATAAGCATGGAGGAGTTCAGGGACCAGATGAGATCCTTGGAAATGTGGACAGCAAGGGATTTGAAGCTATATACAATATATATGTTGAGGTAGGACAAATGGAAAAAAAAAGAAATGCAGAATATTGTGCTACAGTTACAAAGGTCAGTGCAAGTAGACAATAGAGCACAAGAGCAATGACAAGGTCGAAGTAGAAATTATGAATTCATCCATTTGAGAGTGTGATAACCCTGGGATAGAATCTGTTCTTGAGCCTCCTGGTACATGTTCACAAGCTTCTTCCGTCCAATAGGAGAATGATTAGGGCAATGGAAGTCTTTGATTATGTAGATTGCTTTACCAAAGACAAGAGGTGTAGACAGAGTAAATGAAGGAGAAGGTGAATTTGGTTGCATTCATAGTTTGCAATTTCTTGCCATCTTGGCCATAACAGCTGACATACCAAGCTGGATCAGATGCATTCTATGGTGCATGTGTAAAAATTGGTTCAAATCATTATTTTTCTTAGACATTTGAGGAAGAAGAGGAATTAGTGTGCTTTAGTCCTGGAAAAAAAGTAATTGATTTTTTCTTGGTTTACACATGACCCAATGCTGTTGATCGTTAACCATGTTAGAAACATAGAAACATAGAAAATAGGTGCAGGAGTAGGCCATTCGGCCCTTCAAGCCTGCACCACCATTTCAGTATGATCATGGCTGATCATCCAACTCAAAACCCTGTACCTGTTCATCTGAATGTTCTGAAATATCCATCAAGCTCATCAATTCCAGACACATTTTAGAAAGAACAATAAGGGCCAGCAATGTTAACATTCATTGATTATCATTTAATCATTAAGTTCAAAGGTTAGGCAAATTTATTATCGAGGTACGTATATGTCACCATATACTACCTTAAGATTCATTTAGTTGTGGGCATTCACAGTAAATATGTAGGATCAAAATTGAATCAATGAAAAACCACACAGAACAAAGACAGGCAAACAACCAGTGTACAAAAGACAATAAACTATGCAAATACAACAAGAATAAAACCTAAATAATGATAATAATAATAATAATAATAAGAAGAAGAAGTAAATAAGAAACAAATTTCGAGACATGAGTTATAGATTTCTTGAAAGTGAGTCCATAAGTTATGGAATCAGTTCAGTGTTAAGGTGAGATTGATGGCCGAGGGGTAATAACTGTTTCCGAAGCAGATAGTATGGTCCTAAGGCTCCTGAACCTTCTTCCTGAATGCAGCAGTGAGAAAAGAGCATGGCCTGGATTGTGGGTGACCTTGATGATGGATGCTGCTTTCCTGTAGATAAGCTCAATGGAGGGGAGGGATTTACCAGTGATTCACAGGATTGTATCCGCCAATTTTCAAAGGGTTCTCCATTCTAGGGCATTAATGATTCCATCCTAGGTTGTGATACAGCCAGTCATTATACTCTACACCAAACATCTATAAAACTATGTATAAGTTTTAGATGACATGCTGAATCTTCGCAAACTTCTAAAAAAGCAGAATGCATTGCCATGCCTTCTTTGTAATGGCACTTACTGATTGTCTAAAATGATATAATTATCATTTTAATATTAATACTAATAAAGAAATAATACTGGGAACATGAATTGCAGAATCCTTGAAAGTGAGTCAATAGAATGTGGAATCATTTCAGTGTTGAGTGAGTGAAGTTATCCACACCGGTTCAGATGCCTGTTGGTTGAAGGTTGAACTTTTCCTCAACCTAGTGGTGTGGGATCTGTACCCACTTTGTGATGGCTGCAGCGAGAAGAGAGGATAAAAATGAGGAGAGACGAAGAAAAGAGAAGAGAGCAGCAGTCAGTTCTGCCGACTAAAGGAGTACAGCGGTCAGTCTGAACTTTTTTGTCAGAATAACGAACAGAAATTTGAGGTGAGAGGGGGAAAGCATAAAGGAGACGTGTGGGGCAAGTCTTTTACACAGAGAGGGATATGTGCCAAATGGGCTGAAGTGATAGTTTCAGAAGCAGATACAATTGTAGTATTTAAGAGATTTTTAGATAGACACGTGAATGGAAAAGCAAAGGAGGATATGGACCATTTGCAGCCTCAAGAGATTTAATTTAATTTGGCAATATGCTTGGCACAGACATCATGGGCTGAAGGTCCTGTTTCTGCACTGTATCGTTCAATGTTTTATACTCTACTGACTCAATTTTGGTTTTACAAATTCTATATTTATTTAATTGCATTAATTTCAGTTCCCCAGGTTTCAAATTCCTGTCTTTGGACCAACGGTCCCAGCTCTCGCTCTGAGTCCATTAACAAAACCCCGTCGCATCTACTTCAGCATCATTTGCCATTTATAGGAGAGAGTACCAAATATCTGCAATGCTCATCGTATAGAGGTGTTTCGTATCATATTCATGATAGGTCTTGTACTTGGTTTCAGGCTGCTTTGCTTTGCATTAAATCACCTAACAGAAATATTCCTTCATTATTCACCTCATGTCGAAAACACCTTTCTCTTAAATAGGAGAAATACTCACATAAATTCTTAATTTGCCTTTCAGCCCTCTTCCATTTTCACCAATTTGACCTCTTGTCACTGTACTTGCCCATGCTGGAGATGTAACACCTACCTTTTTTCTCCTTTATAACATCCAGAAACCCAAGCAGACCTTCCATGTGGAAGCAACAATCTACAGGGACTTCTCCAATCTACTGGCAGTTATGATGCCGCGTCTTCTGATTGGAAAAATAAAGCAAATAGATTTTGGGTGGTCACTTTCAGAGCTCTTCTATTCAGCCCTCAACTTAGTCACCTCTCAGTTTAATTTGTCAATCCACTTCCAGTTGGATCCCTCTCTTCCGTCTCCCTGCTCCAATCTGAGTCATGTTGCAGTCCTTGGAACATTATATTGTATTCAAATATAAAATTGGGGCAGTGCAGTAGTGTAATGGCTGGTGTAACACTAGCATCATCATCTATTTCATCATTCCTAACTTCAGTTGTTGCATATCTACACCTTGGAGTCAGGGTATAATTCTTGCAAACCTATGCTCACCACCCTCAAAATTCTTCTTCAGAACTTGATACCCAGAATTACTTACTGTAGTTGTTATCACGGGAATTCAAGTGGCAGGGATAGAAATTATCCAGCAGTGAAAATACTACACTGCAGTCAAGTAGTGTTGATGTTGTCAAGATGTATAAATATGTGCCCTTTCTTTTGAAAAGATGGTGGAACATTGCTGTGATGATAATGAAGTATTTTTGTCTAATTGCATTTTTGTTCTTTGGATTCAGTTATAATACATCAGCAATTAAAACCAGCTGCATTCAGATTCTATATCCTGAGCAAACTCAGAGTAATTGTTCTGGGTTTTCCCATTTGAACAGATGGCTTGAGGTTAGAGCCAAGCTGTACAATTTGAGCAAAATAGCACAGATTATAATTTGTTATGTTTGACTGGGGTGTTGGCTTCAAATTCAGATTACAGTCACACCAATCTATCAAACATGGCAAAATGTGTTGCATGTTTTGTCTTGGATTATATCAGAGAGAGGGCCTGAATGAAATAGAGAAAGAGTAGGAAGTTTAGTTTTAGTGAATAAAGAAAGAAAGGTCAGTCTTATTTGTTACATGTACGTTGAAGCACCAAAGCACATGTACAGTTGGGAGTAGCCTGATGACACAACGCTTTACAGATCCAGCAACATGGGTTCAATTCCCACCCACTGCCTGTATGGAGCTTGTACGTTCTCCGTGTGAACTTCTGGGTTTTCTCCAAGTGTTCCAGTTTCCTCCCTCAGTCCACAGACCTACCAGTTGATAGGATAATTGGTCATTGTAAATTGTCCTGTGATTAGGATATGATTAAATCCGGCATTGCTGGGTGGAACAGCTTAAAGGGTCATAGGGACCTATTCTGTGCTGTATCTCAATAAATTAATTTTAAATATGCATCATTTTGCATCAATGACCTACAGAGTACAAGGATTGTTCTGGGGATCAACCCCAAATGTTGCCATGTTTCCAGCACCAACATAGTATGCTTACAACTCATCAACCCTAACCCTAACCGTAAGCCTTTGTGAGGTGGAAATCAACCAGGGCACCTGGAGGAAACCCACAGTAAAGGGGATAATATACAAACTCCTTATAGACATTATTTGCACTAATTGCTATGCTATTGCGCTGCCATTGTGTTGTACTTGCATTAGGAATGATGGGAATGTCCTGAAAGCCAGCAGTGACTCATGGGGCAAGTAGCCTCCTTCCATGTTGACAATCAGTTTACATGACTTTAAAGAGGAGCTAGCTAAGTATGTGAGGAACAACTGTGGGGTATGAATAAAGGGTTAGATGAACTATGATAAGGTGGTGCTAAAGCATATGTTTGTACTTCTGGACTTACAGAACCCTCAGATCCAGGTTGTCTGCTATGGAAGTTTGATCATTGCTAATCAGTAGTTTCTCCTTTATGGCGTCAGTTACTAAATTCTGTATCAGCTTGCCTGACCTAGGAAAAGCCACAATTCATGCCTTGTGCATCCTTGACCAGAAGCTGGATCTTGTCCTTCAAATCTAGAGGGCAGGCTTCTCCCAACTTACGATCTGCTCCTGATCTCAGGCACATCATTGGCCATAGACTCAGCTGGGTGGATTTTGTGTGCAGACCGAGGGATTCCATTGGGCAGTGGTGGATTTAAAAGATGCCAACTCCAACCCTGGCCATGAAACACATGGATCAGAATCTCCACCATCACACCAGGAAGACCTAACTTATTCCAGTCTTCATACTGAGATTTGTTTAGATGAAATATTTTTCCCTCCTTGATGTTGGTACTAAAAGTCAGCATTGTGAATATTCAGTCAGGCAATTTTCAAAGCCATATGGGGAGCTCAAATCCCACTGTGATAGGTGTGGAATTTAAACTTACATGTTTCAAAACCTAACATTAGTTGAGTCAACTGAAACTATGAGGTTATCATACAAAAAGCCCATTTGAATCACTTGGGCTCTTCTTTGAGATTGACAGACTATGTCTTAAACTATTGAGTCCTGGTATAGTGTTTTGACCCTAAACATTGACAATTCCTTCCTTCCAATAGATTTGCTCAATCTGTTGAGTTCCCCCAGCAGACTGTTGCTCCAGATTCCAGCATAATGTGTTACCTACTACATAAAAATTGTGTTGGCGCATCGGACTAGTAATCTGAAGGGCACTGGTTTGAGCCTCAGCTGAGGCAGCATGTTTGTGTCCTTGAGCAAGGCACTTAACAACACATTGCTCTGCGATGACACCGGTACCAAGCTGCTTGAGTCCTAGTGCCCTTCCCTTGGACAACATCGGTGGCATGGAGAGGGGAAGGCTTGCAGCTTGGGCAACTGCCGGTCTCCCATACAACCCTGCCCAGGCCTGCGCCCTAGAAATCTTCCGAGGCGCAAATCCATGATCTCATGAGACTAACCGATGCCTATGTCTTTATACTACATAAAACTCTACTGGCTTATTTGTAACTCCAAACCTACCAATGCAGTGTGCAGAGAAAATTTACATAGAGGTTGTTAAGACTCGTTGAGCAGTGTTACAAGGGTATGTTGAATAGATTAGGACTTTATTTCCTGGTTAGCAGGAGTATGAGGAGAATTTTTATTGCTGTATACAGAATTATGAAGGGCATATGTAGGGTGAATGCATACAGGTTTTTTCCCCCTTCAGACTGAGTGAGACTAGACTTAGAAGTTAAAGGGTGAAAGGTGAAATATTCAAGGGGAATCTGAGGGGGATCCTCTTCACTCAGAAGGCAGTATGAGTGCGGAAAGAGTTGCCAATGGAAGTGGTAAATGCGGGTTCAATTGTAACATTTTACGAGAAGTTTGGATAGGCACATTGATGGTGGGGCATGAAGGGCTATGGTCCAGGAGGAGGTAGATGGAAACTAGGCAGAAATCCAGGCTGGCATGAACTAGAAGGGCCTATTTCTGTGCTGTAGTTTTATGACTATGACTCTGAATGGACTCTTCATTCGGAGGAATTGGATTTGGGTAACAGATAAAGAAAGACCTCATGAATGATGTCCACATTTCATCAATTAATGAAAACAAGGATGTGCTGAAGGCATTCCGTTCACCCTCATTATACTGGAGCAGATGTGTGTAGTTACTAGATAATGTAATCCGCACTCGTCAGTGTTGGCGAGCGCATGACGATGATAACAAAAGTGAAACAAAATTATATTGCACTCGCAGAGCACATTACATTTTTAATTGCATCTGTTTAACCAGTTCAGGGTTGGCCCCAAAACTCTACTGGTGCAGCTGCCTGAACAACGTCCCAGCAAGAAGGAGGGTATTTGTCAGAGGGAGCAGATGCTCTGGAAAGTAAAATGAAGGATTGAAATAATGGTTGGCCAAAGGGGAGCTCAATTCAGAAGGCCACATCTGCTGAAGGATGTTAAGGAAACTGCCAGATAGAATAGAATGAAGCAAAAGCTGCGTCCAAATCACCATCCAAACAAGAAGAGCAGAAGCCAGGATTAAAGATCTCTCACTTGTTCACCAGCTTAGCAGAAACAAATGGGTTTTAATTATGCATTGTGCACAACTGCACACTAAAAGGTGACTATAGTTCAGGAAGCATGCATGCAAATACATGGGTGTGTGTATTTTATGTTTATAGGCACGTATGCATAGATTTGTATGCTTAAGCTGACGTTTGCATGTCTGCATGTGTATGTTTGCGTGAGAGTATGTACAGTGCTGCTGGAAAGTTTGTGTACCATTCAGAATTTTCTCTATTTCTCCATAAATATGACCTAAAATGTGATCAGATCTTCATGTAAGTCCAAAACCAAGATAAAGAGAACCCAATTAAATTAATAAGACAAAACATTATATTTGTTCATTTATTTATTGAGAAAAATGATCCAATATTACATGTAGTTGTTGGGAAAAGTATGTGAACCTTTACTTTCATCTGACCCTCTTGTACAGTAATAACTTCAACCAAACATTTCAGGTAACTGTTAATCAATTCAATCCTTCACATCAGCTTGGAGGAATTTTAGACCATTCCTCCTTACAGCTCTGTGATGTTGGTGGGCTTCCTTGCATGAACTACATGCTTCAGGTCCTTCCACAACATTTCTTTAAGATTAAGGTCAGGGCTTTAAATTGGCTATTCCAATACATGAATTTTCTTCTTTTTAAACCTTTCTGTCGTTGATTTGCTCTTGTCTTTTGGATCATTGTCTTCTTGCGTTACCCAACGTGTATTAAGCTTCAGGTGATGGGCTGCTACCCTGACATTCTCCTCTAAATTGTCTTGATACAACTTTGAATTCATTCTCCCTCATGATTGAAAGCAGTCCAGGCCCTGAAGCAGAAAAGCAGCCCCAAACCATAATGCTTCTCACATGCTTTACAGCGGGATGAGGTTTTGGTGTTGGTGTGCAGTGCCCTTTTTCCTCCAAAAATAGTAATGAACATTTTTGCCAAGAAGTTCAACTTTTGTCTTATCTGTCACTCTAAACATTGTCCCAGAAGCATTGTAGAACATCCAGGTGGTCTTCTGCACACTTGAGATGTGCAGCAATTTTTTTTTTTGGAGAGCAGTGCTTTCCTCTGTGGTGTCCTCTATGAACATGATTTTAGTTCAGTTCTTTTCTTATAGAGGACAATGACCAGATATTCTAGCAAGTTCTAGAGATTTCTGCAGGTCTTTTGTGTTACCCTGGTGTTCTTTTTAACCTTCTTCAGCATTTCACGTTGTGCTCTTGGTGTGATCTTTGCAGGATGCCCACTCTTAGGGAGATTCCTGCACTTGTAGACAATTTCTCTTACTGTGGACCAATGAACACTCCAGTCTTTAGAAATGCTTTTGTGGCCTTCTCCAAGTTTATGCAAATTCACAATTCTTCTTCTAAGGTCCTCTGAAAGTTTTGATTAAAGCGTAGTGCATATAAAGAGATCTTACTTGAGAAGAGCAGGGTCTGTCGGTAACCTGCCTTTGTGTGTCTGCTTTATGGAGCAAGGCACATCTACATGCCACACCACCAATCTCATCTCATTGATTGAAACAGATTTAGCAGAAGGTATTTCCTCAGAGGTTCACATACTTTTTCCAACAAATACATGTAATATTGGATCATTTTTCACAATATATAAATGAACAAGCATAATTTTTTGTGTTATTAATTTAATTGAGTCCTCTTTATCTAGATTTAGGACTTATGTGAAGATCTGATCACATTTTAGGTCATATTTATGCAGAAATAGAGAAAATTCTACAGGGTTCACAGACTTTCGAGCACCACTGTAAGTGTGTGCATATGCATATGAATGTGCATTTGTCAATGTGGGTGTATGAGTATGTGAGTATGTGTGAGCATGTGAATGTGTCATGAGTGCATGTGTGTATAGTGCATGTGTGGGTGTGTGTATGTTTGTCTTCACAAGTGTGTGTGTTCTTACATGTGCATGAGCGTGTGTGTGTGTGTGTGTGTGTGTGTGTGTGTGTGTGTGTGTGTGTGTGCACATGAGAGTTTGGGTGAGTGTGTATATGTTTGTGTGTGCTTGCTTAAAGGTACAGGTCCATGTTTCAGTGCTTGGTTACTAATTTCCAGTAGATTTACTCTTCCAGACACATTAGGAAACACTGGGAGGTGGTGCCCCAAATGGAGCAGCCATAATTTTACTGAATGTCAAAAAGGTTTGAAGGACAGATTACCTACTCCTGTCCTGTTACTTTTGGGTGATGTAATAGCAGAGTACATCCAGTGACTCAGGTTCAATCCTGACCTCCGATGCTGTCTGTGTGGAATTTACATGTTCTTTGTGGCCACTGGATATTCCATTTTCTTCCCACATTCCAAAATTTACTCATTTTAGAAAGTTAATTAGCTATTGTAAATTGTCCATAGTATATAGGGGAGTGGTAGAATCTGCAGGGTTGTGGGATTAATAGGAATGTGAGGAAAATAGAAATGGATGAGGATAGCATGAGGGTAAAAATGGGTAGTTGATGGTCAGCATGGACTCTTTGGGCAGAAGGGCCTGTTTCCATGCAGTATCTTTATATGATTATGTTGCTTTATAACAGAAGGTCATGAATCTGCTGAACTTTAAGCAAGTGAAGCCCTGTCTTCTGCTTTATGAAATCAGACTTGCTCAGATTTCCCTTTGCTGAGCCCATTTGGAATAATCAAACAGCCCTTGCAGTTAGTTTAAATATATTTTAGTTTGTAATATAAAAAAATAATTTTACTCTGATTATGGTTGTATGGTGTAAATGACATCAACTTTTCAAAGTTCAAATTTCAAACTAAATTTATTATCTGGTAGTTTATTATTGTCACCATATACTATCCCAAGATTCATTTTCTTGCAGGGATTCCCTGTAAAAACAAACAAATACAGAAGATATTAATTGATTCTATTGTATTTCTTTGTAAGGTGTTGCCTATAAAGTTATTATATGGGGGCTTCACTGTCATGGTTCTTCAGCAAGGCATGAGGTTAGAAAAAGACCTTAGGTGACAAATAGGCCACAAATGATGGATCTTGTGTCTCCATGCAACAAAACCATTATCTTAGAAACATAGAGTCATACAGCACAGAACAGGCCCTTCTGCCCAACTGGCCCATACTGACAAAGATGTCCAGCCAAGTTGGTTCCATTTGCCAGCATTCGCCTCAAATCCTTCAAAACCTTTCTTATCCATATTACCTATTAAACTGTCCTTTAAAAATTGTTATTGTACCTGTCTCACTTCCTCCAGCGGCACAGTCCACGCATTTAGCACCCTTTGTGTAAAAAAAAATGTGCACCTCAAATTTCCACTAAATCTCTTCCCTCTCACCTCAAATTAATGCCCACTCATTCTTGAGAACTTCCCCAAATAAAATACTGAGTGCATTCACTCTATTTATGACCCTCGTAAATTTATACAGCTCCATCTCTCATTTTTCTAAGCCCCAGGGAATAACGTCTTAACTCTTGGAGTTTGACAGTCTGCTACACTTAAAAGGCTTATTTCTGGTTTTAAATGTCTCTGATATTCTGAGATTTTTAAATGATATTTAATATAAAAATTACTTAAAATTAAAAATAATGAATTTGACTAAAATGCTTTAAGTTGCTGTAAATTAAATATCAAAGATTGACATGATTTGCCATATACATTTATACCTTTTAGGAAGTTGCTGTGGTATGTTGGTATAATATTCAACAATTATAAAGAATTTAAAGAATTATATAAAGTTGGAGGTTAAAGTATGGATACAGAATAAAATGTGCATAAATAGATAAAGACCAGCATGCATTTACAATGCAAGTGGTATAAGTATTTACAGTCCAGTGAAGTGACTGAGGTAACAAGAAGAGAGGGGTGGGGGTGCTTACATGAATGGTTGAAAAAGTAACAGCCTTGGGGAAGAAACTTTTGAAGTTTTGATTTAATAGCCCTATAGCATTTACCAAAAGGGAGCTTTAAAAAAAAGGCAGTTTGCAGGGTGATTAGTATCTGCAATGACTTTTTATGCCTGCTTCTTTGTCCTGGACACATACAAGTCCTGCAGTGATGGTAGACAGCAGCCCATGACCTTTCCTGTTGTCCAGACAGTTCGCTGCAATTGTCATATATTGTGAGAGGATGCTACACTAAAACCAGACAGTAATAGCTGATGTATGAACATGTAAATAAACTAAATTATGCAGTTCTAACTCAAGGCATTGAGCCGTAATTGTCTTTTAATTAAGGCCAGTGATTGGCATATTAGCCTTCATAAATCAATATATTGTGTACAGGAGATCAGTTGTTATGTTGAGGTTGTATAAGACATTGGTGAATCTTTATTTGGAGCATTGTGTGCAATTTTAGCTCACCTTCCAAAAGGAAAGATGTAAATAAGGTTGAAAGAAAATTTACAAGGATGCTGCCAGGTCTCAAGGACCTGAGTTATAAAGAAAGATTGAATAGGTTAGGACTGTATTCTTTAGAATGTAGAAGATTGAGAGGTGATTTCTTAGAGGTATACAAAATTATGAGGGATATAAATAGAGTAAACATAGCACGCTTTTTCCACTATGGTTGGGTGGGACTACAACCAGAGGTCATGGCTTAAGGATGAAAGGTGAGAAGTTTAAGGGGAACATGAGGGAAATCTTCTTCACTCAGAGAGTTGTGAGATTGTGGAATGAACTGCCAACACAATCGATAGATGTGAGTTCAATGTCAAGTACATTTATTATCAAATAATGTATAAACTATACAACCTTGTGACTTGCTTGCTCATAGCTAGCCAGAAAGCAAGAAGCATGAAAGAACACAATTAAAAGAAAAAATAATAAAAATACAAATTAAAGACCAACACACAATGAGCAAGAGAAACAAAAAAAAAACACAAATCATGCAAATAATTGAAGGGAACAACAGCATTCTGAAACAAAAATGAGTCTCAGGTCTGAACCCCAGAGCAGCTTGGAGTAGGCCCAAAGCCTTGATTATAAGTTCATCATATTAGCGGGCACAGAGCACAGCAGCCAGGGATGTCTTCATCGCCTCAGCACCATGGAGATGACCATCGCAGAGCCCAAGCAAAATCAACACCCTGTCTTTTCAGTCTTTCTGGGCTGGCGTTTACACTGACCAAACAATGGAACAGCAAAAGGCTCTGGCAACCTGGAGAAAGGAATAAACATCTCAGCATTTAAGAGAAGTTTGGATTCGTACATGGATTGTAGGGGTATGTATGGAGGACTATGTTCCAAGTGCAGGTCAATGGCAGTAGGCAGACTAAATGGTTTCAGCATGGAAAAGACGGGCTGAAAGGCCTGTTTCTGTGCTGAACTTCTCTATGACTCTATGACAATTGAAAATTACCTATCTCTGTCATCATATATTCACCTTCTCAGCTCACCTGGTGAATCCAGCAGATATGAATGTTGAACACAGGCTGAATGGCACAGTGGTGCAGGGAGTAAAGCTTCTGTCCACACCTCCAGTGACCAGGGTTCCAGCCTGACATCCAATGCTACCTGAAAGACTTCATGCCCTTTCCCTGACAGTGAGTGAGTTTCCACTGTGTGCCCTCGTTTCCTCCCACAAACAAGTTGGAAAGTTAAATTGGCACAAGGCGTTGAGTGGAAAGAGTAAGTATAATTACTGTAAATGAGTGGTTGATGATCATCTCAAGTCTGAGAGAAGGTCTTGTTTCTGTTGGGTATAAATCCATGATTGGATAGCAGAAAGCACTTCGCGAACCACACAAAAGCTCGAACTGTTCTAATTTCTCTGTTTTTCTCAACAACAGCAGACTATTTGTAAGATTAAAATTGGGAATATTATTAGCGCACAGGTTACTCACGCAGTGAATTCATATTATTAATGGAACTTCCAAAGTTAGATATAGGTACCCATTATGTATTTACCTATATACCTTCCTAATTTTTCAGGAGTTGTTTTCAAACATATAATCAGTGGTTAGTTAATTGGGCACACCAGAACACCTGCTTGTTAATGCAAATATCTAATCAGCCAATCATGTGGCATCAACTCAATGCCTGAAACCATGCAGACATGGTCATGTGGTTCAGACCAAACATCAGAATGGGGGAAGAAATGTGATCTAAGTGACTTTGACCGAGGAGTGATTACTGGTTCCAGAGGGGCGGTTTGAGATGTCTTGGGATTTCCACATACAACATTTTCTAGAGTTAATAGAGAATGGTGCAAAAAGCAAATAATAATTCAGTAAGTGGCAGTTCTGTGCATGAAACTGCCTCTAAAGATAGAGGTGAGGGGAAATAGCCAGAGTGGTTGAAGCTGACGGGAAGGTGACAATAACTCAAATAACCATGTGTTACAACAGTGATGTGCAGAAGAGCATCTCTGAATGCATAACATATTGAACCTTGAAGTGGATGGGCTTCAGCAGCAGAAGACCACAAACATACACTCTGCGGCCACTTTATTACATACAAGAGTTGCATAATAAAATGCCCAAGTGTATATATTGCAAGCAGTTTCTAAGAGCAGGTTTGCAAAGATAACTATGCATATAAATTTGCTACTTTTTACTCTTGAGAAAACTCTTGAGATTTGTTTGCTCAAGAAAAAAGAAATCCACAGATCAAATTACTCATGGAAAAACTGGAGCAGTTTGGGAAGAGAAAGAAACAGGATTCCAATCATAAATTCAGTTGGGATTGTTAAATTGATGATCTAACTCAGTACAGAATATCCTGTCGACACTAATGGCAATAAACTTTGACTTTAATTTTATTGATTAATGTTTTATTCTTGTGACCCAGATATAGTTCTTTTTTTACTTATATCTTTATCATTCCTCTACAGGGAATGTTCCCACAGCAAAACTCATAAGACAGCAGATAGACTATCATAGCAAAATGGCTGTTTACAAATAGCTACTACTCTGGAGTACATATGTGAATACAATTTAATTAATAAATTAACACTAATCTCATCAAGATTATTGGGCCAATTGATAAATTTGTTTATTATTGTCACATGTATTGAGGCATGGTGA
This sequence comes from Hypanus sabinus, assembly GCF_030144855.1. NCBI lineage: Eukaryota > Metazoa > Chordata > Chondrichthyes > Myliobatiformes > Dasyatidae > Hypanus > Hypanus sabinus. The sequence continues at coordinate 24,920,061 of NC_082726.1, read as the reverse complement.
AAAACTTTGTTTTGTGTGCTATCCATACAGATAATTTTACCACAACAGTGCATGAGGTAGTAGAAAGGGAAAGCAATAACAGAATGCAAAATGAATAGTTACAGTTACAGAGAAAGTGCAGAGCAGGTAGATGATAAATTGCAAGACCATGAGGAGGAAGGTTGTGAGGTAAAGAGCCCATCTTAATGTACTAGGATACCTTGTAACAGCAGAACATAATTTGTCCTTAAGTTCTGCTGTTATGCACTCTCAGACTCTTGTACCTTCTACCCAATGGGAGGAAGAAGAAGAGGGAATGTCTGGGGTGGGTAGTGACTCTGATTATGTTGCGCGCTTTACCAACGCCGCAAGAAGTGAAGTCCATCGAAGCTTGTTTCTGTGATGCGTTGAGCTGTGTCCACAGCTCTTTGCAGCTTATTGGGGTCTCATGCAGATCAGTTGACAGAGCAGCTGATTTCTGCCTGTCACAGATTTTGGCCATATACCCATTTATGGAAGGAAGACAAAGGTTTTCTAGAACCTGCCATACATTTCAAGATACTCAAAGTAACTTAAAGTCATTAAAAATATCTAGCATGCAGTCATTCAACATAAGAACTTTAGAACATAGAAACAAGAGTTGCTCACTCAGCCCCTTATATCTGGCCAGACACACAATATGATTGTGGCTGACCAGCCCCAGGCCTCTTCATTCCTCATATTCTCCCTGGGTAGTCAGCAACCGAACAGCACTCACTATACACTTTTCAATGTCATGTCACCTACACTCCTTTTATCCTACTTCCCTCATTCCAATCCACTCTGTTCCCCTCACTCGCCCTCTTTCTCTCCCCTCCCTGAATTATTCCCAGTTGCACAATGTCCCTCCTTTATCTAGTTCCTCATCTTCTCTACTTACCATATACCATCACCGTCAGTCCTCTGTTGTTTGCAGCAACCATCTCCCAGTCTTTGTCACAATCTTCACCCATTCAACCCCACCTGTGCCTGCCTGCGCATCAACCTCTCCTCACCTGGATCCACCTATTGTTTGCTAGCTCCTGCCCACCCTCCCCTTCTCTTCTTTATCCCACTTACTTACTCTTGAAATTCTGTCCCAATTGAAAATATCAACCCAAATTATCTCCCTCCACAGACACTGCACAACTATCTTAAGTCCTCTGGCAGTTTGCTTCTTCTGTCCTCAGCTCTATTGTGACAATTCCCTAGAGGTCCAATTCACTGATCTTTCAATCATCTATTTACTCTCTCCTTATCTACTTCCTCCCCACCATTGGTGTTGCCTCAACAAGACAATATCAGTTATCACACATTTTCACCATTCAGGCCATGCCATATTTTGACAGTTGCCGTTCAGCCCTTGAACCATCCTGCACAATCTTAATCCCTGCAGTTTATCAACACTATGACCACTTTGATCACTTGACATGGCAGCATTGTGGTCAATGCAACACTTTATATTAACAGCTCTAAGATTGGGTTTTGATTCTTACTGCTGTCTGTAAGGAGTATGTAAGTTTTCCCCATAACTGCAAGGGTTTCCATCTGGGTGCTCCAGTTTCCTCCCACATTCCAAAGACGTAGTTGTTAGTAAATTGTCAAAAAATTGTTAGTAAATTGTGAGCATTCTATGTTGGCTCTGGAAGCATGGTGGCACTTGCAGGCTGCTCAGAACAACCCTCACAAATTTGATTTGACGCAAGCAATGAATTTCACTCTATGTTTTGATGAACATGTGACAAATAAAGCTAATCTTTTTTTGTTTTTTAATTTTAATTGTGTTCTGTTCTACATAAATTTGTGTATAATTTATGTTTGTATTTTTCTTGCGAATGTTGCTTATATGATGCTCTGTATCAGTGATGCTGTTGTAAGTAAGCTTTGCATTACACCAGTGCAGTTATGCACTTATGCATATGAAAATAAACCCAACTTAGGACAGCTACAATGCTCCAGTACTGAAACAGAGAATTCCATGAAATCCTCCATCATCTATAAGAAGAGATTTTCGTACACACTCATTAAAAGACCATCCAAACTCTCGTAGCTGATTTGCAATTTCCAATTTGTAGAAACATCTTTATTTGTTCCTTTCAGGATCTTATTTATTTCAATAATATTATCTTTCATTCTTCGAAACTGTAAAAAATATAGAAGTAATTCCTTTAGCTGGCCTAATTGTAAATGCATTTTCTGTCTATACACAGCTAGCTAGTACTAATTTGTTAAGAAGCAGATATTGTTGGTTGATGGATAATGTAGGAGAGGCTAAGACTTTATACCTTGGAACATAGGGTGTTGAAGGATATCCTTATAGGCATGTATATAATTATGAGAGGTGTAGAGAGAGTGATTGCACATTTTTTCTTTCAACTGAAATCTAGAGATCATAGTTTTAAGGTGAGAGGAAAAAGTCTTAAAAGAAACTGAAGGAGCGACACCTGTATGCAGAGATTGGTGTGAATATGGAATGAATTGACAGAGAAAGTGTCTGAGGCGGGTGCAATAACAATTCATCAGCGGTATTTGGGTAAGTAAGTACATGATGAGGGAAGTATATGGAGCAAACAGGGAAATGGGTCTAGCATCACTGTCAGCATGGCCAAGTTTGGCCAAAGGGCCTGGTTCTGAGCTGTATATCTCTACACCTCTATTAGTTGCTTAAGGTTTCATCTGAAAAATGGCACTGACAACATTGCTGCACTCCTTTGACACTGCACTGTAATGTCCACCTGGATGCTTGTGATCTGAAGTTGGAATTGAGCCCACTAATTTTTGCCTTTGAGGTGCATGTTAACAAATGAGCCATGACTGTCACAAGAGTTCAGCTATAACAGAACAGGAATGACAAGAACAATCTCTTTGAATGAGCCCAACCAACAGATAGAGCAGCATCCTTATAATTAACAGTTGGCTGCTCTGACGTCCTGTTTTTCCTCATTTATGAAGGGAAAACACTTGGCAACTTGAAGCTTTGTTTGTTTATCAAGAAGCAGAAGAAAGATTGCAAGATTAAATAAGTTAGGTATAAGATACAATATTATGTAGAATGATGCCTAGAATAACTGCTTCTGAGAATCGTTTTAAATTATCCTTGGAGGTAAGTGGTCTGTCCATATTTTATTTAGGTGTAGTCATTATTTTTTTTTGAATATAACATTGAGTGGCCTTTACTGAGCTCCAGTAATGCATTGGGGTACATATAGCTAAACCAGTAAATAGAATCCTGCAACCCTCTTTAGCTTTTTCATAATTTTATTTTCCTTTGCCAAGATGGTGATGCTCTTAAATTGATCCTCTCTTTGTGATATATCATGAAAAGTCATGGAGTCATGAAAAGATTTGTGTCTCTTGGCGCACTGAATTAAAAGGCCCATATACACCCTACATACATACCACCATACACTCTTTTACACTGATTGCATTTGAAGGGCCCCTCATCCCCATCAATGCCCCAGCACCACTTCCCACCTATAACAGGCACGTAGGACAGCGTTTTGGTGTTTCTGCAACAATTTGTTCTTTGACCACTCATGATTGTTAGTTCTGAGTAGAACTCCTGAACCTGGAAGACCTTTGGACGCTTAGTCTGACCTCCACACTTTGAACTCTTTAGCATTGGTGACCTTACCATGAACCAAAGCATAAGGCTCTAATTCCAGCCAACAAAGCTCTCTGGGTCGCTGAAGCAAGCAGGCCCTCAAACATTACAACAAGTTTGTGATCCTCTTGGAGGTTCCCACCTATAAACTCAGCCAATTAACCTAACAACCACCCCATCATTTGAAATGTGGGTGCAAGCAGGAGTACTCAGAGGGAACCTACTTAGTCACAGGGAGAACTTTCAAACTCCTCCCTATCAGCTGTGAATCAGTCAGGAGATTCAAAAGAAATGTTTTGGGCCTTTTGAATGACTTAATAGCCCATAGGAAGGGAATGGAATTTCAAAAATTGCCCCATTCAGGATTATATAGGACTGATGCATTGATTGGCTTCCTTTGTGCAATAATAATTCTGTGATTCTTTTTTATAACTTTAAATCTTTTATTTTCTATGAGGTTAGAGAAATAGTTCTTTGATTAAAAAAAATGGGTCAGTGGTGGAGCTATCAGAAAAAAAGTGAGAGAAAGATACTTCAGAGGGGATCTGCTGCGCAATTAAATTTCCCACTTTGAAATATCAACATATTTCCCATAAGTCATGTTCCCATTCTCTTTTGAAGAAGTCAGCCATTCCATTATAACTCAACAAGCTGATCAAAACCCACCCTAGGATTAGTTCTCGTCTCATTTGCTTGTCACGACTCTGAGATACTGGACAGCGATTTGCCCCTGCACTGACATGTGTGGTTCGGACACTTTAGAGTACAATTTCATATCCTTTCATGCCTTTTGTGAACCTCCAACTGCACTGATTCCGATGTATTTCCCACACTGCCCATGTCCCACTTCACTGAACCAGTCAAGAGCTGTTCGACATGTACCCTAACTTCACAACCACCGACCTCTTTGCAATTCAGACCATTAAATTTGAATCACTGGGTAATTCTCTTGTTTTGAGCCAGTGTCCTCCATTCAATATCTTTTTGACATAAATTTAATTCAAGACATTGTATAGAACAGGCTGTTCATTTATATTTGCCTATCTTTTCTCTTCCTTGTCTACTACCTGGCAGTTTTGTTATCCTTTTGTTGAAGGGAAAAGGCACATTCGTATGATGCCTGTCTGTTCACTCAGGCATCTCGAGCTTACATTTATGCTTTGAAGTGTTGTTCAGATGTGGTCTATGTATTGTCTCAACCTTGCAAGATTCCATGAGTGACAATGTGATTAATTAATTTACTTAATAGTTGGCGGTGGGGGTTGGGGAGCTTATATTAGGTCAGGATGGCAGGAAAACTCTTTGGTTTTGGAAAGAAAATACCTTGGAATGTTCACCGAGAGGTTGTCAGTATTTTTTTTCATTCAAAAAGGAAAGCATCAGATATCTAGTAGTAATAGAGAAATGTGTTCATAATGATCAGAGAGATATATAGCATAAAAACAAACCTTTTTGGCCAAAAGCTCTGTGCCAAACATAAACCATCCATTTACACTAATCCAAAATTAATCCCTGTTTTTAATTCTCCACACATTCCCACCAATTTCCCCCACATTCCTCTACTTACCTACACTTTAGAGACCAATTAACCTACTGAACGATGCATATTTTCAATGTGTGAAGAAACTAGAGCAGCTGATGGAAAGCAACATGGTCACTGGGTGAACATGCAAACTCCACACAGCCAGAGTCCAAGGCTAATATCAAACCTGTGTTTTGTGTTTTAAAAGCTGCACCTTTGAGCTGTCCAAAACCTGGACTGGTTGTGACCTAGTCACAGCACTTTCTGCTTCTAAGGCAGAAGGCAGTGAATTCAAATCTTTGTACTGAGCTATCTAGATGGGAGTTATGACCCAGTACAGAGAGGGTGCTACACAATCAGAGATGCAGTCTGAGAGATAAGATGTTAATCAAAACTATCCCCATTGCCTTCCAGGAGAACATAAGACCATAAGACATAGAAGCAGAATTAGGTCATTTGGCCCATCAAATCTGCTGTGCCATTCTATCATGGCTGATGTATTTTCTCTTTCAACCCCATTCCCGGTCTTCTACCCATAACCTGATCTCATAATCTCTCATAACATGAGAGTTCACAGGACACCATTTTAAACAAGATCAAAGGAGCTTTCTGTGTCCAATGATTATATTTCAAATAATATTCTTGAAGTAAGTTGTGTGCTCAATATCAATTCAGTCACAGTTTCAGTTTCAGAGGGTTGTAGACTCAGCCAGCTCCATCACGGGAACAAGCCTCCCCATCTTTGAGGGCATCTTCAAAGGGTGGTGCCTCCAAAAGGTGGCATTCATCATGAAGGACCCTGACCATCCAGGCTATGTCCACTTCTCATTATTGCCATCAAGTAGGATGTACAGGAGCCTGAAGATCCACATTCAATATATTCAATAGTTTCTTTCTCTTTGCCATCAAATTTCTGAACAGTTCAACACTACCTCGCTAATCCTCCTTTTCACTATTTATTTATTTATTTGTTCATTTTAATGTCTTTATTGTAGCATAGTAAATAGTTATGTCTGCACTGCACTGCTGCTGCAAAGCAATATATTTCATGACCTAAGTCAGCGACTATAAACCTGATTCTGAAATCATCATGCATCCCATTGATTGCAGGTTTTCCCTGTGATATTATCATGACTTCATTGTCTCAAGAACTTACTTGGTTGTGAACTGTTTGGGGATATTCTGGGTCCATGTAAAACACCATAAAATTACAGGATAGTGGCCCAAGGTCAAAGAGTAGATCAGTGCCACAGTGGTTAATGTCACAACTCCAGAGACCTGCGTTCAGTGTGTGTGTGTGTGTGTGTGTGTGTGTGTGTGTGTGTGTGTGTGTGTGTGTGTGTGTGTGTGCGCGCACGCGTGTGTGTTTTTTCCCTATGGCCAAAGAAAAAAACATGCAATCTCCACCCCCAATGGGTTTTGCCCAGTACCCCAAAGACATGCAGCTCAGAGGGGTTAATTGGATGATTTAAGTTGCCCCCCAGTGTTTAGGTTTGTAGGCAAGGGGTAGAATCTGGGAAGAGGGGATGGGAGTGTGGGGACAATAAAATGGGCCAAATGTAAGTTGATGGGTGATGGTCGGCACACACACACAGTGTCCCAGCTCTGTAGCCAATTTTTTAGATAGTGTGTCCTTTCTGGATTCTTGACATCTAATGGAGGGCACTGGAGAGTGTTTGGGCAATAAGATGTGTCTCTTTGTCCTTCATAAACCATTTCTTTCTGAACTTGGGTGGAGTCCAGAGAGCATTTGGTCACAAAACACAAGAAAAGTATAGTTAGCTCAGAGTGATGAGGTGGAGATGTGTCTCTTCCATAGGAAATGTAAACCACTCCTTCCATCCGCTAGACTGCAGGTCACCCTTGGGCAAGGTGTAGCACCTGATTAGCCCCAGATCAGGATCACGTGAAGGCATGGGAGCAGGTGGTGGATGGTCGTATGAGCGTTTGGTGTATGTCACAAGTCCTAGTTAAGTGACCACTGACACCAGCTAGGGAACCTCTGAAGAGTATTAACAATGACTGGGGTCACCCATCTTGTAAAGACACAGCCCAGAAGAAAGCAATGGCAAACTACTTCTGTAGAAACATTTGCCAAGTACAACCATGGTCAAGGAAAGACCTTAATCACTCACGTTATGCAACATGGCCCATAATGAATGAATCACTGGTTAGTTGTCATTGAGTGTAATGCTCAGATAAGATCTACAAATTAAAATTGTGTTCTTTATGCTTTTTCCAATGAATGATGCTTATCTGATGCTATGTGCCTGTGATACTTTTCATTGCATCTGTGCATATTTGTACATATGACATTAATATTGACTTTAACATTGTCTTTGACCATCCCTATCAACATGGAAGAAAGGGTTCAGAAAAGAACTTTTAAAACACACCGTGAGCTGATAGAAAATGCAAAGGTTATTTGTATAAACTCAAACAGGGCACAATTGGAATGTAATTATTGGTGTTCCATTCTGACCTCCAGAGGTATGGCGATCAATACTATTTACAAGTGAATACATGAGCAAAAGCCGTAGACTCAAACCCAGGCAAATCAAGTTTGGTACCCAATGTCCTTTGAAAATGGAGAACCCCAAAGCTTTCAGTGGGCCTGGACAAGTAGATTAAGGAGCAGAGCAGAGCTTGGAGTGGTATTGACTAACTGCAGGAGATTAGGACAGGCAGGGTGGACAACATACATGAATAACACTATCAAAATACTTTTTAGTATATTTATTTTATGCAGAGATACAGCATGGTAACAGGCCCCAGCGGCCCAAAAAGCCCATACCCCTGAATTACACCCATGGGACCAGTTAACCTACTAACTCATATGTCTTTGGAATATGGGAGGGAACCCACGTGGTCACAGAGAGAATGTACAAACTCCTTACAGACCCATCATGTTTGTGCCAACAATGGGAATTGAACCTGGGGCAATGGTGCTGTAATAGCATTATGCTAACCTCTACACTACTGTGCTGCTTGTAGGCAAATGCTGGAGGGACTCAGCAACACAGGCAGCATTTATGAAGGGGAATAAACCATTGATGTTTCAGGCCAAGATCTTTCATCAGGACTGGTGAAAGCCACCGACATCAGCCACCAACAACACCCCCTCCTTCTAATCCCGATGAAGATCTCGTCCCGAAACGTCAAATGTTTATACCCTTCTGTAGATGCTTCCTCACTTGCTGAGTTCCTCCAGCATTTTGTGCGTGTTGCTCAAGATATCCAGCATCTGCAGAGTTTCTTATGTTTCAGATGATACAGTATAGTTGGTACAGTATGGACAGGTTGGGCTGAAGGTCCTGTATCTGAGCTGTATCATTATATGATTCTATGACTCCATAATAAAACAAATTTTCCAAATGCTGGCTAGTTCAAACTTTCTTCCATCAAATAATTCTGTGTTGAAAATTGCTTGAACATAAAAAGATGACATTTTGACATTGAACAAAATATAAAGGATGGAAATGATGCAGTCAGAGGGAAGTGGAGAATTGCATTAAATCAAATTGTCACAGGTGTAATGTTTTGTGAACTAGCGTCTTTTATGTTGAAAATCATCTATAATTAAAGAGAAGGTAATATTGAAAGTTAGAGAGCAGTATGCAAGGGAATTGCAGAAGGTATCGATCTTCTGTGCAGCTCCAGATGCACTCCTTTGTGTGTTCTCTGGAGAAGGTTGCATTTAGAATAAGATTGTAAGTATGTACATAATTGGAAGTTACAATTAAAGTTTAAAGCTTCATCAGGTTGTTAGAATTGAAGGCTTCTCGGGGGATCATCAGTTTGGTGTGGTGGAAAGACCTGTGTGTTCTTGAGATCCCCAGAGCGATGCTGTCTGGAGTTTAGCCATTTGGCACTGAGCTCCCAGTTTGCTCATCCATGGCGGTAAGGTAGAGGAGGAGATTCAAGCCAAAAATCGATCCGACCAAGACCTCAATGGTGGAGCTGGCAGCAAATGATGACACATTACAAAGGCACTGAGGGTGGAGGAAGGCCGCAGAAGTGAAACGTCCCCAGTTGTCTTGTATTCCATGCCACTGGACCCTCCCCCCCGATCTGCCAAGGACTGTGTGTTGGCTGCCTGTGTATCAGTCTCTCCACATTAAAGCAAGTCATGCACAGGTGTTTTCCATTTAGAGAATCCATCATAACAGCCAGGAAACCCCTTTGCAGAATATCATACTCAACCTGAGTGATCGCACTACTACTATTAATAAGTTCATATTAATATCATTTAATCTTACTGTTTATTTTTATTTTACTAAATTTGTTATGTTTTCTAAATCTTAGTGATGTTCAAAAGAGCTATGATCCAGAATCAGGTTTATTATCCCTGACAAATGCCATTAAATTTGTTGTTTTTCAGCAGGTGTGAAATATACTATCAATTATAATAAGAAATATATATATTAAAATAAATAAACCATGCAAAAAGACCATTCTGGATCTGGCTTTAGGGCCAACTCCTAAGACAGGTTTAAGGCTCCTACAACAATAACACTTTTAAAGGAATAATTATTTTCCACAACTAGCCTTACATATTCTGCACCAAAATACAAATGGTAATGCAGAAAGGAAAATTATGTAATGCTTTGGTGCAAAATAGGTGCACTAGTGGTTATAAATAACATTGAGTCATGGAGTGAGGAGAGTTGGGTTGTTGGACCCAAACACTTGGGGACGGTGATGAATCTGGAAATGGATCTTACAAGCTGACGAGGAAAAGGCAATGTATCTGCAAAAACTGGGCCTCAAGTTTTCTCAAACCTTGCTGCACAGTGAACAGATGACAACACTACAAGGCAACAAGATGATAGAAGCAAAAATAACCTACCTGGTCCGTCAAGCTTGCTCTACTGTTTGATACGATCATTCAATATGACACTGGCTAATCTGCTAGCAACACGGCTCCTGTTCTGTTCCAGTTTCCTATGCCTCTGAGTTCCCTGATCCTTCAGAAATATATATATGCATATATATGCATCTGAATGTATTGCAGTTTGGGAGAGCAACAGTTATGCCCAAGACTGCAAGAAATTGTGGAGTTTTGCGTGCATCCCAGTCCATAATGGAATCCACCTTCCTCTCTATTGACACTGTATATACTTTCCGCTGCCTCGGGAATGTAACCAAAATAATCTCACCCTTGTCGTTCTCCCTTCTCTCTCCCATCGGACAGATACACAAAAGCTTAAAAACACATATCACCAGGTTCAAGGACAGCTTCTAGCCCACTGTTTTCAGACTCTTGAATAGACGTCTGATACACTAAAAGGTGAACTCTTGATCTCCCGGTCTACCTCACCGTGGCCTTTGTACTTTCATTGTCTACCTGCACTGAGCTTTTTACTGTGACTACAACACAATTTTCTGAATTCTGTTTTTCTTTTACTCCCTCAGTGTAATTATGTCTGGCATGAAAAAGCTTTTCACTGTATCTTGTTGCATGTGGCAATAATAATAATAATAATAACAACAACAACAACAATAATACTCCCATAACGGAGGCACCCCAACCAGCTGATGTGCAGAATTCTGGAGATTTATCTGTACTATATTCTCTAAGATCCAATGGGGAGGCCCCTTCTCACTGCCAGCCAAATGAGTTCTTTGTGCTTGTTTGGAGTTTTCCTATAACTAGATTCTAACTGGTCTTCAGGGCATACTGTTGCATCTAGTTTAGACTGAAATATCCCTCATAATGCTTTGTTATTCCTAAAAACAAAAGTCAATTATGTTTTTTTTTGTGGATGGTCTTCTCTTGGCTAAATGTTGCTGAAATATTTATAGTTCAGCTTGTTGCAATAGCAGGAAAGAAAATTAAAATAACTTTGTGATATCTGCATCAATAAGAGATTATTTCCACCCTCTCAACAAAATAGTCTTTTATACACTTACCACATCAGAATATAAATTACTCCTATTGTTTTGAATATACATACAACAGGGTGATTGACAGCCAAGCTATTGAGTAGGATAACACTTCCAGGTCTTGCTATTGATATTCAAATTTGATGTCTTCAATATGATTTTTTTTCACTGAGGGGAAGGGAAAGTTTACCAGAGAACTTTTAAAATTAAGGCCTGCTTTTTAAAAATCATTTTTTTAAATTAAAGTACTAGCTGGAATTATTCGATGGTGGCCTTTTCACTATGCTTCTGCTTTCTGAATACTAAGTGTTGTTTACCCTGAACTGCTTTAGGGTTTGCTTGACACTAAGGTGGTATTGTAGCGGTGTGCTACATGCAGCGCTAAAATTACGACACGGAGTCGGTAACTGCAGTCAAAGGAAAAACTTTATTCGAAATCCTCAGCCTCACTCTTAAGCCTCCCTCAACCTGCCCCCCGTGGCGCAGAGGCTCCAGAGCTCTGTGCTCGCAAACCCCCGTAGGCTATCTCCCTTAGCCGGAAAGCTGGCTAATTGTGAGCCGGTTCGGATGTGCCAGGAAATGGGTCGCCACATAACCCCCACCCAGAACCGGCGATACACCCCCCAATGTCCACAGTCTGGGCCGGAACCTGCTTGGGAAGTCGGCCTCTGCGCCGAGGTGCCGGAAACTCGACCGGTTGCGCCAGGTCCACATGGGCCGGTTTGAGTCGGTCCACCGTGAAAACCTCCTCTTTCCCCCCAACGTCCAGCACGAACGTGGACCCGTTGTTCCGGAGCACCATAAACGGCCCCTCGTATGGCCGCTGCAGCGGTGGCCGATGCCCGCCCCTTCGTACAAACACAAACTTACAGTTCTGCAGGTCTTTGGGTACGCAGGTCGGGTTCCGCCCGTGCTGTGAAGTGGGTATGGGGGCCAGGTTACCGAGCTTCTCGCGTAGTCTGCCCAGGACTGCTGCGGGATCTTCCTCTTGCCCCCGTGGGGATGGTAGGAACTCCCCGGGGATGACCAGGGGCGCGCCGTATACCAACTCGGCCAATGAGGCATGCAGGTCGTCTTTGGGTGCTGTGCGGATGCCGAGTAGGACCCAGGGACGCTCGTCCGCCCAGTTGGCTCCTCGCAGGCGGGCCATGAGGGCTGACTTCCGGTGACGGTGGAAACGCTCCACTAGCCCTTTCGACTGTGGGTGGTAGGCAGTTGTGTGGTGCAGCTGAGTCCCCAAAAGGCTGGCCATAGCTGACCACAGGCTGGAGGTGAACTGGGCGCCTCTGTCGGAGGTAATGTGGGCCAGTACACAAAAGCGAGATATCCAGGTGGTGATCAGGGCTCGGGCGCAAGATTCGGAGGTGGTGTCGGTGAGCGGGACCACCTCTGACCATCTTGTGAACCGGTCCACGATAGTCAGGAGGTAACGCGCTCCGTGCGACACTGGCAGGGGGCCCACGATCTCCACATGAATGTGGTCGAAACGCCGGTGGGCGGGATGGAACTGCTGCGGTGGGGCTTTGGTGTGCCGCTGCACCTTGGCCGTCTGGCAGTGCATGCACGTTTTGGCCCATTCACTGACCTGTTTGCGGAGTCTGTGCCAAACGAACCTGCTGGAAACCATCCGGACAGTTGTCCGGATGGAGGGATGCACAAAGTTATGAATAGAATCGAAAACACGGCGCCGCCAGGTTGTCGGGACGACGGGACGGGGCTGGCTGGTGGCGATGTCACAGAGTAGGGTCCTCTCACCCGGGCCTACGGGGAGGTCCTGGAGCTGCAAACCGGAGACTGCGGTTCTATAACTCGGAATCTCCTCATCTGCCTGCTGTGCCTCTGCCAGTGCCTGAAAGTCTATCCCTTGGGAAAGGGCGTGAACGGTAGGGCGAGAGAGCGCATCCGCGAGGACATTGTCCTTACCCAAGACGTGCCGGACATCCGTCGTGTATTCAGAGATGTAGGACAGGTGGCGTTGCTGGCGGGACGACCAGGGGTCGGACGCTTTCGTAAACGCAAAGGTAAGCAGTTTGTGGTCCGTGAATGCGGTGAAGGGCCAACCTTCTAGGATGTACCTGAAATGCCGGATTGCCAGGTAGAGCGCCAACAGCTCCCGGTCAAAAGCACTGTACTTGAGCTCGAGTGGCCGCAGGTGTTTGCTGAAAAATGCCAGGGGTTGCCAGCAACCTGCGATGAGTTCACCGACTGCCGTGTTAGATGCGTCCACTGTGAGGGCGGTAGGGGCGTCCATTCTGGGATGCACTAGCATTGCGGCGTTCGCCAAAGCTTCCTTTGTTTGAACGAAAGCGGCGGCGGACTCCTCGTCCCAGGTAATGTCCTTGCTCGGACCCTGCATCAGGGCGAACAGGGGGCGCATGATCCGGGCAGCTGAAGGGAGGAAGCGGTGGTAGAAATTGACCATACCTACGAATTCCTGAAGGCCTTTGATCATGGTGGGTCGGGGGAAGTGGCAGACCGCATCTACCTTAGCGGGCAGAGGGGTTGCCCCGTCTTAGTAATCCTGTGGCCCAGGAAGTCAATGGTATCGAGTCCGAACTGGCATTTGGCGGGGTTGATTGTAAGACCGTACTCACTCAGTCGGGCGCAGAGTTGACGGAGGCGGGACAGATGCTCCTGATGACTGCTGCTGGCTATGAGGATGTCGTCCAAATAGATGAACGCGAAGTCCAGGTCCCGTCCCACCGCGTCCATTAACCGCTGGAACGTCTGTGCGGCATTCTTCAGGCTGAACGGCATGTGGAGGAACTCAAAAAGGCCAAACAGGGTGATAAGAGCCATTTTGGGGACGTCGTCAGGATGCATCGGGATTTGATGGTATCCCCGGACGAGATCTACCTTGGAAAAGATCAGTGCGCCATGCAGGTTTACTGCAAAGTCCTGAATGTGCGGCACAGGGTAGTGGTCCGGTGTGGTAGCCTCGTTCAGCCTGCGGTAGTCGCCGCATGGTCTCCAGCCTCCCGTCGCTTTGGGCACCATGTGCTGGGGGGAGGCCCATGGGCTGTCGGACCGCTGGATGATCCCCAATTCCTCCATCCTCTGGAACTCCTCCTTCGCCAGTCGGAGCTTGTCCGGGGGAAGCTGCCGAGCGCGGGCGTGGAGGGGTGGTCCCTGGGTTGGGATGTGGTGCTGTACGCCGTGTCGGGGCATGGCCGCTGTGAACTGCGGTGCCAGAACCGATGGGAAATCCGCCAGGACCCTGGTGACATCTTTGTCGGACAGCGTGATGGAGCCGAGGTGAGGGGCTGGCAACTGGGCCGCGCCCAGGGAGAATGTCTGAAAGGTCTCGGCGTGTACCAGTCTCTTCCTGGGCAGGTCGACCAGTAGGCTGTGAGCCCGCAAAAAATCGGCACCCAGAAGCGGTTGGGCTATGGCGGCCAGTGTAAAGTCCCACGTGAACTGGCTGGAGCCGAACTGTAGCTGCACCTGACGGGTGCCATAGGTCCTTACTGTGCTGCCGTTCACGGCCCTCGGGGGGGCCCTGGTGCCCTGCTGCGGGTGTCATAACTCGTCGGAGGTAAAACGCTGATCTCGGCACCAGTGTCGACCAAAAACCGGCGTCCCGACCTTCTGTCCCACACGTACAGGAAGCTATCCCAATGGCCAGCTGCCGTAGCCATCAGCGGCGGCTGGCCCTGGCGTTTCCCGGGAACTTGCAGGGTGGGCGACAACGGCGGGCTTCTGCGCCCCACCGCTGGTGGGAGAAGCACCAGTGTTCATTGGGCCGGGGGTTGGCGGGCTCTGCGGCCGGGCCTGGACTGGTTTGCTGCTGGGAGCGTGGCTGGGAGATCTGTGCGATGGACGCCCCGCTCACCTTTTTGGTGTTCCACAGCAAGTCCGCCCGGGCTGCCACCTTCCGGGGGTCGCTGAAATCTGCATCGGACAGCAGCATGTGTATGTCCTCGGGCAGCTGCTCCAGGAATGCCTGCTCAAACATGAGGCCTGTGTGTCCGTCGGCCAGCGACAACATCTCATTCATTAAAGCCGAAGGAGGTCTGTCACCCAAGCCATCCAGGTGCAGTAAACGGGCAGCCCGCTCGTGCCGTGAGAGTCCGAAAGTCCTGAGGAGCAGGGCTTTGAATTCCGTGTACTTGCTGTCTGCCGGGGGCGACTGTACGAACTCTGCGACCTGGGCTGCTGTGTCCTGGTTGAGGGAGCTCACCATGTAGTAGTAGCGGGTGTCTTCTGAGGTGATCTGGCGAACGTGGAATTGGGCTTCGGCTTGCTGGAACCATAGGTTCGGTCGCTGTGTCCAGAAACCCGGCAGTTTTAACGAAACCGCATGAACAGTGGTCATTTCTGGTCCAAAAATCGTTTGGACCTTCGGGGTCACCAATTGTAGAGGTGTGCTACACGCAGCGCTAAAATTATGACACGGAGTCGGTAACTGCAGTCGAAGGAAAAACTTTATTCGAAATCCTCAGCCTCACTTTTAAGCCTCCCTCAACCTGCCCCCCGTGGTGCAGAGGCTCCAATGCTCTGTGCTTGCAAACCCCCGTAGGCTATCTTCTTTAGCTGGAAAGCTGGCTAATTGTGAGCCGGTTCGGATATGCTAGGAAATGGGTCGCCACAGTATCATGATTTAAAAAAAAGAACATCTTGAAGAGCTGCCTGCATCTGTCACCAATGACCCTTACCATCTGGGAGATGTCCTCTTCTCAGGGGAGAAGAGGAGCCTGAAGTCCCATATTCAATGATTCAGAAACAGCTTCTTCTTCTCTGCCATCAGACATCTGAATGGCCCATGAATCCATGAACACTATCTCCATATTGCTATCATTTTTGCAATGTACAGTCATCTTATGTCTTTGCACTGTACTGTTACTGCAAAACAGTAAACTTTATTATAAACTTGATTATGACCACCCCCCAACACAGAACCTACTAAAACTCGCATTGTGAGCCAGTCTGGACTTCAGACGAGCTCTCCAGTTCATGTCTTGTGTTTCATGGGTAGAGGAACTGCAGAGACATTTTGTTCATCCAGAGGTGCGTTGACACGTTCATGGTCATGTTGTGATGCCAGGGGTATGGCTGTTGTGGGAAGGTTTAAGATGATCTACCAAAATATGTTCACGTTTACCCCTCTTATTTATGATACAAGTCATTTCTCCCCCTTCCAGAATGTGGAATGGGCTATCATAGGGGGACCTAAGGGGATGTTCTGAACACATTTTGTTCTACCTGTCTTCCTCTACGCATAAGCCTTTCTTCTCTCCTTTCTGGTGGATCCCACTCCAATCCAAACATCAACATTCTCACCGGTTCTCTCATGGCCTTACAGTGGCAATTCCAATTCCCAGAAGTGCAAGAGGCTATCGAGAGTCTTGAACTCAGCCAGCTCCAACATGGGTACAACTTCCCACACCAAAGAGGACATCTACAAGAGGCGATGTCTTGAGGAAGTGACATTCATCGTTAAAGATTCCCACCATCCAGGTCATGCTCTCTTCTCATCGCTGCCAACAAGCAGGAGGTGCAGGAGCCTGACGACACACATCTCAAGGTTCAACAAAAGTTTCTTCCTCACTGCCGTCAGGTTCCTGAACTGAGCTAAAAAGCCCGGATTTTACTGCAGATCTTTTTTCCCCTCAACCTGCACTGTTGTTACTTTTGCTTGCTTAGTCATGGAAGATATGCATAATTTATGTTAATATGTTTATGTTATTTATCTTTGCTTGTTTATAATGTACAGTGCTGTTCTCCAAGGATCCTCACCTTGCTGTGGTGGAGAGACTTATGAATTCCTCAGAACTCAAGAGCAATGCTACCTAGAAATAAAAGCTGGGAACATTCACCAGATCAGGTAGCACCTATGGAAATAGAAAGAGACTTAATGTTCGATGTCAAAGGATCTTCAGCAGCACTCAAAAGGAAGACATTTTGCCCCATTGAATCTGCGTCAGCTGACAAACAAATGCCATTTTCCCTCACTAATATTCTCTGAAACTTGTAAACCACATTTCCTCAACTCCTCCTATGTTCCACCATTCACCTATACACCAGAGATCAGTTAACCTATCATCCCACGTACTTCTGTGATGTGGGAGAAGAACACAAGTTAAACACTCATATCATCACACAGAGGGCATGCAAAGATCAGCATTGTGCCAGTGTCACTGGAGCTGTGATGGAGCACCTCTTTTTGCAAATAACTGTTCGGATTTCCTGACCTTAACTCTGTGAAGCTAGATCAAAGCCTAATAGGCATATGTGCTCCCCATCTGATTAGGGGAACCAGTGTTTAAATGTCAAGAAAATATTACCAAAACTATTGGTGATGAACTTTTTAGGAGTAGTATCAGAAGATTGGAGGGTAGCAAATATTATTCTTTTTCTCAGGAAAGTTAGTAGCAATGACCCTGGGAATTATTGACCAGTGAGTCTTACATTGGTGGTGGGTAAACTATTGGGGAGGATTCTGAGAAACAGGATTGACTAGTATTTGCAAAAGGATAGTCTGATTAAGAATAGTCAGCATGGCTTTGTGGGGGGCGGGTCGTGCCTCATGAACTCGATTGAGACAGTGACAAATCAAGTTGATGAAGGTTGAGCAGTGGCTGTGTGTATTTAGATTTTAATAAGGCAATGATAAAGTCCTCCACTGAAAGCTCATTCAGAAAGTCAGGAGGCATAGAACCACGGGAAACTTGGCTCTGTGCATTTAGAATTGGTTTGCCCACAAAAGGCAGAGGGTGGTAGTAGATGGAGCATATTCTGCCTGGAGGTTGGTGACTAGTGATGCTCTGCAGGGATCTGTTCTAGGAAACCTTCTTTTTGTGAGTTTTATAGAGTAGTTAGAAGAGGAAGAGTGGGCTAGTAAGTATGCAGATGGCATGCAGATGGCATGCAGATTAGTGGTGTTGTGGATAGTGTAGAATACAGTCATATGTTACAAAAGGACATTGATAGGATGTAGAGCTGGACTGAGAAGTGACAGGTTGAGTTCAATATGGAAAAGAGTGAAAGAGTTTAAGGCAAAATATAAAGTCAATAATAGGATTTTTGGAAAGTGATGAAACCAAAGGACCTTGTGGTTCATGTCCATAGATTCCTCAGAGTTGTTGTACAAGTTGACAGGGTTATTAAGAAGGCAAAGGAATGTTGGCCTTCATTAGTCACAGTTTGACTTCAGGAGCCATGAGCTAACGTTGTAGCTCTATAAAACTGGTTCAAACATACTTGGAGTATTGTGTTTAGCTCTGGTTACCTCAGCATTGAAATAGAGGGTGTAGAGGAGAGTCACCAGTATGTTGACTGGATTAGAGAGAATGTTGCTTGAGGATAGGCTGAGCAAGCTATGGCTATTCCCTTTGGAGCGAAGGAAGACAAGGCGTGACTTGATAGAGGTATACACAATGATAAAAAAGCATAGATGGAATGATCAACCTGAGACCTTTTTGTAGGGTGGTGATGGTTAATTCAAAGGGAGCATAATTTTAAACTATTGAAGTTCAAAGTTCAAGTGTAAAAGTTCAAAGTAGATTTATTACCAAAGGTCATATATGTCATCATAAATAACCCTGAGATCAGTAAATACAAGCAGCATGAGAGAATCAATAGATGACCACATCCTGCAGGATGGACAAACAACCAATGTGCAAAAGACATCAAACAGTACAAATATTAAAAAAGCAATAAATATCAAAAACATGAGATGAAGACTCTTTGAAAGTCCATAGGTTGTGTGAACAGTTCAGTGATGCAGTTTTTGCAAATAAAATGAAGTGAGGCATTTTATGTTTAATGAAACCCATAACACATTTTTTTGAACTCCAAAATCTGAACACAAAAACAAGCTAAAAATCCTTATGTAACAATTTAATCCCATCAGATCAGCCTCTTAAAACAAAACCCCAACTCAAAGTCAGTAGTTGTGGATGATGTACATTTCTCCCAATTATGTTACCCTACACAGAACCACACCCTCCCAGAATTCACTAAAACTGGCATTGTGAGCCAGTCTGGAGCTCAGACGAGCTCTCCAGTTCATGTCTTGTGTTTCATGGGTAGAGAAACTGCAGAGACATTTTGTTCATCAGGAGATGTGTTGACACGTTCATGGTCATGTTGTGATGCCAGGAGCATAGCAGCGGTGGGGCGGTTTATAGTGATCTACCAAAATAAATTCAGGTTTACCCTTCTTGTCTATGATAGAAGTCTTTTCTTCCCTCCGCCGATATGTGGAATGGGCTATCATTAGGGTGCCTAAGGGGACATTGATGTGTGTCATGGCAGACAAAAGCAAATGAGGCAAAACGTATCTCAGCAGGAACCCATGAGCGCTGTATGCCATGATGGGAGGTAGGAATAGCTGAAAAGGAATTGAATTTACATAGGAGGATGGAACGCTGTTGAGAGGCTGACCAGCCAGTCATGGTGTCAGGAATGAAATCACTTGTAATGGCTGCCCCTATACTAACTCAGCCGCAGACGACTGGAGGTCTTCTTTTGGAGCAGTTCTGAACCCCAGCAGGACCCATAAGAGACATGCCAACACTCATCAGTCCAGAAAAGCCCTTAAGGAGTAATGAAACTGCTCACAAGGCAAGGCTCCAAGCCAGGCATGAGATGAGACTCCAGGCGAGGTGAGGCTCCAGGCGAGGTGAGGCTCCAGGCGAGGCGAGGCTGCTGAAGCTATTTATGAAGCCAGCCCAAACGAGAATCAGCTGCCCCAACAGAAACTGAGGAAAACCGGAAAACCTGGAGTAAGGAGCATGGACTGTACCGTGAACCAGATTTCACAGACCGGACCATGACAGCCAGTTGTAAAAGTGTGGTGCTCAACTCCATGTTTTGCAACTCTCGTGGAGAACGTGGGCTTGGTAAGGTCTGGGAATTCACCCAACAGTTGAGTCAACTCACATGTAGTGGTGCATGTGCTTGACTGAGTCATTGTGGGGAATTTGCTGGGGGCAAGTTCTTAAGATCAACTAACAGTTCTTGGGCACCCAGAAATCTGCATCATGCAACATGCAGCATGCAGATTTCTAACCACTTTAGCCAGGATGAAATTACAAGTATAATGTTGCTCTCTGAAGCAGAGCATCACCCATCATGTCCCATAGCTCTGTATCTTGCTGCTGTTGGCAGCCTCCAGTGAGGTTTTATCACTCTTTGCCTTTTCATAAATAGGAGATGTTGGCAGCACACTAACTTGAGCACCTGTATCACACAGGAAGTGTTACCCTGAAAGGGTGTCCATAATGAATAGTAGATGATCCTAGCAGCCAGAACCCATGGACCTCCAATGTCCCAATAAGCTGCCAATGACAATGCTGTAAGGTGGTTAGCACTTCCTAGCATTCATACACAAGTGAGCATGGTAAAAACACAGGCACAGCATTGTCTGTTTTACAGCGTGGACATCCTTATGTTGGGGGCCTTGTTGACCAGGCTAATTGAGGTAGAGAAAGGTGGAAAAATGATGCGTCACTGACTGCTTGAGTGTAGGCTATAGGCAATTTATCAATCTCCCTATAGTCCATCATGGTGCATTAGTGAGGGCTTAGTGAACTTGATCAGGCATTTGCTATATGACAATTTCTTTAAAAAAAAACAAGAATGATGATTTCCCAGAAGAGACAGCATGTGGTCCATTAGCTTCAAAATCTAACCATTGCTGATGCTAGGCAAGGAGAGAAAATGTTTGGTGTGCTCAGACTTCAATTGTCCAAAAGTCAGTAAAAGATGTGTTTTCAGTGACTGCTATTAATTGTGTTCAGACGGGTGTTCAAGCAAACTCACCACTCTCTCAGCCATGGAGTTTCTGAGTGATGTTACCACATAGTAGAACTTGATGTAGTTGGCACAGATTTCTTGCAGAGCAAATAGAGTCTCAGCTTGTACAAACAAAGCAATAACATTTTGCTCCCAATACTCCAGTAGTTTCAAAGCAACTGTATTAGCCAACAATCTCAATAACTCTGGAATCATCCTAGAGCATCGGGATCCCCAATATAGGTTTTTCTAATAAAATGAAGTGAGGTGTTTTATGTTTAATGAAACCCATAAGACATTTTATTGAACGCCAAAACCTAAACACAAAAATGTGCTAAAAATCCTTATGTAACATCAAGTCAGACCAACCACTTAAAGTAAACCCCAACTCAATATTGGTGGTTGGGAATTATATACATTTCTCCCAATTACGTTACCCTACACGCCAAGTAAAGTTAAGTAAAGTTGTCCCCACTGGTTCAAGAGCCTGATGGTTGAGAGGTAATAACTGTTTCTAAATTTAGTGGTGAGGGTCCTGAGTATCTTTTACCTTCCTAATGGAAGCAGTGATAAGAGAGCATAACTGGGTGATGGGGGTATCTGATGATAGACACTATGCTCCTGCAACAATGCTTCATGTAGATGTGCTGAGTGGTGTGAAGAGTTTTACCTGTGATGGACAGGGCCAAAGACATTATTTTTAGGATTTTCCTTCTTCAAAGGCATTGGTGTTTCCATTACCAGGTGTGATGCAACCAGCCAATTTACTCTCCACCACACATCTATAAAAGTTTGTCAAAGTTTTAGAAGTCATGCCGAATCTTTGCAAACTTCTGAGGAAGTAAAGGCACTGCTGTGCTTTTTTTATAATTGCACTTATTTGCTGGGGCCAGGACAGATTCTCCAAAATAATAACATATAGAAATTAAAGTTGCTGACCCTCTCTGTCTCTGATTCCCTGATGAGGACTGGATCATGGAGCTCTGGTTTCCTCCTCCTGAAGTCAAAAATCAGATCCTTGGTCTCACTGACGTTGAGTGAGAGGTTGTTGTGGCACCACTCAGCCAAATTTTCAATTTCCCTCCTATATGCTGATTCATCACAACCTTTGATTTGGCCAACTACAGAGATGTCATCGGCAAATTTATATATGGCTGTGCTTTGCCTTACAGTCACGAGTATAAGGTGAATAAAGCATCGGGCTAAGCACACCGCCTTGTGATACACCTGTGCTGATGGAGGTTGTGGAGGAGGTATTGTTGCCAGTCTGAACTGACTGGGGTCTGCAAGTGAGGATATGAAGAATGCAATCGCTCAAAGAAGTATTGAGGCCAATGTCTTGAAGCTCATTGATTAGTTTTGAGTGGATGATGGTATTGAAAGCCAAGATTTAATCAATAAAGAGCATCCTGATGTATGCCTCTTTGCTCTCCAGATGTTCCAGAGTTGAGTAAAGAATGAAATAGCATCTACTGTGGACCTATTATACTAGTAGGCATATTGGAGAGGATCCAGGTCACTTCTCAGAGAGGAGTTGATATGTTTCATCTGCATTTTTCAAAGCACTTCATCACAGTGGATGTAAGTGATACTGGACAATAGTCATTGTGGCAGGCTATCACATTCTTCTTAGGCACTGGTAGAATTGAAGCCCGTTTGAGCCAGGTGGGTATCTTGGACTGCCGAAATGCAAGGTTAAAGATAGCTGCAAACATCACGGCCAGTTGATCAGCACAGGTCCTCAGGCAAGATGCTTTCCCTGGGTTTACCCTCATAGATGATGATCCCATGTTGACTGAATTCACAAGGTCATCAGGTGCTGTGAAAGTTCATGTTCTGAGAGCCAAAGCGAGCACTGAACTCATCTGCAAGTAAAGTTTTGTCATCACCTTTGCCACTTAGTTTCACTTTGTAAGAGTTAATAGCATTCAAGACCTGCTACAGCTGCTGAGCATCCTTCAGAGTTTCAAGTTTCTGGAATTGGAACTTCGCCCATTAGATGGCTTTCTGGAGGTCGTACCTTGACCTCTTGTATTTTACTTGTTTGCCAGACCTGAATGCCTCTGATCTGGCCGAGAGCAGGTTGCAGATCCCATGGTTCATCCAGGGCTTCTGGGTGGGAAGACTGTATGATCTTCTGGGGGCAGACTTTCTGCAAGTGCTTTTATAAAGTCTTTGTCAACTGTGGTATACTCATTGGGATCTTGAGATGAGTCCTTGAACTCAGCCCAGTCCACCAATTCGAAGCAATCCCACAGCCACTCTTCTGCCTTCCTCAAATTTCTCTTTGTTGTCCTTATCACTGGAGCCTAGCTCTTCAGTCTCTGCCTATATGCAGGTAGGAGAAGTTCAGCCAAGTGGCTAGAGTTCCCAGAATGGGGTTTGGGCATGGGATGGTAAGCATTCATTGTTGTAGTGTAGCAGTGGTCTAGTGTATTGGGACCCCTGGTGCAGCAGGTTATATGCAGATTGTAATTGGGCAGAGGTTTCTTTAAACAAGCCCGATTGAAGTCTCCAGCGGTGATCTGAAAAGCATCAGGATGAATGGTTTATTGTTTGGTGATAGCTGCATTCAATATCTTGAATGCCTGATTACCATCGGTTTTTGGTGGTATGTAAGATGTGGTCAGGATCACAGAGGAGAACTGTCTTGGTAAGTAGAATGGTTAGTACTTAATCATTAGACGACCCTGATCAGGGGAACAAGAATACGATGAAACCACCAATCTGAGGACCACAGGGAATTTGTCATGAAACACAGTCCTCCACTTTTTCTGAATCAGCAGTTTGGTCTATCCAGTGTACTGAGAAACTCTTGGGTCTGATCACTGAATCTGACATGTTCGAAGTGAGCAATTCCTCATTTCACGCCAGTGCAGCAATCTTACCATTAGGTCCTCAATCCTGTTCTCCGGCAACTATACATTTGCTAACAAGATGTTGGGTAGAGGAGTGGTGGGGGGGGGGGGGTGGGGGGGGGTGGGGGGAGGGGAGTCTCATCTCTCTGCATTTTTTGATTGGCTTGGAGTCCAACACTCACCCGTCTCTTACAGCCATGGTGATGTACCAATGTTCACTTAAAGGTGCCATTCCTGCATGCTTGAGAGTTAAGTCCGCTGAATTCTTCAGAAGCTCGTGAAATCGCCAGTTCATTAAGATGGTTCACTGGCACCACCTTGGTTTCTATGCTACAGGAAGATATAAGTGGGATGTCAAAGTTAGGTTTTTTACACAGAGAGTGGTGGATGTGTGGAACATGCTGCCAGGGGTGGTGGTGGAGGCAAAAATATTAAGGACAGTTGAGAGACCCTAACATAAGTGCTGTACATGGATAAAGAGAAAATGAGGGAGGAAATGGTTAGATTGATTTTAAAGTAGGATAAAAAGTGAGCACAACATTGTAGGCGGACGGGCCTGTACTGAGTGATGCTCTATGTTCTATGTAAACCTACCAAACTTTTTATCTGTTGAAAGGCTAGAACAAGCTGAATCTGCAAACTGTCTATTAATATTTATGGCACGTCTCCTTAATACTGAGAGTGAAGAATTTCAAATAAAACCCTTATTGATCATTGCTTGTTCTAAAAGGCAGGTTCCCATGAAAGCAACATGTCCTTTTAGCAAATAGCTTTTGTCCATAAATGTAAGTTTATGGCAGAATAAATTCAGCTTGAAAACAAGGAAATCTTTCTGATTTATGTTGTTGTTTTGTGCTCTACAGTCTGTGCTTAAGTGGTGGAAAGAGTGTTAGACTGCAAAGCAGCTTCATTGAAGCACAAGCAGTAAGCGTGACAAGAAATGGTGGCAATGGTGATTTGTAACAAGGCCTGTTAATCAGCATCCTAATCATCCAGTAGTACTGTCACCATCCACACGCAGTGTGCATCATCTTCAACATGCTGTTACTCCATCTATCTGTACCTTCTCATGACATCACATTTCAGTAAGGATAAGGACAGAAGTCGACTGTTCCCACCACCTTCATGTTCCCTTTAAAGCACACTCATCTTGAACTGACAATATGTCTGGAGGACTGGACCCAAGTGCAGAAGAACTGTCGGATTTTTCTGTCATGGTGGTCTCTGGCATTGACTCAGCCCAGGAGCGCTGGACGACAAGTTGATGACTCTACCCAGAAGCAGAAGAATGTCAGAATCCCCTGGAAGAGATGGGAAAAAGAGGTTAGACATATGAGTACCAACAGAGCCTCGGAGGAACGACTGAGCGACACAAGCAGGTAATTCATTCTCTCCAACACAATGACTTTGCTAAGGCACTGAACTTCAAATAATCATAGAATGCAGGAAACACATGCCAGCCACAATTAACTTGACCAGATTAAACTGAAAGTGCAAGAGCTTAACGGTTCTAGCTCAGACAAGGATTACAGTTGATCAAGAACCCTAGAAGCAATGCTCTATGGCAAGCCACAGAGGCAACAGGGCTCATGACAAGATCACTGGTCCTTCATTTGTTGCCAGGTCTAAACGCTGGATCTATTTTCAAGTTAAATTTACTGTCAGATGCACAAGTCTAGTGGGGTACAGGTACAATGAAAAACTTGCTTACAGTTGTGTCATAGACATGATGGTACAAACAATTCACAAGCGTAAATCTGCACAAATTAGAGAGTACGGTGAAGAAGAGAAGCTGACTGCATCAAATAAGATATTAGTGTCCAAAAAGTCACAGAGATAAGCCCATAGTAGTTCAAGAACTGGCCCATTATATTCCATAACTGAGGTAAGAGTAGGGTTGTGCAGATCGGATGAAGAACCTGATAGTTATTTATAGTAAAGTAGCTGGTTCTAAACCTGGTGATGTGGGATGTCAGGCGTCTGTACCTCTTGCCCAATAGAAGCAACAAGAGGGAGTGGCTCAGATGGTGGATGTCCTTTGATGATAGACATCAACTTCTTGAGGCAGTGCTGCCTGTAGATGCTGTGATTGGTAGAGAGGGCGGTGCTCCTGATGGACTGGACTGTGTCCCGGACTCTCTGTAACTTTGTGCTTCCTGCACATTAGAATTGCTGTACTAGATCTTCATGTGACTAGTTAGAACACTGTCAGCAGTTAGACCAGAAGATCTGCAATGATTCAAAATGACAGCACACCAGAAACTCCTCAAGGGAAATTAGGGAGGTGCATTAAATGATGGCCTTGCCAAAGCTGAAAAAGTTATCAAGTAAAAGTTACACTCTCCATATCACTGCAGTACCTCAAATCAAGTTATGCAACTCACCATGAATTTGGCAGGTTCTTAAAAATATTATTCAAATAATCCTACTGCATTGATTTCTCCCATATAGCACTATGTATGTCAAGTATCTATCCAATTTAAAATTTAATATTGCATTATATCTTTGAACAAATCTCCTCATTGATGAAATGAATTTCTCCTTTCCATGATTCCACCCTTAATACCAATTCTCCCTGTCACTCAACTCTTGAAATCTGTCTTTGTCTGCACCTTCTTCATAAAGAATCCTCTTAAAAGTTACCTCAATATCTTGTTGAATGGATAAATCGCAAGTTTAATCTGATGGCCCATCAGAAACTCTGCGCTCTAGCTGTCTTAGCTCAAAACATTGATTGTTGATTGTTTGAGTTACATCAGTGTTTTGTGCATGTTGTTCAATATTTCCAGAATTTGCAGAATTTCTTGTGTCTCTGGTCACAGGGAGAGTGTGTAAATGCCACATAGACCAACCAGAAGTGAAGATTGAACCCTGGTCTCTGATGACTATGAGGCAGTGACTCTACAATCTGCATGTCTGTGTTAGCCCAAATAATCTTCAGTAATCTCCAAAACTTCAAGCAAAATTTACCATGCAGATGAAATCACAAATATTAATGATAAGTCACATGGGCAGGCTTATGCTGTTTCATTTGTTAATACCCAACTATCTCCTCCGGTGGTGGGATGGAGATACATCTCCATCAAAAGAGGTGTAAGACCATAAGACATAGGAGCTGAATTAGGCCAGATCCCACTCAACCCCATACACCTGCCTTCTCGCCATATCCTTTGATGACCCGACTGATCAGGAAATCATTAGCTTCTGCTTTAAATATACCCATAGACTTGGCCTCCCCAACAGTCTGTGGCAGCGCATTCCACAGATTCACTGCTCTCTAGCTTAAATAGTTCTTCCTTACCTCTGTCCCTCTAAAAGATGATCCCTCAATTTTGAGGCTATGTTCTCTAGTTCTGGATACCCCTACCTCAAGGAACATCCTCTCAACATCTACCCTATCTAGACCTTTCAACATCTGGTAGGTTTTAATAAGATTTCCCCACATTCTTCTAAATTCCAGTGAGTATAGGACAAAGCTGCCAAATACTCCTCATATGTTAACCACTTCATTCCCAGAATCTTCCTTCTCTGGACTCTCTCTTTATGTGACGTGGGACCCAAAATTGCTGACAACACTCTAAGCATGGCTTCACTAGGGTCTCATAAAAGCATAGAATTATTTTCTTGCTTTTATGTTCCATTCTCCTTGAAATATATGCCCTCAGTACGTGGCATATCTTATGGTTCATCTAGGGCTTCTGGTTGAGAAAGACTCTGTATGACTTTGTGGAGATACACTTGTCTGAAGTTAGGCCTCGACGGGTCAGGGTCAACTATGGACATTGTGTCCTAGCTGCCTAGACACACAAACCTTAGCAGTACCAAGTGGAGAGCAAGCTGTTGTCCATGAATCAGGCTCCCACTCTCCATGCATCTGATGAACCCAAAGACCGATGCAGTTTGTCGTTGGTAACAACACTCATCTATGACCGTATTTATAAAGTCCATGACAACCATGGTATATTCGTTCAGGTCCTCTGATGAACATGGCCCAATTCACTGACTCAGAGTAATCCCATAACCACTCCTCCGCTTCCTGTGTATGTCCTTTTGTTGTCTTTACTTCTGAAGCCTTGTCACATGATCAGATTTCCCAAAATACTGTCTTGACATGGAACAGTAGACATTCCTAAATGTAGTTCAACAGTGCCCGTGCGTATTGGGACCCTTGGTGTTCCAGCTGATATATTGATGATAATTGGACAAAGATTTCTTCATACAAGCTTGATTAAAGTCCCCAATGATGATCTGTAAGGTGCCGAGGTAGGCTATTTCTTGTTTCCTGATGGTGGCATTCAGTACCTCAAGTGCCTGCTTAACATCAGTCTTCGGTTGTATATAAACAGCAGTCAGGATCATGAAATACAACTCTCTCAGTAGGTAGGATGGTCGGCACTTAATCATTAGATGATTAGGAGTTTGTACATCCTCCCCGTGAATGTGTGTGTTTCCTCCAGGTTCTCCAGTTTCTTGTCATAGTCCAAAGCTGTATCAGCTAGTAGGTTAATAGGTCATTGTGAATTGTCCTGTGATTAGGCTCGGGTTAAATAGGTGTGTTGCTGGATGGCACAGTTTATTGGGCTGCACTATATTTTTAAATGAATAAATAGGGACATGTTAGACAAGTGTTCTTTTGATACTGAACAGGCTATCAAGGGTAATAGTTTAATTAGATAAAATAGTGACCTTTCACAGGCTGTCAGATGTGCATATCAATATGTGGGAATGCAGGGATATAGAGCAGAAGAGTTATAATTTAATTTGGCATCACATTTGGTCTAGACATTGGGGACTGAAGGACATCTTCTTATGCTGCCCTGATCTATAATCCAGGGTTAACTTACAGTGGCCAGTTAGATCACGCTATGCTTTCGGGATGTGGGAAAAAACTGGAACATCTTGGGGAAGCCCACGTGGTCATAGAGATAATGTACAATGTGCACACTGACAGCATCCAGAATTCTAAATTCTACCCGGGGAGCATGACACGGTAACAGGGAGAAAATGCAAACTCTACATGGGCAGCAGCAGAGATAAGAATCAAGCCTGGGTCACTGGAACTGTCAGTACAATTTCTTTCATAATACTTATCAATCTCTTGGTCCTCCATGAACACAGAGCCAAGCAGTGGGCCATCTTCTCTATTTTGCTGCAAAATGATGGTTGATCATTCATTCCCACAGACAGCTGTGGAGGTCAGGTCATTGGGTATATTTAAAGCAGAGGTCAACGTTCTTGATTCGTAAGGACATCAGAAGTTATGGAAAGAAGGCAGGAGTATAGGATTGAGAGATAAATTAAAGGTTACAGATTAGCCTTATTTGTTACACCCTACATTGAAACATACACTGAAATGCAATGTTTGCATCAAATCAAATTAGTGAGGATTTGTGTTGGACAGCCCACAAGTTTTGACTCACTTCTGGTGCCATCATTGCATGAAATAGCTTCCTAACCCAAACTCATACGTCTATGGAATGTGGGATGCAACTGGAGAAATGGGAGGGCACCTATGCAGTCATGGGGAGAACATACAAACTCCTCAGACAGCAATAGGAATTGAACCCTGATCTTACAGCTGGGGCTGTAAAGTGATTGCACTAGCCACTACATTACCATGCTGAGGAGGAAAATAAATCAGGAATGATTGAAAGGCTGAGTTGACTCGACAGGCTGAGTGGCCTAACTCTGTTCCTATATCTTATACTCTTATAATGTCACCAGGAAATTTCACTGTTTGAGTAAATCGATGATGCTCCATCCAAATTAATATCACAGGCTGGCTATTCTTCAAGACCCTGTAGGGATTTTGCTTCATACAATTATCTCTTGATACTATTAGATCTGTGAAAATGGATGGTTCAAAACAATATTGGTTTATAATGTGCTTCACATTGCACATAGTATGAAAGGCTTGTTGTGATTGTGCACTGACTGATAGCTGTTATTGTTGGTGAAAATTTAAATGAATGGTGTAATAACCATAATCTTACATTCTACATTAAAGAAACACAAAGAAATGATTATCGACTTAAGGAAGTCAGGAAGGTCTGAACAAGCTCTGCTACTCATTAAGGGTGAAGTCTCCAGATTTAAGTTCTTGGGAGTGAACATCATAGAGGAGCTCTCCTGGACCACCAACACCTCCTTGATAGTAGGGAAGGCTCAGCAGTATCTATAGCATATTAGAAATTTAAAGAGAGCAAATCTGCCCCAAAAGCTGCTGGCAAACCTTTACTGATGTGTAATTGAGAGCATACTTACCTACTGCTTGACAGTGTAGTATAGTAGCTGCAAGAAAATTGACCAGAAAACACTTCAATGAATAATCAGAACTGCACAGAACGACATTAGGACACAGCTACCAGATATGGAAACCATCTATAACTCTTGCCTTCTATGCCAGACTCGCAACATTGTGATGGACTCAGCCATCCCAGTAATTACCTGCTCAGTCTCCTGCCATCCAGCAGGAGATACAGAAACATCTCTGCATGAACATCCAGACTGAAAAACAACTTTTTCTGCAGGGTTGTATAACTGAATAATGGCCCCCACCACTCATAGTCCATAGTCCATAGGACAATCTCTACGTGCAATACATGAGGCTTTGCAATATTTGGGTTTAAATGGGGCAGCGAACTTCCTTTGATTTCAGAGCACATTTTTTTTTTAATTTCAGCTTTAATTCTTGATGCTATTTTATATTTAGTTACTGTATTTTATAACATGAGCAATGCATCAGTTGAATGGGGCAGCCACTGCTTCTTTTAATTTTATTCTTGATTTAGTTGTAATGTAGATGTCATTCAAAGTAACTCAGACATTATTTTAAATTTAGTCATTGTACTGTAGTAATTAAATTGCCCGTATACTGCTTTGTACTGAATGAAGTAGCACTGTAATCTCATTGTCCACAGCAATGACAAAGCTCTAACTAACTGATGATTTTGGACATTTAAGATCATTTCACAACAAAACCTCACACTCATTATTGATAAAACAAAAATACTGATCGCCAACTTTAGGAAAGGGAAGAAGGATGAACATGCCTCCAGTCTATATTGGTGGATCAGCTATGGATGCGAAGAGCTTTTGATTACTGGGCATTAACATATCAGGTGACCTGTCTTGGGCCCAGTATATAGATGAATTTAATTGACTTTATTTCTTACATCCTATACATGCATGAGGAGTAAAAATATTTACGATATGTCTCCGTCTAAACGTGCAATGTGAAATCATAGTAATTTATAATAAATAGAACAACCAATGTAGCACAGAATACACTCAAATCAGTGTGAATTATTCAGTTTGATGGCCTGCTGGAAGAAGTTGTCCCAGAGCCTGTTGGTCCTGGTTTTATGCTGCGGTACCATTTCCCGGACGGTAGCCGCTGGAATAGATTGTGGTTGGGGTGACTTGGGTCCCTAGTGATCCTTCAGGCCCCTTTTACATATCGTCTTTGTAAGTGTCCTGAATCATGGGAAGTTCACAACTACAAATGCGCTGGGCTGTCTGCACCACTCTCTGTAGAATCCTGTGATTGGAGAGGTACAGTTCCCATACCAGGCAGTGATGCAGCCGGTCAGGATGCTCTCAGTTGTGCCCCTGTTGAAAGTTCTTAGGATTTGGGGGCCTATACCAAACTTCCTCAACCATCTGAGGTGAAAGAGGCGCTGTTGTGCCTTTCTCACCACACAGCTGGTGTGTACAGACCATGTGAGGTCCTTGGTGATGTGGATGCCGGGGAACTTAAAGCTGTTTACCCTCTCAACCCCCAATCCATTGATGTCATTGATGCCCATCTCCATTCCTCCTGTAATCCACAACCAGTCCTTTGTTTTTGCGACATTGAGGGAGAGGTTGTTTTCTTGACACCACTGTGTCACAGAGATGACTTCTTCCCTGTCAGCCACTTAATTATTGTTTAAGATTAGGCCAATCAATGTAGTGTCGTCAGCAAATTTAATTAGCAGATTAGAGCTGTGGGTGGCAACTCAGTCATGGGTATATAGAGAGTAAGGAGGGGACTTAGTACACAGCCCTGAGGGGTCTTGTATTGAGATTCAGAAGAGTGGAGGTGAGGGAGTCCACCTTTATCATCTGCCGTTGATATGACAGGAAGTCCTGTATCCTGCTGCAGAAGGCAGAGTCAAGGCCGAAGTCTCTGAGTTTCTTGTTGAGCTTGGATGGAACTACAGTGTTGAATGCTGAACTGTAGTCCAAGAACAACATTCTCACTTAAGCATCCTTCTTCTCTAGATGTGTAAGGACGGTATGTATAGAGCAGTGGCTCTTGTGTCATCTGTCGATCGGTTGTGCCAATAGGTGAATTGTAGGGGGTCCAGTTTAGGTGGTAGCAAACTGCAGGTGTAATTCTTGACCAGCCTCTCAAAGCATTTGCTTATTATTGAGATGAGTGGGAAAGGACACCAGTTGTTCAGGCATGTTACCTTAGTCTTTTTTGGTCATCATCATGGCAATCCCTTGAGGTCAAGGATGATGGTCTTCATTCTGTTGATCTATTTATGGGATCTCAAGTGGCTTATGAGTCCAATCTTGGCTTTGAAACTTCTTCCGCATTCAGCACAGGTGGTTCCAGATGGCAGATCGGGCTTTGGTTGTTGCTGCCTCTTTCCATTTTCTTCTCTGTTCTTCTAATTCTGCACATCTGTTGGCTTCGAAAGTTGCTGTTGCTTCTCTAATGATGACTTGCCAGAGTTTCTTGTCCTTGGCATTGGTTTCCCAATTGTTGATGTCGATGTTACATTTCTTCATGTTGGATTTTAAGACGTCTTTTAATCTCTTCTGTTGTCCGCCTCTTTTACATTTGCCTTCTTTAAGCTGGGAGTAGATTTGTTTTGGCAGATGTTCGTCTTTCATCTAAACAACATGACCGCTCCATCTTTGTTGGTTCTTGATGATGAAGACTTCAATGCTTGTTGTTTTTGCTTCATTTAGCACACTGACGTTGGTTCTTCTATCTTCCCAGCTGATAGTTAAGATGTTTCGAAGACAGTGTTGATGGAACTTTTCAAGTGCCTTCAGATGTCGTCGGTATGTTGTCCCGGTTTCTGATGCATACAGGAGCATTGGGATTACCACTGCTTTGTACACTAACATTTTGGTGTCTGTTTGGATGTCACGATCATGAAAGACTCTTGTTTGGATATGTCCAAAAGCTTTTCCAGCGCATTTAAGACTATGTTGGATCTCATCATTAAGGTCGACATTGGAGGAGAGGTGACTTCCAAGAAACGAAAAGTGGTCCACGTTTTCCAGGGTTATTTCACCAAGTTGAATTGATGGTTCTATCCAATTTGTCTCAGTTGGTGACGGTTGGTAGATGATCTGAGTCTTCTTGGAATTGATGGTAAGTCCAAGTTTCATGTATGCATGGTTGAAGGCAGTGAGAATCTGTTTTAGGTGGTTTTCTGAAAGAGCTGCAACACTGTTGTCATCTGCGTATTGGAACTCGATGACAGAACTTGTGGATGTCTTGTTTTTGGACTTGAGATGGGCAAGATTGAAAAGTCTGCCATCTGTTCTGTAGACAATTTCAATTCCTGGGGGTAGGTCGTCCTTGATAATGTGGATGATTGTCGCAATGAAGATGGTGAACAAAGTTGGGGCAATCACGCATCCCTGTTTTACTTCTGATCTAACTTGAAAAGGCTCACAGTTACTGTTGCTGACCATGACTGTAACAAGCATGCCATCGTGGAGGAGTCTCAGGATTCAAATGTACTTTTCAGGGCATCCATAGGTAGATAGAACATCCCATAGGAGTCCCTTGATACCGAATCAAAGGCTTTGGTGAGGTCAATGAATGCTATGTAAAAAGGTTGAAGTTGTTCACAACATTTTTCTTGCAGTTGTCGCATTGTGAAGCTCATGTCGATTGCTCCATGTGATGGTCTAATGCCAGCTTGTGTCTCCAGAAGGATCTTCTCGGCTTAAGGCTTGAGCCGATTGTTCATGATGCGGGTGAGGAGCTTTCCTGCTGTTGCTAACAGGGAAATTCCACGATAGTTACCGCATTTGGATCGATCGCCTTTCCTTTTGTAGATGGTAACGATTGCTGAATGTCTAAAGTCTGGGGCATGTCTTCATTTACCCAGATCTTCATGAGAAGTTGATGCAGTTGAAAATGAAGCAAGTTCCTCCTATTTTGTAGACCTTGGTTGGTATTCCATTGAGTCCAGTGGCCTTGTTGTTTTTCAAGGTTTTGATGGCTTCCTTGACTTCTTCAAGTGTTGGCATTTTGCTTAGGGAGTCGTCAACAGGCTGTTTTGGAATGTTGTTAATCACATTCCTGTCAAATGAGATGGTTTGAATTAGAAGATCTTCAAAGTGCTCCCTCCATCTAGAATTGATCTCAGCATTGCTCTTCAGGATGGTTGAACCATCTTTGATTTTGAGAGGGGCTTGACTGTGAGTGGATGGGCCAAAAATAGCTTTAGTTGTGTTGAAAAAGCCTCGAGTGTTGTTGGCATCTGCTAGTTGTTGGATTTCCTGAGCTTTCTTCCTCCACCACTGGTTTTTCAGGTTTAGGGTGCTCTTCTGGACTGCAGCCTTGCATTCCTGATAGAGTTTCCTTTTGGTAGCCAATTGTTGGTCATTTTGTAAAGTAATGAAAGCTTTTCTCTTTTCTTCAATGAGCTGTTGGAGTAGTTTGTCATTATCATCAAACCAATCCTGATGTTTTTTTATCTTGAACCCAATTGTTTCTTTGCAGGAGATGATGTTAACATTCTTCAATTGATTCCAGTGTTCTTCTACAGATGGTGGGATTTGCTGAGGCAGTTGTTCTTGAAGATTTTGTTGGAGCTACTGTACATGGTTGATGACTTGAAAGATGTCAACATTAAATTTCTTAATAGTGTTCTGATTTTGGTGTTTCCTTTTGGGCCAAATCTTCATTCTCATGATGGACGAGATGAGTCAATGGTCTGTCCAGCACTCGTCGGCACCAGTAACAGCTCTTGTTATCGGTACATCTTGTTGGTCTCAAGATCATACAATGATGTAGTCAATGAGGTGCTAATGTTTGGAGCGTGGATGCTGCTAGGAGATATTGTGCCTGATTTTCTGGCGAAACAGGGTGTTTGTAATCACCAGGTTGTGTTCAGCAAATTTGGTGAGGAGGAGTATTCCATTGGCATTGACCTTGCCAACTGCTTCCTTGTTTATTATTCCAGTCCAGAGCCTATGATCTTTCCCGACTCTGGCACTGAAGTCTCCCAAGAGAATGATCTTGTTGTTGGGAACAGAGGAAAAGACGTGGTCAAGTTGGGCGTAGAAGTTCATCTTTACTTCATCTTCAGCATCCAGATTTGGAGCATAGGCACTGATGATGGTGGCGTGTTGGTTCTTGATGAGCTGGATTTGCAGAGTCATGAGACGTTCGTTGATTCCCAGTGGTTGCTCTGTCAGCTCCTGAAGTAGGCTGTTTTGGATGGCAAAACCTACTCCATGGATCCTCGGTTGTTCAGGATCAAGTCCTTTCCAGAAAAAGGCGTATTGACCTTGCTCTGTCTTTAGTTGCCCTTCTCCAGCTCTGCAGGTCTCACTCAGAGCAATAATGTCAAAGTTAAATTTTTGGAGTTCCTGGACAACAAAGGCAGTTCTCCTCGCTGGTCAGTCTGAGTTTGGGTTATCCATCAGAGTTCGTATATTCCTGGTTCCAAATCTCATTGTTTCACTTCTCGGTGTTTCTTGACCGCATGATGGTGAACCTTCTGGATGCAGCTTTCCAGACAGGATGGAGTGAAGCAGACTATTTTTAGGGCACCTTTTCTGGCCCCTTCCCAGTGCAGGGTGAGCAGAGTGGATCCCAAATAGGGCTGCTCAGATGTGAATACTGGTACCGAGCAACTTTCCTGCTTCTGTCCAAAAGTTGAGTGACTGAATCAATTATTCACCGCTTTCATGCTGGTTCTTGACTAGGAACTTCCAGCTATCACATTGCCTGCTCCCATCGCCCTCCCCCGATCGCCGAAAGACTTGAAGAAGTGACCCACAGAGTGAAGATGTCTGTGTATGTATTTGTTTAACGTGTACTTGATGTTGCACTCCGAGAAGCACACAGTACTTCACAAATCAACCATCTGATTCCAATGGCATGGAAACCACGTCGATTGGAGCTGATGGATTTGTTGCAGCCTTCATCCACTTCCACAGCCGTTGAGTTTGGAGTAACTTTGTCCACCTGTTCCACCATTGACGTCTTGGTTGGATTGTTCTTTGTCAGGGACCTCAGCCTCAACCTTACCGCCATGGGTGACCCTACCAGGAGCATAACTCCAGATGGCATCACTCTCGGATCTCAGGACCACACAAGCTTCTCCACCGCGACAAGGTGACAATCCACAATTTTTTTTTTTGGTACAGGGACAATGATGGATAATTTGAAGCCAGAGGGAACTCTACACTGGGAGAGGAAGAGATTAAAAAATGTCAGTAAACACACCTGACAGTCATGCTGCGCACATCCTGAGTACTCGCCCTGGGATGCTGTCTGGTCCAGCAGCCTTGCCAATGTTCACTCATTGGAAACATCTGTGTACCTCAGCCTCAGAGATGATCAGGTTGCAGGTTCAATCATTAGGAAGACATGCCAACAATTTTACTTCCTTAGAAGGTTAAGGAGGAATTAGGAGGATATGTAGCCAAGCACTTTAACACCTTTCTGCAGATGAGGTGTTGAATGCGTCCTGATTTGCTGCATCAAGATTCAAGAGTCAAGATTGTTTAATGTAATTTCCCGTGCACAAGTGTAAAGGAAATGAAATTATTGTTACTCTGGATCCAATACAGAACACAGCAAAAACGCAATAAGATAAAGAACACAATAATAATTTAAAAAACAACAGTTAATATAAATACATAAGATTGCTTATAGATTGATTGTAAGTCCATAAAGTGACACTTGGCAGAGAAGTGTCTGTTGATAAGGTGAGTGACAGGAAAATATAAAGTAGTGTTGCTGGAGTGTGGAGGACTGTGTTAGTGGTTAGAGGAGTTTATCAGCCTTACTGCTTGAGAATGTAACTGCTTTTGATTCTGATGGCCCTGGCACGGATTTTACGTAGCCTCCTCCCCAATGGGAGTGGGACAAGCAGTTCATGAGCAAGGTGGGTGGCATCTTTCAAGATGTTACTGGCCCTTGTCCAGCACCTTTCTCTATATATATCCTTGAATGTTGTGTAGGCTGGTTCTGGTGATGCCTTGAGCAGCTTTGACTACCCTCTGTAGCGCCTTCCTGTCCACCGCAATGCAGTTTCTGTACCATGTCGTGCTGCAGCTTGTTAGGATGCTTTCTTCTGTGCATCTGCAGAGTGATATGAGTGTAGATGTGCATAGAACAGCTCTCTTCTGCCTCCTCAGAAATTAAAGGTGTTGTTGAGATTTCCCGATGGTGGAGAACATGTTATGGGACCACAACAGATTGCATGAGATGCACACTTCCAGGACTTTGAAACTGCTCGCAGTTTCCACTGTTATGCCACCAATGTAAAGAGGGTTGCGAGTAATACAAGCTGTTCTGAAGTCAATAGCCATCTCCTTTGTCTTGTTCACATTGAGGAAAATCTTATTTGCCTGGCACAAGGCCTCAAGCTCTTCCATCACCTCTCTGTAGGCCATCTCATAGTGATGAGCCCAACCATTGTTTTGTCATCAGCAATCTTGGCAATGTGATTACTCGAGTGTTTGGCAGTGCAGTTATGCGTGAGCAGAGTGTACAACAATGGGCTCATCACATAGCCATTGGGGGGGTGGGCACTTGTGTTGAGGATGATGGGGAAGAAGAAGTGGTGTGCAGCCTAACTCTCTGAGGTCTGTTGTTTAGGAAGCCTATCTGTCAGTTGCACAGTAGTACATTTAGTCCAAGGTGTAGGAGTTTGTTCACCAAGATCTATGGTTCACCATGGTCTGATACAATTTGGATATGCTGCAGAGGTTACAAGAGGCTGCAGAGAGCTGTAGACTCAGTCAGCTCGATCACAAACACAATCCTCTTCACTGTCAAGGACATCTTCAAAAGGCAGTGCCTTAAGAAGACAGCATCAATCATTAAGGACCTTCACTGTGGTACTTACCCTCTTCTCATTATAGGAGGTATAGGAGTGTGAAGAGCCATATTCAACATTTTAGGGTAGTTTCATCCCCACTGCCCTCAGATTTCTAAATGGTCCATGACACTATGAACACTACCCCACTATTCCTCCTTAGAACTATTCACTTTTTAAATTTTTGTAACTCACAGTAATTTTTATGTCTTGCTCTGTAAACCTAATTCTGATTCTGATTTTGATTCTGAGATTAGTGGACTCAACCCAACCCATCTTAGGCACATCATTCCTCACAAATGGTCTGATTGAGGAAGACAACACCTATCATCAAAGATTCACACTATCTGAGCCATGCCATCTTCTTCAGGCATGAAGTACAGAAGACTGAAGTCCCACTGCATCTGGTTCAAGAACATCTGCTTTCCTTCAATCATTCAGTTCTTGTGCATATGAGAATAAACTTGATTTTGACTTTGACTTAGGTTGATTGAAATAGTGAGCAAGTTGGTTTAGCTAGATGAGGAGAACAGGACAATGAAAGAATCAATTGGAAGGAAACCCAGAGTTCAGAATCTAGACAGCTGAATGCATAACTTCCAACGTGAAGGATTACTGGATCAGCTGGATTGGATTAGTACAAGGAGTTTCAGATATTCTTTTCACATATTCCTTCTTTTGAAGTTCAGTTTGTAAAGGTAATACTACAGTAGTTAATCAAAAAGATTACCCTATTTGTAGAATAATAGCCAACAGTGAATATTAAGGACATAATTTGCTTTTTCAAATTCATTTTGCCTAATTAAAAATAAACAAGTCTCATTTAGATGATTATCATTCTAGGCTGGGCTTTGACTATAATAAGGAAGGAAATTATTGTTTGGTTTTGTCCAGAGCAGGCTGTGCCTACTGTCTTCTTCACCTATTCTTTGCAATGAAAGACCAAGTCTTGTATTTGCCTATCACAGAATGGATATCACCACACCTACTCTTATTGGCCACTGTTGTGACTGTGAATGAGCCACAGGGAGATTGAAGCTATGAATTCAAAAGGTCTCTATTCAGCAGAATTTTGTAGGGAAACTTAAAAAAAAATGCACTAACCTCAAAATACATTGAGGCTTTATACTCCTTAAACTAAAAATACCAGCAGGTGTTTAAGTGAAGTTCCAATTTTCTTGGTATGGGTAAATAGCTGTGTAGACTTTTATACAGACAATCCCTGGACTGCATAAAAGAACTGTCCATAAGCTAACCTTTCTGGAAACACCCAACTTCCATAGCCAGCAGTACTCTATTGCTTTACATACACTATCTATAATACTTTTATTTAATTGATCACCCTAATTCCACCCATAGCAAAATGAACAGAATATATATTGTATCCAGTCATTGATGAATATCACAAAACATTTTTTTTCTCTCAGCTCAAGCTGAATTTGAATTTGTTGGTGTTGTATTTATTAATTAATGACATTTTTTTGTGTTCAACAACTGGTCCTGCATTGCCTCTAGGAACCCTTTGTTTCTGGAAAGAGGTCTCCAACTCTGAGCCAGGCACTTGATGCTTCCGTGTTGACATCTAGTCTGCTCAGCTCATGGAGATGCCTTCCATGGAAGGTCATGCTCTTCCATTGGTTAACCTTTTCTCCTATAGTTGTTTTTTCTGGATTTTGCTTTCCGTTAAGCTTAGTGGTGTGGAATTCTTATTGGAATTGCATATGCTCATGTGGAATACTGAATCCTGTTTTTCTTGATGAAAATATCTTCTTAGAAGATTTAATAGACTGTTGTGTATTTTTTTTTATATCTGTTTCTTATTACTCCTTCTGTCCTAGGCAGCGTTAATCTGTTTTTTCAAGTGTACATAGTGTTTTCTAAAATTTGTCATTTCAGATTTTATTATTCTTGGTAAAATTTTTAGATCCGTTTCAGATCATTATGCCAAAAGAATTCATTAATACGGTTACAGCAAAAGTGTTTATTCCCTTTGTTATATTTTTACAATTCAGCTCTGCCAGATTTTCTTAAGCCTTGAAGTAAATTCTGTCCAAAGTTTGCCCTTTATTGTAATATGATCTTTTCTCTTTGTTTGCTGATATCCCAAATACTTATTCATCCATCAGTTGTATTGTACCCTGCTGATCCATTTTATATTCTACTAGATCTATTGCATTTTTCTTTATGTTTAATGTTCTGCATCTATCGAGTCATAGTTCATGTTTTTAAATTATTTGCTTTAGCTTTACAGTTGAAAGAGCATATCATTTCAAATTGTTCATGTACAGAAGCTGTGTCAAGTTTTAATCATTTTCTAGTCTCTGATTTGATACCCTATATCCATCTGATTCAGTAAATTATTATTATTTTAGTTTTTAAAATTTATTTCTCAGCTGATGTTGGTAAAACCTAAGGTATGGGCATAGCTAAGCATGCTCATTTCTCAATTGCTAGGAACTTTTGGATTTTCTAGTGGTGCTTAGCATTGTCGCTTTCTGGAGATTTACATAAATATTGCTGTG
The DNA here is from genome assembly GCF_030144855.1 of Hypanus sabinus. Lineage (NCBI taxonomy): Eukaryota > Metazoa > Chordata > Chondrichthyes > Myliobatiformes > Dasyatidae > Hypanus > Hypanus sabinus. Next base: position 24,879,859 of record NC_082726.1, on the reverse strand, counting down.
TGGGCCTAATTGATTAATGCTATTGTGTAGTGACTTTCAGATGATACCAGTTGTAGGCAGTACTTTTGGGTCATGTTCCATAGACTTTCCACTTCCTCTCTTAATTCTGCATTTTTCTAGCATTTTCATTTACTTATTTCTATATGTTATTTGTGTGTGGAACAGCTATATAGTAATTATTTTTTCCAAGCTTGTTTATCCTGGTTTATTTTGGGGACAATGTTCATGTTTCATAGTCTTTCAATTTCCTCTTTTAATTCAGAATATTTCTTGTCTTTTTCATTTATTTATTTTGGTATGTTATGTGTGTTTGGAATGTAACTGAACTGAAGAGATGAAGGAAGAGGCAGTTGACTCACATATAGAGGAACCTTGGAGACAGTGTGAGAGGGAGGATAGGCAGATGATAGAGAAGAGATATGCTCAGATTGATGGTTTGAAATGTATCTATTTTAATACAAGAAGCATCATGAACAAAATGGATGAGTTTAAAGTGTGAATCAGTACTTGGAGCTATGATTTTGTGGTCATTACAATAGACAATAGACAATAGGTGCAGAAGTAGACCATTCGGCCCTTTGAGCCTGCACC